>NC_140489.1:116422171-117022171 GCF_964271855.1 Acomys minous
TTTTAATCCCAACAACCTGGGAGGAAGGGGTAGGCAGATCATTATGCAGAGCCAGCCTGCTCTACATATCAAGTTACAAGGCTTGACCTCTGAGATTTGCATAGTAGAAAGAACTAAGTCCCACAACTTGTCCTCTGACTTCCACACATGTGCTGTGTAACATGCATGTACCCAACCCCCGCACACTAATTAAATATAATTTGAAAAACGTTAGACCAATGCAATTGTTAAAGACGGCAATTTGTAAAGTAAAATTTAATAACATTCACCATAAAGTAATAATCAAAAGTAATTTCACAATCTTCTAGTGTAAACTATATAAGCAGGAAATTAGATCACACTTAAATTAACATATATGTACATGTGTATACACACATATTCAAACCCTGAGGAAAAATACACTTGCAGGTTTGTTTTGATAGTTGTAAAATATCTTACAAAAACTTAGGCCAGATAGTTGGTGGCACACGCCTTTAATCCTAGCTTTCAGGGAGGACGAGGCAGGTGGATCTCTTTGTGTTCCAGGCCAGCCTGGTCTACAGAGTAAGTTCTAGAAAAGGCAGGGCTACACAGAGAAACCCTGTCTCAAAAACAAAAACAAAACAAACAAACAAGAACCAAAGGGCTATTAAACAGAAAATCACACAGGTGGGTTTTCATTCTGCCTTAAACAGTAAATTTTTTATTCGTCACAAGAACATTGTCCCCCACCCCCCAAGTCACGGAGCAACTGTCATCTGCTTTCCTTACAGCTTGGCTATCTGCTCTAGAAGAAATGGTACCCATTAATGACCAAGACAATCTTACTTTCCATGGTATCTCTGAAGGCTAGGGAAGGAACAGTAGGTTCCCAGTTACACTATTAAAACAAAGCTTCACCACTACTTCATTTGTAACGCCTTTGGAATGTGTTTTGACCCGAAGCCTTGGCGAGCATCTCTTCATCTGAATTCAAATAGGTTACAAGCTCTTCTGTCAAACCTTGCTGCGCCGCCTCTGGTCAGAGCCATTTGCTTTCGTCCCCAGGCACTTATAACAAGTGTACGGTTCTTCTGTGTCAGCACATGAGATGCATCTCATGTACCCTTTCTTCCTATGGCCACCCCTGGCCACTATCTTGTCTACTACACTAAAATGACATTGACAGCAGCAACTTGGGACATACAGGACAGGAATTAAGAACATGTTCTGGAATCTAGCATGCCTCCGTGTAGATTCAAGTACTATCACTCACTAGTGTGGCTCTTAGGGGGAAGCCAGTAAATTTCTAGATTTTACTTACCTCTTAAGGCTATTGAGAGCTCTAATGAGCTAATGAACATAAAGCACAGACCCTACCAGGCAGTGGGATCAGTTATTATAATTTGCTAGATAGAATCATCTGAAAACCTAATGCCTCTGTGAATGAGTAAAGGCTGTTTTTCTCCAGTGTTCTCTGTGTCAAAACAGGAAACAGAGCTTTGCCCGTACCAAACACACTTCATGTGCTCACAAAGGTCCACTCTCCACTCTCTATCCAAATAAGCTATGAAGGAGAGAGGGATGCTTATGTTTCTCTGGGCCAACTGACTCTGCTCTTCCACCTTTATTCTCCATGCCCAGGGCTCAAATGTATATCTGTTCACTCCATTGCTATTATACCAAACATGTGTTCCATTGCATGCTGTTCCAAATCTTGCCTTCAGAAAAACAGTCCTGGGTCGGTATGTGTGCATGTATAAAAGAGAGAAATACTTAAAGTTTACATCATATCCAGTAAATTTGAAAATGTAGAGATCTGTGAATGTATCTTCACATTTTCAAAGCATTCAATTATGGTCTCAGTTACCAGATTCTCTGCCTGTTCTTCCAAGATCCCCTAAACCTGCTTCTAATTCATCAAAGGATCTATGCTAACTGAACTGGCTTTTTCCTGACCACTCACACTGCTAGCTAGAATGTAACACCAGCACTTACTCACTCCCTCAACTCAGTTCATCTTGAGTTTCTCCATTCAAATATATCAGATATAAATGGATCAGGACTTTTGGAGTTAAATTGAAAAACAAACAAACAAAATACCTTTCCTTTGGGTTAATGAGAGAGGAATAAGAACAGTAGATACTTGCTAAGCTAAAAACTACATTCCAGGACTAATGAGCAAAACAAAACAAAAAATATGTATCTGGGAGCTGGGCATGGTGAGGCACGCCTATAATCCCAGCACTCGGTGTAGGTGGATCTCTGTGAGTTTGAGGCCAGCATGGTCTGTCTACACAGTGAGTTCAGGACAGCCAAGGCTACACAGAGAAATCCTGTCTCAAAAAACCAACCAAACAAAACCAACAACAAAAAATATGTATCTGTAGGTAAAATGTTCAGTTTAACTTATCTACTGGGCAGCTCTTCGCAAACTAACAGTGATTGATATATCAACCTTATGAAGAAACTCTGACAATAATAAGCCACAACATAACTAACATCAGAAAACTGTAATGTATCCACTTGGGATAAGGCCAATGTAGGCCCAAACCTGGCCTTAGGAGATGCATGATTCTGCAGTCACCTGCACTCCGCTGCTCAGTTACCAGGCTTTACCCAGCTTCACATGCCTCAGGCTGCTAACTTTAAGTTAAAATGGCAACTGCACGCCTCTTCAGCAGTACCAGCCACAGCATGTGCCAAGGACACATGACCGCAGAGGTAATGCGATGGCTGCTAGCCTGCAAACCATTTCTGTCACCACTGGGCAATGAAGTGCATGAGTTTTCCCAAAAGAAGAATGAAAGTCAAACTGTGTGGTATATATGCCCAGAAAGCTCTTGGGACAGTGCATTTTCATTATTTGGAATTACAATTATTTCTTCAATAATAAAGAGATGCATGACTTTTAAATGCTAATCTGATTTCCTGCTCTTATCAAAATACAGATGAAATATAATCTTCATATTTCATCTGAAATTTCACTTAAATCATTTATCATCTTTTGCCAGTAATAAATGCAATTTGAAACTAAATTCTTGAGATTCCAATAAAATGTTTTAGACATGGACTACTGCAATGTAGTCTCCCTTAGTGATAACTTTCCCAACTTAGGAAGAATGCTTTATAAGAATGTCCACCCAAAGACACTGGAAACCCCAGACCTGGATAGAGATTTAAGAAAAATAATTAATTTCAGTCCCTACCCAAATGAAAAACGAAGTGCTGTGAATGTATAAAGATCTAACATGAACCCGCATCCCTCCAGTCCGCCTGGGAGTTAGCTCTGAACTGGAGCAATGAGCTGTACCGTGGTCTGGTGTCTCTACCCACAAGAGCTGGACAAGCGTTTGCAGCTCTACCGTGGAGGCTCACAGGCTGGGATGAGCTCTGCAGAGGAGCTGGGGGTGCAGAGGCTGAAGCCACGAGCTGCACAGAGGCAAAGGCTTCCATGACCTCCTGCTGACTCTGTAGCAGGGGCTCTGCATGCAGCACCTGGTCGCAGGGTGTCTCCCTTTCCTGCAGGTAGTGGACAGGTGTGGAAGACTGCTAAGCAGGCTGGCGCTCTTTGGGGTGTAACACTGCCCGGAGTTCTAGTTCTCAAAGTGACTTAAAACTCTTGGAACTTGCACCATCGACCTTGCAGAGTGGTTCTGTGGTTTTAGTGAATGACTTTTCAGGTCACGGGGGAGTGGGTGATACATTAAAAAAAACTACAGAAAGGTACTGAGAGTTTGTCCTCTTGTTTGTAACCCTAGCATGTATCTGGGAGAAGGATTAGAAAGAACTGTGTTTATTACCATTAAAAAAATTCTTTTTCAAGCATTCCTAAACCTAATAGTTCCCTACTGGCAAATTAACACATTAAAAACAATCCCAATATCCAAAGTGCCCTAAAACTAGCCCATGACTTGCTAGAGAAATCATGAATGCCTAATAAACATCTTGGATCGACTTCACTTTCTGAGTGCCTATTACAAATATCTGAAAAGATAGTATTATTAGGTAAGTACAAAAGTGACTAGTTTTTACAATGTTAAAATTTGCTGTGTGATATAGGAATACACTCTTAATAACTGTGTTTTACAAAGCAGCAGTAAATTTTACAACATTTAATGGACATTTCCTGCTTTTTAAAACTAATAATTTATTAATTTATACTTGTTTTATGTTTATTTTATACTATGGAAAAGATGTTAAGCAAAAAGCAAATGAGAGACTGTATTAGAATTCAAAATGAGTGGTAGAGACAGCTCTCACTGTCAACAGTGAACCTAGCCCAGAAATTCCAAGTAGGCACACAGTGAGTGCTGGTTCTAGACAATTCTGCATAAGAATGGACAGCCTTAAAGATAAGGCGCACAGCTTGCCCGCAGAAGTTGATGATGACCAGCTGACTGCAGTCACGGAAGCTGGCTCACAACTACATGAGAGTTGTCAAAGAACTCAACATGGACCATCCAATGTTCGTCTGTCATTTCAAGCAAATTGGAAAGGTGGGATCTCAGTAAGTGAATGCCATATGAGCTGACCAAAAAATTTAAAAAAAAAATTGCTGATGTCATTTTGTGGAGTAACAGTGATGAAAAGTAGACTGTATATGATAACTAGTGACATCCAGCTCTGTGGTTGGAAAATGAAGCTGATCCAAAGCACTTTCCCAAGCAACTCACACACAGGAAGTCATGATCACTGATAGGGGGTCTGCTGCCAGGCTGAGCCACCACAGCATTCTATATGCCCGAGAAACCCTCCCATCCAAGAAGTGTGCCAGCAAGCAGAGGAGATGTGCTGGAGAGTGCAGCTGCTGCAGCCAGTATGAGCAACAGAAGAGCCTGACTCTTCCCCAGCATCCCTGACTAGGTATCACAGAACCAGTGCTTCACAGGTCGAATAAATTGTCTACAGAGTTTTGCTTCACCTGACTTCTTGCCAACCAACTACCATTTCTTCCAGGATCTTGACAACTTTTTGTACGTCCATAGCCAGCACAACGCAGAAAGTGCTTTCCAAGAGTTTATCAAATCCTAAAGCCAAGATTTTTGTGCTACAGGATAAACAAACGTATTAACAAACTTTGTGTTGATCATAATAGCTCCTATTTTGATTAATAAACCTAGTTGTAATAACTTAAAACATAGTCTGAAACAAAAATCCCTTTTGCCTCAAACTAATAAAATCAATGCAACCTAGGCATTGAGTGCTCTACACAGTGATAGTTTAAGTACTTTTAAATATAAACAGAAAAAAAGAAAGAAAGAAAGCCAGGCAACGGGAGGCAGAGGCAGGCGAATGCAAGGCCAGCATGGTCTACAGAGTGAGTTCCAAGACAGCCAGAGTAGCACAAAGAAACCCTGTCTTAGAAAAAAAAAAGTAAATATCAATTTCTCTTATAACAAGAATTTGTAATGTTTCTGAAAGATTCCAATGCCTATGCAGAAATCCAAAGAAAGCAAAAGGTTGGAGGCAGGTAATCTAGGTACTTTCAGACTGTGTGTGTGCGCGTGTGTGCGTGTGCGCGTGTGCGTGTGTGAGTGATGTATGTGGGGGGTTTTCATCATACATGTGGATGAATGTGCCTATGGAAGACAGGAGTTAACATAAGGTGCTGTCTACTTTGTTTTCTGAGAAAGAATCTTTCATTAGGAGCGAGGATCAAGAGTTCAGCTAGAACAGCTGGCTAGCAAACCCCAGGGAGTCGCTGTCTCTGCCTCCCCAGTACTGACTAGGCCACCTCCCCAGCACTGACTAGGCCACCTCCCCAGCACTGACTAGGCCATCTCCCCAGCATTGACTAGGCCATCTCCCCAGCACTGACTAGGCCATCTCCCCAGCATTGACTAGGCCATCTCCCCAGCACTGACTAGGCCATCTCCCCAGCACTGACTAGGCCACCTCCCCAGCACTGACTAGGCCATCTCCCCAGCACTGACTAGGCCATCTCCCCAGCATTGACTAGGCCATCTCCCCAGCTCTTTATCCTAATTTTACTACTCAGATAAGTCTTCAAGCAGCATTATGTGAATATATGTGTTTTTTACCACAGATAGACTAGTGGGAACATGTACAAAACAATGAGTTGCCAAATAAATCTAAGCACAACCAAATAAAATGCCTTGTGCTAATTTCCTTCTGTTATGATCATGGGTATGGAATCCTTAAGAAGCAATTTATCCCATTAATTCCAATGATTGGAACTCCCATTTGCAGATCTCATTCATAGTAAACTGTTGGCCTAAATGTATTTCCTCCTGCTCTAACTAGTGCTTAAAAAAAGAAAAGAAAAGAAAAGAAAAAAAAAAAGGCTTCACAATGCACTACCCTTAAGGAAATCAAATTAGTCATAGGACTTTGACCCAAAGCCAGTCACCAAACTGTAGACTTTGTAGGCCAGGCCAACCAATGGTTTTATGAAGAACATATATGAATATGGGACAGGTTACACGAAGGCCATGGCAATGTCTTCTGCTGTTCTCTATCGTTACTAAACACCTCAGATCAAATCATCTAATCATTCAAAGTGCTGTATTTGTTTATATATATTAACACATTTCAAAATGCTGTTAACCTTTATAATGACAAGTCTGTACATTAGCAGAACTTCAAGACTTAGGAAAAGATAACACATGCATTTAAGTGACTATTTTAGTGAAGACAACGACAATGCTTGTTTGGTGCCATAAATAAGATGACACTTGAAACACACAAATTAAAATAAGAATATCTGCAGCAGCTACGAGGCACATAGACAAGTTACACAATGCCCTTTCACATCCTCATCTATAAAAAAAATATTAGAAATTACTTCTCAAGTTCTCTCCAATAGCAAAATCCTATAAATCAATAGGCATTTAAACATCTTGCAGGATTACTATCCCTTTTACTTTAAGTTATCTTTAGGATCTCTCTCTACCTGTTTCATTGCTTAATCTCATAACAATATTGATGCTGATAATAAAAACATTATGCTTAACACTAACCTCCCTCAACTTTCCTACGTTCAGAGCTGATTTTCTTTAGCCTGGGCCTCCGTCAGAGTTGGAAACAAATGACCAGTGTTTTCTACACAGGAAAGCCCTTCATGAGCTCTATTGGAACCCTGTCATTACAGCACCCCTCAGTCTTCCCAACGCCACAACAAGCCCACGACCTTTAGTCATCTGGATTCTCTAGAATCTGTTAATTATCTTGCTTCAGCAGAAAGCTAAATGAGCCTGCCTCACAATGCCAACTAAACGCTACTGCTGGAAGAGAGAGGGGAGCATTTCTGTTAATATGGTTACTGCCCTGCAGAGGTTGCAGTTTGTTTCTGCTAAAGCTAATTAATGGCCCTAAATAACCTTCCTTTAATTTCCTAGCAATAAGTCAAACCAAAATCACAAAGAATAAATCTTTAAAAAACAGAAAACGCTTGAAAAATTCCAAAAAGTCACACTATTTTGGCCTAGAAAAATGGTACAAAACAGGAAAGCATATTGAGATGTTAGGAACAGACTCATCTCAATGAGGCATCCTTTCTCAACAAAGTGCCCGAGTCACATCTCAGCAGACCTACAGCACTGTGAAGGGACTACTACCAGCTCTTTACAAGCACCCCAGGAAAAGCTTTACATTGCTTTTGCTTGCCCCCAAATCCATACCTAGGCTACAGTAGTACAACAGTCAAAAAGTACTTCCTTTTGTACAATTAGACTCTTTCTTGCTGCAATCTAGTGTTATTTTTCTAGTTCTACATGTCAGGGAAATAAATTAATTCATGCCTACAAAACAAGTGTCCAGAATATATTTAGAAGAAGAAAATGAACAACTCAATAAAAAACTGAGTCAAAGCTCTGAACAGACACTTCAGCAAAGGAGACAGGAAGTGAACACATGTGAAGATGATCAAGATGAAGATGTTCAGTTATTTGGGAAACTCAAAGTACTTTATATGCTTGTATGACAAAGTGTTATGATAAGTAAACACTGGTGAAGATAATAGGAATTATTAATATATTTTATAATAATGATCTACTACTACACACCTAGTAGAGATACTCGATGGGAATGACTGAGCTGCCTGAGGCTGGAGAGAAGGCTCAGTGGTTAGGTGCACTGGCTGTCCTTGCAGAGGACCCCAGCTGGGCTTGTAGCACAGACACGACAGCTTACCATCATCTGTAACTCTACTTCTAGGGTATCTGTTACTTCCTTCTGGCCTCTAAGAACAATAAGCACACATGTGGTGCAATACACACAATAGGCACACATGTGGTGCAATACATACAATAGGCACACATGTGGTGCAATACATACAATAGGCACACATGTGGTGCAATACATACAATAGGCACACATGTGGTGCAATATATACAATAGGCACACATGTGGTGCAATACATACAATAGGCACACATGTGGGGCAATACATACAATAGGCACACATGTGATGCAATACATACAATAGGCATACATGTGATGCAATACATACAATAGGCACACATGTGATGCAATACATACAATAGGCACACATGTGGTGCAGTACATACAATAGGCACACATGTGGTGCAATACATACAAGCAGGAAAAACACTCATACACAACAGAATAAAAACAAATAAGTAAAAAAGCAAAACCAAAAACCTGAGCATGTGAAGTGTGCACCAGACCACAGAACAGCTGGGGACATTACACTTGGCTGGTGTGAACGAGAAAGGTTCAGTCACTGTGAAAAACAAGGTATCAGTTTCTTAAAAGCAAAGCAAGCACACAGCCCTTCCTTCCATTTCACTCTCATGTATTTAACATAGAGAAATGAAAGCTAATATCCATACAAAGACAAGAATGGACGTTCCTAGCAACTTATCTGCAATAGCTAAATTTTTATGTAAAATAAATGCCCATCAATAGTTAAGGAAGCAAACAAATTGTGGTAGATCAATAAGAGAATTCTAGGCCGGGATCCCTTTAATCCCAGCACTCGGGAGGCAGAGGCGCTGTGAGTTTGAGGCCAGCCTGGTCTACAAACAGAGTTCCAGGACAGCCAAGGCTACACAGAGAAACCCTGTCTCGAAAAACAAAAAAACAAACAAACAAACAAACAAACAAACAAAAAAGGCAAGTGGAGAATTCTACTTTACAACATGGCTGAATCTCAAAATATGCAGGCGAAATGCCAAAGTAGAATGTATACACTACCATATTATAAAACTCTAGAAAATGTAAATTTCTTAAAATCTACAGTGACAGAGAACAAAGCAGCCACTGCCAGATGTTTGGGGAGGGGTGTTGGGTAAAGATTATAAAGGATGATAGATATGTGCATTATCTTTATAGTGGTGGTGGCTTAATATGCATCAACACTTATCAAACTACACTTTGAACATGTGTAGTTTACATCAGTCAGATCTTAAGTCGTTTTTAAAGAATATTTTTCATTGGCCTTTAACCTCAGCACGTGGGAGGCAGAGGCAGGCAGAGTACAGAGCGAGTTCCAGGACAGCCAGAAGTGCATAGTGAGACCTTGTCTTGAAAACAACCAACCACCAATCAACCAACCAAACAAGAAACAAAATCTTCTCATATACATTACAAAAGTAACATTATAATTCTATCTTGCTTTCCCTTGTTTTTCCTCCCAGATTAAACAAGCCCAGTAAAAATTCCTATTTTTTTATCAGAATTAACTTTCCCTTGTATAACTCAAAAATAAATAAATAAATAAATAAATAAATAAATAAATAAATAAAATCAATACTAAAGGCTAACAATCATATAAGAACTAAAAGACAAAACCAAAACATTTTAGGACAATGTTCTCAATCTTGCATGGGGAAGCTCAGAGAGATCAACCAGTCCAAATTCACAGAGGAAGTAAACAGAGCAGCTGAGACTCAGACCTGCTAGCTTTATTCTACAACGGCGCTAAGTGGCCCAGCTCTGCGGGATTAGCTTCTTGTTTCTTGCTTGTCTCTGAGACAGGCTCTTGAGCATGAGGAACTTGTCTTAGCCTCATGCATGTGACCTTCCTATCTCAGTCTCCCAATACTGGCACTACAGATACATGCCACTTTGGAGTATCTAAGGTATTTTTACAACCTTAGTATTGAATAATAATTTTACAAATGAAAATCAATTAAATTGTTACTTTTAAATACATGTTATTTAAATACTACTCAACTAAGTGATTTTGATGGGTCAGCTTTAATGAACTCATCTGCATTTAGGATAATTTTCCATGTTGATTATTAAGATAAAACAGATGTTTCTCCCCAGCTTGAGCTTTGAACAGCCAAAAACTTGACTTGTACCATAGTGAAAACTAATTTTCAGCTCCTAATAATTCAAATCATCCTAAATTCTGCACAAATAGAACCCAGATCAACATCCTATTAATATATTTTAAATGAATACACAATGCAGATTGCTGTGAAAGTCCAAAGATGAAGCAAAACTGATTACACATGTGCATGACCTGGCAGAAATACAAGGCATACTAGTATTACAAGTTACAATCTCAGCAGTAGTATCTTTGTTCAGAAGTATGCTACATCCCTGTATCATTAAAGCACTCTAGTATTTAATTGGGCGACTAATTATCAGGAGAATCATATTACCCACAAGTCCTTTCCTGACTGTGACTTTGGCTTAATACATTAATTTCATGGTGACTGTGTTTTAAGATGGGGGAACATGTCAATAAAAAACACTGGTCATAACCCCTAAGATATCCAGGTATGTGCGACCATATAGCACTAGAAAAACATCACTGCTAATGTTCACTGCTGATTTCAACAAGATGTTGTTTTAGTAAGTATTTACAGAAGACATACTCATGAATGTAAACAACAACAAAAAAAGAAAGTTCTTAAAAATAATACTCTTTATTGCTACTCCAGTTCAATCAATTAATAAGGGCAACTTCATGCATATCATTTATTTGCTAGCTTTTTTGTCTATAAAAAATACATAAAGTAAAATATGTGTAGAATCTAGGGGTCATTCTTTAATTCTGCCAAGGACATAACTGTTAACTGCAGATTAAAACTAAAGTATGAAACCCAGCCCTGCTGAGCTTTGGGCAGAAGCCTAATAAATACAACATTTCAGAAGAAAACAAAGCAAGCTGGACCACCTCCACTCATTTTCATGATCTCATCAATACATTACTATGGCTTTGGCTGCATTAGTCGGTGGAATTTGGCATCACTAGTTTACAATCTGTATCACCAGGTTGTACAAGGCACAGACATGCTCTCTACTCACTCCCTCATATACTTCAAAGCACTTCATTTATTTTCCCAATAGTTATCCTGACAAAACCATTAGTCAAAAAGAAAGCAAAGAAACCTACTTTTAAAAAAAGTATCATTTACACCAGACTGTCTTAACCAATTGTGTTATTTCTAACTAAGTCTGTGTTTCATATAGAATATACTTTTTGAGCCTTTGTGGTAGCACACACCTATAACTCTAGCACTCAATGAGAGGAGACAGGAAGCTTGCAAGTTTTAGGTCACTTAGGCTGCTTGAATTATACAAGTTTTAGGTCAGCCTAGGCTATATTGCAAAACACTGTTCAAACAAACAAACAAACAATTCTCCCTTCCCATTCTTACACACACACACACACACACACACACCCTCTCTCTCTCACTTCATCTCAAGTCTCTAATGTTTTCTAGCCTCTTCTTAGGAAAATATTCCATTTAAATATGAGAAAAATACTGCTAAAATCCCAGTGACCACCTGGTTGCCTTCAAATAAAGACAGAGACCAGGGGCCAGAGTAAGAGACACATACATGGAGGATACAAGAGTTATCTTTTCGTTGCAATTTATATATCAGGCATGGTGGGTCCATACCAGCCAAGGCTACATAGTAAGACCTTGCCTCACAGGGAAATATAGTTTTCAAGGTTAAAAAGAGCATGTGTTTAATTATTTAGAATAAGAATTATTTCTTTCCATCCCTTTCTCCCTTCCTAAAATTCATACTGTACCTATTATCACCAGATAACATGTTTATAGGGTTTGAGTTTTTTTTTTCTTAAAGAAAAATATGTCTAGTCCTTAGAAGTCCTTAACACTTGTGAAGCTGAGAGGGGCCTGGTTCAATCAGTTTGCAGTTGTCTTACTTATTAACAAAGGTAAGTTCTGGTACAGACAGACCTATCAAGACAACCTAAGATCAGATTCAAATTTCATTTATTAATAGTCAAGACATGTATATTTGGTCACTTAATAGTTGCCAGGTCCCGCAGCTGTCATGAAGCATGTCACTGCCACTGTTCCATAGTTAGAGCGAGGGACACTGCTCGTCCAACCATGAAGACAGACAACATTTGAGAGAACTTAGGAAGTTCTCTCTCTCTCTTGGTTTATCTGCAGGACAGTGGCTGCCATGGCTTACACAACCCTTTTAAAGGGAAGAATAGGCTCTTACAGTCCCAACTTCTTAATACATCTAATGCAGAGCTTCTCAGCCTGCTGGCCTCGGCCCCTTTATCTTCAGAAATATTTACATTATGATTCATAACAGAATCAAAATTACAGTTATGAACTAGCAATGAAAATGATTTATTGGGTGGGGGCGTCACTACAACAAGAAGAACTGTATCAAAAGCTTGACTGAAGCATTAGGAAGGTTGGGAAACACTGATCTAATATAATAGTAGCAAAATATTCCCGCCACTCCTTGTGTTCCTTAAAGTGCGCACTATCCATAGTCCTATAGTACTTAAAAGCCTAAATAGCTCCTTAAATGAATAGTAGTCACATCCATCCATATTAAGGCAGACCACAGAGCCCTATCTCATTGTATTTCCCACTGTTCCAAAGTAGTAGAACTCTCCAGAAGCAGGCACTACTTATTTCTTGTGATAAAATACCAAAAATATTAAGTTTATCAGTTTAGCCATTTTACTACGTAGTCCTAGCTCCTCTGGAACTTACTATGTAGACCATGCTGGCATCAAACTCAAAGATCCATTTGCCTTTACTCCCAAGTGCTGGAACATAAGACACATGGCACCACACCCAGCCCAGCCATTTTTAAATACATGTATCAATGCTGTCAAGTTTGTTTACCAGGTAGTTTTATTTTAGACTCAGCTGGCCTCTGGCCTTAATGTCTGGATACCCAGTTTGTCACTGCTTGATATTCATGGCTTCAGATAGAAACGCTATTCTATTTCCAGGCAACCTCCTGGCTAGGACTCAGAACCAAAGCACATTGGGGTCTGTCTACTTGAGGTGAGGGATTAATGTCCAAACAAGTATTTGTCCCTTTCTTTTCAGATGGAAGATAGAAGCTTTGATCTTCTCTTCCTTTCCATTAAGCCCTTCTGGAAAGAAGGAACCCACTATTCCCTGACCTTTGGAAATTTTACAAACTTCAGACTGCAGTTCAGAGCAGACAAGAAAACTGTCCAAGAAAAACACAGCCCGCATGAACAGGATATAAACAAAGCTGCAAGGAGGTAATTAACGGCAGAGACTTGACTCCTTCACTTGCTTTCTGATAACTATCTGGCATTTTATCAGCAAGGTCTTTTATCTGCAAGGATTCACTGTGTCCTGCTGCCTGGAACTATTTGGGGAGGGACAAGCTTTCATCTTGAAAAGGAAACAGAACTACATCTCTAAAGGGTGAGGAAGAGTCAAAGCTGTAAAAAGGCCTCCGTGAGTTCTGACAGGAGAGAGGTAAACGGAAAACATGATGCCCCTGAAAGCATGGGAACCAGTTCTGGTGGGAAAGGCATGATGGCCCTCTACCAGACCACAAGTGTGGGTGCATACTTTCTTTTTCCTCATTCTGCATCTTCTGCCAATGTCTTCTAGTTGTCTTCTTGTTAAAATCGAAAATTAAGCTAACTTACACTGTGGCTAACGACTTAAGTGTAGCCTGCCTCTCACTGTTCTAGAATAAATCAAGACTATATACTAGGGGTCTCAAGCAGCTGCAAGAGAGTGAGACAGACCACTGCCCCTGCCGCGACATGGCCGAGAGTGACTGGGACACCTTGACGGTGCTGAGCAAGAAGGGCCCCACCGCCACACAGGCCAAATTTAAGCAGGCCATCTTAGCAGCTCAAAGATGAGAAGATGTGGAGACATCCAAGAACTGGACTGCTGGCCAGAACAAGCAGCATTCCATCCACACAGCCAAGCCTGACCAGGAGACAAAGGAGCTGCTCCATGACAAGGTGACCCTGCAGGTGGGCGAAGTGACTCAGCAAACGCCTGACGCAGAAGGACTTGGCCACAAAAATCAATTAAAAGCTGTAAGTCACTGCAGACAATGAAAGTGGGCGGGCCATTGTGAATAAGCAGGTTTTGGGCAAAATAGAGAGAGCCACTAGCCTCAAGCTGCGGGGGAAGGACATCCGGAAGCCTATCCAGAAGGGGACGAGGTGAAATGAACATAAAGCCTCAAAGCCTGTGGTTCCAGCTGGCTGAGCTCTTCTGGCTGGTCCCCCAGGACCTCCGGCACTGCCATGGGTCTCCTCACATGGTCTAATGGAAGACAGTGGTCAGGCTTGTGTGGCCCTCAACCCATACCCGCTGTCAAACAAAGCAAAACAAAACTATATAGTAAGTGACTGAAGGTCTGCCTAAGAACCCTCAAGAAGAAGGTGGCATCTAAGAATATATGCAGGGCTGTAGGCACTGCTTAAGAACACTAAAATGACTTCCTATAGGTTTCCACCTCTCTCAGAGTAAGTCGGTTCTTGCTGGGGTCTGCAGCAGTTTAGTGGCATGTCCAATAGCATCACTCCTAAGGGAAACAGGACGGTTACAGGAATAGTAGGTAGTTGGTATCAGACTGTCCTCTTACTGCCCTCCAAACTCAGCTTGTTCCATGGACTGGTTATGGGAGGACTCAGAAAAAAAAAAAACAAAACAACAGGACTTTGGATTCCCCATCTTACTTAGAATTCAGGAATATTTATCTAAGGTTGAGTCAGGGCAGCCACACATTCTAGAATTCACAACCTCCGGCTTCTAAACCCGAGCACTAGCTACCTTTGTCAGGCTGTGTGCACTCCCATGGAGCTCTCTAAGTTCATATCCAGTGCCCTTGTGAGATCAGCGCCTTAGGAAAGAAGGGCATGAAGAAGCTGCGCTGAGGGTTGGTTACAATGGAGACTTCCATCTGGTCATGACATTCTAAAGCTACTACTTTACTACTTTACTACTGGACAATCAACCAGACAGCAGAATGCAAATCCCTCTCTAGCCAATCCCCCCTCGGAGACATGGTTTCACTATGTAGCTCTACTAGCCTGAAACTCACTATGTAGCCTGGCTGGCCTCAGAGATCTACCTGCCTCTGACTCCCAAGTACTAGGATTAAAGGCATACACCACCACACCCAGCAAGAATTCCATTTCTTTATGTTTCCCTTAATTATATTTATATGATTTATATGGGTTATAATTAGCATCAAATTAATTTCGCATTTTTTATTATTTGCTCACACTCAAATGAGGCTATACCTTAAATTCAGTTTTGTTTTCAAGAAAGTTTCTCTGCGTAGCTTTGGTTGTCCTGGACTCACTCTGTAGACCAGGCTGGCCTCAAACTCAGAGATCTGCCTGCTTCTGCCTCCCTAGTGCCAGAATTAAAGGTGTATGCCACCAATGGCCGGCTTAAATCTTGTTTTTATAGGAAATAATGATTCTTATTGGCGAAAAATGAATAAACAGCCCAGTAGGAAACAAGCTAATACCACTCATCCACCATGCGCAAGAACCGCTCAAAAGACTCTTAGTGTTTTCAAAATATTTCCTGCTCACTGTTTATAAACTTATTTTCTTGTCTGTGTGAAACATCTTTCAGTAACAACTCAGCTTTTTCTTGGCCATCTGGATATATTTCCATGGTTTGTACAGAACACATGGCCTTTTCCAGTACAGCTGCAGTGATCAAAACTGAGCAGGCTTGCTCACATGGCAGTGCCTTTTAGGCACAGCAGCCTCTTGCTGGTGCTCTGCATGGTGTGTGCATGCACATGAGATGACAGGCGATGGGGTGGGTGGGCAAAGGAACCAAACTATGGTCTTGAGATCATTCAGACTGAACTGAATTCAGCCAGTAGAGGACAGAAGTGGAACCCAGTACAGGAGTAGAACTCAGCACATAGAAACATAAACCTGAGATATGATGATATTGACTTTCATTCAGAATTTTAGATGCATCAAGATAGGAAAGATGTTTTCCTTAAGGTTGCCAAGCACAAATAGCCAAAACACTATGAATGTAACATTTATATAATTCCTGATGGTTTCATGGTTCTTCTTGCTGTAGGTAGTTTACTGTGTATATGTGTAATAATATAAATGTATATGTAATAGAAAAAAAAGAAAACATAAAACTGACAAGAAAAGGGGATTTAAACCCATTTCACAGGTTTTACATGAACCAGCTGCTACTGTTAGGGCCCCTCAAGATCATTACTTGAGATCCCTAGATGCACCTTAGCGCAATGCAACCCATTTAAACTCTGCTCATCTACACTCGCCTTTTCCTGAGTAGGTTTAGGACTGTCACTTAAGAAAACATGGGAATGTGTACTGAGCTAGTAAAAGAAAAATAAACAAATTAGTATCTATAAGAGTACTTTGTAAACTGCAAGTCTTTAGGTAAATGCAATGTCACTATTGGTTTCCTTCACTCTTGCAACCCCAAAGCCCTTCCAAAATTATATAAAGTTTTAACAGTGCATAAACCCAAGATCACACACTTGAGTCAGAGGGGAAGCTTTCTAATAGTTTTGAAAGCTTTATGGGGGCTGGAGAGATGGATGGCTCAGTGGTTAAGAGCACTGGTTGCTCTTCCAAAGATCCTGAGTTCAATTCTCAGGAACCACATGGTGGCTCACAATAATAACGTGATCTGATGTCCTCTTCTGGCACACAAGTGTATATGTGCATTCATACATTAAATTAATAAATCTTTAAAAAAGAAAGCATTCATGAATAGCAGCCCAGAAATAATCTCATTAGGACTATATGCATCTCAGCCTCAAGCCACACTTGTTCTTTGGCAAGACACTTGCAAGTATGTAATGACCCTATAACAAGGAAAATTTCTTTTGTAATAAAGTCTCAGTATTTCTCAAGAATCTCAGACCTTCAGCTGAGCCAGTTTTATTTAGCAACTTGTCACAAGCATGTGGGCTTAACTGCACATTTTTCTTCCTTTAGTGCTGATTTCAGATTGGAAAATGAGATCACTGCCAATGCCATGCCTCAAAGGAGAAACATCCAAAAAAACAAGACAAGCCCAAACAACTGTTAGATAAAGATGTAGGTTACCTTTGGCACACTGAGAACTAGCTTGTCGTGTTTCACAGAAAGAGCATCAGAAATAGGTAGGTGGGAGAGCCTGTTGTTGGATGAGGAACTAGGAAACCCAAGGCAAACGGGCTCAGGAGCCAGGCCAGCTGGGCTCAAACCCAGGCCTATCCCACACTAGCAATATGACCTAGGGTGTATTTCCATGCCTCCCCTTTAGATGATAGTAATAGCATCAGCAAACTCACACTGTTGTCTTGATGATTAAATGGGGTATTATGTGGAAGATCCTACTCTACCGTAAACATTTGCTAATTATTATTTACCACTAATTGGGATGGAAAAAATCAGAACAAAAAGAGACAAGAAATATCATAGCACAAGACACCTCAGGTGACAAAAACTCTGGCCAATTCTCCCTCCTACTTTAGTGCCTCAGTATTCTCAGTAAATTTCTGTTGAGTTTATGAATAAATGAATCAATGTTACCAACTGCAGATACACTAGACTTACTCCTCCTAGGCCTGCCACAAAGTTCTGCTACTTGCTACTGCAAACTGGCATTAATCAATGTGATGAAAAAGAGCAAATCATTTCAATCTTACTGCAAGGCTTTAAGAAGGCAGGAATCTGTTTTAGAGCAATGCTCCTGTTAGTGAGCACATGAGAACAGTCAGAACCCTGAACCACACTGTCATGTTGCTTGTGGAGAATGTGCAGTGTGACAGCAGATACTGCACTAGACCCGAAGCAAGAGCTGCTCAGCCCACAGTGAGCAGAGGCAAATGAAGGTGTTGACCTCTGGCTGTCTGTGGGATAGGCAGAGAGGAGGGGCTGTTCAAACAAAGTCCCTGACACCAGGATCATAGGTCAAGACTGACTCCTTAGTGTAGGCATGTGGCAACCCCAGGGAGGGCAATGGAGTGAGAAAGAAGGCTAAGGGCAGGACAAGGAAGTGGGCAGTGTCTGAAGAGCAGCAGGAAGCTGGAGTGGGGAGGAATGTGAAGAGGAGAGAGATACAATGGCTCAAGGAAGCCACTGTGGCTAGTGCTGTGGTGGGAAGGAGCCAGGTGGTAGTGTATCAAGGAATGAATGGGGCAGGGCATGAAGTATGGGACTATGAACACGGAACATTGTCTCAGAATCAACACAGAATAAAAGCTCTGGGTGGGGAGAGTGGATTTCTCTGTGGAGAGGCACCAGTGGTCCCTAAAAGCTATTGTAAACACAAAGTGATCAAAGTAGGGGTAATGGGTTGGTAATTTCAGTAATGGGTAAATGGAGTGGTGGTGACAAGTGCTTGCTAAATCAAGGGAGAGACAAGAGTGTGTGGTGAGGATGTCTACACCTGGTTTAAAAGGAGGTGGGAAAGAGATGCCGACGTGAGTGGAGAAGACAGGGAAGAACAAGCAAAAGCATGGAAGTGCATTTTGTGCACTGACATGACTAATGCAGCTGTGTTAGCTGGACTGTGGATACTGCTGTCCCTCCTTACCTGGAGGTCTGCTTTCCATGGTTTCAGTTACCTGGACCTGGAAGCTTTCATAAGCTTTATTTTATATAGCATTTTGAGTAAAAAGATGAAATCTCACGTCACCTTGCAGAGTTCAGCTCAAAACATGCCATGCCTTTGCTCAGCCAATCCACAGTGCGTACACTACCTACCTGGGAGCCACTTAGCTATCTCACTTGTTAGACTTGCTGCTGCAGAGCAACAGCGGTGGGTTTAAGTCACATTTTACTGAATAACAGCCCAAAGCATAAAAGCTGGTAACTCAGACCTAGCGAAGAGCAGTCACAGCACCAACACACTCTAAGTGAAAAGGTGAAAGTTATCCACTAGGGAAAGAGAAGAACTGGGTTTTTAACATTTACGGCGAAGACGAGTCTCCTATCCATACAGCTGTACCAGGGCTGGGGGACTCATGGAGGTTGTGCACCAAATGCCAAGTTGTATCTTCAGTGTGTATGTCTATATTTATGGCAACAAATACAGTGCAGGCTTCAATACCAACTGTGGCTTCAGGCACCTGCTGGGGGGTCTAGGAATATATCCCTAAGAATAACAGGAGACTACTGTAATGAAGTAAGAGTCAAGGCCCGTGGGGAGGGAGGGAGGGAAGGAAAGAGAGTGTGTGCAAGAGAGAGGGCCAGCACTAGCCTGGGGCCGGGGAAAGATAACCAAAACACACTGTGGTGTCATTTCCCCAGGCCATTTTACTACATACAGTGTTTAATATTTACTTGCTGCTCTGTTTCCTAGCTCATACTTTCTTTCTGAAGATGAGGGGAGTACATTTTTGATCAACAATGTTCCCTATTACATGGATAAGTGAGTACACATTAGTCAGCATGAGGCTTGATACTGTGCAGCCCTTCAAGTCAGCATTAACAATATCCACGAGCATCTTGGCAATTTTTTTGAGAAAATATTTAAGACCAGGGAAATAAAAGCTTCATATGTAAAAAAAAGATTATTACAGTATTTTTAAATGTGTAGTGCTAATGAATTAAAAAGTGCAGCCTCGGGGCAAATACTATTCTTTACTGAAGTTATCAGATATCAGTGGTTTCTCCTGTTAAAACTGCAAACCACTGCTCTGCACTTCCTTTCACCCTTGGTTCAAGTAGGAGCATCGTCTACAATCACTCCTGAATTATAAGTCCCGAGCTGCCCAGCCCCTTGCTGGGTGCCACTGTCTGCAGAGCGGGAGGGCTTCACTTTGCTTTTGCATGAGATCACAGTGGATTGTTTCCAGAAGTCCCCAAAATGGCAGTCTGAATTTCCCTGAGATTTTTCCTGTCCTGCTACATGGCAAAGCCTGCTGGCCTTCTGCAACTTACCAGCCTCAGTCCCTCAGACAGGCGTCATATAACAAAGCGGCTAATGTACACACCATGTCAGGGGCACAAGCCTGCAGTTTATCTCACTGGTCCTACAGCAAGTTCTTCAAGGATGAAGACTCCTTTCTTCCCAGCTTACCCACATCTCAACACAAGCTGGATACACAGCAAATGTTTAGCAAATACTTAGCTAATCAATCAACTGATTGGATTCTAACCTTTCAAGCAAATGACACCAATAGGCCATGGATTATCATCATTGTCAGAATTTTCACCTAAGAATGAGACTGTTTGCAGATCTAATCACTTGTTCTAACATGACCTGAACTGGCCTGTTGAAGTAACAGATAACACTGGAGAAAAGCTGGTCCCTACAAGTTTTGTTTTTCTAGCTTGCTTTGTCAATGCATTCCATAAGAGGTGAACTCCTCATTCCTGTTGCTCAAAAACATACTTGGAAAAAAGTCTTAAAGAGATCTGGCACCCCAGACTGAGTTGGCCAGGCCCTGCTCTAAGAACTAAGAGAAAAAAAAAAAAATCAATGAATATTTTTTTTTCTTTTTGTTGTTTTTTTGTTTTTTGTTTAATTGCCAGAACTTTTACGTGTGTGTGTGTGTGTGTGTGTGTGTGTGTGTGTGTGTGTGTGTGGCACACAACATAGAAAACATGATTTCATTCCACATGCTCAACTCCAACTACCCTGGATGGAACCTGGAAACTAGGGAGAACATGAACACAGCTTCCCAAAGAACTGGATGGACCACAGGGAGGCGGCTAAGCAGGATATCACAGCGCCAGCAATCCCATCTACCAAAGTCCTAAACTGCTGCCACTGGAGTCTCAGGGGGTCATTTCACACATACAGCCCTGTATCCCAATTAGCTCAGAGAGATAACCCTGACAGAGAGAGGAGTGCGCCCAGTTTGGTTTAAAGACAAAAGGGAAAATGAGCAGCTGGAAAGTCCCTGAACAGAAGTGAACCTCTGTACCTGCCATCTTGTACAAAGCCACACCAGTAAAACCAAAGGGAGAAAGTTCTAGACTTACAGGGCAACAGGTCCCTTGTTAACCCAAGGGTCACCAGATTAGGATGCAAGGAGTCTTTGTCCCTAAGCCCCTATGTAATTCAGTGGTAACCCTGGAGGGTCAAGGAAAGGAAAGTCTTCATTTGTAGTTCCAACTAGGCCCAATTTTTAGGTGTTTTCGCATGCAATGGGCAAGATTTGTGGACTCCAGTTACTCTCCCCAGGCATCTAAGATCCTTTGAGAACTAGGACAACAGTTATTTATTTCAGTCATTAAAAAAAAAAAAGCCACCTCTGACTTAAGACTCAGACGCTCTTTCTACTTGTCAGAAAACAAATACAACTTAAGCCAACAGCTGGAATAGAAGAAAATACAGCAACCACAGAAAAAGATAACTAAATCAGTAGGAATTCTTTTCAGACATAACATCATACAGGCTAAAAGAGTGTTTTCAGAACCATCTAGAACAAAGTTACAGAAGTCACTTAGAAGGTAAATTTAGGTGGCTTAATTTCTAGAGGGCATCATTTAGGAGCAGACCATCAGGACCCTGGGGGCGTGCCAAGACGGTTCCCCCATTCTTTTCTTTGAAAGACTGAGGAACCCCAAAAAATGCACAAATAGTTGTGAAACGTTTAGAAGAAGGCTTGTCATCTCACTCATCACCCCTTTGGGAACTGTGGCAGAGATATTCTGAAATAAGTCATCTCAAACAGATGCCTTGACAGTCTTCCTACCCAACCTCAGATGCATCACAGAGACCCTTTGGGAAACATGTCAAACATAGGATCAGTTTTCCTCAGATAGTTTCATTGCTGGGCAACCCAGTATGAGGAAATATTCATGTCTTTGATGAAGAACATTGCCTTTCACAAAACTCTTCTTTGTCTTTAGAGCTGCCATCTCTCCTACTTTCCCACTGGGAGGAAAATGACCGATTATGTGTCTTCTAGCACATGACACCTCTTGAGTACGTAAAGACCATTACCATGTTGCCTCTACCCAGTCTTCCCCAGTCTAATTGCTTCCAGATGGCTAGCTTCCTTCACACTGCGGTCACTGCCCTAGATAAATATTAGCCTACCAATGACCCTCCTAAAATGGGGATCCCAGAGCAGAATAACAAACAGAATAGCATGGGTCTAGCCTGACCTGCGGAGTCCAGGAGGACCATAGCAGCAGCCGTGCATCACACTGCTCCTTATGTCCACAGAAAACTCCATTCTTTAAGACTTTCTCAAATAAAATGTGAAAGCAAACATTCCACATTCTATACAAATATAATTTTAATTTAAAAAATCCAAGCATGGTACATATCTCTAGTCTCAAGCCACCAATACAATTTTTAAAAAAGATTTATTTATTTATTATGTATACAAATCTCATTATAGATGGTTGTGAGCCAACATGTGATTGCTGGGAATTGAACTCATGATGTTTTGAAGAGCAGTCAGTGCTCTTAACCTCTGAGCCATCTCTCCAGCCCACCAATACAGTTTTTAAGGCTATTTGGAATATGTATTTTAAAAATACTTACTGTGACTCACAGGAGTCACTTTTCTGACTGAACACAAGTCACCTGTCAGGCTTCATGACCAGGGCCTTTATCTGTTGAGTCAATTTGTCAGTCTCTATTTTCAATCAAGAACATACACACACACAAAAAAAACAAAACCAAAAAAGAGTATAGGGACTAATGACATTCAACTATTTGCCTAGTACTAAGCATTTGAAAAGAAAATACCATCATAAATAAAATTCAAACTGAGTTCATGGCTTTTCAATTGTCTCCATTCTCCAAGCCACACAGAGGCAATGGGTGTGGGCCTGAGTTTGTACAGCTACTCTCACTCCTGAGAAGCTTGCATTCCCTCTGTTATACACACTTTCTAGGCTGCAGTTGAGCCTGTTTTCCCTTAAGAAAGTCCAATGGGACTGAAGCTGCACATCCCTAACCTAGTAACACCATCAGGCAATGCGATGACTCAGACATGACTTACTCGTAGGGCACCCTGACTGTTCTTAGCAATAAAGCACAGTGCACTTGTGAGTGACACATTTAACGAGCCAGCTGGAGTAACTGAAATCAATACAACTATGTGGTCATTTAAAACTATGCTTTTCCCTCGCTTTTGAAGAGTCCTTTGAAGGCTGATGGCACAACATTTCCATGTCCCATGGCCCCCAAACTGCTAGCATGATTTTGAGCTGACTTTAGAACCAGAGTCTGTCGGTGATTGAGTCCTGGGACATGCTCTCACTCACAGAACACAGTGCACTCTCCCTAGAACCCCACCTTCATCTGGCTTCAGGGTTTTCCTTCCCATCTACTGGCACAGACATGGCAAAACAAGTGCTACAAAATGCCTGCTCCTTCAGACTCTGACTGTTCTCAACCCAAGAAATGACAAATGTCTGAGGTTTTGCACTTATGCTGACGTGTGCTACATGCTATATACATGTTCTAAAAAGACATGCTGCTACCCTGCAAATCAAAGATATTATACACCAATTTTTAAGTTTTCCCTCAAGATGAGAGAAACAGAGTCTCTCTATGTAGTCCTGGCTGTCCTGGAGTTTTCTATGTAGACCAGGCTGGCCTCAAACTCATAGAGATCCGCCTGCCTTTGCCTTCCAAGTGCTGGGATTAAAGGCGTGTGCCACCACATCCAGCCTTAGAAGTGTCTTTCTCTATTCTTTTCCTAACACAGACTACTAACCTCCTCCTCTCTAGAAGTCCTTAACACATAAACCTAGGAGCACTATTGTGTAAGCAGGCCGTCTGCCCATTACGCCAAGGCTCTCCTCCCAGGGCTCTCTAGTTCTGCCTTATTAGTCTGGAGGGCTCCCCTTACAGAGTGAAGTCTGGCTTCGTTCTAACTGCATGAGTTTCAAAAAAACAACAGTGTCTTGCTGCTCCTTCCCTCCTTCTCTATTTAGGCCTCTTTTCTATGGCCCTAAATCCTGCAGCAGTTACTGAGAGGCAGACTTTCACAGAGCTTCCCTAAAGGACAGCTGGAGAGGAGTTTGTAATCCAGGAAGGTCTCAGGCTCATGAGACCAAGGTATCATTCAGTGCAAGAGCTTAATTTGACTGAAACCTGTTTGAAACGGAAACAGAGAGTCAGAGAGGTGAGTCACAATATAAGCGAATATCAAAGCTCATATTAGAACAGAGGACTCCTCAAAGGCCAGGTAAAACTTGGAGCCCAGTCTTCTTTCCATATAAACCATGACCAGCTACATGTGGTTCCAATAATACAGGGCTGGAACTTCAGAGATACCCAGATCTGCTCACACACAGTTTTGACTTCAAGCTAGTTTCATTTTTACATTACTCAATTTAACTCGGTGTCCAAATCTGAAGTTAGTAGGAGAAAGTACCACAAAACAACAATGCCTATAGCTGTTCATCACAGAGGGAGACTGCAGTTTACGCTGGGAGCAAGCGCTGAGCTGATGCTCAGTATAGGAGTAATACTAACTACAGCACAGGAGTGTTGCATGACAAGGAAGGGGTGCTCTGCACTGTGGAAGAGGGGGACAATCAAGAGCTGAGTACACAAGAAAGGGGCAGGTCTAAACTTCTCTCTTGGTGGTGCTGGAACTACTCTGCTTGCGTGTTTTGTCTGTACAAAGCAAATGTTGTCCTCTACTTATCTAAAAGGATTCTGGGAAGTCGGAGCAGGTACAGATAAGATGTGTGGATATGTGGCATGTGGAGGTCCTGAGTTCAGGCATACTGGCACATGCCTATTATCTGGGTGCTTGGCAACTGGAGGCAAGAGGATCAGAAGTTTAAGGTCATTTCTGGCTACAGAGTTCAAGAAAGTCTAGGCTACATAAGAACCCATCTCAAAATAATAAAATAAAACAAAACCAAACACAAACAAACAAAAGCAGCAATGTAATATATAGACTTAAAGGAGAGCTCCATGCACCTGAATCTCAAATGAAGTAGAAACTCATTACTGTTTCCTGTAAAAGCCACAACAGCCCAGCATAGAAAATAAGCTGCTTTGCTTTATAACCTGGAGAAGGTGCAATGTGATCATTTGCATTAGGTAATTCAAAGGAAATAAGACCAGAGTCAACATTATTTCCTAATGTCACAGGCTTAAAAGGACCAACTCTTAAGTTTTTCTATTCCCAACTTCTTCTTTGGTGAGACTGGTATAATCTAAGGGTCCATTTTGACTTTATTTAAATACATGATTTTATTTAAATGCATGAACCTAAGCTTTCCTATTCTTTGACTGTTGACTGGATGTTCATATCTCATTGTCAAATGTCTCCGCACAGGTCTCTATGCATGTTTTCTACAGGTACATGTTTGTTTTGTTAGTTGAGCTTAGTATCTGTCAGAAAAAGAAAGAAAGGGCTCCTCTTGCTCTGTAGGGGAGCAGTCTTTAGGTCATGAATTTGGACTCACGGCGAGGGAGATGGGGAGCAGCTCTGAAGGTTTTCTGCTAACACCATCACCCTTCCCACAAGGGCCAGAAGAAGGCTGTGCTATCCCTCTGAGCCTCACCCAGGGAAAGATTCTGCCATTTCCAAGAGTCTGAGGGACTAGTGTCACTGACATGGCCATGCCTATGTCAACAATACACACTTACTAAGGATTTCACTGCTCTCTATAATCTGGTTCCAAAGTACTGTTTAAATCTTCTATATTACTGTAATCTCTGAATACCTCTCAATACCATGTATATGTATATACCACTCAGATTATATATAAGTAGGTCCATCTGCAAGGGTATTTAAAATGCAGCAATTCTGTGTTTCTAGGAGTAACAACTAACAGGCTGTTTAGTAAAAGCGTCTGCAAAGTGAATGTTCTCAACACTGATGCTGAGGGCTCGCAGCATACCTTGGTTTCTAATCACACTGGTTCTCTGCTTGTACCTTTCCCTTTGCATCAACTTTCTGAAAAGTTGCTTAGCCCTGGCCCTCTCCCCCACTGCTCCCCCTCCCACACAAGTGTGCATGAAAGAAAACACTTTTAAGGCTCTTGAAAGTAAAATTTACCACCCAAACTTCTAAAATGAATCACCAAATACTGGATGAGGTAGACTGTAACTTTGTGTATCAGGAAACAAAACCAGTCTGAGTGACTCATCTCTGTGATCAAAGATAACGCAGCCACAGCTTGGCTTGGTGGCAAACAAATGGCCACAGCAATCACATGTCAGAATCTTGTGTCTAATGGTTTCTCACATGGAAATGCGCAAGTCAGCTACGTGAAACCAGGGGGGAAAAAAACAAACCCAGAGTGTCACACAAATAATAAATACAGACTCTTATGCTTTGTGTTCCTATACTGCTCCTCCAAGTCCACTTCAACTTTCGGTAGATGCAGTAAAGGCACCACTAGTCAAGACGGGTAAAAACTGTTAATAATATGACAGCTGCTAAATGATTCATAAGGAAATACAAACACCTTTAGGACACTCCATATTAAGGTACTTAATCAAAACTTAAAAAGTGATCAAGTGACAGACACCTCAAAAGAGGTGACAGAGCCTTTGGGGACAAGTTCCATAGCAGGAACACTTGTAGCTGTTGTGCATCCACATACAGTGTGAATGAGAAGGTTCGGTGGGACCATGGGCTCTGTGGCATGGGCACAGGCATGGGCACAGGCATGGGCACAGGCATGGGCACAGGCACGGGCACACCAGGTCCAGGACACTCTCACTCTTCCAGAGTAAAGAGCCTGAAGTCCCGATACTCTTTTAGAGCACAGGACAGGGAACACATGTTCGGACCATACCTGTGTCAGCTGGCCCAACACAGTACAATGCAAACCACAGGTGGTGTTTTCAGAAGGAGTATCTCCTATCAACACCACACACCCACTACAGGTCCCCAGGGAAAACACTGCCAGCACGGTAGGTTCTAATGAGCTCCCACACCCACAGGGTAAATAGCTTCCTGTGAATCACTGAGACCAGGTAAGGGGCAATGGCAGAAAGCTTCCCCATCCTGCTTTCACACAACAACAGCTCCCTAACAAGATAAAGCATCTCCCTCAAGCTCCCTACAAGAGGACACTACCTGATAATGAAAGGAACAAAAGGGGCCAAGCTGAGCGTAGACGACGTGCCATCCATTGGAGACGGGTAGAGTCTTTCCAGCACCAGAAGTAAGAGGAACATACCAGGGTGGCGATCAGGTTCTCCTGGTTCACTGAAAGGAAGTTATTACACATAAAATATTTTACACTGAAGAAGTCAGACACTGCTTTCAAACATATTTTGACACTTTTTCCTCCTTCACTCTAATATGCACAAGAAGTCTCTGGCAAAGCAAGGTTCCTGCAGCAACCCTCTTCTAAGGCAGGCTGTGCTGTCCACAGCAGGAAATGGGAGGCTTTCCATGTCTGATGGGTTTGAGAAAGCATGAATAGGCCATTACTCACCAGAACCAGAAAATCCTACATCCAAACTACCAATTAGAGAAAATGTATCATGACAAAAGTAAATTTCATTGATATAATTACATCTTCCCATTACAGACAGTTTATATGCATTTCTACCAGTAAAAGTCTGCTAGAAAAAAAAAAGGTACATTTGGATGGTGTCCATAGTAAAAACTCTACTGTCAGCTATAGAGTGAAAGTGAAATGAAATGAGAGCATTTCTCTCCAACCCAGGGAGGCTCAAATCCTTTGTAATGACTCTGCTTTATGTTTCCAAAATCACTGGTCATTTTTGCTCAGGGAGACCCACATATAATCACAGGTAACCAGACTAGTTAGCCAAGTGCTGCGGTTTCAGTGTTAAGCTGCAACATGCCAGCAATACAAAATAGTAAGAATCTATTATTTAACTTTAGTATATAAACAGAGATTTTAAATATAAGAAAAAGAAATAATTCATGTGAGTGTGTGTATGTGTGTGTGTGTGTGTGTGTGTGTGTGTGTGTAGGCAAAAGGTCAACCTTGGATGTCAATCCTCAGGAACTACCTACCTTAGTCCTTTTAAAACTTAAGTTCAAACATACTTACTGTCCTTGTGCATGGGATGGAGAGGAGACACACATGCATGGCGCATGTGGACTGGTACTCTCCCTCCACTTTCATGAGAGCTTGGGGCATAAAGACAGGTCATCAGGCTCCAGCCATCCTGCCAACCCCACCCACTTTATCTTTTGAGATCGATCTCTCACTGGGACCTGGGGCTCACCCAATAGGTCAGGTTGCCTAGTTAGCACACGCCACCACAGCAAGTTTTTTATACGGGTATTGGTGAATTAACATAGGTTTTCAGGCTTGCAGAGCAAGTACTTTATGGGAAAAAAAAAATGGCTGCCTTTCTCTCCCTGCCACCCCTTGACAGTTTCTGTTCAGTTCTTGCTGTCCTGGAATGCACTCTGCAGACCAGACTGGCCTTGAAATCAGAAATCTGCCTGCCTCTGCTGGATTAAAGGTGTAACATTTTTATGTGCATCTCTCTCTCTCTGTATGTATATGTGCATCTATGTATGTGTGTTAGTACAGCCATGAAGGCCAGAAGGGTATCATATTCCCAGGGACTGGAATGAAAGGCAGTTCTGAGCTGCCTTGACATGGGTGCTGGGAACAGTACCCTGAGATCTGAAAGAACAGCAAGTGCTCTTAATCACAGAGTCATGTCTGCAGATGATCTGATGCCCTCTTCTGTCCTCTATGCGCACCTATATGCATGTTCATATAGTCAGTAGACCAATACATGAGTAAAAGTAAAACTTCCAAAAAATGTTGTTTATTAGGATATATTAAGTATTCACAGTGACAGTTTCATTTGAAATTTTGAAGCTCTTTTATGCCCAACTACCTGCAGATCCCCTTCTATTGCCATAGTTTTTTTTTTTTTTTTAGGTGACCAATAGGTTTCATTACAGTTGCTTAGAGAAGCATGGGTGAAAGGCTATTTACAGGAGCACAGGCACCTTGGCTACACCACTGCCCGTAGATCCTGATGGAGGGCGGAGCCTCATAAGCCCCTTCACTTGGCTTAGTGTTGGGTTTTTGTTTTGTTTTATTTTTGGAGACAGCCTCGCCCTCTCGTGTGTGTGTGTGTGTGTGTGTGTGTGTGTGTGTGTGTGTGTGTGTGCGCGTGCGTGCGCGCGTGCACACCAAAGCACACTTGTAGAAGTCAGAAGACAGTTTTCAAGAGCTGGTTCTCTACTTCTACAATGAGGTCTTAGAAATCAAGTTCATGCTGTTGGGCTTTGCAGTGAGTGTCTTACCCCACGGAGTCATTTCATCTACTCCAGTGTTTGCTTTTAATTTTTATTATTTTATTTTATGTGTATGGGTGTTTTGTCTTCATGCATGTCTGTGTACCTCACTGTAACTGGTATTTACACAGGCCAAAAGAAGGCACTGGCTGCCCTGGAACTGGAGTCACAGACAGCTGTGAGCTGCCATGTGGGCGCTGGGAAGGGACCCTGGGCTCTTCGGAAGAGCAGACAGTGCTCTTAGCTCCTGAGCCAGCACCCCTCAGCTCCTCTTCTCCCAGTGCTCACTTTCTTGAGAAGGAGCTGGTTCTGTACCCAGGCTGGCCTTAAACTGGTGGCAATCCTATCTCCATCCTCTGAGGGCTCAGATTATAGGAATGAGCCACCCTGTAAAACCTAAAATCATGATTAATAAAATACTTGGCATTGTGACTACACTCCATCCAGTGTATTCTCACCTTACCTGTCCACTGTATTGGCTACAGTTTCCAACTGTTTGAGAAGAAAGGGATATAGTTCTGGGAAACGAGAGAAAAACTCTCTTCCTGTCATTCTGTGGAGGAAGAAATAAAAGAGAAACTATTACCTTTTATAAGTTTTGATCTGATAAGAAAGCCCTTTAAAGGAAAACAGCTATTTACTGAAATAGTTAAAAAGAAAGTCTACAACATCTTACATTTAAAAGTCAACACAAATGATGCATAGTTGGAAGTGCTTCTGATGAATGGACTTATCTCCATAATTAAGATGACAAATACTTACAAATATTTAATATTAACTTCATCCATGGAAGAGATATGTATTGTTACCATGCCAGGTTTGCACAACTGATTTGAGCTATGACTACTGGCAACAACTGACAGACTGACTCAACTTCGGTGATAAGGACAAGCCTAAAACAAGGTTTCCTGACCTGGGCACTGTATGATTTTGGACTAAGTGATCCTTCAGGGTGGAGGACGGACCCTGTGCTGCAGGTTGGTTAGTAGTCTCTGCGGTCTGCACCCACTAGACGCCAGCAGCATAACACTCTTCTGTCTAACTGTGACAATGACAGTGCCTCCAAACACTGCCAGATGTATATGGTAAGACGCACTGATAAATGGCTGGGAGCTACTGCTCTGCGAGGGGCAACCAGAAGTGTGGACTGGCAAGTGAGCTTCTGTCTGGATCATTCCAGCTTATACCTCTATGGGTTACCCTTTTCATACTCACAGAAACTACTCTTGAACTCAGAGAAGGTGCTAAACATATTCCTTAAACTGCAAAGTAGGCCAAAAAGCTCAAACTTAGGATACCATTTAGGGAAAAAGCCAGTTTATTAAAGAAAGTGAAGGCCTATTAAAGAACTACTCACAACCTGCTCACTGCTTCAGCTTTAGACACAAGATGTTAATGAAGAACCATGTTATTTTGTGAAGCTGCAGCGTTTCTGCAGGCAGCAAACTGCTCGGCTCACACACACACCGGTGGACTACCACCAAGACTCACGATTTCTCATAAAGCTCCTTCTTCAGCCAGCTCCTGCCTCCCCAAGCAACCACTGATGTGATTTCTACCGCCACAGTTTAGCTTTGGATATTTTAAACTTTCACAAAAATGTAGTAGTACATTTTATAATTTTTGTCTGGCTTTTCTCACTTGGCATAAAGTTGCTGAGACTTGTCCACGATGTTGGCTACAGCAGCAGTTTGAATCTTTTTCTCCTAAGTAGAACTCTACCATGTGGAATACAGAAGTTTGTAATTTATTCTATTGGCAGACATGGGTACCTTTCATTTGGGGAAAAGGGAATCTGAATAAAATTGCCATCCTGACATCCCCAAACAAGACTTTTTGTTTTTTGTTTTTTGTTTTTTTGGGTTTTTTTGGTTTTTAGAGGCAGAGTTTCTCTATGTTATCTTGGTTGTCCTGGACTCGCACTCACAGCGATTCTCCTGCCTCTGCCTCCTGAGGATTAAAGGCGTGTGCCACCACACCCGGCTGACTTTTCTTGATCATATTTTTCATTTCTCTTGGGCTAATATCTGAGAATAAATGACATGAAATCTGCACACTCTTTACTCCTTAGGAAACCCATAGTTTAACCCAACAACTCCATGACTTTATGCTGCAACATCAAGTGAAAGCTCTGGTGGGTCTGCCCACTTCCAGTACTAGTTGATGGCTTTTATCTTTTTTTCCATTTTAGGCAAACTTGAGATATTTGTGATTTCGATTTATATATCCCTTAGTTTGGATTACTATTGCTGTGATAAAACACCATGACCAAAGCAAGTTGGGGAGGAAAAGGTTTATTTGGCTTACACTTGTACATCATAAGTTTATCACTGAAAGTTAGGACAGGAACTCGAGCAAGGCAGGAACCTGGAGGCAGGAGCTGATGCAGAGGCCACCATGAAGGGGTGCTGCTTACTGGCTTACTCCACATGCCCTTTTTAGTCTATTTTCTTATAGAACTCAGGACTACCAGCCCAGCACAACCCCCACTAGCCACTAATTAATAAAATGCCTTACAGCTGGACCTTATGGCGGCATTTTCTCAATTGAGGTTCCCTCCTTTTAGATGACTCTCGTTTGTGCCAAGTTGACATAAACTAGCGGGGACACTGACCTATGTTGAAAATTTGAGATTTTGCCTTTGATCATTGCTGGCATGATGCTTTAGGCAGCTTAGGTGCTACAACTTCCACAAAGCTAGGCCACAGGGTAACTAGAAGATTCAAAGTTAATTCTGTTCAATGACCTAAACTGTCCAGCAATCGATGATGTCCACTTCTTTGATAATACTTATTTTTTCTTAAATTAAGCAGCCATGGTGAAAAGGTGGAAGGATTTTATAAGAATGACTTGTTCCTCTTCTACTCAGCCCATCAAGACAGTCTTGTTAGGATGGGGAGTGACGAGGAGAAAAGTTACAGCTGCTGAAACAAGACAAATGACGAGCGATGGCAGCAGCAGAACCACCTTATCCCACCTGCAACAGGAGAGGCTGGGAGATGGAACAAAGGGAACAAAGTGTCTGTGTAGTCTCCCTCACCAAGGAGGACACTTTGTTGGGACTACTACATCTTTTGACCCAATTAAACCTAATAATGGCTGAGTCTCTCCTCCCTAAAGAGAAGATTCTTTAAGCACAACCTGCTAGCCTCGTTAAGGAAAGAATATAAACATTTTTCTAAAAAGTTTTTAAGAAACTGAATGCCCTAGTTCTAAGACCTTATCTCTCTATGCAAAACAAAACACATCGTGACATCTCTTGGCATCTTCCCTTTCTCTGTAGCCCTCAACAGTTACTGCATGGGCTGGTGGTGTGGGCAAAAGGGGACAGGCTAGAAAAATGACCCACACTCTCTAAAATCAATGACTTGACAGAACCATGACCTTTAAGATTTACCAGCTGGTCTTTAGGCTAGGCTGGAGGCAATTTCAACACATACTTCTCAACTGATATAAAATAGAGATGTCCTAAAATTACAGACAAATGCTTTACTTACTTACAGGAGCACCATGCATACCCTTGGGATTATACTTTCTTCTAAGCAAACAAACATTAACTTGTCTCCTTCCTCAAAACTGATGCCCTGAATACCACCAGTGGATCATGTAGTCCTCTGAAGACCAGCCAAAAAGATCTGCTTGAGATAGGCTACATTTAGTTAGTCACAAAAACTTCCTGTAAGTGACCCAACTTTTCTAAGCCCTGTAGTCAATTACTTCTACTGTGAGAAAAATTACATGGTATAAATCATTCCATCCAGTTCTAACTGGAGTAATCACCAGCAAGGCCCAGGACAGAACTGTTATACATAGGCAGCTGTTCCTGGTTTCCATCTGCGGGGTAAGATAAAGTCTGTATAATCACATATACTCTCTGAGGTATCTGGACTAATGCCCAAGGCTGGATGGAAAGGTAATATAGAAAACCACAGAGCTTTTTGGCTTACATGATGTGTGGTGGTAATTAAATCTCAGGTGCTTGGGTCTGTAGCTAATGTTAATACTGAAGCTTGTATCCATTTCATTGACATAATTTAAATTAATTAAATGATATATTAGACAAAATGCACGAATTTAGCCCTAATTTGTCAACAGAATAATGAAAAGGGCTGGCGACATGGCAATCTCCTGGGGAAATTGTCCAAAAGCCGAGGTAATATAAGAAATAAGGGCCGAGGTTGTTGGTGGATGTAGAATCCTTACCTACTATGCACGAATGCCTGGGTTTGATCCCCAGCACCACACAAAACTGCAAATATGGGCACATGCCTGTAACCCAGCATGCAGGGAGTGGAGGCAGAGGATGGCGCATGCCTGTAACCCAGCATGCAGGGAGTGGAGGCAGAGGATGGCGCATGCCTGTAACCCCAGCATGCAGGGAGTGCAGGCAGAGGATGGCGCATGCCTGTAACCCCAGCATGCAGGGAGTGCAGGCAGAGGATGGGCGCGTGCCTGTAACCCAGCATGCAGGGAGTGGAGGCAGAGGATGGCGCATGCCTGTAACCCCAGCATGCAGGGAGTGCAGGCAGAGGATGGCACATGCCTGTAACCCAGCATGCAGGGAGTGGAGGCAGAGGATGGCGCATGCCTGTAACCCCAGCATGCAGGGAGTGCAGGCAGAGGATGGGCGCATGCCTGTAACTCAGCATGCAGGGAGTGCAGGCAGAGGATGGCGCATGCCTGTAACCCAGCATGCAGGGAGTGCAGGCAGAGGATGGGCGCATGCCTGTAACTCAGCATGCAGGGAGTGCAGGCAGAGGATGGCGCATGCCTGTAACCCAGCATGCAGGGAGTGCAGGCAGAGGATGGCGCATGCCTGTAACTCAGCATGCAGGGAGTGCAGGCAGAGGATGGCGCATGCCTGTAACCCCAGCATGCAGGGAGTGCAGGCAGAGGATGGTGCATGCCTGTAACCCAGCATGCAGGGAGTGGAGGCAGAGGATGGCGCATGCCTGTAACCCAGCATGCAGGGAGTGGAGGCAGAGGATGGCGCATGCCTGTAACCCAGCATGCAGGGAGTGGAGACAGAGGATGGCGCATGCCTGTAACCCAGCATGCAGGGAGTGCAGGCAGAGGATTAGAGTTTCAAGGCTGTGGTTGGCTACATAGTGAGCTCAAGGCCAATTCATAAAATCCTGTCTCAAAAACACCGCCACTAAAGGAAAGCTGGAAGGGATGTCCTCCAGACAGGAGTCTAGAAGTTCTCACATGACTGAATCCCTGTCCAGTGAAGCAGCAACTGTCCTTTCCTGTGAACTCCACCCAAGGGTGCCAACATAATGAGGAGCCCTGGGAGGCATGGTGCCTCCTTTGGACAAAGGACAGAAATGTTCTGTGCTCATCACAAAAGCTCCTATGAAGCACCCCACAGTAGATACAAGTATTTGCTCCTCTTTAGATTACCCCATGGCCCCTGGAGCTCAATATGGGCACAAAATTGTTAATTCCTAGCTACTGGTATTTGCTAGGGCAGAAAATTAATACTAGACAATTCATTTTAAAGATTAGCAATGATGCTGCTACATACCTGTAATCCTAGAACATGGAAAACTGAGACAGGAGGATTGCTATGAATTTCAGGCCAGCCTGGTCTATAATACATAGAGAGTTCCAAACCAGTCAAAGCTACATAATTAAGCTCCTGTCTCAAAAAAAAAAAAAAAAAAAGATGAAAAAGGAGGATAAAAAGGATTCACACAGAGAGACAGAGAGAGACAGAGACAGAGACAGAGAGAAAGATCACCTGAAGAATAACTTTCACTTTGAAGAAAAGTAAAAGATGAGGAACTAAAATACTAAGACAGGCAAAATGCTGACAGCAGCTAAAGCTGAGTAATTGGTGTTAACAAGAGGCAACTCTTGTCATTGTTAAATACATTGAAAATTTAATAATAAAATGTTTTAAATTCAAAATAAGAATAAAAGTTAGAGAAGGGAGAAAATTATCTAAGGATTAGACACCCATTAACCAGAATACATGAAGAACCACAGGGAAACAATCAGTAAAGAAAAACAAGTTAATATAAAATGGACAAAACTATTAAAACAATCTCAGAAGAAAACGGCAGTCCATTTGCCGATATGCATCTCTCTACTTAGCTAACAAACAAAAAGCAGCACATCTGTCCTTGTGAGGAACTAGTTAAAAACTGCCAGAGCAATTCCCTAGTGCTCTGAGTTACACGGACAAGCAGTCTCACTCATACAGTCATATGACTGTAATCTAGAAACTGTCCTGAGAGATAACTGGGTTCTGCTGCCCACAATGCTGCCAGATAAGAAGGACCTCGGAATGATTCCTTTATGATGAAAGGCATTATTTTAATTCAATCGAAGCTAATTGTCCCAAACAGCAAATTACCTCATTCAGTTATCTTAGAAAATATTTATGAACCATCTGTCCTGGAGGTATTGAGGCACATTACCTCAAAGCTAAACGTTTTGACTAACTGTTTTGTTTCTCAGAGCTGAGTAGTTTGCTTTATTCTATCTTTTTAAAAGTACACAGTTGTCTCTCTACGTGGGAGGAGGGCAGGCTCCAGCACCCCTGCAGACAGAAGAATTTATAGAAACAGTGCCAATGTATCCTCTAAGTCATTTCTTTAATACTTGTCATAGCTGCAGAGCATAAATGCTTTGTACATACTGTTCTACTGCACTGTGTAGGGAATAATGATAGGAATAGAGGTCTGACTATGTTCAGAACATACACAATGTTTCTTCCAAATATTACCATCCATGGTTGGTTGAGTTCATGGATGCAGATCCCACAAATACAAAGCGTTCACTATATTGTTAATACTGTTATTCTAGATGCTTCAGGCTGGAAAGCATCTATTGTGTGTTTATCCCATGTTAAACAAACAAAATTTATTTTCTAAAGAGATATTTGATTCTGAAAAGCAGGTGTCCTAGTCTAACAATCTTAGCACACTGACTCTGAGAAAGTGCAGCTGTCATGAAGCCCACCTACAGCCTACTAACACACTGGAAGAACTACATACTGGAGCTCTGTATACCTGCCAGGAGGATTCCTAAAGGCTGCATGCCCCGGAAGCTCCTAAGGACTGGGCATAATGCACCCAAAGGGTGTATAGCATCGTGAAAAAGCCTCAAGAGATGGTGGATGAATCGGGCAAAGGACTAACCTAAGATGCCTAATTTACCCTCCACTCATTGCTGACCCAAGTCACTCAATAGTTTCTAGCACCCTTGGACCCCATGTGCCAGATAATATGCTAATCCTGGCCTCCAGCTTGCTGTGGCTGACTTCTCATGGACATACTCAGCGAGGAAGCACCACTTAGAACCATGCCTCACTATATGGAAGTAGGTCAAAGGTTTTGGGATGCATGTATAGGTCTGTGTTAGAAGCTTATTTTAAAAAGCCAACACCATGGCACCATTTTAGATTACATCTGCATCTTATGTAAATTCTGGAACATAAACGGCTTATCTCTCATTTGCTTCACAATGGAAACTACCATGTCATTGCATTTTCCCCATCAAAGTGGCAAATAACGATACAAGATAAGTTGCTCCTTACTGATTTCTTGGAGATGTGAATACTCACTCTCTCTCTTCCCCTGTCCCTGTCTCTCTCTCTCTCTCTCTCTCTCTCTCTAGCCTGATGGCTGACTTAGTTTTCTAGACATTTCCTCCTTCTCTGTCTTTATAACCAGTCATACTGAATGTCTTTTAGCGCCACTGACATTCTATGCTCTGTGTAGTCTGCATATTGCAGCAAATGTTGTTACCTCGCTGAGAATATGTCCCCCATGCTACCACCTCTTTTGCCAGGCTAATTCTAGATGAACCTTTTGCTTTTGCCTGAGGCAAACTTCTTCTAGGACATTCCCCATTATCTTAAGTCCAACGGTTTTACATTGCTAGAAAAAAATACCTGAGATTGGGTAGCTATAAAAGAAAACAAGTTTATTTTTTCACAATGTAGGAGGTTCACAGGTATGGCATGAGCATCAGCATTGCTCTGGTAAGGACATCAAGGCAGATGTTATCACATCTGTGACTGTATAGAAGGAAAAAATGTAATCAGACAGGAAGCCAGAACAAATCATATGTCAGGGAGTGCTGGCTAGTTTTATGTCAACATGACACAAGCCAGAGTCATTTTGGAAGAAGGAACCTCAAATGAGAAATTGTTCCCATGAGACTGGCCTGTGGGCAAGTCTGTGGTAAATTTTCTTGACGGATTAATTGATGTAGGACTCACTATGGACAGTGCCACTCCTGGCCTTGTAGTCCAGGTGCTGTAAGAAGTCAGGCTGAGCAAGCCAGGGGAAGCAAGCAGTAAGCAGCACACCTCCATGGCCTCTGCATCAGCTCCTGCCTCCAGGTTCCTGCTGTCTGAGGTCCTGCCCTGACTTCCCTCAATGAGGGGCATGATATAGAACTGTAAGCTAAAATAAGTTTTTTTTCTCCCCAAGTTGTTTATGGTCATGGTTGTCTCATTGCAGCAATAGAGACCCCAGTTAGACAAGGGATTGTTCTTACAATCTGCTCTTATGAGAAGTGACTCAGAGTCCTACTATTTCCTTCAAAGGGTAGTACCCACAATGGCCTCCCAATGAGGCTTTAACTTTTAAAAGATCCACTCTTCATCAGCTCCATTCATTAACTGTTGTGGGGCTGGCAAGATGGTTCAGCAGGTAAAGGTGCTTGCTGCCAGGCTTAGTGATTGACTTCAGTCACAAGGACCCACATAGTAGGAGAGAACCAAGCTCTTCTGCATGTTGTCATGTGACCTCCACACATGGTATACCATGGCCCAAAATCATATACACTGGCTTTAAAACAAACCAAAATAGATCCACACCAAAGAATCTGGGTGAGGGATGCTTCCTTAGTTCTACACGAAAACCTGTGCTGTTCCCATCGTAGCACTTACAACAAGCCATACATGCAACTTCTTGTTCATCTATTTCTCCCACCAGAATATACTATTTTCCCAGGCAGAGACTAAAGCTATCTTCTTTTCTCCATTGTTTCTCAGACAATAAGCATGATGCCCAGCTTGGAGCTGGTACCCAATAAACAGCTGCAGAACTGGGGCTGCAGATTGGTTCTAAGGCACTGCTTGCCTAGCATGGGAGGCCCTGCGTTCCATCCCTAGCACCAAACCCCTGAGTAAACAAAGAGGAGTCCATCATCTCAAAACAAATAAGAGCCTCTAAGAAGCAGCTGCTGAATGAGAGAAGCAAAATCATAGACAGAGAAGGAAAAAAGAATCACAAGCAAGACAGCAACAAAGCAATGCCGCCAAGTCCTCATTGGCACTCCAGAAGTGGCACTGTTAACAAACCGAGCCACCCCGTGAGGACTTAACATTTATTAAACACAAACAGAGAGAGCTTTTCTCACTGGTTTACAAACAGTTCATTTCTAGTTCACCCTGAAAAGCAAACAGGTTGCTGTTACCTCCACAGAGGTAAGAAGCCCTCAGGGTGAATTCTTCAGAGACAGAGCAGTTAAGATAAACTTGTTTATCTATGTATTCAAAACTAGCCCAGCAACCTTTTAAACAAAAGAAGGGGTGGGGCAAAAAGAAAAGAAAAAAAGCTGACCTGCGGTCAACTCACCCTCCTAGAAAGAAAAAAGACAACACAAAGTTTTGAGCGGGATAAGACAGGCACAGATGGGTAAAAACAGAACAGCCAGGAGAAAGGTAAGAGTAAAGCAACTTTGATTCAAACTGTCAGACCTATGTTAACCTTGGTCTCAGCAGGTAAGGCCATCAACCAAGGAGATGCCTGCTGGGGCTTCTGCCAAAACTACCCCAAAATATGACCAGGACACCAGACATGGCACTTCATAAGCATATGCTGGCCTGGCTATCCTGAGAAACTAGTCACAGGGGTAGCTATCAAAAACTGATACTACAACATTTACATCTATAAATAAAAGCTGCATTAGTGACAACATGTATATAAGAAAGAGGACGGCACAGAGACACGTTGATTTGTGAAGCATGGCTATCTTCATTCACCACAGAAATTCCTCTCCTCAGCCTCCCTTAACCTGAAAAATCTGTCTCTGTTCCTATTTGTAGTCATAAAGAAGCATCGATCCTCTGGCTCTTCTTCAAGTCCAATAATGTGGTGGGGCTCCTGTGTGTTTGCACATAACTAATATGTTTTTTATTATTAATCTGTGCATATACATTTGCATGTACTGTGTGTATATATGAATTATGCATACACAAACAACTCAGGGGTTTGTCCTTGCCGTCTACCTTGTTTGAGACAGGGTCTATTGTGTCTGGAGTATGCTAGACTAGGTGGCCATGAGCGTCCGGGCAATTGTGTCTCCATTCCATGTCCTATCTCACCACAGGAGTGCTGGGATTACACACACACTTTACTGTGACCAGGTTTACGGACAAATGCCTGGCCCGCTGAGCCATCCTCCAGTCTAAACTGTGTGTTTAAGGTTAATCTCTTGTATATGCATTTAATTCACAACCCAGGCAAAGACTGTGCAAGGTACCCATTTTGCCCTGCCTATAGCCCTTAGATTAACACAGAGGTTGCATGCGGAACTGTGTGTCTGCAGCACCACTGTAGTGAAGGGAGTCACATGGCACTTCTCTACCTCACCTACTCAGTGCTGACTTCACAAAGCCTGGCCAATATTTAGAACAAAGCAGGTAGGCAACAAAGGTTTATTAAACTAGTAGAAATTTGCTTACCACCTATTGGTTTTATTTTAAAAGTATAATTAAAATTATGCTAGGCCTACTCCTTTTTTAAAAAAAGATTTAAGTCGGGTGTGGTGACGCACACCTTTAATCACAGCACTGGGAGGCATGGGGCAGAGGCAGGTGGATCGCTGTGAGTTCAAGGCCAGCCTGGTCTACAAAATGAGTCCAGGACAGCCAAGGCTACACAGAGAAACCCTGTCTCGGGGGTGGGGGGTGGGGGGGGAAGATGTAAGATTTTTAATTCATTTTACTTAGGTGTATCTGTGTCTGCACGCATGAGTTTAATGCACCATGTACATCTAGCAGCTCAATAAGGACAGAAGAGGGAGCTGGAGCCCCAGGGACTAGAGTTATAGGTAGTTGTGTGCCTCCATGTGGGGGCTGGGAACGACACCCAGGCTCTCTGCAAGGCAGCAAGTGCTTTTAACTACTATGAGCCATCTCTGCAGCCCCATCCTTGTTCTGTTTGTTTAGACAGGGTCCACTGTATAGGCCTCACTAGCCTGGAACTGGCTGTGTAGATCAGGTTGTCATCAAATTCACAGAGACCTGCCTGTCTTTGCCTACTGAGTGTTAGCATTAGTCTGTGTGCCACCATGCCTAGCCAGCCATACTTTCATTATGGAAGAAATTTCATATAATAAAATGTCACATACAAAAAGCTAAAACACAAACTTCCCAAGTTTAACCACTAATCTTAAGTTTTGTTATCTGTCCATCTATAACTCTCTTTTCTTTATATATTCTCCTATGATCTGCTTTTTTTACACTTACAGATATATAGAGGATAGTTTCAGCCAGGTATGGTGGCACCTTCTGTAATTACAGCATTTGGGAGATAGAGGCAGGTAGATAGTGAATTTAAGGCCAGCCTATGCTACATAGTGAAACCTAGCCTCAAACAAAACAAAACAAAACAAAACAAAACAAAACAAAACAAAACACACAGTTCCATGAAACCCCCTTATGAGAGCAGCCTCTATATGTGCACTCTGGATCTCCCAGGGTCCAGCAGGCACTAACCAGGAAGCCAACACGAAAGGGCTAACCTCCTTTGGCAAAATGGTGTGGACAGTGGTTCTTGTCCAGCCATGTACTGCATGTCACTTGGTCTGTCTGCACATTTCACATCTAATCATGGTAATGCTGTAGATCTAGACCTTGAGCTGTGTGAAAGTACCTGAGCTTAGGCCACTTGGTAATACTCTGAATCCAGCCTAATAGTTAACAGCTTTAACAAACTTGGCCTGAGCCAGGCGTGGTAGTGCACGCCTTTAATCTCAGCACTCAGCAGGCAGAGGCAGACAGACTGCTGTGAGTTCAAGGCCAACCTGGTCTACAAAGTGAGTCCAGGACAGCCAAGGCTACACAGAGAAACTCTGTCTCAAAAAACAAACAAACAAAAAACCAACTTGGCCTGAGGTTTTAAGAGTTCTCCCTGCTCTTCCAGGACCTAAGCTCAGTTTCTAGCACCCAATACACAACTGCCTGTAACTATAGCTGGCCTGAGAGGGCACCCCCTCACACACACAGCATACACTTACACAGACATATACACAGACAAAAACTTAAACATTAGAAAATCAGTAAGAATGTGTGCTGCCCTCACAGAAGACCTGAACTCGGCTCCAAGGCCCCGCATCAGGCACCTCACAAGCACCTAGAACTCTGGCCTCAGGAGATCCCGGATGCCTTTGATCTCCTTGGGCACCTGTACACCACACACAGTGAGATGCCTTAGTGTGTAAAGCACTTGCTGTACAAGCCTAGTGACCTGAGTTTGATCCCCAGAACCCACAGAAAAAGCTGGATGCAGAAGTGCATATCTGAAACCCTAGCACTTGTACCATCAGATGGAAGACAGAGGCAGGAAAAACGCCTGGAAGCTGGTGGGTCAGCTAACCTGGAGTACACACAGCAGAAATACGAGAGACCCAGCCTCAGAAGAATGTGGAGGGTAAGAACTGACCCCCAAAAGTAGTCCTCCACACATGCCTGGCCCTGCTGATAGTTCCCTGGATCAAGCTTCAATCTTTCCTAGGAACTCTGTAGTTAATATCTGCTACATATAGGAAAAGTTAAAATGCCACAAGCCTATGTTTTGGAGCTTTATTTTGTTTTTTGTTTTTTGTTTTGTTTTGTTTTTTTTTGGTTTTGGTTTTTCGAGACAGGGTCTCTCTGTGTAGCCTTGACTGTCCTGGACTCACTTTGTAGACAGGCTAGTCTCAAACTCACAGTAATCCACCTGCCTCTGCCTCCCGAGTGCTGGGATTAACGGTGTGCACCACCACGCCCGGCTTTGTTTTGGAGCTTTAATAAAGGCATCCCTATGCAAACGATAATGTGATGAAAAAAGGCTTTTAGTAAATATGCATGCAAGAAAATGAAGTTACCAGACAAGAGTCCATATACACACAGCTCAATCTACTCTCGATCATCTCAGAAGAGGGATCAATAGAGTCATGCACAAAGGACTAAAAGAAAGCAAGCAGGGGCAAGCAAAAGCATGCAGGCCTGAGGAGCTGCATAGTAAACAGCAGCAAAGGCGGAGGCTGTGCCCAGCTTTGAAAAACAGAACTTATTCACAGGCCATGGAGCAAACACCATAAACTCTGATGTTACATGGAAATAAACGCTGAAGGCAAAAAAGGAGGTTTGCAGTTGGTGTTTCAAATAGTAACCCAATAAACTATTAAAATGGGGCTGCTCCCTATGTTCTGACCAATAAAGCCAGCCCAGAGGACAGAAATTCAGCCAAGGGTTCGTCTCCGTGCCACAGTGATTGCTGATGAAACAGCAAGCTCATGCTGAGAAAAACAATGCTGCCAAATGGAAACAAGCCTACAGAAAAGACAAAGCACACATAATTTCAAAGGATATGATCAAATGCAAACTAATCAAACACAAACACCTCGTTGAAAAGATACTGGGATTTGGAATCCCACCAGACCATCTTTGGCGCTGTTCTTGGAACCTTCCCCCCAAGCCTGACTGGGTTGACACTAAGATATATCCTATAGTGGTGGCAGGCCAGGGCACAAATGAAAACAATTCTGAGTCGATCAGAAAGGGAGGAAACCTGGTGCGACGGCTGCGGCATGCCTATAGTACCAGCATTCAGGAAGCTGAGGCAGACAGATGGATCACCAAGTATGAGACCACCACGCATTAAGAAAGAACGTTATCAGCAGTCTAAAATTCCAGCCCGTGAGTAGGGATGTAACTGGCAGAATATCTGTGTAGCACATATAACGGCCTGGGTTTGGCCCTCAATACCACCAAAACAAAAACTGCAAGTCTGTAATCCCTGCAGTAGTTTTAACAGGACCAGGGGAGCCTGGGGCCTCAGGACCTCTATGAAAGTGCCGCCATGGATCTCATAGCCCATCTTCTCTCTTCTTGTCCTCTGGAGACAGCTGCAGATTCTCGGGCTTGCTCAATGCTTTTCTAACCCTTCCCTTTCAGAAGCTGCTCAAGAGATGGACAGTTCCCAAACTTCTAAACGGGCTATTAGAGTACTCTATGCAGAGAGAGAAGTCTTGGTTCTGGAGTGTTCTGGCTACTAGTCATCCCCCTGGGAAGTCCCTGGTCCAGGGGTAGACTTGGAAACACACTTCCACTAATTTCTCTGCCAGGAGGTGAGTCAGTATGCTTTTCTTACATTCCTCTTATGTGCAAGTTTCCATTTCAGCAGCTTATATGGCCTTTTTTCTCATAAGAAATTGTTTCTTAGAAAATTCTTCTTGGGATGGCAAGATGGCTTAGTAAGTAAAGGCACTTTTCTCAAGCCTGACAAAGTTAGTTCAATCCCTAGGGCCCACATGGTTGAAGGAGAGTTGGCCTCTGACCTCCAATACACACAGCAGCACCTAAGAGCCTACACACACACACACACACACACACACACACACACACACACACACACACACACACACACGTTTCCTGTTTAAGCCCATCGTCTCAAAATTCTCAGAATCAAGAAATCAACCTGTAGTAGTTTGATTCCGTAGTCAGTTTGTAAGCAATCTGTACTAGACTGCTTGCAGAGATGAGCAGCAGGCTCCTTCTTTCCCCTGAGTAGATGTTTCTCCTTTCTTTCAAGAGCTAGGTTTACTTCCCAACTCCTTGTCTCCATAATGTCTTGTGACCTGCTTTGATCAATAGAGGCCATGGAAGTGGCATTGTGCTGGTCTGAACGTAGGCTTGGATTCACCCTCTTGAAGCTCCAACTCCCATGCTGGAGAAGTCCCATCAGCCTCTAGGCACTAGTGTTCCCAGCTCGAGGGCTGGACATGTGAATGTGAGGCCATCTTGGCCTGGCCGGCACTGGTTGAGGTCTCAGATGACATTTCAAATGGTGTTATATGGTACAAAAGAATTATGTGGCTGAAGCCAGCCAACCCATAACACTGTGGGAAACTATAAGCTGTTATTTAGCCACTAAAATTGGGGTGGTTTGTTGTGTAGCAAAGTGCTATAATTAAAGGCACTGAGTTAGTCTGTGGAAAAGAGTCAGTAACAAGGAACATACAAGTTACTTTATTATGTCAAATTACTATGTTCTTGAGGCTAGAAATCTGAAATCAGTACTGAGGGTGTCAGCAGGGTCCCTCTTGAGACTCTATGAGAGAATCTCATCTTCACTCCTGCAGCTTCTGGAGATGGCCAGCATTTCTTGGCTTGTGGCTACATCCATTATTTCAGTCTCTGTCTCTGTGGTCACACTGTTTTCTCTTTTCTGTCTCAGATCTTTCTTTCTCAGGTGTCTAAGTGACTTACTACACCTCAGCAGATCACCAGCTGGGCCTACACATGGTCTAAAATGCCTCTGTCCAAAGAATCATGTGTTGAAACCTAGAAGTGTGTGTGTGTGTGTGTGTGTGTGTGTGTGTGTGTGTGTGTGTGTGTGTGTGTGTGCGCGCGCATGTGTGCTCAGAGAAGGCTCATGCTTTAAAAGACTTGAAAAGAGCTTACGTTTACCTCGGACTGGTTCCTAGCACAGATACAGCCTCCAACAATCAAAACGCAGTGAAGCCAGCACCCCTCAAGGATGGGAGGGTCTGAACAAAAAGAAAAATCATGAGGGCACACAATCTTAAAGTATCACCCATTCACAGAGGAAAAAATACAGCAAATTCTCCCTGTGAAAGACTTGCTAGACAAAGACTTTAAAACAATTGTCTTAAAGATGTTTGAGGAATTAAAGACATGGAGAAAGTCAAGAAAACAATGTATTGACAAAACAGATCAGTATACAGAGAAAAACCTACACAAATAAGGGGAGAAATTGTAGTGCTGAAAAGGAAAATAACTAAAGTGGAAATGTCAATGGAGGGAAAAAGAGAACAAACAAGGTGGATGCAGGACAGCTGAGAGGCTATGTCTGAGTGACAGAAACAGAGATTTAAGAAATGCTGGCTACACCTACTAAGGGACCTGTGGGACACCACCAAGGAGACCACCATACACACCATCCGTTTCTAAAGAAAAAGGGAGAAAGGGGCAGAGAAAGGATCTAAGGAAAACTTCTAACTTTGAAGAAAGATGAATACAGCATAAAAGCAGCTCAGCAAACTCTATATAGAGAGTAGCAAAAAAGCTATACCCTAAACATGCTATCATCAAAAGGAAGAGAGCAGGAAGCAGTGAAGGGAAGCAGGCCTTCACCTCATAGGAGCCTGAGTAAGAGCCAACAGATTTCTCATCAGAAGCTCTGGAAGCCAAGTGATAGCTGAAAACCACCAACTAGGGCTTATATTTGTAAAACTAAGACTTAAAAATAAGGCAGAGCTGTGGTGGTGACATTTGCCTGGACTTGCATCACACATGGGAAACAGAGGAAGGAGAATCACAAGTTCAAGGCCAGCCTGGGATATCGATCAAAATCCTTTCCCCCAAAAAAGAAGGGAAAAATTAAGACATCCCAGAAAAACAAAATCAAAGTGAGCTTATCCTGAGACCTTCCCTGCTGAATTGCTGAAAGGTGCTCTGCAGGTTGAAATGGAAGTGCACCCTCACTTGCTCCTGAACAGCTGAGCAGAGCTGGCCCTGGTTGCAGGGATTATGGGTGAAGTTACCCCAAAGGCCTAAGTGTGGGAGAGCTAGCCCTGCTACTTATCAGCCATGTGCTGGCCTGAGTGAGAGAGAGATGCCCTACTCCCCTAGTCCCTCACTACCTATAGCAGGCGAGAAAGCTGGTCCAGAGGTCACGAGAGCGGGAGAGTCCCTCGCCCACTGCAGTGCATGGGAGAGAAGGCCCTGTCCCTTACCTGGGCAGTGCAATAGAGCTGGCCCTGCTGGTGTGTGTGGGATTACATGAGCCGGCCCTAGGGTGTAAGAGTGGGGGACTTGGCTCTGTCCCTTGCCAACTGTGGCACTGGGTGAGCTAGCTGAGGCAGTGCTGGAGAGCTCACCCTGGTGATGTGTGGGCGCAGGAGAGCTGGCGAGCTGGCCAACTCAGCTACCACTCAGGCCCAGCTCTAGGGTTCGAGTTGCCGCACCCCAACTTGTACTTCATCTACAGGCTGCAGGAGCATGTGAGGAGACCGGTGCTACGGGTCCAAAGCGGCAGGGTTCCTGCGACATGGGGAACAGCAGGGTATCTGAAAGGAGTCCACTGAGGACGAAGTAGTGACAGTGTACCAGAAGCCAGAGGCCTCCAACCAAACCAGTGACTGAGGACAATGAACACTTGCAGCAAAAGTGTGACACACGACAGTTTCCACAATGATTTTCCCCCCTTTTTAAGGGAGATTGCAAGGGTGAGAGCAGGTACACGGGACAGGGAAATGAGTGGTTCTGGAGTGCATGATGTGAAATTCTCTCTCTCTCCCTCCTGCCCCCCCATCTCTCTCTCTCTCTCTCTCTCTCTCTCTCTCTCTCTCTCTCGCACACACACACAAAGTTAAATAGATAAATAGAAAAAATGAGATGAGCATCTGGAGAAGGGGCGGGGGAAAAAGAAATGAAAGGGCACTAGAAAGATCTAAAGTCACACTAAGAAGCAGCAGTGTCAGGTAGAAAGGTATGTGGGCAATTATGAAAACTAGCATTACTGAACCTTATGACTTCACTTTTCTTAAAAAACAAGCCAAGGACTTTATTTTACAATTTGAATTTTCTTTGCTTTGGAATGCAGTATGTAACATATACCCAATTTTGGTTCCTTTTATAATCCAGAGACTTTTTAAATTTATGCTCTGTTTGAGATTATAATTATGTCATTTCTCCCCTTGCCTTCCCTTCCTCCAATCACACACCATGTTGTCTGTCATAACTTCATTGCCAGTTCTCTTTCAAATGCATGACCTCTTTTTCTTTAGTTGTTGTTATGAATACAACTGGTTCAGTCCATATAATGTTACTTGTATGTAATTTTCAAAGCTGACCATTTGATATTAGAAAACCAATTCAAGTGTTCTTCCCTGAGGAAGACTATTTCTTCTGCTTTCAGCATTCCCTGGTTGTCTGTGGTTCTTTTTTATGACTTCACTTTTATAATCAAAATAATTTCAGCACCTAAATACTTTCTTTAAAAAGAGGCAAAGTCACCATGTAGCCAAGGATGACTTGAATCCCTCTCTCTACTTCCCAAGTGCTGGGAGTACAGGTGTGTCCCAGCACCCCAGCTTGTGCAGTGCTGGGAGTACAGGTGTGTCCCAGCACCCCAGCTTGTGCAGTGCTGGGAGTACAGGTGTGTGCCAGCACCCCAGCTTGTGCAGTGCTGGGAGTACAGGTGTGTGCCAGCACCCCAGCTTGTGCAGTGCTGGGAGTACAGGTGTGTCCCAGCACCCCAGCTTGTGCAGTGCTGGGAGTACAGGTGTGTGCCAGCACCCCAGCTTGTGCAGTGCTGGGAGTACAGGTGTGTGCCAGCACCCCAGCTTGTGCAGTGCTGGGAGTACAGGTGTGTCCCAGCACCCCAGCTTGTGCAGTGCTGGGAGTACAGGTGTGTCCCAGCACCCCAGCTTGTGCAGTGCTGGGAGTACAGGTGTGTGCCAGCACCCCAGCTTGTGCAGTGCTGGGAGTACAGGTGTGTCCCAGCACCCCAGCTTGTGCAGTGCTGGCAACGGAACCCAGGATTTGTGTATGTGAGGGAAGCACTTCACTAGCTGAGCTACATGTGTGGCCAGTGCATCAAGGAGGAAAAAAGTAGCCAGGTGTCGTGCACGCCTCTAATCCCAGCACTTGGGAGGCAGAGGCAGGAGGATATCTATGAGTTGAGCCTAACCTGAGTCAGCCCAGCTACATAGTGAGACTCTGTCTTGAAAAATCCAAAAGCAAACAAACTAAAACAACTATCAGTTTAAAGTGAGTACTATAACTTTGGTTTGTAAGTTTACATTTTGTTTTCTAGAGATGTCGCTTTGGAAATGCCCCACAGCTAGGCTATGTAGTGTCTGAAAGGGTGGCTGCTCCTCTAAAGCTGTAGTGTGCATACTGGAAGTCATGGTATCATCAAAGGCAGGGAGCCAAGTCTCTCTTGAAAGAAGCCTTTGAGCACAGCGCTTGCGAAGCTGTGACTCGGTGACCGGTCTGCTGCAAACATGATGCCTTCTTCCTGAAACCGTGGAGATACCTCAAGTGGGCCATACACCACAGTCAGCATACCTCGTAAGAGATTCGAGATTCCGCTTTATATTTTAAGAAAACTGTGATATGGTATGAATCTGATCATGGTACATTAAAGAATTAATTTGTTACATATTCGTAAAGAAAATAAATAAATAAATAAAAGGGTGACTCCAGGAGTTAGGGGCATGGGGGATACTGTTTAATGGTACTTTCCTTTTGGAAGGTGGGTGGTAGTAACAATAACACAACAATGTTAGAGTCCCTACTATCACGGAGCCGTACACTTCAAAATGGTCACAATGATAAAATGTGCTGTGTGCATCTTATCATGCTAGGATGTGTTTACTACACTGAAACAAACCACAGCTGTTCCGGAGGAAGCAGGGTTGTGATGGGTGGTCCTCAGCTTTTCCTTCTAAAGAGGAAAAGACCCTGCAACCATGCGCTTCGGGCACAGTTGAGACTGCAGGGCAAAACAAGACTAAGAACCACTCTCTTTGCTTCCTCCCTTCTCACTTCCCACCACCCCTTTATTTCTAGTCTCTCTGGTTTAAGCAGGACATCACTCCATTTATCACTACCCACAATCCTCTCCCTCACAAGCTTTAGCGTTCGTATAACAAAGGCAGTTAATGATCCTTTATTGAAGCATGCTTAGAAATCATTTCCTCACTAGAATGTGGGCTCCTTGAGACCCAAAGCGTCTTTGTTTCTGCTCTAACTCAGTATCCAGAACAACAGACAGCATATCACAGGCATTTAGCAAAAGCTGCCCTCCTTACACTTCCCTTAGCAATCCCGTCTACAAACCCTGCCCAAAGAGAGAGAGAGAACAGCTGTCTTGTCCACTGCAGGGTCCCAGTCCCATCATCCCGCTCTGGAGCCACTAGACCGAATATGCACTTGGTAACTGGCCTCACTCTTCAGACCCTATTCAAGCACAAACATGCAAGTTCCTGCTGTTGTCTGCTTTATCTAGCATACTTTTAAGCCATCGTCTAGCAGTTTCTATTTCACTCATTAAGAATTAATACTCATATAAAGCCCAGTATTTCTATCATCTTTAACATTCTCTTTGTTACCCTTTAAGTTCCTATTCTAAATTGTATTTTCATTAAGGTTAATATTAATTTGCCAACTCAAGCCATAAAGGGAAGTTGCAGTGCCACTATAATCTCAAAACTCAAGAACTAAGAACCACCCCTAAAGAATATCTACTTGAATTATTAACCATCAGGAATTATGTGGGCTTCCCAAGGAGACACAAGCTGGGTGCAATACAGGACTAGACACCCCAGCTTTCTGTTAGGCTGGTACCCCTACTCCATGCAAGGCAGCTGCTTAGCAAGTCTAGGACAGACTATGACCTAGACAGGTCGGTTTTCAAAGGACTTCATGCCCCTGTGGTTTGGTCAGACAGCAATCTCTTTATACTGTCAGCCTGGTCCAGTCAAAGAAAGGTTTCCTACCTGAGCTTCTTAGATCTACACACTGAGCCAGGGCCACCCACTGACTCTAAACAGGGAACATTAGCAGGGAAACCAGCAGCCAAACTAATCTGTAAAAATCTACTCATCTGCTCTCACAAAGCATTCCCAGAGGTCACTGGGCCACAGCTAAGCCCATTCCCTCCTACGTCTCCTGTCTCTCCAGTATTCAAACTAAGAGGATCCTGTCTCCCCCCAGACTTCTAACGTTCATGAAAATTAAATCAGCAAAGAAGAGAGAACATGGATTTGTTCTTAATCAGGCTCAATGCTTCAATTTCCCCAATACACTTTTTTTTTTTTTTAAATAAAGTCTGGGGATTTCCAGACCAAGATTTATTTACAAAGAAAAACCAAACTAAAAGCCAACAGACACCAGGTAAAATCTACTCTGCTTCAATGCTGTCCATTTCTAGTAGGATGTGATGTCCACTGAGATATTTTCTCAACAACTAAGTGAAAGGAGACTCAGAATACTTATCGTACAGTATGAGTTCCTCTGCCACAGAGTTAGGCGAGTCTACCTCAGAGCAGAGAATTCAGTCTCCCACACACCAGTCCACAAGTACTCAAAACCTGGGATAATTCCCACAGATTGGCTGGATCTCCAAACAAAGCGGAAAAGCCAGTGTCTGGACTGGAAGAAAGAACATTGTTGAACATCTTAGCCACTTGTTTTTGGAATAGCCACAAATATAATCTGGAGTAAGTGTAGCTCATTATTGGTATTATTGGGGAAAAACCAAACAAACAAAAAAACAAAAGCAAAAATACCTCACCACTGGCTCCTGGGGTTGGGGTTCGGGTTAGGGGTGAGGGTAGGGGAGGAAGCAGGTTGGTTTCTGTTTAAATGCAAATAAAATGTATTAAATTAGTCATTCTCATATCAGAGTCATGTGTTTGCTCTTCTCATGAAAGCTGAGTTTTTAGAGTGCTCTGAAGTCAGACTACCACCCTTGTGGATCCCAGAACACCATCCACTTGTCCCCACGTAGCCTGCCCACTGCGATCACGCAGACCTGGCTTTGGACACTCTGATCTGACTGAGGCACTCTGTTCCTGTTCCCTTCCGTGTCTGTGCCCCCAGTCCCTCAAGGCTGAGGCATCATTCTGCCTTCAGCTCCACACCACACTAGTGAGGAGACAGCAAGCCATGCATTGCCTACTATTTTCTTTTCTTTCTTTTTTATTTTATTTTTTTAGAATAAATCAGATCTCCTCTTCCTCAAATTTTCTACTAACTACAATTAATATTTGCTCATTTTTTTAAAAAGGCAAGAAATATATACAAAACCTAACAAATCTCGTCCCTTATAGAGCTCTTATACACACATATACATACCAAACTCTCTATATAGTACCTCCTGCTGTTCTGAAGGAATGGCAAACACAAGGCAATTGAACAATACTGTTTCCCAAATTATTTTAATTGATGTTCAGATGCCATCCTCATTTTTCACTCAGTAGCAGAATGAAAAGAATGCTATCTTCTTCGTCCTTAATTGAAACACTCATTTAAAACATAAAACCATATTCTTTTTATTTTCAAGTTTGGTTAATAATTTTAGCCAAATACAGAAAAACAGGAGTGAAATTATATTTCCCCAGAATTTTTAAGGTTTCACTCCATTAATTTCTTTTTCACTAAAAAAATTATTTTCATGTGTTGTATGTGCCTGTTTGTCTGGGCCCTATGTGCATGCTTGACGGCCATGTTGGCCAGAAGAAGCCCTGGGATCCTATAGAGCCAGAGTTTTGGTTGGTTGTGAGCCACCGTGTGGGCCTTAGGAACCAGGCTTGGTTCTCCTGCAAGAACAAGCGCTCTCAACTGCTGAGTCATCATCTTTTGACACCCCCCCCCCCATCCATTAACTCTAAGGCTACTGCTGTGCCAAGCTGCCTTCTGGGTGTGTGAACTGTTAGTGGTTTCCTAATCACCATTATCACCAACTGCAAAGGTCCCAGGGCCTTGGTGTGCACAGCCTTCCATTTACTGTGCCAGGACTCATGTTCCTTAGTCCTAGGAACTGTGTCTGTCATAACTTCCTGTCCTTGTTTTATTCTGCTTTCTGAATTCTTAAACTGGACGTTGAATAACTGGAATAATTATCTCATTTTTTTCTCCACCATATCCTCCTCCATCCTTCTAGTAAAACCTCTCAGAGTTTTTTCATTCTGTCTTCTGTCAACATACTAATATTTCACATGAATGATCATATTTTAAAACCTTCAACACTTCCTTATGTTCCTATTGCTGCTCTCACTCTACGCATTGATGGCGGCACATACCTGCAATCCTAACACTTAGGAGCCTGCGGCAAGAGAAACAATGACTTCAGGTCATTCTGGCTCAAAAAAGTCGGGAAGATGCAAAACAAAACAAAAAGTCATCTTGTTCTGTTTTCGTCTGGTCCCTGATCTCCATATCTGTTTCCAATAAAGTCTTTTCTTCCATTACTGTCTGTAAGCTTTACATGACAGCATTCCTTGGTATTATTACAGTACCTCTTCTCCCCTCCTAACATATCTACACAGAGGTGCCCTCCCTCCATCCCTCCCCCATCTCCACATCCCAAAGCAAATAATAATTCTGTCAGTTAGAAAAAGAAACTAAGTGTTATCTATAATGTATCAAATACAAGCCAGAAAGCAGGTTAACAGCAAAGGACGCAAATGAAGACCACCTGAATAAGCAGTGTGGTGCAAGGGTGTTTACTAGAAGCTATCCTCTACTCTAGTTTAGACTAGTCTAGACAAACCATCTGCTGTGTGGCTCTGAAGAGCACCTATTCTAAGCACAAAATGTAAAGTTTTCTTTTGTGTGTGTGTGTTCACCCCTAGTCCAATTCAGCCATGACTCCAAAGAATGGAGGAAAACAAAAGGGAGGCAAGAAGTCCTTCCAGAGGACTGGCTTCTACACACTGTGCCTTATGGTCACAAGCTGGTAATACTGTGCTGAGTCTCTGGCTTCCTGACCTTGCTCCGGAGACGTCACCTGCACTCACTGTAATCTGGCAGAGAAGCTGCATGCAGGACAAGAGTACAGTGCAGTGCGCCTTAACCTCCCAACAGATTCACTGACACGGAAAGTCTGGTAAGTCACTCTATCTAACTTTGCAAAGACAAGTGTATCCTAAGTGTAGAAATACTCCAATTATTCTTAAAAACATAAAACTCACAAATGTTGAGCAAAACATCTATCCTCACTAAATAAATATATTTAAAATAAAATGCTCTAAGTTCAGGCAAATCTATTAACATGCCACAGAATGAAGGCAGTTCATCTTTCTGCCTATCTTACGCCTCTTATAATGTTAATTTTTATAAGTAATATGAAGATTTTATTTTAGAAAAGGCTGCTACTTTGCCAGATAATAAAATCTGAAACCATGTTCCCTATCTTTTTTATCCTGCGTTGGGACAGTAACGAGGAAACGTATGTGGAAAAGGAGCAAAGCCTGAGCCCCAGGCAGCGTGGAGGAGTGACTGCTCACTGACAGCGTGGCTGGGGGATCTGCCTATCCTTGCTAGCACCCTCCCATCTGTTTTCTATAAGACGGGAATAGTTGTGCCTGCTCAGTGGAGTTTCTCTGAGAACAGAGATAACACATCCACAAATCTAACTTTGTTCCTTCTCCACAGTTACAAACCACTGCTCTTTGGCCTTGGATCCTGCCCCCCAAGTCCTCTTCCCCTTCCTCCCCACTTTGAAGAGGAGATGAAAGGAAGAAAACAGATATTAATATAAATTATCATGAAGGCCAGCAGACTAGAGACTACAATTCACTTGTTTTTACAGTACAGATAGCTTCTCAACATACATAAAGTACACACACTTAAAATATGATTAAATTTAAGTTTGTCATAAAATTTTACACAGTATTTTGAAATTTTTAACACCTATATTTTTCAGGGATCAAACATGAAATTGTTTCATTAAACACTGACTATATTTAGTGCCAAAGGCCAAAGAAGGGAAGCTACCTAATTAGATAATAGTTAACATTTATAGAAACACAGACATAGACAGACAGACAGACACACACACACATACAGTAACTAAAGGAGATAAACATTGTGGTCTATGCACACAACGCTGCTTTCACACTCTCCTGCCCATGCACAACCAGAAAAGAGTGTTTCTTTTTTTTTTTTAAAGATTTATTATTTATACAATATTCTGCCTGCATGCCAGAAGAGGACACTAGATCTCATTATAGATGGCTGTGAGCCACCATGTGGTTGCTGGGAACTGAACTCAAGACCTTTGAAAGAACAAACAGTGCTCTTAACCTCTGAGCCATGTCTCCAGCCCCCAGTGTTTCCTTTTGATGTGTCCATTCTTGAAGTAAAAACAAGACACTTCTATGCCTGAACATACATATAAAAAGGTGCAAATATTACAGTAAGTATTTATTTTATCCTTGAATAAGAAAACGATTCTTACATTATTTTATAGTTACAATGGACTGACCACTGGCTGAATTTACATTGAAATAATTTAATGTATCAATCTTAAAAATCTTCAAAAAATCCTATCTGCCAGAAAACAAAATATGACTGATATAAAGAAAAGATTAAACAAAAATAACTAGTTAAAGGAACAATTCCTGCTAGTTTTAATATGGTCCCTACTTTATTTTAAATTATTCAGTTGAACCAGTGTTTCATCGGTCAGAGGACTTGGTGACACACCAGCAAAGCTGCTTATAAAGCCATCTCGGGGAAGCGCCCACAAATATTTTCTAACACATTTTTTTCTTTGTCTAGTTCACATTGCTATTGCTTCAGTTTTTTTCCTCCTTAAGTCTAATTTTGTTTTCTTTATTCACTTCCTTTCTTCCCCTTTCTACAAATAATAAGGCTTCTATAAAATCTATTCCATTCTTTCTGGAATTTATATTAAATCTACAAGTATACTAGGAAGAGATTTAAATTTAAAAAATATTTTTTAAACAAGAAAGTGGTGACAGGATATAAATAGCGCACATACTCAGACAACCTTACCAGGCAGTACCATTCTCCTAGCAAACTCAGGAGAAGGACGGTCAAAGCTTATTTATAGAAAAGACAAGAGCAGCAGACGATAAAATGAAAATACAGTTGAGAAGACTACTCAGCATCCTCTGGCCTACTTGCTAAGGTCACTCAAATTCATGGTACTGAAAGATGAAGATGAGTCAAAAAGGGCATCATTAAAATTCTGTCTTAGTCTAAGGACAAGTCATATATGCTTTGACATAAAAGATATGACTCACCATGAGGCCAGGGTTCCTTTTCCTTTCTTCCCTGAAACTCTGAGCAAAACCAAAACAGTGTGACGGTGTCATATCTTGAATGGTAGTTTTAGTTCTGCTATGTATCACATGTGTGCTATAGGTAAGTCACCCAACTTCTGAATTCAGTTTCCTCATCTACTTAACAGGGATATCTGTGGTAATAAGCACACTCTTTCCAGTTAAGACTGGGATCAAATGACGTAAGACATCAGAAAGGATAGACAGAGACAAACAGACAGACAGACAGACACACACACACACACATACACACACACACTCACTCAGAGATGGGGGGGAGACTAAGACAAAATATTTGAAAAATTAAATATCTAGCTTTTTTTAGGCTTCAGGTATATATATGATGAAATATCTTTTATGAAGTTACCCTGACCAAGTAGTTTAATGTCCTTATTTAGAAAAATGAAAGGTTCTACTGTGAAAATTTTTATTATGCTGATTCTCAAAAACAAACAAACAACCTCTGGTATATGAAATCCTAAAACCTGAGTTCCAAAAGTCTTTACCAACAAAACCACTCAAGTAAGCATACTGATCTCCCGGCCTTTAGCTTTTAGTTCCAATCCAGGTACAGAGTGTCTCCATTCAGCAGCCAAAATGATCATGTAAAACACACTTCATCCTCTCTAATCCACACCTTAAAACACTTGCCTTGCTCCCGTGCCCTCAAGCTGGCTGCAAGGTCCCCCACTCCTCCTGAGCTGCCCTTCTCCATTTGTCGTATTTCTACCCTAGGTTTTGCACTCTTTCCCAACCAAATGTCACAGATGCTTCTTTGCTGTTAGATGTTCTCCTTGATCCCCTCCCCACAAGCTGAGATGACACCATGGATCCCATGTGCTCTCACAGCTATACTGAGAAGCCTTCACTGAAGACCTTCATTCACCCATCAGTCAAATATCAAACTTCTGAGGTCTGTCAGCAAAGGAAGCCCTTGGTGCCCCAGATACAACAATGAAGGAGACAAAGTCCCACCCCCAGAGGTTGATGGTCCACTAAGAGAAACCAGGCCAGACACTGAACATCTAGACAGCAAGAATGCTAGAGGTATAGTGCTTCTGTTCCAGGACAGAAGCAGGGCATGGTGGCGCACGCCTTTAGTCCCAGCCCTCGGGAGGCAGAGCAGGCGGATCTTTTTGAGTTCGAGGCCAGCCTGGTCTACAAAGTGAGTTCCAGGACATCCTACCCTGTCTCAACAATCAAAGTCAAAATATTTTATGATTGCTTATCATTGTTTCCTATAAGCCTCCCACTAAGTCTAGCTCCTAGAAGGAAAACAAAAACAATAAACTAGTGAATGAAAATATTCAGTGTGTTAACGGTGCTGTGTGAATGTGAAAGACTGCCCACTGTGCATACAGGCCTACAATGGCTTGTTAAATCTTTCTCAGTCTGGTGTCAACAAGCTTGCAGAAGCCTACCACGTGCTGTGCCAGTCATACTAGGCTACTCAGTATTTAGACTTGGATTTGTCTTTGGCACAAGCAGTCATTTTACCAGTAATTTTCAGATCAGATGAGTTAAGCACTGCAGGCTTCAAAGTCCCAACTTGGCAAAATATGCATCTTCCTCAAACTCAAAACCCAGAATTAAAAGAAAGCCAGGGCCTTCTCTGGTGTGAATTCTAGGATGCTGGCTCCATGCTATCTATAAACGGCAAACCCTGGAAAGGTCAATAACCACCATGAACAGGACCTTGTCAGATTTCTGTCAAGACATAATCCCACCTAAGTTATCACCTGCTGAAGTAAATTAAAGTCAAGAAAGCAAACATTTCATGAATATTCACTTGCCTTGGTCCAAAAAAAGTCTTAGAAATAAGCTTGCCTTTAATTAAAAATAAAAAACAACCCAGAAAGCTGAAATAAGATCTGAGGAGCACTTGCCATGGGTCAGCAGTCAGCATAAGAAAGAGTTGGCAGTGCCCAGGGGAAAGTGCTCCAGTGTGTGACTGTAACACCATTCTGCTCATGTAAAGATTTGGAAACTAGATGTTCTGGGAAGAGTTAGATCTTGCTTTTCCACTACTGTGCTGACATGCCAAAAGAGGAACCTGGTACAAAGGTACCCATGGTTCTGAAAATAGTTCACTCTTAGAAACCACAAAAACATCAAGCCTGATCCAGAGACACAAAACCCATAACCAACAACTGACAAGCAGTATTAACTATTATGCTAAATGACCCAGAAGACATCGTCACAGAAGATAATTCTAGGCCCCTAGGAATTTTAAATCAGGCTTATAAAACAAGACAAAAAGGAACAGAAAAACAAAAACAAAAGGAAAACCAACTGGGAATGGGTAGTACATTACTGCTCTGGAGGCCTGAGTACTAGAGAGGAGCCAAAAGAGAGGAAAGATGTCTAGGAAGACTATTTTCATATAAGCTGAGATAAACCAGGAGGCTGACAGGCTTGAGAAACAAAGATGCTACCATCTACTGCTGAGATGGCACTTTGTCTTAAAAGGACAGTGAAGAGGTCCCTCTCCTAGGACTGCTGAGAAGCTCAAGGCAGAGAAAGAAAACCTTTAGGAAAAGAGAGGGCATGGACACTGTTGAGGCACAGACAAATGCCTTCAGCCTGCCTACAACAATGGAGGGGAGGGTGTGCGCACTCAAGTGCTAGTTGGATGTGGGAGGTCTGGGATGCCCAGCTAATGAATCTGAACTCTTATTTCTCAAATTCTGGGAAGCTGCCTGAACTTTTGGCCCAGGAATAAACATCATAAACCGTGCTTGGGTCTGTCGGAAAATGTTTTAAGTAAGTATATGGTACCTACACACAAGTGGAGGGAGATTTTTTTAAAAATATTTTATTTACGGCTAGGAGGAGCGGTGACACATAACTTGAATCCCAGCACTCGAGAGGCAGAGGCAGCCTGGTCTACATAGGAGACCTGATCTCTAAAGATAATATTAAATTAAACTTTTAAAGAAATATTCTTTAAGTGTGTGTGTTGTGTGCTTGTGTGTCTGTGGGTGTGCATGCACATGTCATATGATGTGTGGGAACAAAGGAAAACCTGCAGACATTGGTTCTCTCTAACATGCGGGGCCCAGGGATCAAACAAAGGGCATTACACCTTTGTGTAGCAAGTGTCTTTAGCTTCCTGGCCATCTCACTGGCCAGAGAAAGCATTTTTGAAATGATACACTATTAGTTAGAAACGCACATATTTTCATGGGTATTTAAATAAGGCCTACTGCTAAGACTGTTTTAGATCACAGGGTAAATCCCATATACATGACTAAGTGCTGTGAGCACCGAAAGGTCCATTTGAAGTGACACTGAGGTCAGTGTACTGGAACCCCCTCCTCCTTGATTCTCACTGGAGTCTGTATTTTGCTTTATGCACTACAGATTTCCTTACGTACCTTGAAGGAAGAGCTGTTAGTCATCAATCTGAATGGTGTAACTTAATAGGGTCTTTGTTCAGAAAATTTAATTACAGACTTGAACCCTGAATGAATGCAAAATAAAAACACTGAAGGGGACTCCACAGATCTGTCAACTAAGCAGCCTTGAGGGTGTCCCCCCAGGCCCCTCTCCCCACCCTGAACAAACACAGCCAGCAATAACGGGCACATCTGCACTAGCAGTTTCTGCACTGGTGGCCATAGCATAGAATCTGTACCATCTTCTGACTGCGTCAGGCTCCTCTGGCCTGGGCTCTGGCTGCCCTGTAGCTCCACTTCCAATGAGGATCTAAAGATGCTCCAAGGTGATTTCAGCTTTTTCCTACCTCTTAAGAGGAATTTGCCTCGACATAGGCCACAGCCCTACAACTGAGCTAGTTTGTACCGGTTCCTGGTAACATCATAGCTTTCCTATTTTTGCTCCCCAACAAAGCTATGCAGGAGAACAGAGTTCAAAACCAAGCTTTAATCTACTTTAACATTTACCAATTAATCTGGCTCTGGCAAGTACCCAGGAGAGCTTGCTGAAACAGAGTATTCAGGAATTATTTATGCTCTGCTGACTATCAGAGACAGCAGCATTTAAGTTATAAACCAGTAACCCACAAACTACAAAGGTAACAGAGATACTAGATTTTAATTTTTTCTGGGCAATAAACAAGGAGAAAACTGATTAATAAAAGGCCTACTTTATAAACCTGGAGCCAAGCTCAGGTACCCTTCCACCAAAACCCCAATTCACCCCAATGTTACAGGAGGGAAAGGTTCTAACCCAGGGCCAGTGAGAGCTCTGGAGAGCATGAGGAGGACTTGCCCATGCAGAGTGAGCAACTCTGAGTGCCTGAAAACCCACCTCCTCTCTGAAGGCATTGCTAAGTAATGATAAAATTTCTACCTTAAAACACATAGGGAAAACCTTTCTAGTTTCAAACAGAAACAGAAGTTACAAACTTCAAACATTCAGTTTCTTAGAGGAAAGTAATATGCAAATGTAACTCATGGGAATTGCTAAGGCAGCATTTAATTAAAAGGAGAAAAGAAACCATGTAGAATAGGTCATTTTGGAGGCAAGCACTGCAGTTTCTTTTCTTTTCTGCTCTTCTTTCATTCACTGAAGACTATGCTTGCACTCTGGGGCAGCAAAGAGGCCTTTAGTATTCAGTTCCCCTCAGTACTGGGGAAAACTCCAAATCAAAGCCACAAAGCAACCCACCAAAAGCTATTCTGTTTTGAAAGCGGCCTTAACCGTGGAAAAGCATTTCCAGTTCAAAATGCAAAGGTAGCTCTCTCCACAGAGAGCTGATTATTTGGATGGAGACATGTGGTAAACATTCCCTAAGGAAGGGGCAAATGAGAAAAGGTCAAAGGCAAAAGCCTGGGAGGGCCTGCAACCTCTCATCAAGCTACAGTTGGAGAGCAGCGGGTAGGACACACACTACCCCATTAAGAGCTGAGGGTTAAGGGAAAACTCCAGCTTCTCTGGGGTGAATACCATGACATCTGTTCTCTTGTCATAACAGCAGCGAAGTTGATTTAGGGAAAATATTCTCTTTTCTAGAGTTGTTGGTGCATAATTACCTGATTTCTCTTGAGCCCTGGCTTCCTTCAGATGTGTTTATTCTGCACATCTGCTCTCCCAATACCTGATCACACAAAGGTACCATAAAGAGCAAACCAACAGGTATACAGAGACCAGCCCTCAAAACAGATCAAAGCAAACAGCCCATGGAGTGCTTTGGAAATCTTGGCTGGCAGCTCTTGTAAATAAAAGTGCTTCTAAAGCAGAAAGCATTCAACTACCGTATTTATATAGGGCGTGATTGACAGGTCAGTTATTAACTTCATAAAAACACAGGCAATGTTAACTAGCAAGAATGTTTGTCCTAGCTGTTCTATCTGAAGGAAAATGAAATCCAAGACAGAATGGCTGGCTCTCTGTTTCTTTTAAGTATTTATTTTAGAACCGTGCAGTATAAAAGAATGTTTTTTCAAGTCAGTGAACTTAAGCTATTTTGCTTACTGTTCTGGAATTTAAGTATGTTGTTATAATTCTTTAGAAAACAAATGTTACATTTACTAAAGGCAAATTCCAATGGTGCACCATGATCTTTTGAAGCTCTGAAAAGATTTTTATTCTTCTTAATTACTAAAACTAAAGAAAATTTACATTCATTAAGCTCTCTTCCAGTAACTAGAGTGGGTCACGTCAGAGACTCAAAGGGCAAAAAGGCTTCCTCTTTTGCTCTGGACACAGGCGTGTGTTTCTTGAATTATTTAGGCAGCAGGTCTAGTTCTGACAAGAGGAGGTAAGAATAAATTAATGTGTATTTTACTAATATTCTATTGAAGCTTTTAACTTTACTCTTAGTATCCTTTATCACCTGTGACCACTTACTGAAATATTACATGGTACCATGCTTTATTTTTTAAATTTGTAGAAAATATCAGCAGCAGCACACCGATCCTTGGTCAGGAAATCCTGAAGAACTAAAATCCAGTTTTGTATACAATCTTTTCTCTCTCTCCCTCTTGAAGCTTAATACAATTAACATTCACGCCCACCATAGCAGATCCAATAAAAAAATGCCAGCTAACAAGCAAACATTTTCTCCAACTTGAAGCGTAACTTTTTAGTAGTAGCCCTGAGTATCTACATGAGGGAATCTAAAAACACTTGGGTTTATCCAATCTACACTCAAAGAAACAAATGGAAGAAAAAGTTTGAGAGGAAAAAACAAGTTTTGCTGTTTAGAATCAATAATAAATACTTTTAAGGTTGGAATCATATAAAGTTGGCATTTCTTAGCCAAATAAATGCTTATGAAGTGGACTGGTGTTCCCGTGAGGATTTGTTTATGTGTACTTAATATCCTCAGGCCTCAGAGGTTTTTTCCATGTAAACATAAGTTTTGTTAAATACCTCTTAAATTTAATTTAAAAGGCTATTTGTTATCAAAATGGTTCACTCTTAGAAAAGGCTGTCATCATATGAACAGCATACCAAACCCCAAAACAAACCTAAAATCCCCAAGAAAGCCACCCTTGCTCATCAGTACATGTCATGTGCTACAGCCCTGTTTCCTCCAGCACTGACAAACAGCAGCCTTTCAGAACACAGGATTCTTATGAAATGAATACTCAGACTCAGAGCATGCCCTGGCCTCTTCTACTGCCTCCCCTCCCCCTCCCCCTGCAGGACTATATTTTCAAACTAGAATATTTGTTTTGACAGACTTCTGCTTGCTTAATTCTCTGGCAAAGGCTTTCTTGTGCACTCCTCGCCAAAAATATGCAACTCTTGGCAGGACAAGAATAGGGGTGAAAAAAACCCTGCTGGCAGAGCTTTCCAGACTTGAAGATAAAAGCAGGTATAGTGGATAGAGAGACTCCTTTCCCTAACATATTATACTTTCTCTGTTCCCTGCTTCTCCTATCATGAGGAAAGTTTTCATCTGGCAATTTTACATGTTTTCTATGCAGTGATTCTTCCAACCTTGCTTCCTAATTCAAGAACTACTTTTCCAGATGAAAAACGTAGGTTAGCTAATCCTACTCTGAGAGCAAATCTCCTAAACAATTTCTTAATAACAGTTTGTCAAGAAAATTAAAATCCACTGAACTTGTTTAGTCCAGAAGATACTTTCATTATTTCTCCAATTGCATTTAAGAACTTAACACCCCAAACCTTAACAAAACAGAAAGAGTCCCACCTTCCCCCACTTAGCTCCAATTATTGAGCAAAGAATCATCAGAGTCCTCAAAGAGAGCTGAGAGGGTGGAAAGTGAAATGCCTCTCCCCAGCTGCCCAGAGTAGTGCGATGCACAACCTAGGAGCAGGTTTCCTCCATGGGTGAACTCAAGCCATTTGCAGAAAACAAACAAACAAACAAACAAACAAACAAACACTCACACAAGCACACACCCCACCTCGAAATCTGATTGCTGAAACAGTCTCTCTCTGTTGAGAGAATTAACTGCTGATGTCTCCTGGACGCTGTCCTCAGGCCTCTGGTGATCCATCCACACATGGTACATGGAAGACTCCTTTGTTGAGGAGCCTTACTCCTAGGCTCCAGACCCTGTGTACGTAACTACCAAGTGGGTGTGCTCCACTGAATCTCCCTCGCATCTCAAGGCTTGGGTCAAAGATGAACTTTGGAGACCAGGGATGTATTTAGCTGGTACAGTGCCTGTTTAGCATGCATAAAGTCTTGAATTCAATTCCCTGCACCACACAAGCCAGGTGAGGTAGCTAATACCTGTGATCCCAGCACTTCAGTGGTAGAGGAGGGAGGGTCAGAAGTCCAGTGTCATCCGTAGCTACACGGTGAGTTTGAGGGTAGCCTGAGACACACAAAGCAGGAGAGTGAATGTGGGGCGGTGGAGGGAGGGAAAGAAAGAGCGAAATAAAGAGGGAGAAGGAAAGAAGGAAGCAAGGCAGGCAGGCAAATTATCCCAATGTCTCCTCAATGCTCACCTCTGTAATGACACCATTAGACTCAGAAGCTGCCCTAACTTTTCTTCCCTTGCCTAACTTCTATTCATTTCTCAAGTTCAGACCCTGACTTTGACAGGACGCCTTCCCTAACAGATGATCTCTGACTAGAACTCCCTCCCGACAATAATTTTGAAGCAAAGCACTCAGGCTGGGGCCTACAATTTGGAGTACACCTATTCCATTTGACTCTAAGATTCCTTTTAAATATTTTTTTCTGTATTTTCATTTTTGTATGTGTGAGAGTATATAGATGCATGTATGTATATCACATCCATGCCTGGTGCCTGCAGCTGCCTGAGCAGGGAGCCGGATTGTCTGAAACTGGAGTGCGCTATCAAGGTTTGTAGGAAGCAAACCCAGGTCATCTGCCAAAAGAGCAAATCAGCCATCTCTGCAGCCCCAGACTCTTAAGATTCTTAAATCTAAAGACTTAAACTTAGTTTTCTTCCAATGTTCAGCACACTGCTTTGCACACAGCAAGTCAACAAAGTCCACTGAACGAACGAGTCTAGCAGCAGCTAAATGTGCTGTGCATTCCCTGTGTGCCAGGCACTCGTTCAGTGTCGTGTGGACACTTCAGGCAATCATACAAAACCCCGGGGCTTATGTTCTCCGTTTGATATATGAGGCTCCTCAACAGGGCTGAGTGTGCTTCATTTTTCCTCTACTATGTCCTGATGTTCTTATCTCCAGGAGAGTAACCCTGACTGACTTTACTACCTCTCAGGAAAGAGGACACAATTAAACCACTGGCAGGCTCTGCTGCTTTTAGAAGTGGTGTGTATTAGTCAACAAAAAAGCTTTGCTATAATGGAAAAATAACTAGGTTACGAGTCATAACACCAGTTCTGCTTCACACCAGATATGAAACAAGTAGCAAATTAATCATGGAAACTCGCAAAATGTCATCTGGAATGGGGCAATGATACTTATCCTATTGGGAATGCCTGGGAACACATGAGATAAGGTGAAGAAATTCTGCAGGCTTTTTATAAAGCTGAGTATACTAATGTTATTTCAGCCAGGAACAATATAATGAGAGGACGTTTGCCTCTGCATACAGGAAGTACCTATGACTTGCCACTGTATACTTTTATTTTGATTTTCTTTTTTAAGTAATTGGAAAAGTTTTCACATTTGCATAGCTGTTTCTATCAAATGTTGAAAAAATTCTACTAAGCTGAACCGACTATTGCACATCTGTTTTTTTAGGCTCCCAGTATAAAATTAGAAAATAAAAAAATATTATGTATTAATAAAAGTATGAGAATAGTTTCAAAACCTTTAGAAACAAACCAAGGACTAGCACAAGGAGCTGGCTGCAGACCACTGACACTCTTCCGTCACTGTGGAGCCTCGGCAGCACAGTCAGGACCCCCGGCCTACAGACTGTGAGCAGCTCAGCAGATAAAGCTCAGCAAGCCTCCACATCAAACAGACTGGAAGAAATCAAAAGAGTGCTGAGCTAAGCCAGACTAGGCTGATATTTTGGTTTATTGGCTAACTGTTATGCTTGGAAAGGCATAAAGCTTAATTGTGAGGCTTGAGGTATATGTAAAAAGTGTCTGTCTTTAGTAAAAATACTGATCATAGCATCTGTCACTAGCTAAAAAAAAGTGGAGATCTTTATCCAGGATACTTTTGTTGTTTATATTTTAAATAAAGGAAAACAGCCTGTCACCTGGGGACTAAACATGAGTCATCATTGCAGCTTTTTGAGAATGTTTGGGAATCCCAGGTGTGAATAAGGGAGTACTAGTGCTATTAATTTAAATCACATGACAATTAAAAGGGGCAAGGATCTGCTTTCATTTACAGCTTCTTATGGTATCATTAAGCTTAAGTTTCTCACAAATATTAATGAATACAACCCTATATGGAAAAGCAAAATCTGCTGGTATTTGGATCTTTTTTAGGAATATCTACTGAATAACATACTCCACTTGGCTGAAAAGCAACAACTCAGTATTTTTTTAAAGGCCCTGGGAGAAAGTTGTGTTAACTACAGGAAAGGTGCTCAGCCCTGAAGTGCCTTCCTTTTCTGGCTACGCATGCAGCATCCACACAGCTTACTGGGGCTCACACAAGACCCACAGTGCATTCCCTGCCCCCTTTGGTATTTCTTTGAGAATACAAAATTAATTTACAGGAGACAATACAGTATGTCTAAGGCATAAAAGGAGGAGTTCTACTGTAGAATGCTGGTGAAGTATTTGGGGGGTTCTAGGTTCAATCCCCAGTACAGCATAAACCAGGGTGTTGGCAGGCAGGCCTGTAATCTATGCATTCTGGAGGTGGAAGAAAGGACATCAAGAATTTAAAGTCAGTCATCCTTGGCCTCTGAAGTTCCTAGCCAACCCCGGCTATATCTATATCTTTATCTATATATATGATATCCTATCTCAAAATGTCAATAACAACAAAAAAGAAGAGTCTTGAAGCAAAAGAGAACAAATACAGAGACAGTGGAGACAGTGGGTTTACACATGCAATTAATTTAAAACATAAGCACTCTCTCTTTTATCCCCAAAACACAATAAAGAAAAAAAAAAAAAAAAGACAAACCAAGACAAAAAGCACTCCCCAACAAACAAATAAAAAGAAAAACAACAACGACAACAAAAACCATGGAATTTGCTTTGCATTGGCCAACTACTCCTGAGCATGTCGCCTGTCCTGGAGTGTGGCTGATATACCCAATGACACTCCACTGCAGAAAACGGATTATCCCTCTGCCAGTAGATATCGAATGCAAACAGCTTCTCTGTTAAGGATGGGACCCCATGTCTACTTCCCAGCTCTCAGTGGTGGGATCCCAACTGGCTTGAACCGGTGCCGGTCTTAAAGAGAAAAGGACAAAGCCACACATAAGCACTAAAATCAGAGTTCCTGAACACTAAGCACCAGCACAGGACCCTTCACAAGCGCCATCATGTCACTACTCCCAAGTGTGACAGAGCCAGATACTATCCCATTTCCTGAGAATGCTGAGAGGAAGAAACCAGAGCTTCGGTCACTAGAAAACAAGCAAATGAAGTTCAATCTAGGTTCGCCTATCTCAGTGTACCTCTCCTATATCTGCTACAAACCAAGTGATGGGGGAACAAGGAGCATGGGACCCAAGCTAAGTACGCCACTATCAGGCCAGGGAAGACTTCCCAGAGAGTGAAAACCCTGGAGCTGAACGTGAAGGACGGAAAAGAAGGGACAGGCATGTGAGAGGTAGGAAAAAGAAAAAATAAAACCTCCACAAAAGCTGGGGGCCCTCAAAGAAAAAGCATAACATATTCAAAGGAACAATGACAAATCGGCTTGATTAGAGCCTATGTATTTGCTGGGAGAGAGACAGCAGCCCAGCCCAGGAGTCTAATAAATATTTGTGGGTTTGAATAATAGGAAATAAGGTGAAAAGGTCAGGTGCAAATTATAAAGGGTCCTGAAAGCAAAGCCGAAGAAAATACAATTAACCAACAAATAATGTGGGCAAATGTTCAACCTCCCTACTAATAAAAGCAATGGAAATTGAAACAACATGGTCATTTCCCCCCACATTCCCTTACACATGCATTACAAAAAAATAATTATAGCCACTACTGGGAAGATTATACATGCTGATAAATTTGTAAACTGATACAATCTCATTTAAAAGAGGCTTTGCTATCAGCTCCATAAAATATTTTTATTATTTAACCCAGTATTTCCATTTCAGATAATTTACTCCAAAGAAATAATCCCCCCCCCAAAAAAACATAGGCAAAGAAATTTCACACGAATATTCTTTATACCATTTTTCATAATGTGGAAAATTTAGATGGGCTGTAAATGCTCAAAAAATGATAGGCAGCTGGCTTAAACAAAATGAAAACAGCCTTTAAAAGCAGCTGGAGGGGGAGCAATTAGACAGACATAAACCTTAGAGGTTTAGCAAAAGAGCTAAAGAAACAACAATTCCTGTAAGAAGATCACATAGAAAACTGTTTTTCCAGATTTTTTTTTTTTTAAATCTGACACCCACAAACAGAATCCAAAGACAAGTAGTTTGCAGGGTCCTAGAACTATACACAAGTGCCGTGAGCTAAAGAAAGGGACATTATATATTAAAGCACTTTACATGTATGTACTACACTGAATTAATATTTTTAAAGCCTAGGAGAAAAGAACTATGTAGTAAGAGAAGAATTTGCCAAGTACGCTGCTACAAGCTTGAGTCCCTGCGCTCAGGAGGAAAGGTCAAGAGCATCAAGAGCTCAAGGTTTGCTCCTTAGAAAGCTGAAAACTAGCCTCGCCTACAGGAGCCCTTTTCTTTTCTTTCTTTCAAAATTTTTTTTTTTTTTTTTTTTTTTTTTTAGGTTTTTCAAGACAGGGTTTCTCTGTGTAGCCTTGACTATCCTGGACTCGCTTTGTAGATCGGGCTGGCCTCGAACTCACAGTGATCCGCCTGCCTCTGCTTCCCGAGTGCTGGGATTAACGGCGTGCACCACCATGCCCAGCAGCCCATTTCTTTTTTAAAAAATAAAATAAAATAAAGCACACAAACAACAACCAAAAATAGTGATAGCATTTAAAACTATAACTTGTTCATTATAAAGAATTTACTTCATCACTTATAAAAAGGTACAGTGCACGATGCTGGTGAACAACATTTCAGAGCTGGCAAGGTGGCCTGGGTTGACAGCTCTCTGCCACGCACACCTGACATCCTGAGCTCCTTCCTCAGAACTCACAATGGAAAGAGAGAACCAACTCCTCCAGATTTGTAGGAAACAAAGAATATTGTTACGATCATTCATTATTTCCCAAGAAAGACTACAGATCCTGACAATTACAGATTGTCTGTGATGACAGAGAACACATCCAAAGGCCCAGAGAAGCAGTTCAGTTGTGGATCCTTGCCTAGCATGTACCACATCCTGGATTAAATCCATTGCCAACCACACTCCTCACACCTCCCCTTAATGTATCAAAATTCATGTTGTCCTTCTAAAAAGTAGCAAAATCTCTTAAGAGCTGGCTGGCTGAGCACCAACAGGTTACAGCACATGGATCATAGAGAGAATATGTAAGCACCCTTAGATGCTCGCCTTTTGGGTCATCCTAGAACAAGAATAGAACTTGATTCCTAATTAGCACCCATCTCCTCATTCTTAAAGCTATCTTCATTTCATAATAACATCTCTTCCCTAATTATTTGCCCAAGGTCTTGCAGGGATTTGTCTCACTGCAAGCACATTTTACCTTCTCCACATTCTATATTTGGCCTATTCCTTAGGCCCAGCATTAGTCCAGCACACAGCTGATGCTTCTTCACACACATTCATCAACAGTGTCAGATCGCTCGCACAAGCAGACTCCAGATCAAGACAGACTGCTGCTGTGACTTTTAAACATTTATGACGAATAACATTGAAGACATACACAAGGTTCTGAAAAATCATTAAGTCTCAAAACTCAAAACTCAAAAAGGAGTTTTCAGAGAAAGGAACCTCACAGAAAATACAATGGATTCCACAGAATTCAATTTCTCTGGGAAAGCCAACCAGCTTGGCAGTACGTAAAGACAGTTTTGAAGGCAGCCAAGGATAAAAACAGGAAAGATAAAAACAAGTATTTTAATTTTTAAGTGGCTTTTTTAATGTGGAAAGGCTATATACAAATGAGAAACAGTTCTCAGGGACATTATGTTATATATGGTGGCACTGCAGACACCCCACAGAAATGACTTCATTCACTACTGAACATATATTTTTTGAATGATAAATGGACAAACTCAAATGTTAATTAGTGTTAAACAGCAGCCTGAGAGGATCTAGAATCACCGAGGAGGCAGCCCAGCCACTGAGCACGCCTAAGGGGTTATCTTGATTATGCTGACTGACACAAGAACACCCGTCCTAACTGTGTGCCAGGCTGGGCCTGGAGACATGTGGAGGGAGCTCTGCAAATAAAGTAGGAGACGACCCAGGAGCCCAGCCTCACTCCCCGCTTCCTGATGGGGGCTACACCGTCACCAGCCGCCCCGGGTTCCAGCCACCTTGGCAGTCCTGCCACGATGGGCTACACCTTGAACTGTGAAATAAATCCTTTCTCCGTTACGTTGCTTTTGTCAGAGCATTTAATCACAGCAACAGAAAAAGACACTAAGACACTAACCTACTGGTAAATAAGAAAAATGAGAAAGCACGACTCAAAAAAATTGTTTTATTTCTCTAAAGAGTTGACACTTTAGAGAAAAATTAATTAAAGCATAAAGGAGATAAAGACGATGGCCTATACTGGGTTTTTGTTTTGTTTTGTTTGTTTTCCATTTGGTTTTGTTTTTTGGTTTTTGGTTTTTGGTTTTTTTGGTGGATACAGGTCATTTGCTACCTGTAGAGACCAGTGACATGGTGCTTCTTTATGTTATCACTTCATTTCCAAACACAAGTCTGGAAAATAGTACCAATTCTGCTCTGTACTTACTTACTCTTTATACTAGCACAGTATATCGATAAAGAATAATAGTACACTTATGAGGAAAAGATAGAGAAAGAAAAGGGTTTGAAGGATGTAATCTTGGCCAGGTGCAGTGGTGCACGCCTTTAATCCCAGCACCTGGGAGGCAGAGGCAGGCAGATCTCTGTGAGTTCCAGGCCGGCCTGGACTACAAACTGAGTTCAGGACAGCCAAAGCTACACAGAGAAACCCTGTCTCGGGAAAAAAAAAGAAAAAGAAATCCCCACATTGAAGGATGTAATTTTAAAGACAGGAAGTGTTCTGCTGCAAGTGCACTTGTACAGTGGGGTTGAGGTGAGGACACGGAGTAGGGCATGCAAACTGACCCTATGACGGAGAGCGGAGTCCAGAGCACTTACACTCCTTCTCGCCTGCTAGAGCTGGCTTAGGACTCAGTCCAAGTTGGGTCACACTATCCCTCTACTTTTATAAATCCCTGAACCCTTCAGTGCTCAGATCCCTGAATGAATGATGAAAGGAAAAGATTATCAGATCACTGGACACCAATTCCATAGAAACGGCACCAGGGGCACAAGAGAGTCTGAACTAAGATGGGAGCTGTCAAAGGACTCAGCGGAATAAAGGGCAGAGATGACAACTCAGTGTGTATCCGAGTCTGCTCGGAGACTCATAGGTTACAGAAATACACCAGCAAAGATGAAGATACACAGACTTGAGCTCACAGAGGGCCATTCTAGCCCTCTAAGATTTAGCAGCTAGGTCAGACCCTATTCAATGTGGCTAGTCTACTTCATCTTTTTTTTTTTTTTTTTTGATTTTTTGAGACAGGGTTTCTCTGTGTAGCCTTGGCTGTCCTGGACTCACTTTGTAGACCAGGCTGGCCTCGAACTCACAGCGATCCGCCTGCCTCTGCCTCCCGAGTGCTGGGATTAAGGGCATGCTCTACTTCATCTTTAACAAGCCAGGCTGGTCTGCTCTGAGCCAGACAGCTTCATGTTCCACTTCTATAGAAGCAGTTTGTACAGAACAAACAGCTCAGCATTTACAGGATAGTAAAGAAAAACTTGGCTGACAGAGGAAGAGAGATTATTCAAGACAACTGGCCTAATTTGAGCTGAGAGGCCAAAAAGTAAGATTAAAATACCACATTCACTATAAATGGAATGGGGATTTGGGACCCAGAAATAAAAATAAATCAAGCAACAATTCAAATAAACCTAAAATATTTGACCTCACACAATTTTACCTTCCAACATAGTAACATATGGGTCAAAATCCAAACTAAGGAGGGGTTTGCAATTAGCATTTCACAGATCAGCTATTGTCTTCCTTTCTTTTCTATTGTTATGCTAAGATATCATGACCAAGGAACTTAGAAAAGAAACAGTTTGTTGGAGACTTTCAGAGGGAGAGTCCATGGCCATTGCTGTGGGCACTATGGCGGCAGCCATGCAGGCAGGCTGGCCCTGGAGCAGCAGCTCAGAGCTTACATCTGAACACAAAGCAGAGAGCTAACTGAAAATGGTGTGGGCAAAGCCCATTTCCCGTGACATGCCTCCTCCACAATGCCACACCTTCTTAACCTTCTCAAACAGCTGCACCAACTGGGGATCCAGCATTCAAATATGAGCCCATGGAAGCCTTTCTCATTCAAACCAGTATAGCTATGATGTTAGGAGACATTTCATTCTGCAGAATTGCACTTTCACTTTCAGAAAGTGATTGCATTATAGTCAGAATCTATATTTTAATGTTCCCCCAAAATGTTGTTCATCTGAAAAGATGCTCACTTTGTTTATGGAAGTTAAATATAGGACAGATGTAGTTTGTCCCTCAAAAGTACATATCCTAAAAGTCTGGCCTTCAACATAACAGTAAGAAAAGGTAATTAGGTTACAGAAGAGTCCACAATCATGAGTGGACTACCCTATCTTGAAGGATGGCTCACATCTCATCAGAATAAGTTATTATACAGCAAGGCTGCCCATACACTTGGCCCTACTATATGTGGTTGTTTTCCTTTCTGTTTCTCTGCAATATTGTAAAATATAGGCAGAGAGACATCTCCAGGACCATATTATTTTGACCACTTGTAGCCACTAGAATCATGAGCCAAATTTTATGTATTACCTAGTCTCCGGTAGTCTAATATAGCAACACAAAATGGACTAAGACTAGGAGACATTGCTTTTAAATGCAAGCTGATTACAAAAACGATGCATATAAAGCTATAGTAACTACTAGAATATTAGCACCACTTCATATCTTTCTAGAATTATATGTAGAAAACATAAAAGGAAAAAATTTTTCTTGTGGGCTAAAACAAAATACTATACATATTATCTTCCAAAATTAAAGTCACTCTTCTTTTTTGTTTGTTTTTGTTTTTGTTTTGTTTTGTTTTGTTGAGACAGGATCTTACTATGTAGCTCTGGCTGTCCTGGACTCACTCTGTACACCAGGGTGGTCTCAAACTCACAGAGATCTGCCCGCTTTTGCCTCCTGAGTGCTGGGATTAAAGGTGAGTGTCACCACAATAGGCTTTGTTATTTTTTATAAAGACATTTTTGAAGCATTTGAGATGGCCTACATTCTAGACCCTAGAAGAATGTAGCAATTGACATTATTAATTGCTTAATAAACATTTATTCCCTCACCTCATCATTCCTATTAATGGAACTTAACTTTAGTCGGAAAGACACCCTTCTCAGAGCAGTTATATGCATCAGGGAAGGCTCAAAGCCTACCTCTTTCTTTCAAAGGTGGTCACTACGGTTCCCTAGCTAACTCCTCCTTCTCGTACAGACACACACAACCCACAGCCTGGTGGATGAGGCCCTGGCTTTCTGGCTGTTCACCAACCATGCTATCAGAACTATTTTTCCCATATCAAAACTCAATACCTTGGGAAAATGGAATGGATATCCTTTGATAAAATTGTTGAAGATTCTACTACAAAATATGAGGCTTTTTCTCTCAAAGAAGCACTCTAGATTCTATACAATTTTCTAGCATCTACAATCATGAAGTATTCACACATTCACACTAAACTGCCTGGATTTGCAATTCATGAGTAACCATCTAGGGGCCTTGCATTGTGTTCTCCAAGTCCACTAGCCAGTGACAGAATTTGCTCATTTCTCAATGATTCTCAAAATAAATAAATAAATAGACTCTTTGTCATGGAATCCTCTGATACAGAAACTTCTGAACAATTCTTAATGCTGTATAAAATTCAAACAAACCTTGATACATTTACTCATAAGCCAAATAATCTACTTAGAACCAATCCTTGTTCTAGCTATAAATGCTGAAAACATCTGCCAGGCCCTGTCTGCTCCAGGCTGCTTTGTCATCAGTCCTCAGCCATATGCAATGCTGTTTCCAACCTCCATCCTTCTGTGTACCACATAATATACCTCGTAATACCATGTGCAATAATCCTCTCTTCTCTGCACGCCCGAACCCTACCCCTTCTTTCATGTCAAGAACAGAACTGAACTGCTACTTGGGATACCTCTGCCTCCTCTGACCCTTTGTCCCCGACAGTACTACAAAGTCTGATAATCATATTTATTGGACAAGTTCAAAGTTCATCTTATCTCTCACTAAACAATAAAATCCTGCAAATCCAAGACTATGGCAAGAACTACTTCTGGACATGCTAGAGTGCCAAGGCCCATAGTAAGTATTCAATGAAATTTTTTATTAATCATATTTTTAAAGTTCAATATGCAACAACCTCCAGGAATTTCAAATTATTCAGTACTAGAATTAATAGTTTCAGGAACTAAGTTCTGAATGAAAGGGGAATACTTTCCATGCTCTAACTAAGCTCCTCCCTCGACCTTTAACCCCTTTGACTTCATCTTCTCATCTGGAAAACAACTCTGAGGTAATTCTCTACAGGCAGTAAATGGACAACAAGTACTGCTTGTGAACCTCCTAATAAAGGACGAGTTTAATCTCACAGTCCCGGAAGCAACCCTGACGCCTTACATTATGTAATCTTGGTATTACATTATATTAGTCTGGCTCATATAAAATTTAACCTACAAAAATACCAAAGCTAAGAAAAATATTTACTCATGCTTTTCTAAGATGCAGAAAGAGGATGCACGCACTGCCAAAATTCCATAGAACATGCTTCAACGAAAGCAACAATGCCTTAGCTGTTAAAGAGGGCAATGGCCTGAGGCAGTGCTTAGGAACAAGATTACTTGGTCCACACAAGTCAATATTTAAGAACACAATGTCTAATTCCTACTTTAAGTTCATGAATATACAATTTTTCAATAATTTTTTCAGTTAAAATTTTTATTTGTGGTTTTCTTACCCAAAATTCCTGACATGGAGCTCTTCAATGGACCAAAGGGTCAGTGCAGACTTAGCTCTGGTTGTAAGAATGACTCAACGACAACAAGGCAGGGTGTGGATTTTATTTCTTGGTCTTTAAAGATTCTCATTTTATCTTCTCTGGCTAAAAAAATGAAACTGAATGGCCTACAAATGTCTGTGGAAGATGAATGGATGACATCTCTAACCATATCAAAATATGGGGCTCTTGATTTTAAATCACTGTTTAAGGCTTTGTAAAGTGCCTCCTTGGAAGAATAAAATTTGTATTCTATATAAGAATTACTAATCCAATTTTTTATTATTATTACTGCTAGAAAAGTCCACAATTTAAAAAATGTTCTAGCCAAGCTAATGTGAGCTAGAGTAACCACAAATTGTATTACCAGTGCTACTTGTGATCGTGAGCAAATCTTTTCTGTACCTCAATTTCACGTCTGCAAAGTATGAAAACAACTGATTACTTCTTAGGATCTTAGGATAAAATCAAGCAATGATGGTTATTACAATTACTCTGACTTTAATTAAAGACATGAATGAAAAAGGTAAGCATGAACTCTGAAAAACATTTAGTTAAATCTAAAAGAAATCACAGTTCAGGAAAAATTTTTTGTGAGCCTCAAATTCTCATCCCATAGCACCAAACTATTACCAAACATAAAAGTTTTATAGAGTTAACCATAAAATGGCAAATGTCTAATAGCAATACTGACACCTTGTCAGAACAATTTAAACTAAAAGCCAAGACTTCTACCTTCTGGCTCTGCACATGACACTGGGCTCCTTGAAGCCCGTTCTTCCTTTACCTCCATGGCATGAAGGAAAGAGAGCTCGGTGAGGCCTAGCATGTGCAAACACGGAGTGGGTAGTGGGCACCAAGGACATGCCGCCTCTTCTCAGAACTTCTCCTGCCCTTCAACAGACTCTAACACAGCAAGCAGATGTACACCCTGCTCTTCATTCCCCGTCAGCTTTGCCTAGGGCATGGGATCCTTGTTTGTTTCCTGTGTATGGGTGATGGGAGGGACAGGGGCAAGTGTGGAGTTCAGGGAAACTCTGTAGTCGGCCTTTCCTTCTGCCTCGCCTTCACTATGAGTTCAAGGGATCGAGTTTACATTTTCAGGCTTATGTGACACATTCCTCTACCTGCTATGACAATTTCCTCCCACTCTCTCCTTATTTAAAAAACAACAACAAACAAACAAACAAGATGTCCTGTAACCAAGGCTGGCATCTAACTCTTAGGAATGAACTTGAGCTTCCAATCTTCCTGTCTCTGCCTCCCAAGAGCTGACACTTTACGTGTACATCACCACCCGGTTTGATGTGGTCCTGGAGCCGGAGCCAGGGCTCTGTGCACACCACATAGGCCTTCTACCAACCAAGCTCCATCTTAGCTCAGGCATGGAATACTTGTGATCCCTGTCTGCATTCCAGTACCTGGCCCAAAGTAAGAACACAGCAAATGCTCATTTAGTGAGAAAAATGAGAATTCTTTTGGTCTAAAGATGTTGATATAATCCTGGCCACAGTCAAAGAAAATTCTGTTTTCAGTTTGGCCAAATAAGTACTTGCTACAAGCTATTACACAGTTCAAATCAAACAAGCCATTCTGAATTCTAATAACTACATTTTCAAAAACACAAAAGCCCACATACCCTACAGATCCCAATTTTAGTTTTCAGAATCCAATTTTTTCCTCAACAATGAAGTGGGTAACCACAGAAACTTGTGGAATCTGTTTTCCTAGAAAACATGAAAAACAGAAAAGCAGTTCTGTCTGGAAACTGCTTCACCATCTTCCTGTAAGCGGGGTGCTGGGTTGGGCAAGACACTACTTGGAAGACGCAGGCACACCTGTGCCACCAAGATAGTAAGAAAAATTACTAAAATGGTTCTGTTGCTTATATTATACCCTAGAAAGTAAAGTCATTTTAACATCTCCGGACATAGTCACTGGAAATCATTTTACTTGGAACTAACAATGTTCTTACAGACACATTTTCTTCTTAAATTGTACAAAATATTCCTATACTGTTTCTTTGGCTATGCATTTCTCTTTAGTAAGACAAAATAACGAATGCACATAGCAACAGGAGATCAAATTTTGTTCTCCTTTTTAGATTGACTTTCTCTCATGTACCCCAAATCTACCCATCCATCATGCCTTTTTAAGAAACATTGCCCTTGGCCGGGCAATGGTGGCGCACGCCTTTAATCCCAGCACTCAGGAGGCAGAGGCAGGTGGATTGCTGTGAGTTCGAGGCCAGCCTGGACTACAAAGTGAGTCCAGGACAGCCAAGAGTACACAGAGAAACCCTGTCTCAAAAAACAAAACAAACAAACAAACAAACTAAAAGAAACATTCCCCTCAAATATTCCACTCAGTTTTCCTACTTATGAATATCTACAGAATTTACTACCTGTATCATATATGTTTCCTATTTCACCTGATTCACAAGTATCAATCTTTGTCTTCTCAGCTGAACTGTGAGCTCCTTGATTATCCAGGTTTTGGGCCCTCGAGTTCTCCTCTCCCATGTTAACACTGTGAGTTCACAGTAGGTCTTGCCATGAGCTCCATGACAACAAAGGAAAATGCAAACACTATCCTAATTCACTCTCTTACTCTACACTGAACACATGAATACCATGTGGTCAAAAATAAAGCTTTTCAGACTGTTATATATTAACATTGGTCATAAAGCTCAAATCAGCCTACTTGAACGTTAATTCACAGAGGAATTAAATTAAGGAAAGATCTAAAATTACAGACCACATATAGTTTGTTTCTGCTGTAAGAAATAAAGAGTCATCAAGGCAACCCCCTCCAAATCGATGAGGCTTTTTTAAAAAGCACAGTATAGCCTGCAGAACACAGAACTCTGAGGGGATCAGACAGTCAGGCCACGTCACACATTTGCTAGATGACAAAAAATACAAAGGAAAAGAGTTTTAGAAAATCTTAATATACAAATATTATTTAAGAACACACAAGTAAGGGGCAGGAGAGATGGCTCAGTGACTAAGGGAATCAATTTCAGAGGAACTGATGAATTCTAGAAGGCCTAGATTTGATTCCCAGTACTCACATGGCAGCCAACAACCATCTGTAAGTTCAATTCTTGAAGAACAGATGAAGAACTGATGCCCTCTTCTAGCCTCAGTGGGTACTGCATGCACATGTTGTAGACACACATGAAGGCAAAACACCAATATACATAATAAAAATATATAATTTTAAAGACTTCTTGCCACACATTCCAGGCAAGTGAAACTCTGCAGACATATATATGAATGTTCATCACAGCTTTATTTGCAATAGTTCAAAACCAAAATCAATACAAGACATCCTTCAACAGATGCACAGTTTAAAACATACAAATAAAATGTATTCATTCTTCTTGATGCAAAGAACACATCTAAAACAAGGCCATTGAGCTCAGAAACACATTACAGAAAGTGATGTAATCACTTTCACACCTCATCACATCTTTATTTACAAAATCTTTTTTTTTTAAAGCCTACTATGTGACAGGTACTAGTCTATGCACTAGGAATAAATCACTTAACCAAAGTTGCAATTCTAGGAACTTTATGGAAAACCCGAGCTTAGTATTTTAGAAGGGCCTCAGGGCTACTTCAAGAACCCCAATTTTACAGGGGAAAACTCAAGGCATAGAAAGATCACCTTTAACTTACTTCAGTCAATTATTGCAGGCATCTGCAGATATAAGCAGCAGAAACCAGTCTTATTCCTTTGCTTAGCATCAAAAATTGGTTTATTTACTATAACAGTATTCTGTTAGTCTCCTACATGCAAGACAGTATGTGAAGTATCAAGTACACACAGAAAGGCAAGATACCGATGCTGCACTTTTCTCAAAACCACCGTATAGCAGCAAGAGCTTGGGATAAGGATGACAGCATGAACAGAAGAAAATGACTAACCCGTGTCTGCAGTGCTCCCCCCCACTGTCATAGAAAAGAACAGTCTAATAGTCATGGGCTAACCATACCCATGAGGACATAGCCTAGGCCTCATGAACCCTGGGTGACAGTGAAGAAGCTGACACACAGAGTGGCTACAGGGGCCTCTGCAGGTCATCCCCAGTGGCTACAGGGGCCTCTGCAGGTCATCCCCAGTGGCCACAGGGGCCTCTGCAGGTCATCCCCAGTGGCTACAGGGGCCTGTGCAGGTCATCCCCGGTGGTAACAAAACACCTAGAAACCAAGTTGTTTACTTCAAGAGTCACCATTTGCACAGTTGATGAAAAAGGCAGATGTTCTTTTCCTGTCACCTCATTCCTGACCAATAGCACACATTTGCAGGTCTCTGGGAAGGACAGTGAAGTTGCTAAAGCAAAGGTCACCATCTTGTGAGATGTCACGAGGTGAGGTTAGTTATTTAATGGCAAAACAAAACAAAAAAACATGTAAGTCACCAAAGGGTCCCATTATATATACCAAAATGAAAAAGAACATACCCTTGGAAGCATTATAAGAACGAGCAAATATACATTTCAGCAGAAAGTGACATAATTACATACACCACAAAAGCAGAAGACTCCCTAAAACTTTGAGGCAATGAAGGTTCAGAGGATGTCAGCTGAGACAGATGCTGCTGTTAAGAAAAAGCAGAAGCCTCTATAAGACGACACAGACAAACCTGCATAGTACAAAATAAAGGCTCTTACCCAAAGTGATCATCACACTTAAATAACCGAGTTCCTGCTTTCCTCATCTCACTTTTCAGCTGGTCTCAAAGCCATCCTGAAACTCTTCCACTTCCCCCTCTCTAGAAAAGTTCTACTTCCTACCCTTTCCCACTCAGAGGCAAAGACTGTATCCTACGTGTTTCCGTCAATGTAACTTCAGTAAAGCAATCAAAACCATGAACATCACCGCCTTATTCGTCTCCCTTCTCTCAACCTAAATGAAACAAACCTCACAATTTTCTCCTGTACATAGTAAAACTTACATGCAACATTCAAGAACCACTTCACAACAACTATGGGGAGAAATTACTTTATTTACTTTTGCTTTTTAGAGACAAAGTTTCATGTAGCCCAGGCTGGCCTCAAACTAGCTATGTAGCCTAGGGGTGACTTTCAACTCCAGATGCTTGTACATCTGCATTCTGAGTACTGGATTATAGGCTTGTGCCCTCAGGCTAAGTTTGTATCATTATTAATCATGGTTTTACAGGCAGATTGAAGTAGGTGGAACCTGAGCACGCCAAAAAATTATGACCAAAGTACACACACCTAATGAAAAACAGCACTAGTCGTTTTATACTACTAAATGGGCAAATTAAGAAAAGCAAAAATTATCATCATCCTTCCAAACAGGCAATGGTTTATTTGAAAAAAAAAATGAAGCTTGGTTTTCAAAACAAAGTAAGAACTAGAGAGATGGCTCAGCAGTTAGCAGCAATTGCAGCTCAGTTGTGAGAACTAGCGTTCAGATCCCAGCACGCACGTAAGCGTTCACAAACACATGTAACTCCAGCTCCAAGGGATCTGATGCCCTCTTCTGGTCTCTGTGGGCATTGTACCCAAATATACATATACTCAGATACACAAATAGAAATTTAAAAATAATATAATAGTCTGACATTTTCATCAAATTCTTAGGAGATTCATACTTATACCCAGTTAGGTTCCTTTTGAATATTTGGTGAATTTTACAGGGTGATAAATAGCTATTTATATTACAATTCAGAATGACACTAAATATCATTTTGGGGTGGAGGGAGACATTGTTTCTCTCTGTTGCCTAGCCTCAAATTCACAATCCTCCTATCTCAGCCAATCCAGTGCTGGTATGACAGGGGTGTGCCACAGTGTCACAATATCTAGAACACTTTTTAATTCCTAAGACTTAGTTCCATCACAAGAAAATAGACTCTATAAGCAATGAGCCTAAAATTTAAATTTGAAGCATAGCAGTCTTCTTAGGTGGGAGGGAGAACTGAAGCTGGATTCACATCTAGATCCTCAAGAAAAAGACCACCTAAGCAAACCAAATTGAATCCTAAGCGATGGTAAGGGAGCAACCGAACACACAGCAACAGCGCCATCTAGTGTTAACTGCAACCACCTAGACTAGCATCAAATCTTCCTCTTCTGTGCTAAACAACTCCCTATTTAAAACTTCTCTTCTTTAGAATCATATATAACTTGTACACTGCATTTAAATTGTTCATAACCAAAATGGTTTCATAGGTTCACCAAAGTTATCTTTTAAGAGAAAATATCTGACAGAGTAAATTCCAAAAAGCCAAAAGCACTGATTCTCAAAGTGGCCGAGTCTGTTTCACAAACAATGTAAAATGAAAAGGAAATCAGGGACAGGCACTAATGAGAATACAAAGACAGTTCCATTTCTACTGGACAAGCCAAGAAGACGTGCTGGACACTATTCTATATACATCCAGGAAAAGGAACTGGGGGCATTTCAGGAGTATTTGATGAAGATAAAGAGTAAAGACAAGAGGTCAGTCTGCACTTCTGCCCTTGCAGCCCTACCCTGTTCTGCTGCTTTCCAAGACCTGCTTATTAAATGGCTGATCTGCCCAAGGCCTTAGATTTGGGTGGCCTGGTTTAACTCATTATAGTATTTTTATGATGTAGATCACTCATGAAGCTGTGAATTGGGCAGCTGTTTTTAGCCTGTGTAAAGGGGACGTTGGATTGAACTTACCTATTTGTTTTGGAAAGTTCACCTTTTCCCCTTTTAACTCCAAAAATTCTTGTGATCAAGGAACTAAAGAGGAGTGTGGATGAATTTCTCACCTAATGTAAAGATAAACATAAAATAAGAGTTAAGGACTAATCATGGCATGAAACTAACATTTATAATATTTAAACTAGATATCTGAAATTATTACCTGAGTGAGGCTAAAGAAAATAAGGTTTGTGTTCATAAAATAAGGCAACTAAGGAAAAATAAAACTTTCTGACTTCTTGATAAACTGAACCAGCTGCACAAATTCAATCACATACATACAACATAGATTTTCCTAATATCAACTGTTTCATCATATAAACCAAACTTTCATTTATCCACATCCTGACAATAAACACTCCAGGAAAGACCTGGGCTCCTTTTACCTGTGAAAAATGCTTGTGAGACTTAACTTTATATAATCTATGCAATTATAATAGCCAAGATATCAGTTAATATTCAAGATGTTATAAATTAATATCCAAAATGATATTAATTAATCTTATAATGTCAGTAGCTACTCAAACTTTCTTTCTCTTTTTTCTTTTTTTCTTTGTTGTTAAAACAGGGTTTCTGTGTGTAGTCTTGGCTGTCCTTACTCCTTCTGTACACCAGGCTGGTCTCAAATTCATAGAGATCTGCCTACCTCTGCCTACCTCTGCCTCCCAAGTGCTAGGATTAAAAATGTGCACCACCACCTGGCTTATGGAATTATTTTATGATAATTGACTAATAAAAATGAAGCAAAACAACCAGTTACAATAGCACAAGCCTGTAATCCCAGGATTTGGGAGGCCAAAGCAGGAGAATGATGAGCTGTAGGCCAGTTTGGGTTATATAATGAGACACTATCTTAAAAAAAGAAAAGAAAACTCATGGAGAGATGGCTCAGCAGTTAATAGGACTGGCTGCTCTTGCAGAGGACTTGTGTTTGGTTCCCAGCACTCACGCAGTGGCTCATAATCACTCACAAACTCAGTTTTAGATCCAATGCTGTCTTTTCACCTCCTTGGAAATCAGGCATGTATGTGATGCACATACATACATGCAGGAAAAACACACATGTAAAATAAAACAAATTTTTAATAAAGGAAAATTACTTTTAAAAGTATAATTATTACTCCATGATACTAACAGAGCCTGCTCTTACTAAAGCAACATGTCAAGGTCCTTCAGAACCACATAAAATTTTTGACTATCCTAAAATTAGCCTCCCTCAATTATCTTGCCAAATCAGTGTGCACTGAGTTATACCAGAACCATGAAGAACACTCAGAATCAGAAATTAAACACTGCTATCACTGAATCTAAATTCTAATTGGGTGAGGTACCATCATCACAACATATGTCAACTAGTACTATAAGCTGAGAGGTTATCAAGACTTCGAATGTGAATGAGCATAATGGCTCAGCAGGTAAAGCACTTGCTGCCAAGCCTGAAGACCTGAGCTCCATATCTGGGACCTAGGTGGTAGAAGGAAAAAGCTGACTCTCACAGTTACCTTGTAATGGACTGCCGCCACACATACAATTATGCATGCACGTATAAGTGCAATAAATTTTTAAAGAAAATAATGAAAGATTTAGAGAACAGTTTTCTGAAGCCACTGCAATAATAGTCACAAACTCAAATGGCCAAGAGTAGTGACAACAAAGACACCAGTGCACTGTTTCTAGGGCAGTTACTACCCAGCCACGAGGGAATAGAAGGCAGTATTGCCAGATCTTCTGTGGTTTTCAAGGGAAGCCAGAAACTGATTTTTATGTGAAATCTCACTATTTGGAAATGCTGGCAACAAATTAAAGAAAAGTAAGGCACCATCATGAAAGCCAAATAAAACATAGTAGTAGACAGCATCTGGCCTGATGGCCACCCACTGCAACCTCTCCTCTAAAAACCTGAATTGCCAATTCATCTACAATAACCCTGAAAATAGACTTTATGAATATATAAGTACCATTTACGGTATAGTCACCAAACTGGACAGAGATCTACAATCAATAGTCAGCAAATAACAAAACTAGTGCCTTAAGTCTCCAATCAGCAATCCATGCATGCTGTTCTGTCATCAGTACTGCCTCTGCCCCAGCTCAGATCTGGATTACTTCAATTATTATTGTCTTTTTTTTTTTCCATTCTAATGCATAGTTTTGATTTGCATTTCCCTAATGACAAAATGGTATTAAACATTTTTACTTGTGTCCATCGGTTAGTTTAATATCTTCTTTGAAGAAATGTACTCAAATTTACTATGTGCCTTTTAATGGTAGTGGGTTTTTTGTTGTTGTTTTGTTCTTTTCCTACTGAGTTTTAGGTATGTGTTCTGCCATTGATCCATAACCCCAGCTGCCATTTGTTGTTGTGGTGGTGGTGATGGTTTTATAAGATAGGATTTGCTATGTAGCCCAAGCTGGGCTGGAACTTGCTTCAGCTTGGCTGGATAGGGATTATCGATATGAACCTGCCACACTTGATCATCTGAGATATCTTCATTCTTTTTCTTATTGTTGCCACAAAACACCCGTCAAAAAGCAACTTAAGGAAGGAAGAGTGTATTCTGGTCTACAGTTCCATCATGGTCCAGAAGGTGGGGTGGCAGGGAGTGGGGAGCTGGCTGGTCACAATGTCCAGTCAGGGAGCCTAGAGTGGACAGGAAGTGGGCTGAGGCTGTAAAGCTTCAAGCTGCTCCCATGACCACTTTTTAAAAGGCTCTACCCCTGAAAAGTTCCACCAACTTCCCACACAGTGAGACTATGCAGAAATCATAGTATTCACGCATATGAGCCTGCAGAGGACACTCACATTCACACTACAAAGGCCTGGAAGGAAGCAGGGGGAGGGTGGCTCAACCCAAACCACAGCTGCATGAAAAGCCCCTATAGAAACCCACTGTTTTGTAAGATAATTTTTAAAGGATTTTGAGCACCGGTGCCCTGCATGTGAAGACAGTTTCCCCCAGGAGACATGGGTTATTACAATCTTAGTGCCAGGCTTGGGGTCCCTTCCTATGTGTTATGGGTCAGAGAGGCTACAGACGTACCCCAAAACAACAAAGGCTGGTGCCACTGTTCTTGGTTGTCCACCAGAGCTAGATGGAAAAACTATACCACTAAAGGTACAACACACTGGCTAAGGAATCCAAAGCCTCTGAAAAATGCACTACGAAACAAAGCATTGTTGTGTTTGCAAGTCAGTTTTAATAATCGTTTTTGGAAATGCTAATCAAAACCAGAATGAGAGGAACTAGAAAAACAGCTCAGTAGTTAAGAGCTTGCTGAGGATCTCAGTTCAGTTCCCAGCTCCCATGTAGTGGTTCACAACCATCTGTATCTCCACTTCTAGGGGACCCAATGCCCTCTTTGGCCCGCCACAGTCATCATGTATGTTATGTGGTACACATATATACACACAGACAAAATATTCATTAACATAAAATGAAAAATTAGTAAGTCTGAAGTTTTTGTTTCTTTGTTTTTGTTGTTTAAGACAGGGTTTTTCTCTGTGTAGCCTTGGCTGTCCTGGACTCACTTTGTAGACCAGGCTAGCCTCTGCCTCCCCATGTGCTGGGATTATAGGAGTGTGCCACTGTGCCCGGCAGTCTGAAGATTTTTTAAAAAGCCAGGATGGAATATTATTTCATACTTATTAGGATGAGCTCTTATTAAACATAAGAAAAATAATAAATGTTGGTGATGACGTAGGGAAACTGGAGCTCTTAGATTTAGATGAATATAAATGGCTCTGCCACTGAAGGAAATAGGGCCCTAAAACGTGAAGAATTACCATGAGAAATTCCCAGACAAACTGAGAGCAGGGAATCAGACAACTGGCATTCATTGCTTCATCATTCACAATTAAAACCTTGCAAACAATCTCCATGCCTATCATGTTATCAATAGAGTAAGGAAAAATGGTAGCCTGGTAGCCTGGAGTATTATTCAGCCTTAGAAAGTAATGACATTCTGATCTGCACTATAGCATACCTGAAACACAGGAAACACAGAGGGACATATAGTATATGACTGCACCTATGGGTATGTCGGGCAGGCAAACTCCAGAGAAGAAAGCACAACAGGCGGCACAGAAAGGAAAGAAGGAAAGATGAAGAGTCAAGTGAGTGGAGAGCAACCCTTTTGTTTGTGATGCAAGGTTCAGAAAACATGTAATCGTGACAGCTGTGTGTACTCGATGGCACTGAGTTGTGTGTACTTACAAACTCATCAAGTGGGAAACTAAAAAATGATAGTGGATCATTAAAAGAAAATCAGAGCCGGTAGTGGTGGCGCACGCCAGTAGGATTTGCTGAAGGAGGCGGAGGAAGGAGGATCATGAGTTCGAGGCCAGCCTGGGATACACTTTGGGCTGGAGAGATGGCTCGGCGGTTAAGAGCACTGACTGCTCTTCCAAAGGTCATGAGTTCAATTCCCAGAAACCATATGACGGCTCACAACCATCTGTGAGATTTGGTGTCCTCTTCTGCTGTGCAGGCCAGAACACTGTAAACTAACTAACTAACTAACTAAATAAATAAATAAATCTTTTTTAAAAAAGAAAAGAAAAGAAAAGAAGAACAACTCAGTGTCAACTCACTATATACAGCAAAGAAAAATGTGTAGCAATAACAGCCCAAAGACTAAGAGAAGTAGAAGCACTCTACGTGTGCGTTCTGACACTTATGTGGCATAGTTTAAAGACACACAAATATTAAAGTAACCACAGAATCAAATCGTTATCAATGATAAACCAACAAAGGAGACAAAAATGGAACCACAAATTAATGGAACAAATTGTAGTCTAATCCAAAACCGTACCCCCTGAAGAAATTACATGAGAAAATTGCAGCATATATATTGTATCATCAAGTGAAAGGTCAGCCTGTAAAACCCTAGTATTCACAAGCATAGTTAGCTCAACGGTCACACATGGTATGAACACTCACTGCCCAGACAGGTGATGTAAAACCCAGAATCGCAGCCTTAGCTCCATCAGCGACATAAGGAAGAATGTTTTCTCCCAGACGTGTGTCTCTGAACAAGGCTCTGAGGATATTTAAAGCGTGAACCTAGAATGAAAAGTTCAAAATCAGGGTGGGTTTAAAACTATGGTAATTCTAAATCTTTACACAAGCTGCCAGAAGCGGACAGTCCTCAAGTGAAATAGTACAGTTAAGAGAATACTCTTAAGAACAGAAAACCTAGCTGGGCGGTGGTGGCGAAAGCCATTAATCCCAGCACTCGGGAGGCAGAGGCAGGTGAATCGCTGTGAGTTCGAGGTCAGCCTGGTCTATAAAGTGAGTCCAGGACAGCCAAGGCTACACAGAGAAACCCTGTCTCGAAAAACGGAAGAAAAAAAAAAAGAATGGAAAACCTAGGCAAAAGTTTATAAAATGGAGCAATGCAACTAAAAAGTTTCATCCACTGACACATGTAGAATTCTGTACCTCGTAGATCAGAATTGTGGTTCTTCCCAAAGACACACGGAACATTTAATTTTTAAGAACGATCCCAAACCCAGACACAAACAGACCCTCAGTAAGTATCAACTACTGCTATCTTGTAGGTTATGCTCTGATCACAGTGGAATTGGGTAGAAATGCTGTTTTAATACTTTTAAAATAAAACACATCTTATTATTTTGTTGGGTTTTTTTCCCCCTTAAGACGGGGTTTTGCTGTGTAGCCTTGACTGTCCTGGAACTTGTTTTGTAGACCAGGCTGGCCTCAAACTCAGAAATACTCCTGCCTTCCTAGTAATGAGATTAAAAGCATGCGTTATCTGCCCCTCCCCCCCCCCCCACCAGCTAAAACAAATACATATTAAAACATTGGCCAAGGACCTGGAGAAATGCCTCAGAGGTTAAGAGCACCAGCTGTTCTTGCAGAAGACACAGGCTCAGTACTCACAAGGTGGCTCACAACTCCAAAAACAACTCATGCCTGTCCTGATTTCCACAAGAACCAGGCACAGACACGGTACAAATACATACACTCAGTCAAGTCATGCATATACATAAAATAAATAATCTTTAACATTTTAAGTAATGGTCAACATTTTAAAAATATTTACAGTCGAATACTACCAAGGCTTCTAGATATTGACACTAACTAAATCTTAAGAAAAGAAATAAAGGGCTGGAGAGATGGCTCAGAAGTTAAGAGCACTGACTGCTCCTCCAGAGGTCCTGAGTTCACTTCCCAGCAACTACATGGTGGCTCACAACCATCTATAATGTGATCTGGTGCCCTCTTCTGGCCTACAGGTATATATGCAGGCACAGCACTGTATACATAATACTAAATAAATAAATCTTTTTTTTTTAAGAAAAGAAATATAAACTTTAAATGTACATCTTTAATGGTCCTATTTAAAAATATTTAAAAAAATAAAATGCTACATGTCCACTTAACATGACAGAAAAACAATTCTGAAAACAAAAGGAAAAAACAGTTGTTTCAAATTGTTTTTAAAAACTGAGAGCGTTAAGAAAACCTTTGTGACAAAGGAGATCAGGTCCAGGCTTTGCACACCCTGAGCTACATCCCAAGAACAAAAGCTGACTTCTTAAAATCAGGTTTCTTACAACCCTAACAAGAAAGAAGCCACAAATAAGCAATGTTACCAAGGCCAAAGAGTCTTATTATTTGTCCACGTTACTATGAAGTTGTCTTTTTCCAACTGGCCAACTAAGAAAATATAACCAGTTATATTTCCCACATTTCAGTGAAAAAATGTTTTGATATGGTCTTTTAGAAAAATTATTAATACTCCACAGTTGAATGGAGAGTGAGATAAGACTTTCTCACGTACTCTGGTGCCTCACATTTGACCATGTCCCCTGGAGGGGGAGACCAGGTGGCACTCAGAGGAAGGACAGCAGGTTACCAAGAGGAGACTTGATACCCTATGAGCATATACAGGGGGAGGTAATCCCCCTCAGGAACAGTCATAAGGGAGGGGAATATGGGGAAAATGGGAGGGAGGGAAGTATGGGAGGATACAAGGGATGGGATAACCATGGAGATGTAACAAGAATAAATTAATAAAAAAAAAAGAAAAATTATTAATAATATGTTAGTTACTTTCCCAGAGTTAAATTTCCCAAAAAATTCTCTTACAGTAATTGGTCTCTATGTACATGTTAATCAACATCACACTTTGCCCCAATCAGCCCATATTATGGCTCCAAGGCACCTGACATCACCCAAGACTTAAAACCATATAAACTTAGCTTTCCTTTGTGTAAACTTTAGCTCTGTTCCTAACTGAGTGTGAGTGTCCCACAGTAGGGCAGGAGCACCTACTCAGAGGTAGTTACCAGGGACACCGAGGTGACAAAGTGCACCTCTAGTACTGGAAACAGCTAGGAAGAGGGTTTGACCCAATCACAGATCCACTGACTATCAGAAATTGAAACTTCACTTAAGTAAAATACTAAAATTCCTACATCATATTTTAAAGAAAGATTCAATTATTCAACTATAAAATATACATCAACTCAAAGATGCACACACGAGATTCAAGTGTGACTACATATTCATTTTCACATTTTTAGGTGTAATAATAGCATTATGAAATATCTTGTCAATTGAATGTTTTCAACAGAGTTTAAAATTTTTTCAATTTCATCAATACATATTAACCAAAACAAGTTTACTTTGTGTTTAGAAAAGACCAGAAAAGGGAGAAAACAAACAAAAAAACAAAAACAAAAAAACAAACAAAACAAAAATAAAGGCCAGGCGTGGTGGCATACTACCTTAATCCCAGCACTCAGGAGGCACAGGCAGGGGGATCGCTGTCAAGGCCAGCCTGGTCTACTAAGTGAGTCCAGGACAGCCAAGGCTACACAGAGAAACCCTGTCTCAAAAAAACAAAAATCAAACAAACAAACAAAGAATAAAGCCAAACTCCTGAATGCTGCACATTAGCCTATCTTCCAGAGTTCTGCATCTTCAGCAGACACGTTTACAAGATAACTACACAGCAGAGACGTAAGGCTTCCTGCCCTCCCTCCTGCAGCCCGTGTGCACTCCCACCGTTACCTGGGGGACTGCGCCCTTTGAAGCATCTGCGGACAAGGCCAAAGAGATCAGCTCCTTCATTGTTATTTTCAACAAATCCATTTTGCCTTTCTTTGGTTCTGATGCCAACAATGCCTATGAGAAAAACAAAAATCAACAGGCTTTCACTTTGCACATATCTATTTGTTGGCTTTGGAATCAATCCTCAAATTTAAAATACCCTCTATTAAAAACAAGATTACTGAGGTAGGTTAATTAAGCCAGGCTGCTTTGATCAGGTAGTTTAACCCATTCTGTTTGTTTGTTAATTATATAAATATAAGCAGCTGATAAATACATGGCTTTGATTGACCACTTTGTAAGGACAAAAATTAGGTAAAACATCAGATACAAACTGATCAAGCAAGAAAAGTTTCTTTACTTAAACAATGACTAAAATATTCTGGATTAGATTTCATCTAAAGGTTTTCAGGCTCTCTAGAGACTGATCAACAATTTATTCACAGAATAATCTTCCCAGGGGTCCCGCTCAAACTAGGGCACCAGCCAAGGACAATACAGGCGGTAAACCTTAAGCCCCTACCCAGATCTAGCCAATGGACAGAACACTCCCCACAGTAGAGTGGAGAGTGGGATATGACTTTCTCACATACTCTGGTGCCTCACCTTTGACCATGTCCCCTGGAGGGGGAGACCAGGTGGCACTCAGAGGAAGGACAGCAAGTTACCAAGAAGAGACTTGATACCCTATGATCATATAGAGGGGGAGGTAATCCCCCTCAGGAACAGTCATAGGGGAGGGGAATAAGGGGAAATTGGGAGGGAGGGAAGAATGGGAGGATACAAGGGATGGGATAACCATTGAGATGCAACAAGAATAAATTATTAAAGGAGGAAAAAAAATAAAATAATAAAATAAAAAAATAAAAAAAAAAAGAATAATCTACTGAAAGTGATCACAGCACAGCATTTGAAACTTCACAGGACAAAAAGAAACATTACAAATGCCAAAGGGATCCTGCACTTGGATTGACTTTGTAACTAGTGTCCAGTAAACATGATAATGGGCTATTAGCCCACTTGAGGCAATATAATAAAAAGAAATGAAGTACTGATATATGTGACAATATGAACAAACACTGAAAATCTACTGCTAAGTGAAAGAAGCCAGACGCAAAAGATTGACTATTGTACAATTCCATTTACATGACATGTCCAGAACAGACAAATCCACAGAGACAAGAAAGACTGCCTGGGGCTGGAAGCAGCACAGGAAGGTGGGGTGGAATGGGGAGTAACTGCTAATGGGTGAGCGTTGAGAGAGATTCTAAAATTAGATTGTACTAATGGTTATCGAGCTCTGAGAATGTACTGAAAGTCACTATACTGTGCACATTAAATACATGAACTATGCCACAAGTGAACTATAGCTCAACAAAGCTGCCAAAGAAAAAACACTTCAGTTCCATTTTTGGACTCTCTTCCTTCACATCTATGTCTTGCAAAATGTAGCTTCTGGCTCCCAAAACCAAAGTTGGCAGCTACTCTGCATCTTCTAGATCAACGACAAGCTATGCAATAAGAACATACAAGATAAACATATAAGCAGATTTAAAAGAAACTCATCCCAATAAACTTAGGCTCTATGAATATTTTTTAAATGTTGTCTTTTTACACAAAAGGTAAACTCATATACCAAAATGGTAGTTTTCACCACAGCTAACTTTAAACAAAGAGGATTACTTTATTGGTAAGTTGTGCTAAGAAAAATAGCACCCTCTTTGAGCAAGTGCTTCTGATAATGAAAACTTTGTTCCACTAAAATTTAAAAAAAAAAAAAAAAAGTTACACTCAAGAGATGTTCCTCCCAGAAACATAACGCCTCACCTTGTCCACAAAGAACTAGGCCAATGTATGGCCATGCTGCCTGGTGCGTCTGGCTTAGGCTCACTCTCTAACTATGACCAATTAGTAGCACAAGGTGACTAGCCCAGCTGTTATAGGACACAACACAAATACAAGGTGGGATCTTCAGGTGCCTGGCATTTGTCCTCAGAAAAGGCCACACAAACACAGCAGGTTGGAAGGAACTCCAAGTAGGAAACTAAACCACACTCGTGCAAAGTGGCTTAGACCCAGGACTACCTAGTGACCTTAGTCAATCACTTCTGCAACTGGTGCCCATGGACATCAAAAGTCATGAAGAGACTGGGAATAGGAGAAAAAAAATAAAAGAGAAAAAGAAAACCTACAGGGGAACTAAGAAGGAAACCTGCTTTCCTTCCTCTGTGCTTATTACGCTACCCAACTGGTGGATTTTTGTCTTACTATACACAAGCATGGCGCACGACTGAGCACTGTAAGGGCACTGGCGTTTACTCTCTATGCAGTAAGGTATGACTATTTTAAAGAGCAAAGGGCCGAGCATGTTCTCATCTGTGTTCAGGAACTGCACTCATACATAGTCTCACATGAAGATGTGGTCAAGAGTCACATGCACTGGGCCTTAGCAAGCTTTACATCCCTGTAGCCATTGGCAAGGCACCTCTGTAGTCCCCAGTCTCTCAGGATATATTTTTATGATAACTGTACCATCTCACAGAGCTTAGGCAGGGATTAAGTGAAGTAATAGATGGGACACAGCCACCACTAACTGAGAGGTACTATTAAAATTATGACTTTGGGTTTGGGTGGTGGTAGCACCTTTAATGCCAGCACAAAGAAGGCAGAAGCAGATGAATCTCTGAGTTCACAGCCAACCTAGTCTACAGAGCAAGTTCTAGAATGGCCAGTGCAATACAGAGAAACCATGTCTCAAATAAGAAAAAAAAACAAACCAAAACAAACAATAAATAAAAAATATGATGTTTTTATGATGGATATTTTATAGGACGACTCGAATATGGATGCTTCCTGGAAGTGAGCAATCCCTGTGGCCACAATGACTTCTGATTACTGGATACACAGATGGAAATCTATACTGCCCTCTGTTTATATTATGAGACTGACCCCCCGGATCCAAGAACAGATCAGACACAGAACATACTGTCCACACATTAAAACAAAGTCACATAGGAGACAGAGGATGGTACAGCCAGTTAAAGGTGCTTGCCACCAAATGTAAATAACCTCAGTTCAGTCCCTGGGATCCACATGATGGAAAAAAACCAACTTCAGCAAGCTGTCCTCTGATCTCTATGTGTACCACAGCATGTGTATGCCTGTATGTACACATAACTAAGTAAATGTAATACAAACTAAAAATAACAAAGTCACAAATGCTATTGTACTGAAAAAACAGAAGCATTCAATGTACAATGTTTACTCGCATTAAGAAGGTGAACACACAGTATCAGAGCACAAGCAGGCCAGTGCCCTGCTCTCCCTAGGAGAGTACCTGTATGTAGAAAGGAATTCCAGCACTGCGCCTTGTAGCACACAGTTTGGATGAGGGATCACTGCTTTTAATTTCCTCCAAAACACTCCACAACCACTGCTCTGGTAGCTTTTGCAGACTCATATTAGAGCACCTAAAAGGTACAAACAAGCAAATGTTTGGAATTATCAGGTAGTAAAAGGTAAAAGCATAAACTGATGATGCAGGTTAACACAGTGAGAGATAATAAACATTTTATATTTTATATTGAGAAGACTAAACTAGACTCATTCCCACCTATTACTGTATTATTATATACCTCTTATAACACTTATTCTCTATGTCAACCCCATGAGAGCTAGAGTCACCAGAGAGACTCACTTCTGGGCGTGTCTGTGAGGGCTTACCTTTACTGCAGTGAGAAGGCCCATTAACTGCAGTGGACTTTATAAGAAGGAGAGAGTGAACTGAGGCACCTATCCCTCTCTTCTTTCTGCTTCTGGATGCAGCTACTTCAAGCTCCTGATGCCTTGACTTCTGTCATCCGTGAACCACAACAGGCTCCATCTCCCTTAAGTCACTTTTTCAGGGCATTTTATCACAAGCAACAAGGAAGTACCAAAGACACCTTCTTTACTATGTGTCTTGGGACCTGAAGCTATTAGAAGTTCTACTTACTATAATTATTGAGCAAAGCATCACCTTATCTACAAATAAGCTTCATCACACAGACTTGCTTCCATACTCACAGTGGTCTCAAGAAGGCTCACAAATTCTTACAGATACTCCATACTATTAAGACTCAAGGATTCTAACAAAAATATCATATCTAGTATAGTTTTCTGTGGCATTTCCTATAATTTGTTTTTATTTATAGATTATACACAAATTAAATACCATTATACTTACATTTTAATAATTATATTTACCTTATTTAAAAGGTAGCTTTTCACAAATAGTTTTTCAAATCTGTAGAGTATTAAGAATAAAACTTATAGTGCGGCATGGTGGTGCACGCCTGTAATCCCAGCACTCAGGAAGGCACAGGCAGTCAGATCTCTGTGAGATCTAGGCTAACCTGATCTACAAAGTGAGTCCAGAATAGCCAAGACTACACAGAGAAACCCTGTCTCGAAAAAGGGGGGGGGGGGGAAGGGAGAGAGGAAGGAGAGAGGGAGGGAGGAAGGAGACAGGGAGGGAGGGAGGGAGGAAGGAGACAGGGAGGGAGGGAGGGAGGAAGGAGAGAAGGAGAGAGGGAGGGAGGGAGGAAGAGGAGAGAGAGAGAGAGAGAGAGAGAGAGAGAGAGAGAGAGAGAGAGAGAGAGAGAGAAGAAAATTTTCTGGGACAAGGCAAAATATGTTAAAAGTTTATTTGAGCACTAACAAAGGATGTTCTTAAAACCGCGTGTGCAAGCGCTCATATACGAGCAGGCAGGAGTGGTCAAAGGACAGCTCTCAGGAGCCCCTTCGCCCCTGCTGCCTTGGGGGGTCTATGCTTGAGCTCGCTACTGCTGACCACCCCACTGGCCACCTGAAGACTTTTACTCTATTGTATTAGCTTTAGCTGAAAAAGCAGCATACTCAATGGCAGGCAAACAGCCCCTGTGGAAAGGAAGGCGCCTTGACTTAAGGGAAGTGGTGCTAGAGGTTAGCCGTAGGGCTTTAATGCAACAGGCAAAAGCTCTACTGTGAGCTAGATTCCCAGTCCTTTTCTAGTTTTCATCTTGGGAAAAGGTCTCAAAAAGTTGCCCACGCAAGCATAGAATTTGGCAATCCTCTGACTCAGTCTTCCCAAGTAGAAATTAAAGACCACGTCCTGCTTAACTGAAATTCACACATTAAAATAAACATATGTCAAGTTGGGGGAAAATGCTTTTGTTTTACGTAAGGGAAAAAAATCATCAGAAACATAGCTGGGTGTAATCTGAAGCAGGAGGTACACCCTAGACACACATTTGGGATTTGTTTTTTTCTTTATTCTGTTGTAAAATAGTGAACTTCCATTTCTGACTAAACATTTCAGATAGCAACTGAAACATGGTATACATTTCACACTGACTTAAATATACAACAGATCTGTGTTAGCCTTGGCTGTCCTGGACTCACTTTATAGACCAGGCTGGCCTCGTACTACTCACACCTGCCTCTGCCTCCCTGAGTGCTGGGATTAAAGGCATGCGCCACCACGCCCAGCAAGAAAGTCACTTTATAGTGACTTGATGTAGAATTATCTGTGAATTGCATTTTCTGCTCCATTGAAGAACTGGCCTAAAGATACAGCTGAAGTCTAAGGCAGGTCAAGTGTCCCAGAAAAGTTCACTACACAGGAGAGACAGAGAGAAATGAAGTGCAGGAAGGACAGGGACTTGTGTTCCTATCTGTGCACTGAAACACTAGCACTCGACACTAGCACAGTGAGGCTTCTCAACACAGCCTCTCCTGGGCCTTCCTGGGCGAGCAAATGAGGGCCTCAGAAGCCAGGCTACGAACTGACACTGTTCAAGACTACTAATTAGATCTTGACTTAAATGACAATATTCTACTTAGTTTGAAAGGCTACACATGACCTGCACCTCACCTTCTTACTTCAGCCTCACCAATTTCTACACACATTCTGTTTCAATAAGGCTCTTGCCTTTGCTGGCTTCTACACGGACATAAAACTCACATACCAAACATACACCCATGCCTGTATTTCCAACTAAGCATCTGTTTAGTCTCCTCTCCATCAAAGTTGGTAAATTTTTCTAACTTACATGAAACAATTACTAGGCACAGGTGTACAAAGGGTTGGTGGTATCATGGAGAGACATATATAAGCTAGACTTCGAAGGTTATTTGGAGGAATGGTGGAGGGCCCGCACAGTAGGGTCCTGAAAGCAGGAGATGAGCAAGGAACAAGCTTTTGCCAAGGTCCCAAAGACAATTCCCTCATTTAGATTCTTGGCTATTTGAACTGTAAATAATTAGCCAGACCTATTTATTCCCTTGGGTATTGCATACTAAGGACTAAATGTTCCTTATTAATTTGGGGATTTCCAAAATAGGGCCAGAAAATTGTTCCACAAGATCATAGCTGGCAAACTGCCCTCAAAAGAGCCCTGTGTGCCCACTGAAGACCCAGCACCTCTGGAAGGAGCTCTGAGAAATGCTCAGGGCACTCACTCCTGCCATCCAGGCCAGACTTTGTTCTGCTCTGGAATTCCCCAGAAGCAAGCCAGCTTTTCTGAAGAATCCTCTAAGTGGCTGGTTTCCAGTCTGGGCATTGCCACTGAACTCTATTCTCTGGTTCCCTTGCTTCCTAGCTCTGCTTCTCTCTTGAACCAAACTTCCCACCCCAAGTCACATATGAAAATTTGGCCAACAACATACCTCTCACTCTCTTTATGCATTTGAAACACATTGTACTTTACACAAAACTCTACAGATTTTATTTAAATTACCAAACCAGAAATATATTTGCCCCGCTACACAGAAAGAAAATATTTATTGCATGTCTCTTATGTATCTAGTCAATACCAAGCTCCACTCAACTGATCCTACATCATTCCTGTACAAACTCATAAAGATCTGACTGCCTCTGCTGGGATTACAGGCACGGGCCACTGCGCTTGGCTAGCGTACGGCTTGGAAAGGTATCCTCCCACACTACACAGTGCCCCCTACTCATTAACACCCAAAACACACACATGGAAGCCCTAAAACCAAACTAAAAAGCAAGATAACCACAAAGAATTACAAGAAGTGAAAATGTGGACACATGAAAGAGATTTAGAAGTAGCAGTGGTGGCCACAAAAGGCAGCTTCTATGGGATAACCAGCCTCTCTTCCAGAGAAGGGAATTTCAGTGGCTTCCTCTCCCATGGGAGGGGACTTAAGAAGGGGCTACTGTCAGAGCTGGGCTACAGAGAAGAAAAGCCATAAGTACAGAGAAACTCTGAACCAGGCTGTCTACCAACTTGTTAGCTAAATCTGTGAAAGCCCAATAGGACTAAGAAAAGATGGACCAAAACGACACTATCTGTTCTACCTCCTCTGAGGAATAAATCCAAATAAGTAAACAAATTAATCAAAATGTTCCTAGTTATAGCCAGCAAACCAAATCTCACAACGCAAAGAAACTTTATATTAAAGACAGGTAAAAATAACTGGAACACAAATTGACTCTAAATGAAAGCAATTTTATAGGGCGGACTGACAAAGACCTTAAGATAACTTGGTGGTAATACGCTGAAAAGATAATGAAAGACTGATCTCTTAAGAAGTACAGGAGAGTGGGGCAGAGTGCTCGCCTAGCGCATGCCAGGCCCTGGGTTCAGTGTTTGTACTACAAAGGAGGAAAAACCACAAAAGGAGTATTTGCCTGCCAGGGATGGCACACACCTGTGATCCCAGAACTCAGAAGGTAAAGGCAGGAGGATCATGAATTCAAGCTCAGCTTTGCCTACAGAGTAAGTTGGAGGACACCCTCAGTTACATGAAACTGCCAATTTTTTTAAAGTGCAAGGAATTATGAAAAACAGTGCTGAAAAAAGGAAACAGGCATATACAAAAATAAAAACACTAGAAATATTCTGTGTTTAAGGTTATACGTATAATTTCAAAAAATACGACACCAATGCTAAAGAATTAGGCTTAAAAATGTTAAAACATCAGTTTATATCAAAAATACATTACTCATTATCAGTAACAAGAGACTGTGTATTTATAATGCTGAAGGACAGCTAACTGTTGTTGGAAGTCTATACCACACTAAACTATATTCAAAAGTGGAAGCAAAACCTAGATTGTTTGAGACACATCAGAAACATGTCTGTTGGACAGACTACATGTCTCAGTGGGACCTATATGGTAGAAAGAGAAAACAGGCTCCTTACATACTCCCAAGTGGCACACACACAGAATTAGTTAGCTAATTAATTAATTAAATGTAATAAAAAGTCTCCTGGGGACCCTGAATGAAAGAACTGCTAGATGTACTTTAGCAATGGTAAATAAGCCGAAGTAGTACTAATAGGGTGTCCAGAAAACAAAGCAGGCTTAACAGACTTCCACATTCTAATGAAGAGTAACAATAACTCTCTTCCAGGACTGAAGCAAAAGCCTTGCCATCATTCCTTCTGGAAAGTCTCGTATCTAATCTGTCACCAACACAGGCATTTTACTTTGAAATGATGCAGATTCAGGTCAGGTTTTTCTATCTCCACCATCCTCCAAGCCACTGCCATCTCTTTCTGAACTAAAGTCATACTGGAACGTCCCAAGTGGTCTCTCTACATTTCCCAGTATTCTTTATTCTCAACAGAGCATTCTTAATAATCCTTATAAATGGCCAGATCAAATTAGGTGGGGTATAATCCTAGCACCTGAGAGGCCGAGGCAGAACAAGCTGAGTTTGAGGCCACCCTGGGCTAGGTGATGTGACCCAAGCTTAAAATACACAATCCACAAGTCCATCTCATTTCCCAGCACTCCTCAATCTATTTACAACCCCCACTGCGCACCCTCGATCTCCCCCAAGGAACAAGCCAAGTCTTCACTGATATCATCTCATAGCTCATTCACACCACATTAGTTATACATGGCTTAGCCCTGTTCCCTCACTGAAAGTAGACAACTACTTCTCTCAGACTTTTGCACTTGTGTAAACTGGGTAAAAAAAAAAAAAAAAAAAAGAACCAAAAACAAAACAAAAAACAAAAAAACAGAACCACCAAGACTTCAGCTTAATAAAAAAGCATTACTTCAAGGAAGCTGATCCTATGTTCCAAAACATTTTTGGCTTGATCTGGCTGGTAATAAAGCCACTACCAACTATCTGTAATTTGTTTCAGTGGGTCTCACTCCCAAACCAACAAATAAAAGCCATGAAGAAGTAACTGGTTGTATACTGCACTGTATCTTGGAACCAACTTCCAAAAGACATTAATTCAAAAAGTGCTTTGGGGTGTACTGATTTGATAACAAAACAGAAATTATCTCACTACTCACATTTTATTCAGGTTATTTTCAGACTGACTTCAGTCTCTGACCATGTACCACTGGAATTAAAATATTAAGGTAGTACTAAATGGATTGAATGGTTTAGACAGAAAGTAACCTGGCAATCAGAATATCCTACAGAAAACTCAACAGACAGGGAGCCCACTTGTGCCTGGCATGAAGTGAACTGTGTCTCACCCATTCTGGAGGTACTCCAAGTCCCCTGGGGAACTGGGGAAACGTATTCTTGTTAATACACCATTTTCTTACATCAACTGAATCATCACAATGACCTAAAGAAACTTTCACCTGCAAACGTAAGGCAACCACTCTCACAACGAAATGTGAAGTACATGAAAGCTAATGTATGAAGCAAATTCCCAGAAATGTACCAAGACACAACTGCCAAGAAATTAATCATAAACACCATCACTGGCACAAGGCCAAGGCTTGTATCTATACCTTTGTTTACCAAATAATTCACTTACCAGGCTACTATCTCTAAGGACTTTTAGTACACAAAGGAAGTCCTTCCCCCTTGCTCATCAACACAGATGAAAGTGAAAACTGTCAGGTTTAAAAACAGCTCTAAATAATAAGTTATTCAGTTAAGTATGGTGTCAAGAAAAATAAGCATCAATGAAAATGATGCTATATATACAGGCTGATCGCTGATAAATGTTCACATTGCTACAGCCCTTTACTTTCCTTCATTTTCATTTGACAATCATTTAAATAACTGTGAGCCAAAAAAAGCTTTGAGGGCAAAAACTGTGATTTGATATAAAGTAAACAGTATGTGTTAGTTTAAGTTCAGCATCGCTGGCCACTCAAACCAACACAGGAAGGAAAACAGCAATGTCAAGAATAACCCCTCGGCCCTCTGTCACTGGGAAGGGGAATAGGGTGAAAGAGGGAGGGGGGGAATGGGAGGAGACAAGTAAGGAGATAACAATTGAGATGTAATCCAAATAAATTAATAATAATAATAAAAGAATAATCCCTTAACCCCTCAGACTGGCTGTTCAGAATACCAAACCTTTAGATCCCTAAAACACTGTGCGAGGACACAAGAGTTGCAGTCATGTTCTGAGGCAGCACCAGGTACCCTCTCCAGATTACCTATGTATCAAATTTACTCTGAATGTGTTTCACAGGAAACTAAAAAACATTTATTTCCATATGCATTTAATTCATTATCTAGCCTTACAAAGCCTTAAATATTTGGACAATCTCCTTACATTTCATTTTATCCCATTTGGATCTTGAGTACCGAAGGACTCACGAACTAACTCTTCCCCAGAACTCGGCTGCTTCTAGTCATTCGCGTCCTTTCAAATACTACTTGAGTCTAATAGGAAAAGGGGGCCTTTGTATACCACCAAGATTTATCACCCCAAAATATACATTGCTAAGTGGGGCTTAGATGTGCACACCTGCACTCCCAGCACTTGGAAAGCAGGGGAGACATGTTTAAGGTTATCTAAACATGTGAGCTCAACAGTGAGCTCAAGCCTGGGCTATATGAGGTCCTGTCTCAAAACAACATAACACAGCAGGCGGGGTAGCTCAGTGAGTGAAGGTGCTGAATGTGCAAGTCAGACACCATGAGTGTGACCCTTGGATCTCAAGGTAGAGAGAGAGAACTGACTCCCGAGAGTTGTCTTCTGATTTCACATGTGCTAGCATGTTTGTTGTACACACACAGCTAGTTGACAGTGTTATGACTTCCCAAGTGTGCTTTAAAATAAAGCGGTGAGGGACCAAGGATATATTCTCTTCCATCACTCTGTTCTTTCAAGTACTTACACGAGAGCCATTTGGGAGCTCAGTAAGTATTTGCTGGCACCATGATCAACTCTGCTGGGCATGCCACTCTAACAAGGAAGGCTGGCAAGCAAGAGGGGAAAGAGGGTACAGTAAGTAGAAAGGAGGAGGGCACACAGGCCTCCCAGGGGATGACGGGCAGCCTATCAACAACAATTCTACTGGCCTAATGCTGCCCCCAAAGATAAGCTTCTTCCAGGACTCAGAACAAAACCAAATCAAGTTCAAAATGAAGACTAGTACATGCTTCTAGAGTGTTATTTAACTGATGTCTTCCGGGGAGCACAAAACTGAAAAGGCAGGTGTAGGAAAGAGAAACTGTAACCTAAGACTTCTCACCATGAGGTCACAGTAGCTAGAAAATGAAACACTGTCAAGTTGTGGCTCTTCAATGGATCTTCTGTCATTCCCCAGCACGAAAAGATTAATTTATAAGGAAGTATTTCAAAACACCAGGGTTACCGGTGTTTGTGATAAAGAAGGAATTGCCAGGTAAAAATGAAGCCAGGGAAGACTCCCAAGATAAACACAGCTAATTTTAGTTGATTTGGTTCCACATCACACAATCCAGGAGTCAGTAAGGGAAAGGGAAAGTATCCTGAATGAAGAGTTGGTTCACGCCAATACAATGCAGTCACCAACCACAGACTAGGGGAATTCCAACACCCTGCTTCTGTCAGCAAATGCTCCCAGTTAAAGAGCAGACAATATCTTTGTCTGAAGACTCTTTTGCTTTGACTCTCTTGTCAAACTAATGCAAAACACACCATATGTCTTTAGCCTCAAGAATATTGTGTGATTTTAAGTTCCGTACCAAGGGATCAAGTCTCATCAAAAAAGAATTCAGTAGCACTAAATATTAATCTACACATATACCTATGAAATCAGCTTACCAGTTCTAAAAGAAACTTACAAAAATATATCCAGGGCTGTGGAGATGGCTGAGCAGGTAAAGGTATTTATGACATAAGACCCTAGACCCCATATAACAAAGGAAGAAGCTGACCTGCTCCCCTTGGATCCCCATCAGGAAGCAGCAGCCCCTGGATCACTGACGACACCAGGCTACAGATTACCCGAGAACAAGGTACTTCTGTCCTTATGTCTAAATTACAACATATTATGAAGACTTTGAAAACGAGTGTTAAAATTTCCAGGAAAAAAAAAAAAGAGTATGATCTGATCCCACATGAATAGTGGTTAAAATCACCTGTTACTCTGCACAGGGAGCCGTGTGGTTCCTAGAGCCCACAAGGAGGCTCATAACTGTACTTCCAGCTCTAGCAAATCTGATGCCCTTTTCTGGCCTCTGTGGGTACTACAACCACCTGGTGAATTTACATGCAGAAGCACTCATGTAAAACAGATATGAAAAATAAAAATTCAAACGTCACTAACAATGAATTAGGAAATAAACATTAAGATATTCTAGTTTTCCCAAACAGAAAAAGGGAATCAGCAGGGTAGCACATACTTGTAAAGCAGAGGCACAAGAACCTCTGTGAGTCCCAGGGCAGCACTGTATATATTGTGATCCTAGGGCAGCGCTGTCTATATTGTGATCCTAGGGCAGCGCTGTCTATATTGTGATCCTAGGGCAGCGCTGTCTATATTGTGATCCTAGGGCAGCACTGTCTATATTGTGAGTCCTAGGGCAGCGCTGTCTATATTGTGATCCTAGGGCAGCGCTGTCTATATTGTGATCCTAGGGCAGCGCTGTCTATATTGTGATCCTAGGGCAGCACTGTCTATATTATGATCCTAGGGCAGCACTGTCTATATTGTGATCCTAGGGCAGCACTGTCTATATTATGATCCTAGGGCAGCGCTGTCTATATTGTGATCCTAGGGCAGCGCTGTCTATATTGTGATCCTAGGGCAGCACTGTCTATATTGTGAGTCCCAGGGCAGCACTGTCTATATTGTGATCCTAGGGCAGCACTGTCTATATTGTGATCCTAGGGCAGCACTGTCTATATTGTGATCCTAGGGCAGCACTGTCTATATTGTGAGTCCTAGGGGCAGCGCTGTCTATATTGTGATCCTAGGGCAGCACTGTCTATATTGTGATCCTAGGGCAGCACTGTCTATATTGTGATCCTAGGGCAGCGCTGTCTATATTGTGATCCTAGGGCAGCGCTGTCTATATTGTGTCCTAGGGCAGCGCTGTCTATATTGTGATCCTAGGGCAGCACTGTCTATATTGTGATCCTAGGGCAGCGCTGTCTATATTGTGATCCTAGGGCAGCACTGTCTATATTGTGAGTCCTAGGGCAGCGCTGTCTATATTGTGTCCTAGGGCAGCACTGTCTATATTGTGATCCTAGGGCAGCACTGTCTATATTGTGATCCCAGGGCAGCACTGTCTATATTGTGATCCTAGGGCAGCGCTGTCTATATTGTGAGTCCTAGGGCAGCACTGTCTATATTGTGAGTCCTAGGGCAGCGCTGTCTATATTGTGTCCTAGGGCAGCACTGTCTATATTGTGATCCTAGGGCAGCACTGTCTATATTGTGATCCCAGGGCAGCACTGTCTATATTGTGATCCTAGGGCAGCGCTGTCTATATTGTGAGTCCTAGGGCAGCGCTGTCTATATTGTGATCCTAGGGCAGCACTGTCTATATTGTGATCCTAGGGCAGCACTGTCTATATTGTGATCCTAGGGCAGCGCGGTCTATATTGTGATCCTAGGGCAGCACTGTCTATATTGTGATCCTAGGGCAGCACTGTCTATATTGTGAGTCATAGGGCAGCGCTGTCTATATTGTGATCCTAGGGCAGCATTGTCTATATTGTGATCCTAGGGCAGCACTGTCTATATTGTGAGTCCCAGGGCAGCACTGTCTATATTGTGATCCTAGGACAGCACTGTCTATATTGTGATCCTAGGGCAGCACTGTCTATATTGTGATCCTAGGGCAGCGCTGTCTATATTGTGATCCTAGGGCAGCGCTGTCTATATTGTGATCCTAGGGCAGCACTGTCTATATTGTGATCCTAGGGCAGCGCTGTCTATATTGTGATCCTAGGGCAGCGCTGTCTATATTGTGATCCTAGGGCAGCACTGTCTATATTGTGATCCTAGGGCAGCGCTGTCTATATTGTGATCCTAGGGCAGCACTGTCTATATTGTGATCCTAGGGCAGCGCTGTCTATATTGTGATCCTAGGGCAGCACTGTCTATATTGTGATCCTAGGGCAGCACTGTCTATATTGTGATCCTAGGGCAGCGCTGTCTATATTGTGATCCTAGGGCAGCACTGTCTATATTGTGATCCTAGGGCAGCGCTGTCTATATTGTGATCCTAGGGCAGCACTGTCTATATTGTGATCCTAGGGCAGCACTGTCTATATTGTGATCCTAGGGCAGCGCTGTCTATATTGTGAGTTTCATGGCAGCCAGGGCTAGGTTGTGAGATCCTGTCTCAACATAACCACTGCTCTCCCAATTTATATGGCTCCTCAGAGTCGCTCATTACTTATTCTTAATTTAATTATTCACATTTCAAATAAAATTTATAGGGTATTTAGTGAGCAATGAGTATCTTGTTCACGAATATTTATCAAATGAAACATAAATAAAAGCCTAGACAATATAATGTTAATCAAAGTTGAATGGGTCTCTCCCCCCAATGTATTACACTTAACATTTATTTTTAGTACAACTGTGTGAATATATGTTCCTTTGTTGTCCAGACAGGTAAAAAAAAAATCTAGTTTTTATTGTTTATTGTTATAAAACAATTGCTCAAAAAAGTTTCCACTCAAATTTGCATTGTAGAAGCTATAATTAATTGGTAAAAGATTAAATATTTAAATTACTTCTATTGTAATTATTGATATCATCAGTCATCACTAGTGCTTTATAACTAAAACTGCTAACTGCCAACAGTTCATTCAGGGAGCAATAATGAGAATACGGTTATAATTACTACAAGAGACATTTGTAGAGGACCCACCCTTCAGCAGGCAGAGCACTTCTCATACACAGAGTAAGAAAAGAAATTCTCACAGAAGTCCCTTCTACACTTGGAACCCAGTCAACAATCCCCCACACAGTTACGCTTTCAACTAGGATAAATCAAAGTCCCCAACTTCACATTCTAGCTTAAGAATCTTTAATCAAAACAAACATCTTCAAATACAAAAGTCACTTGTATTTGAGTATGGAAAGTTCCATTTGTGAATTTTACCAGAAATCTGAATTTATGTATGATTTAAATGTACTTAACCACTCCATTCAAACATTTGTGTAGCTAACTATGCATAGGAAAAATAATCACCACAGGGCCAGGCGTGGTAGCACACGCCTTTAATCCCAGCACTCGGGAGGCAGAGGTGGGCGATTGCTGTGAGTTTGAGGCCAGCCTGGTCTACAAAGCATGTCTAGGACAGCCAAGGCTACACAGAGAAACCTGTCTCAAAAAACCAAGAAAAAAAAAAGAAAAGAAAAATAATCACAGTTTCAGTTTGTTTTGTTGATTAGGCTCAGGAAAGGGTCTTGTATGTGGATCCTCCTGCCTCAGCCTCCAAAATACTGAAGTTACAAGTGCACACAATCATACTTGGAAGTAAAGGGGTTTTTAAAGACAGTGAATGTTGGGTTGTATGGCCAAATCTGTCAGCCCTCTGAGGCCTTAAAGACAGAACTGAGCCTGGCTCAAGTTTCAGCAACAATCTCTGGTAAATACCTCCACATAGGAATGACTCAGCATGGTCCATCGGGGCACATCCTGATGCGAGTCCTGCCTGCCAACAGCTATGTAACACAAACCAATTGGTCCCACAGAATCAGGCCACTTTACATGCTGGGAGACGTCATATCTCCGGACACCTTATGCCCTGCCCACTCCCTATACTCTATATAAGAAAAACCTGCCATAATAAAATTGAGCCCTCACTCTAAAGAGACTCCCAACTCAGTATATTTTTCCTCTGGGCGTTGTAGGAGGAGGCTGGATTGCCTACACTCACCATCCCGTTCAGCCTCCAGGGAGAGGGAACAGCAGGCTGAGTCCCCTCCCGTTCCAGCCCTACCTGCCGAGTGTCAGAGACCTGATAAGTGAATATCTCATCAAGTCCCAAATAGAACTCACTATATGAGAAAATCAGATTATAGAAAATTAACTCCACATTTGTTTGTATTATACATATAAATATTATTTTCAAAAACTTTCCTAGAAAAAAAGATTATCTCTCCCATTCTTGTTTATCCTCAGATAATTGTATAATTGTAATATCAGTTTACATTTGAAGACATTTTGAATAATTCTATTAAAAAACAACTGAAAGAATGTAGTTCGTGTTTAACTCTTCAGTTATTTGACAATTAATCTTTTTAAGTACTTTCTTCCTTAAAACAGCCAGCAGCTGGCCTTGATTTCTATGGGTTTTCATGAACGCCCAGACTTCTTTCTTTCAAACTTTTTAAATGCTGTATGTCTAAACAAGTTTTCATCACTTAAAGGCTTATTAACCCCTCCCTCCCAAAAAGCCCAAAAGAAACAATTTCTTTTTAAATTAAAAACCAACCACTACCACCATCCCCCAAAAATGAAAAAAAAAAAAAAAGGTAGAAAAAGGAAAGAAAAGTGCCACACATAATAGACATGATAGGGATACTTTGTACAACAGTCAGGTTTGAAATGTCCCCAAAGGGATCAAAACCCACTGGGCTCAAAGGCATCAGATGAGAATCCTAACAGATGGGCCATGAGCCAACAGTGACAGCCATGACAGATTACGAGTGGCCAATACATCAGGCCCTCAGCTCTTCCTTGCTCCCCACTTTATCTCTTGGGACTGGCTTCTCCTGCAACATTACACAGTATCTCTGAACTGGCACAAAGATGCCCAGCCTTATACATAGCTTCTGTCCTTGGCTCTCTGTTCTTTTTTCCAATCCCTGTTCTTCCCTGAAAAAGACAACAACCCTACCAACAATGATGACTATGGAAACAATTCCCAGATTTGTCTGTTTCGGATGTCTTAGTTGGACACCTAGTCCAACTGCTAAATTGAGGGCAACAACCAGGATAGTCTATCATTTTCTCATGCACGGTACAGGCAAAATAAACTTACTATTGTTTATCAAACAAACAAAACGAAAGTATCTCTGGCTTTGGTAACACTGATCCCATTTTCTGGTCACTAGAACCTAAAACCAGAGGAGCCATCACAGGTTCCATAGCCGTCTCTACCACTTGCATTCAATGCTGCAGATTTATTTTTCAAAGCTGACCACTACAATGACTTCCATACACATATATTTCTAAACAATTATCTTGCCACTGTGCCATCAAAAAGTGGGCTGCATCCAGTCTGTCCTAAAGACTCCTTTTAAGCAAAATAATGTGACTGGATCAATGCTGTAAGTCTTTCTTGCCAGGCTGCTAGGCCAGAAAAGATCACACAGCTTCTGGCTGGAGCTTGCTGCTACTTGGAAGTTCAGCTACCTCAGACCTATCATGCTGAGTAAGAGGTCATTTGTGGTCCAAACTGTCAGGTCCAAAGGAAACTCCAATAGGCAGTCCAAATATCCAGAAATGAGCTCAACCTGGACCATAGGAGACCTTCTGGTTGTTAGATAAAAGCCAGGATTCCTCAAGAACGTATAAAACTGGTTTCCATATGCCCAAAGGAGTCATTTCCCTTACCCCTGGCAAAGGGGACATATGTCTCTCCAATTAACATATCACCATGGCGCCATACAAGGCCTTGCTAATCTCCAGGTTCCCTCAGTCCCTACTCACAAATATTTATTATACATTTCAAAGTCCACACTAGCATCCTAGCCCTTCTCACCTCCTCTTCCACCCTAACCTCTCTCCTGCTCCCCAGCTGTTCATACTGTTCTCAGCTCTCACTAGTCACCGTTCCTGCTAATCTCAATACTTGCTCTATTGTCTGTCCCCTGCTATTCTCTCATCTCCCACAGGTATCCTGGCCATGTCCAATATGGTGGCCATTTCTTTCTCTCTCTGCTCTGGACTTTTCCAGGTGCCTCTGGGTATTTTCTCTCTCTCTCTCCATTCACAATAAAAACCATCCCCTTAAGCACACCAAGGAGCAGTCATGTTGTCAGTTCATACATCTGGTACTAAATACTCAAGAGGGGCACAGATGGAAAGGGTTCAGCCTTGCCAATTAAACCAAGCTGCAGGTCTGAGTCTCTAAAGGTATGGTTCATTTGTTTCTGTTGGCTTCTGCCACCCATCATTGTGACTCCAAATTTTTTAATCCATCTCTCCAGCCACTTCTCTCCACCTGTTCTCTTCTGGTATTTGGGTAAGTGTCACTTTGGAGCTGCCTACTCTGTGTCTGTTGGCTCCTGGAGCCTGCTACTGCTTTCAAAGTGCATCAGGCAGCTTCTCTCACCCTCCTGAACATCCATCACTTGGAAAAAGATGCCTCGCCTTTGTTACTTGGGACATTTCTCTCTGACAAGTCTCTTATCCCCTGCTATTCCCCCCACCTTGTAGATAGACTGAGCCATGTCCAGTCTATTGGCCATGTCAAGTCTACTTCTTTATCTGTTTTTTAGTCTTCCAGATGCCTCTGGCTATTTTCTCTTAGATCTACAATAAAACCTTCCCATCCATGGAGCAGTCATCTAGTCAGTTCATATACTCAACAGGTCCAGTCTTCTAACTATTCCACTGCCCAAGGTGCCAGAAATGTCAGCACAGCCAAAAGAGACCCCCTTACCACTTCATCTGCCTGATAAATGGCATCCGTTTCACTAAGTAAATGTCCTAAAGAAAGCTACCTAGCTTAGCCTTGCCCCAACTGCCCTCATAAAACCAAGAAAGTAGTAAGATGTCTATAGCTTTCTTTTGAGCGTTCAATACATCATGTATGGAGTTGTTCACATGAGGTTAAATGTTAAGTGAAATGTCCAATCTTTGTCAACATAGAGGAAGTCTTCATACCTCAGATTTAAGTTGCTAAAATTGAATCTAGGTTCTCCCTAATCAAATATATTGAGCTGAATGTTCCAATGGAGACCACAACACCTCACACAGCCCCAAGAAACATCAATCTCACAGTAGTTTACATTTGTAGGAAAGTATGTATTGCAAGAGTTTTCAAAAATAATTCTCTAGACAACAAACTCCAGAGAGACTTGCAAGTGAAACAAGCACCTTCCTTTAGAGACGACAAGATCACAAGCTAGGGGTTGACTGTACACTCACTCAGTGGAATGGGTGTACACAGAACTAAGAGCTTGAATCAGAGATTGCTGGGGGTTTTGATAAAATAAAAACATAAAACACAACAGAAACACCACAATGTTTCTCCCATCCCTACTATAGCAAATCTAGTTGCACAGAGCAAAATCACTTCGGCTAGTGCAGCGGCAGTAGCACTAACGAAGGATGTCTGCCTAACAATGAAACATCTGACTCTAACCCTACATTTGTTAGCTCTCCACCTTTCTTCTCCTATGTGCTTAGACCTTACTCAGGCATGCCTGCAGGCTCGCTTTCTCCACAAGGAGCTAAGCACACATCACACCCTTGGTGCTTCTCTGATATCCATCCCTTTAAGATTCATCAATGTTCTACAGTATTTGGCAGGTTCATCCTTTAGCAGACAGATCTTACTTTCTCAGCTGCTGTCAAGCTATCACACATCCACCGTGATGCTGAGTGCTTATAACCAGTAACTCTTGTGACCAGTAGAGGTCTATAACATATTCCCTTTTAATATTCTAAATTTTACCCTTACTTATAAGCTCTTGTTTGGAGCTTCTATAACAAGGGACACATGTATCCTTTGGAAAGAACAGTCCTCCTCTTTGGGGAAGGTCCTCCCCTTTAGGGAAGGCCATCCTTTTTCAGCTTCAGAAAGGACATACATGGAACCTCTCTTAGTTTGGGTCCTATTGCTGTGAGGAGACACCATGACCATGGAAACTCTTATAAAGGACAGCATGTAATTGGGAATGGCTTACAGTTGCAGAGATTTAATTACTGTTATGGCAGGAAACATGGCAGCATGCAGACAGACATGGTGCTAGAGAAGGAGCTGAGAGTTCTACATCTTCATCCACAGGCAGCAGGAGAGACTGTGAGCCACACCAGGCGTATCTTGAGTACACGAGACCTCAGAGCCTACCCCTACAGTAACACACTTCCTCCAACGAGGCCATGCCTCAGACTGACACTCCCTACGGACCAAATACTCAAACACAAGAGCCTATGGGCACCATTCCTATTCAAACCACCACAGAATGGACACATTTGTCTAGCCAGACAGATCAATCCTGTCCATCAATGAAACGTATTGCCCTCATAACTCACAAGCTCTTCAATAACAGAAATCGTGTTTCCTGACAAGGTAGTATACTCTCTAACCCAAGCACAATGAAAAGGGCACAGCTAACATTAGCTGATTTGAAGGAATGAACTATATTGCACTGTAAGAAAAGAATACTCATATCTACAACAGAAACAAAGAGTCGATAAGATAAAGTATTTTTAAATATGTACTTATGCATATGAATGCTCTGTCTGCATGTGTGCCTGCACACCAAGAGGGCACTGGATCCCATTACAGAGGGTTGTGAGCCACCATGTTACTAGGAACTGAACTCAAGCCCTCTAAGCCAGTGCTCTTAACCACTGAGTCAGCTCTCCAGCCCAGACAGATAAAATATTTTCAAGTCTGTAACTTATAAAGCTAGAAAAATGACTCAGCATCTAAGAGCCCCTACTTCTTACAAGGGAACAGAATCTGGTTCCTAGCACCAGGTGGTTCAAGGCCACGTGTACTTCAAATTGAGGGAAGCCAATGTCCTTTTCTAGTTTCCACAGGCACTGCACTTTCTACATACTCACTGATTCACACACACACACACACACACACACACACACACACACACACACGCAAGCATGTGTGCACAATTAAAAATAGAATGCTTTAAAGATCACCAGTTTAATGTCATGGACATTTTAAAAGTATCATTTAAAGATACTCTGTGAAACCCAAAACTGACAGGACATTTTAGAAATGTTTTTACCTGGAGTGGGGATGGGGGACACTTCACAAATAATCAACATCTAGATCTCTTAGCAGCTCAAAATAAAATGTTTGCTAAAGCTACAAGACTGGCCGCTTCACTTTTAAAGTTCCAGACAATAAAAATGTTTTCCTGGAAAATACTACCTTTCATTTAGAGAATGTTTGCCACATTTACTTAGTCATTAAGTAACTTATGGTTTCTTTAAGCCACTTAGAGGAAATCTATTATATGAATGAATGAATGAATGAATGAATGAATAAAATAATCAATATCCATAAAGTTAATAAATATACATTTGGTTAGATACATGAGGGCTATCTAAATATTTTTCCAGGTAAGATGAATTATGTCTATTTCATTGTTATTTTAAGATTTTTCTATAAAACAAAACTATAAAGACAAAGACAAAATCCTTATGTTTTTCCCTGAAACACATATAAATCCAAAAAGTCCAGGCTTATTTGATTCCAAACGCCAAGTTATTTTCAAACAGACGAAACATTCACTTCATCCAATGAAAAGAAACAGTAACCTCAGATCTATTCTTGGCAATGTCTTTGGTGAGAAAGCAGTGTAGGCTGGACGTTTCACTCAGTCATCTGCAGTCAAGCACAGAATGGAACCCAAGAAAACCATCCTTAGGAGTTCTGTAGAGGATGTAGTCTTCATCCTCTCCAGCATGAAAAGACACAAGCAACATCTACTCCATGCACATGCTCTATAGTCTGTGCTTTAAAAAGGCCTACACAAAAGGACATTTGTTTTACCTGTTTAATATTTCAGTGAGTTTCACAAAACCAGTATAAGCCAGTTCAAATGCTCCTCTGTGTCTGGACTGCAAAAGGTGTTGTTTAAAGTAATCTCCCATTTCTTTAACCTTTTAAAAGAATGAAAAATATTCATTATGCTTAACTTATAGATGCATTAATACATATAATACATATCAGCATTATAATTCACAACCTGTGCTTATGTATCCACTTACCATTGACTTGTTGTGACATACTGTGTGTTAAGCACCTTCTTCTGTTTTTTTGAGAGAGTCTCAGGTAGCTCTGGCTGGCCTTGAACTTGCTGTGTAGTCAGGAATAACCCTAAACTCCCGCTCTTCACATCTCCAGCGGGGGTGGGGATGTGCAGGAGGGGTTTACAAATGTGTGCTACCACACCTACCTTAATCTTTTTTATACCATTCATTTAATATTCATAATGAGCTCCATGAAATAAATGCTATTGTTATCTGTAGTTCACATTGGGGAAACTTGGGCACTGAAAGGCTTAGTAACTTAATCTAAGGTCACACAGCAAGTAAGTAGGACAGGAAACAGGCAGTCATCCATCTTTAATTACTACACCAGAGCGCCTCCCCATGCCAGATGTGCAAATGTCATAGTATGCTCTGTTAGCTCATGCCACTCAACACCAACATCAAATCACAAAACGTAACAAACTCACATACATGACTCTGAGATAAATACGTTTACTCTTCAAATATTTTGCATTTATTGTGGTAAAATATACATAAGAAATTTACTGTTCCAATCATTTTACGCTGTACGGTTCAACTACAGGAAACATGGTCACATTGCTTAGCAACTGCTAACATTATCCGTGCACAGACCTTTTCATCTTAAACTGAGAAGCCACATTCACTCACACTGCATCTTAGAGATGCACTAAGGCTACAAGTGAGGCTTAGTAAAAGCTATCCTGAAAGTCAATAGCAGCACTTTAAGTCAAAGCATGGGCTCTGCCGGAATGCCACACCATCACTTTTCAACATGCTGTCTTTCTCTACCTAAGACAGAAAGCACACCAATTAATTTTAAAGACAACATAGCTGACAATTTGTATTTGTTGTTCTGAACAAAGAGCAGCCAAACTCATTAGTCGAACTGGGCTTTATGTTACTTGGTGATGGATTTGGTGGCTGCTGTTGACTTTAGAAAATACAGACCTTTTAAATAAACTCTGGACCAAAGCTGTAATTAGCTATCCATTCTCTGTGCATGCACAGATCACAGTCTATCAAACACGGACGTGGCCTCACAGTATCTCAGATCTGCTAGCCCAGAAACACCTTCACCTCAGCAGTGACTGGGTTAGTGCTCTGTATACATCAGAGACATAAACAGTCTCATCTTCTTCTTCTGTACACTAAGGGTACTAATGGCACTTACCCCATAGGTAGTTGTGTTTAAATGAGTTAAATAGCAACTTCAGAACAGGCCAATCATCTATAACCTAATATAATCAGTGTAATATGAGCTGTCTGTTCTAAATAGAGCGACAGCATCTACACTCGGTGTCTGTCATAAAGAATGAATCATGGAGAGACAGAATCAAAGGCCAACAAAGAACCACACAGGCAGCACTTGATGAATGTTTAAAAACCCTATTTCAGAGTACTATGTTGTGTCCTTCCGCTAAAGCTTTTCTTCAAAGCATCACTTCTATCATTACAGAAGAGATTATTTTAAGAGGGTATTTCAGAAGAGAGAAAATAAAGAAAAAAGAAGGACTTTTCCTTAGTTAATTCTTTTCTCTAAAACGGGCTACAGATATTGTGACATACTTCAATAAAGACAAACGCCATTTATGATGGGTTTCTCTGAGGACCTGCAGAAGTCCACCATCTTCTCCTTAAACAGAGGTTGCATTTCATTGTTTCCTTTATGCTAACTCCCTTCAAAGGGTCTGAACCAAAAAGCACCTAATAAAACTAAAGTATTCAGAAGTTTGCCTGGTGGGTGGTCTTCTCAAGCAGACCCTGAGCCCCTGGTAACCTTGACCTTAGGAATCAGAGTGGTACCCTAAGGACACATGCTATATATAGACAAGATTTCTTCATTTTATTTCACATGTGATTTCCAAACAAACATGAATGTTTGGCCTTGTACACCATATAAAATTACTGTCAAGTGTTTTTTGACATCCTGTCCAAAGCTTTGCAGCTTACTGCTGGAGCAGACAAAGAAGATGAAAAGAAGGCGTGTGACCTCAGTAGGCTTTCAGTTTAGACTCAGGGAGAAAACAAGTGTGCTGCATGATGAAGACGGCTGCACAGCACAGCACGTCCAAGAAAGGGAGGCCTGTCTGCACTGAGATTAGAGTCCCTACTCACATCTCGCATGCAACAAGGAGGGTTATCTGTCCTTAGGTAGTAAAGAGAACAATTAGTATGTGAAGAGGTTACAGTAAACAAATAAACACCAAGTAGCTGCTATCGAGCAGATGCGTTGCTGAGTTCAGATCTAGCACATGCAGGCTAGGGCTGGCAGAGCCAGATGAATGACGTACAGGCTTTATACTAGACAACAGTGAAAGACAGGCATGAAAGGGAGGATGAACCCAGTCTCCAAAGTGGGAGACTGCATGGGATAACAGGCTCTGTGAGCAAGCAGCTGGACAGAGCATCCTGCTAACTCCCTCTCAGTGGACACCAGACTACAGGGAACAGAGTTGACTCGTACCACTCAGAAAATGGGTAACCATAGTAAAAAGCATAAACAGAACCTTAAAAAATTAGCACATTTGTTTATTCATGTGTGTGTGTGTGTGTGTGTGTGTGTGTGTGTGTGTGTGTGTGTTGCCTACAGAGGTCAGAGGAAGGACTGTGAGAGTCCGTTCTCGCCTTTCATCATGTGGGTCCCAGGGATCAACCTTGGCAGAAAGCACTTTATCCATGTAGCCATCTCACTAGCCTAGAATTTGTCAACTTAATTTTTAAAATAAAAGGTCCACTGAAAATACAATTGTTTCATTAGAAAATGAGTTTCTCAAGTTCAGAGAGTTTTATTTTTCAGATGGTGTTTTTGTTGTTGTTTACAAACTTCTAACAAAAACTAGATTTTCCCAGGATGTGCTGCTGCTGCTGTTGTTGTTGTTGTTTAATTGAGCCAGGATCTCATTCTACAGTTTCAGGCTGGCTTGAAACTCACTACATAGTGGAGGCTGGCCTTGAATCCCTGATGATCCTGCCTCAGCCTCCCAAGTACTAGGATTACAGACACAAGCCAGCAAATTTAGAAGAAAATGAAGGTTAAAGTGAGAAGGAAAAAAAGGATACTGCTTTCTAATCTTAAAAGTAAATATAGCACTACATTTTAAAATTAACATATCCTACTTGAGACTTCGTATAAAACTCTAAAGCAAATTAGCATCTTTTATAGACTTACAGGTCACTAATCCACAGGGGAAAATAGCTACTTGCCATGTCTCCAGGCACTATAGCTTACTATCAGATAAATTAGCAATCTGTAAATGTTCACTTTTGGCTTGACTTTGTATTATAAAATAATAACCCTTAATTCAAATTCTGATTTTAAAACAGAACCATTTCTTCTAACCCTGGTAATGTCTATAGTGGGAAGGCTCTAATTCCATTTTGGTTATATGGGATGCTTCACAGAAGTTTAATAAAATAATTAATGTTTAAAACCAACCCTTTTTCATTATGATTTCTTAGTAACAATTAGAATTTCTTCAAAATCCAAATATCATTCCTCTATATCATGACAAAGATCATCTGATGTGCAGACACCGCCTTAACAAAGTTTATTTTTCTCTTTCTAGCAAATTCTTAACATGAGCCATTTTGTTGCCCTTCAGGCCTGAGTTTTTATTTATTTATTTATTTTAGTTTTTCACTGTATTTAGTTGGCATCTGTCACTGACAGCAGAGTGGTTTGGGTTTTCAAGACCTTTACTCTTGGGATCTATACCTGCAGGAACTTCTTAATTGTGGGAATGTTGCTGATTCTTGTCCTAAATGCCTGCAGCAGAGGGAAGTCAGAAAGCACGAAAGCACTGAGCTTTTCCAACATCAAAATGGCTTCGAGCAGCTGTATGGCTGCCCAACTGAGCTGGTTGCCAACAAGAAAAGCCTCCTCGTAATCCTTTAAAATCTTTTTGCAGACAAGGAAGTAACAGGTTTTAGCTCTCCTCACTATAAAAGCATAGCTCCCCTCTTTTTCCTGAGGGGGTTTAAATGGAGCCTGGGCGATCAGTACCATCAGGCTCTGGGTGCCATCAGCACACATGTCTATCCTGGCTCTCTCCTTCAGGTCCTTCCCATACAAGCTGTACTTGGCAGAGAGGTAGCTGAGGATGGCTCTGCTCTGTGTCAGCAGAATTCCATTGATTTCAACCAAAGGTACTTGGTCAAAAAGCAGGCGTCCGTCTTATTCTTCCAGGATCTTGTCTCTAGGCACTCCGAGCCCTGAGTTTTTAAAACTCTTGTTTTGTCTCATTAGTATATTACTAAGCTCTTTGAGATCAGAGAATCATATATGAATCTTCTTTATGTTCCCACGATATCCATGTACTAAGGCAGTCAATACATAGGCATCTAAGTGATAGGCTCTCATCAAAAGTTCACTGCAAAGCTTAAAAGTTCTAACTTCCACTCATGATAGTTCAAAATACTTATTTATAATTCCTAAAATCTAACTATAAACAAATAAAACAAAAAAGGCAATTCCTTTATGACTTATGAATACTAGTAAATATAAATTCCGTCTGTAATCTATCACAAAAATTTTAAATAATGCCACAACAGAAGAAATGTAGCAACCCAATCAGGACTACTGATCACGCAAGTAACAACAGAATCTAAAGCAGGAAGTTTTTACTCATTGGCAATATGTTTATCCACATGACTTTTTGTGATAATAATTACGAGAGAGTGTGAGGTGAAGCAAGTATAAAAATTTACCCAAATGTCTCTTCTTAGAAATATTAGGTGAAATCTACAAAGAAATTGATATTCAACATAAAAGTTGTTTTAAAAACTAGTAGGCATTTAGAGATTAATATCAGCCATCACACTAGAAAAAGGTTCAACAAAATATCAAGCAAAAGTCTATCCACAAAGCATCAAGCTAGAAACCTAGACACACACCAGTGAGTCCGGAAACAGTGCGATAAGGCTGTGTGCACTGCTTACTCCTGAAGGGTCTCAGCTTACAGCCCTAAAGCCGCTTTATCTCTGCCTCTAGTGCAGGGACACTCTGAAAGAACCCTTCAGTATGTGATTGCAGAGCAGGAGGGACGTCAGCCATGCCACCAGGTGAACAATTTCCTCTTGAAGAAGCTGGGGAGAGCACAATGCTTCACAAGAAAGGCTCCCCGGGAAGGACTGGGCACTGACAACTCCAGGAGTGAGTTATCTTTCGTTGGTCTTTCATTGCTTGAGAAAACTGGCTTGGGTGATGGGGGTGGGGGGATTTCAACGTAAAGAAAACCTAAATGAGCCACTGTGAACAAAGGGAGCACTGTGCCATGTGAAGCCATGACAGGAAGGAGAGAACTGGGTTCCTGTCTGAGGAGGCCACAGATTAGCTTTGTGATCTCTGGCAAACCCAGCCATGAGTAACCAGAGGCTTCAGTTTCCTCGTATCCGGGGAGCTGGAGAGTATCACAGAGATGAGCCTTCAATGAACCAGCACTAAAACACCAGAACTAAAAACAAGGACCAGCTCTCCTCTCCATACAGCAGCACAAATTCCCAAACTGTCACCTGCTTCCCATCAGCCTGCTGTAAATCATATTCATGTGTGTGCTATTTAAGTGTCCACCCCTTAACAAAGGCCATAAAATCTTAAAAGTACTGGACAAGGAAAATAACAGTACCTACAGAACTGTGGGTGGAGGTGAAGAGTGAGAGGGAGACGCAGGCTAACATCAGTCTTTAGCTTTGCAGAGGTATGCCTAGTGCGCTCATGTGACCCAGGCTAACATCAGCCTTTAGCTTTGCAGAGGTATGCCTAGTGCGCTCATGTGACGCAGGCTAACATCAGTCTTTAGCTTTGCAGAGGTATGCCTAGTGCGCTCATGTGACCCAGGCTAACATCAGCCTTTAGCTTTGCAGAGGTATGCCTAGTGCGCTCATGTGACCCAGGCTAACATCAGTCTTTAGCTTTGCAGAGGTATGCCTAGTGCGCTCATGTGACACAGGCTAACATCAGTCTTTAGTTTTGCAGAGGTATGCCTAGTGCGCTCATGTGACACAGGCTAACATCAGTCTTTAGCTTTGCAGAGGTATGCCTAGTGCGCTCATGTTCATCTGAGAGGGAACTCTCACACTGGTGGCTTTGTCATCAAGTACAGCAAATGCAGCTTAGGCAGAGCAACTGTGTCCTTGGAAGTATAGATTTACCTTAGGTACAGCCAAGCCACCTGGTGTAAACTAATGTTCTCCTGTCATTTCCATGTTTAACTCCTAAAAGTATTAAGTACATGGAACTACTTTTTATTTATAGAAGCAGAATTTAGAACTGGCTGTCATTCTACCTCTTGGCAGGCCAGCCTGGGCTACATAACAAGACCTTGTCTCAAAAGCAAGAAAATGGGACGAAGAGCTAACTCAGCAGTTAAGAGCATCTGCTTTTCTTGTAAGACGACCCCAGGTTCAGTTCCCAGCATCCTCATGGTGGCTCACAACCATGTAATTCCAGTTCTCGGGGACTGATGACCTCTTCTGGGCCCCACACGCACCATGCTCACATCTGATGCACATCTATATGCAAGCAAACACCCCATAAAATAAACAAATCTAAAATACTTAAATTAAAAAAAAAACTTTTTAGAAGAAGCAATTTTATGTTTAGAAAAGAAATTCTACAGTAAATGACATTAATTTCTGGGTGACAGGACCTTCATGGACTAACTGTTCCTAAGCTATTTGTTTAACAGCTAGCAAAGCCAAGAATAAAGCTTTCCAGAGAATAGAGTTTCTGTTAGCACACAGCGATTACATATACCCCTGATCCTTCCTCCAGCCAATAATGTCTTGTTATGTGGCTACACATGGTTATCATGCAAAAAGTACACTGAACTATAGAGCAGTGCTCAGAATAGAGAAAAGTTCTTTTTTGTTAATGAGCAAGAATCTGTTTATTCATGCAGTCACTTGTTATTTTTAGTTTCTTTAAAAACAAAACAACAAACATCTCCTTTATATTAGTTCCCCGTCTTAACATGGTTGCTCCACATATATTCATTACCATATGAACTTTGGGTGTAATGGAAAGGGTATCAAGGCAAAATCATGTTTATGGAGAGCTGCCAAGCCTTTCTAAGTTACAGTAAAAAACAAAATGTTATCTCCCTTAATTTGCCCTTGAAAAGAGAAGCTGACAAGTCAAAGGCTTTAAGCATGTGTTTGCTTCCTAACAAGATGGTGGACTCACACCAGTGAGATAGCTGGTTTTAACTTCAGCAAAAGAAGGCATTGGCACTACAGCCACTTGGAGTAATGGCTCCAAGTACCTCTAGGACACCAAGGCCTATTTGATCTGGAGGAGACTGAGGAACATGCCGCCCACAATGTGCGGCTCGTCTTTGCCCTGTGCTTTCCAAGGCCTTGCAACATCACTGGTACAGCTGTCAGCCAGATGTTAGCACACAAGCCAGAGTGTGAGAATAAAAATATTAGCATTATTTCCATGGCGCTAGTCACATGGTTACTGTAGGAATAATCGGCATTAGCATACTACAATATTTGTTCTGTTCTTGAATGTTGTAATACCCTACAGGGGGAAATTTATCTTTATTTGAAAAGGTTAAAAATGAAAGTGCATGCTATATATGTTTGCAGGGAAACTGTGGGAAATGGATTTGTTGAAACCATATGGAAAGGAAGAAGGAATCAATTAAAAACAGAAATCTAATAAATCTAAAATATTTCCAAATGAAATGCTTGTGGTAAGCTAATTTCTTGTAAACACTGTACTCGATCCCTTGAACAGTCCCAGATGCTGAGCTAACTTTGTGGTCTTAAATGGAAGTCAGCCAAAAACACTAAAGTGAGTACAACTTTATTATTGAAGTAGTGGGAAACGAGAGTCATGATCAACCAATGTTACTTTTTATTCCTTTGAAATTTTTAAGAGACTTGTGGAGTCTTACTAAACAGACAATTTCAGCTAAAGTTCAAGTTTATGTATGTTAAAGGAGAAATAAAAATTTAAATAATAATAATTATTAATATAAAATATTTCTTAAAATGCCATATTTTAAAAATATACAATAAGGTCTACAATCCTAAAAATCTCCATGAACCTTTTTAGGTTTGGCATTCGTAAAATATTTAAGGTTCAAACCTTTTCTTAAAAGCTGGTCTACACATAACAGTTTATGCCTTGGCCAAAAATGACACCTGGAGGAATAACCATGTCCCTTACCTGCTGCACTGTTAATAACCCATTTGAAGATTCTGGCACAGGCCGCAGAGGGAGAAGCTGGCAGAGCGAGCCAAGAAGTAAAGCAACTTCTTTCATACTCCTCCAGCAGCACACCAGGACCATCTGAGCTGTTACATCACATGTTTTTCCTTCTTTACCTTAAGGAACAAAACAAAAACTATTGCACATCCCAGGCTTCTCAGAACACGCTTAGTCATAATTTCCTCAAGAATAATCTGTTTGAACAAACAAATCTGTCATATGTACTGTTTATTCAGAGGAAACAAACAAAACACACTAACATTTGAAGAACACACAGTATGAGGAGGAAGCATGTTAATTTTTTAAAATCTGTTATTTTCAAAAAGATTAAAGCAAAACACAATACTGCCTCAAAACTTATGACTGCTATTTGAATACTGATGAAACAAACTTTCCACCTCTCTGTCACCCATAAAGTATTACATGGTTGACTATAAAAAAAAAAAAAAAGAAAGAAAAGTACTTCTGGTTTACTTTGGTGAGGATGGTTATTTCGTCAGTTAAGGAATGGATAAACCTTTTGTCATTATCTTGGCTTTGCACTTTTATCCACAGGGTCTCCTTTTGCAGCTCAGGATGCCTCAGACTCAAAACCTTCCTCACCTAGCCTCCTGGGTGCCAGGATTTGAGCATGGGCCTCCATGTTTGCCTAAGACAGAACTTTTTTTTTCTTTTTTTGAAGATTTCGTTTTTATTAATTTATTCATTTTGTGTGTACGTGCATAAGCCACATATAGGAGAGTGCCCGTGGCAACCAAAAGACATGAGATTTCCTAGAGCTGGAGTTACAGGCCATTGTGAGTCACTTGGCATGGGTGCTGGGATTTGAACCCAGGTCCTCTGGAATAGCAAGTGCTCGTAACCACTCAGCTACTTCTCCAGTTCCTAAGACAAAACTTTTAATCAATTGATCTTGCTTGTTTCCTTTCCTTCTTCTTTTTTTTTTTTTAATGCACATGGTGCTTTGCTTGCTTATATATCTGTGCACATGTGTGCCTTGTGCTCACAGAGGCCAAAGGCAGGCAGTGGATCCCCTGGCACTAGAGTTAGAGACAGCTGTAAACTAGGATGAGGGTGCTAGGACCGAACCCAGACCCTTCAAAAGGACAGCCAGTGCTCTTAACTGATGAGCTATCTCTTCAGCCCCAAGACAGAATCTTTAAAATTGGTATAAAATACCAATTATCTTCCCAAATATATTTAAATCACATGGCAAATAAGCTAAATGCACGCCTATTTATTCTCTTATTCTAGTTTAGGTGGCATATAAAAAGTCCTATTAAAGTAAAAAAGGAAGTTAACAAAACAATCTATTCTGTCTCACCTGCTTTTGTCAGAAAAGCTTACGAAGCTAAAGAATAGAGTACGTACACATAAATACACAGCATGGGTAGAGCTGGAAAGGAAACAGACTATGACTTGACTTTCTTTTAAACTTATATTTCACTGTCAGGGTGAAAACATTTTTTGTTATTTTAAAACTACAACTGCAAAGAGAATTTTCATAAGACAATAGCCCCACCTAGGGGAGAGCATGACCACAGGGTACATCACTAAGAAATCACTGCTTGTGCTAACTTTTTTCAGTAACAATCGATAATGTAGTCACACAGACTGGAATTCTGGAAGCTTGGTATAACAAAGTCGCACATATTCTGCTCGGTAATAATCCTTTAAACTGATGCTGACTTCAAGAACTCCCACAGTAGACCCCAGCAAAGGACGCAGCAGGGAGGCGATGCTGCCCACATCCATCGCTACCCTCATGTGCGCTTGCTCTTTCACCAGCTGGGCTGTTAAAGGGTTTTATGATCAAAAGCTTTGTTACAGCATCATCTAGGCTGAATCAGGCATTCCATTTTCTGGTAAAGGTCTATAAAGGTATTCCAAAACCCAAATTTAAAAAAAAAGCTGTTTTCCAGACATGTTCTGCAAATCTGCACACTCCTATATTATGCAAAGCGCACTGTGTGGCTGGAAAGGTGGCTCAGCAGTTAAGAGTGTGTATGCTCCTACAGTTCCCGAGCCAAGCTCCGGCACCCACATCAGGCTACTCACAATGCCTCTAACTTCAGCTCCAGGAGGATCTGACACCTCTGGCATCCACAGACATCTACACTTAGGTGTGTGCATGCACACACATGTGCACACATACACATACAAACACTCATACATTATTTAGAATAAAACAAATTTTTAAAAAAGAAAGTCTGGCTGGGCAATGGTGGAACATGCCTTTAATCTCAGCACTTGGAAGGCAAAGGCAGGCAGATCTCTAAGTTCGAGACCAGCCTGGTCTACAAATTGAGTCTAGAGAAACCCCGCCTTGAAAAAAATAATAATAAAGAAAGAAAAGAAAGTCTGTACAGTAGTACAGGCTCATTTGTACATTAGCCTAGCATACCTTACAAGGCTGAATTCCAGCCCCAGCAACACACACACACACACACACACACACACACACACACATTAATTATAATATCAGTTTCATATTTCTCACCGTTGATTTCTGCAGAACTATCAATATTTGAGACACTGGTACTCAAGTCCTTCAAATCAAAGCTGTCACTTTCTTTCAGTATTTTGGCTTGGTTGAAGTAATCGTTAGTATCCCGTGGCTGTATCTCATTGAGGATGCCTTGCAAGCGGCTTGCTGACTCTGAAGAAAGGATAAATGTGCATGAATGCCCAGTTCCATGTCATGTGCAGATTTTCTCAGTCTAACTCAAAGTTGCCATGATTTTCCACAGTGACAGTCAGCTGTATTCACATTACACAATGGGAAAGTTACTTATACAGGGTCTTCATATTAGTGTTTCCTCTAGATATAGCAGTTTAGGCTGAAGAGTAGAAAACAGTCAAACATCCGCGGCTGCCCTCAGCCTCTCCTTAGCTAACTGTATCTAGACTCTTAGATACTGTGCTCAGCCATGTGCAAGAAGTACAGCCGAGTCTGTTTCCCTAGCCTACAGTGCATGCTATCCGTACTGAAAGATAAAACTGTGTTGTAACAGTATCTTTAAAAAAAATCAACACAACACAAGCTTTTGTTACATAGACATATAAAGAGTCCATATTTGGTTTAGAAAAGCAAAAGACACAGCCTTCTCAGCATGATGAATAGCGAAGTGTCTCTTTTTACTTGCCAGGCACTCACTGGAAAACAAGCTACAGGAAGGCAAACCTTGTTCACTGAGCCACGAGTGCCTAAAACAAAACTGACGTAATACAGAAGTTCAGGAGATCAGGCTGAACAAATGGGATGATGGGTGGGCAGCAAGTCACCCAAGCTCTAGTTTCTAGAAAGTACCAACAGGTACTAATCACATGGGGTGAACAAAATCTAGGAGGGGCACAGTGGCATATATCCATCAGGCATTGTGGGAAATCCATAGCTCAAACTATCTTCGTGGGCATTTAACCAACACCTTATGCTTGTTTGCTGCTTCCTTGAAATTTTGTCAAAAAAGGAAATTTTAACAATCAGGAAAAAAAAATAACAGCACTCCCCGCCCTCCTCCCCCAAAAGGCCATGAAAAGCGTACACAGAGGGGGGAAAGGAAGGAGGATGGGGATGGGGATGGGCAAGGGGGGAGGGAGTGGGAGGGAGTGGGAGGGAGGGGGAGGGAGGGGGAGGGAGGGGGAGGGAGGGGGAGGGAGGGGGAGGGAGGGGGAGGGAGGGGGCGAAGGAGGAGGGGATAGAACAAAATTTTAAGAATCCTATCCATCTATCTATGGCTCTCAAGGTAGACCTTTCTCACGAAGATTCAAAATATATGGCCTATAAAACAGGGAAGTGGCAGGAAATAAATAAAAAGATCAAGGATAAAGGAAAAGGCAGAGTACAGAAAAGGTCTGTGGCTAAAGACAGTATCTGAGACCAGCTTTTTAAATTTTTAAATCTTTTTTTATTTTTTCCATTGTTTGCATGTGATGTATTTTGATCATATTCTTTCTCCTCTCTCAAATCTGCTGAGATCTTCCCCATCTACCCTTAAATAACAACAAAACCTCTTCTGTACACTCTACAAATTCTGTCTACATCAGGGAACTGAAACACTCAAAATCTACCAGTACTTGCCTGAGCCAACTACCAGCAAGAAGCCTTTATGTTCCTTGTCCCTTTGTACTAAGTAAAAAAAACTAAAGTATCAAAATCCTGTACTTAGGTTAACATGAGCCAAAATAATTAACTCTGTCCTAGTATCACGAATCAGCACTGATTGTCATCACAAGGCAGGAAAACAGACACCACTTCTTGAAGGACAGCACTATGAGACAGGCGGGACAGCAAGCAGATGCCAAGCCACTACAGCAGAGGGCGCTAAAGCATCAAAGTGGAACAGAAAAAAGGCTAATGACTATGTGCCATTCAAATATAAAGTATATAGTTAGTGAAAAGCAAGTCCAACTTTATCAGAAGGGATGCAGAGAAATCCATATGGAAAGAACTAGAATAATCTAAGAAAGCCAAAAATTACCTGTAAAGAGTGAGAAGATGCAAAGAGAAAGGAAAAAGATTTTTAACAAAGTTATTAAAATAATCCTGAAAGAAAATAGAAATGCATTGGGAATGAGAGAGGAGACTACCAAACAGTCTAAAGCCCAGAGCTGCATGGAGATCCGTGGTAGGGTCATATGCAAAGAGGCAGAGATAGGAGGGAAAAAGCAGATCAAAGTTTCTCAGTACAGTTGTGCATAGCTATTTCCTTCCATTTCTTCCCATCAACTGGGTCTTTGTCCATTTCACATTCCCAGCAAGCTGTCTTCTCTGGCCACCCCATTAGCAGCCTACCTACATACTCTGAGAAACAGTGCTATAAAACTCAACTTATCCTATTTATCACCTGGTTCTCGGGAGCTCATTTTATATAAACATGTTTGTAACAGTTTTTTGTCCTTTTTTTAATCCAATAGATGATGGTTATACAAAATAAGTATATCAATGTATATAATTTTAGAGCATACTTTGACCATATTTACCTTACATTACCCTCTCTTACCCTCCTCACTCCTACAATCCTCTTTGTTCGAACTAGTCCCTATCCACTTCATGTCTCCCTCTCTCTTTCTGTGAATGGTAATTCAATGGCTCACACTGTTTGCTTATAAGAAGATGGATGAGTTTGTTTACAGGAACAAAGGCACCTTACTGCTGACTGCACCACTGCGTAAACTGTCTCTCCTGCTTGGGGCTATTCTTAAATAGTTACAAATTTACTAAAAAATTAGAAATAGCATGAAAAGTATTTTTCCTTGAATTTAGCTTTTATATCTCTCCAAATAGGACGGAGATAAACGGAGACAGAAGCACACCGGCCCTCGTCTGCTGACCTGAGTCAGTGTCCATCGGGATGAGGCCTTCAGGGGAGGAGCTCTGGATGACAGGAGACACCACCGCAGACAGCCTGTAGGATAGCAGCAGAAGCTTCCCCAGCACTGGTCTCCACTCGCTCACCAACTGCAGGCAGCTGCAGCAGACACAATACAGACAGTAATCTAAATGCAAAAACTCATTTGAAGAAGGAAACTAACCACAAAAGAGATGAAAGAATTTATGGCTTAAACTGTGTGATATATATATAATATTAAGGACTTCAAACATGTATATATGGGTAGATAATTAAATCTAATTTTCAATTCTTTTTAAGGAAATGTAATATTCCTTTCCCAAAACACACTCCAGTAAGAAAGTACAGGTCAAACAGAAATGCACTTCTAAAACAAGATCTCGCTGGACATCCTTACTTTAGAGGCAACCTCTGAAAAGCTCTTGTTATACAGTGGACTCTCCCATACATGGGAAATGAAGACGCAGCCTGAAGCAGAGAGTTCTCAGCCTGAGATATTTCATCCTCAAGGTTTTCCATCAAGCATTTAATAACTAGAAAAAGCAAAGAGAAAACTGAAATAGCCTCAGTTATAAAACACACTTCCAGTTAATTTATAAATTATTATTTATATTTTATATATTATATAATTTATATATTATATAAATTTATATATTATAAATATATAAAAAAAATAGCAGAGCCAGCTCAACTCCAAGTTATACTAGAGGTTTTGCATACATATGTAAACATGTACACACATGTGTGGATATGCACCGGTGAAAGTTAGAGGTCAGTACTGGCCATCTTCTCCAGTCACTCCCACCTTATTTTCTGAAGGCAAGATCTTTCACTGAGCCTAGGGTCCACTGACTCAGTGAGGCTGGCTGGCTGGCTGGCTGGCTGGCTAACTTGGAGAAGCACCCTATCTCTGGCTCCCCAGGCTGGAATGACAGATGCACATTACCACACCTGGCTTTTTACATAGATGTTGACGATCCCAACTCAGATCCTCAAGTGCGCACAGCAAGCACTCAATCAAAAGAGTTATTTCCCCCAGCCCCTATAGCGAAGGTTCTGAATCAAAGATGTTTCAGGGGCATCAAAGCCTGTTACCAAGTTCTAGCTAAGGCACTGTTAAAGAGTGGGATACATTCACTTAGTTGCTGGGATTCAGGACATGCACACTGAACCAATCCTTCTAGATACCCTCTAGCTGGGTGTCACAATCCAAGGCCACACAGCATGGACTAATGGGGGAAAAAATTATGTTTAGTAACAGTATAATCAAGATACAATTCAGACACCATGCAATTCATATGTGTACCAGCTGGGCCAGAAAGATGGCTCAGTGGGTAAAGGAACTGTCAATCAAGCCTGATGACCTGAGTTAGATTCCTAGATCCAGGGTGGTAGAAAAGAACTGGCTCCTGAAGTTGTCCTCTGACAGCCACACTGCTGCACAAACACAAACACAATAAACGCATATAAATGCAGTAACACCTAGAATGCACAAGTCATCAGATATCTGTAAACATAAATATTATTCTAGAATATTTTCACTGCCACTGTTGTAGTATTTTCACACACAAAACCCTAAAACAAAAGAACTTTACTCAGCAGTCACTCCTCTCATGGTAGCTCTACCATTGCTCTGCCCTAGGTAACCAGTGACTTACTTTGTCCCTATAGATTCGCCTAATCTATAGCCAGGTGTGGTAATATGTACCTGTAATCCTACAACTTTGGGAAGCTGAGGTGGGGAGATCAGGACTTCAGGATCAGCCTGGCTATGTAGCAAACTGGAAGTCGGCCAGCCTGGGTTATATGAGATCCTATCTCAAAAAACAAACAAACAAAAAAACAAACAACAAAAAAAAAACAACCAACGACAACAAAAGATTTGCCTATTCTAAAAGGATTATAAATAGAATGAAGTATAACATGACTAGCTCTAATCACTTGTCATAATGTTTCAAAGTTCATCAAAGCTATATCAATACTTTATCCTTTCATATGGCTAAATAAACAGTTCACTGTACAGGCATAACACACTTCACTTATCCACTCAGCAGCTGATGCGCACATAGCTTAGTTCCACTTTTAGACCAGTATGAATAACACTGCTGCAAACACAAAACTGCTGTACAGTTTTTGCCTGGACGTATGCTTTTATTTTTCTGGGTACTTGCAGGCTGAATGCATGTGTGCACACCCTCAATCCTAGCAGTACACATTGTGTTTTCTCCACAACCTCATTAGCATGTACAATTTGGGGTTTTCTGACTCTACTTGGAATAGTCTTCCCTCTCTGATTTTGCCCTGCATTTCCCTACAGGCTGACAGTACTGAGTGTTACCTCCTACACTTGCTATTCACCTACCCAGCATGCACAGAATCCTGGTCTCAATCCCTGCTACTGCCCCGCATAAGTCAGGGAATGCTGGCTCCTGTCAGTAACCCCATCACCCAGGAGGTGAAGCTGGGATGAGCAAAAACTCAAGATCATCCCTGGTACACAGCAAGCCTCAGGCCAGCCTAGGTTACATGGGATCTTACTCAAAAAAGGAGGAGCAGGCAGTGAGGAGCTGGAGGAGTTGGCTTGTTACACAAGCATGACGATCTCGGTTTGAATCACCAGCACTGACACAGGCATTTGGTGTGGTAGCACACATCTCTAACTGTAGTGGTGGGGCCGGAAGCAGAAACAGGCAGATCATGGAGGGTCCCTGGCTAGCCAGTCCAGCACAAACGGCAAGCTCCAGGTTCAATGAAGAGACTGTCTACAAAATTAAGGTGGAGGGCTGCTGTCCAACCATATGGACCTGAGTTCAAATCCTAGAGCTGGGTATGGTCAGGTAGGCCACACCTCTAGCACTGTGGCAGATGGACAGGAGGATCTCTGCAGCTGACTGGCCACTAGTACAGCTCCAGGTTCAGTGAGAGAGCTTGCTTCAGGGGAAGAAAACAGCGTGGTAGGACAGGACACTAAATCTTCCGTGTTATATGCACCATATACATGCACTCACATACACAATCTTTTAAAAGTTTTCATGTTTTTAAAAATAATTTAAAATAATAAGGTGGAGAAGTGACTGAGGAAAATATCCCAACATCAAAGTAACCCTGCACTGTACAGACACAATGAGGATGATCTGTCTGTGGTCACAGAAAAATTACCATAGGAAAAGGTGCACTCTGAGTAGAGAAAGAAAGAAATCGCTCTTCTTAAAGTGTGCCTTATTAATTAATGCACACCTGTGCATCTATTTATGTGTCTACACGTGTGTACTCTCTTGCACTTATGTATCTACTTATTTAGTATAAGTCTCTTTAATCCCAGCATTCAGGGTGCACAAGCAGGTATATCTCCGAGTTTGGGGACAGCCTGAACTACAGAGCTAGTTTCAGGACAGCAAGAGCTATTCAGAGAAACCCTGTCTGTAAAATAAATAAATGTCAAAAATAAAGAAGAAAGAGGTGTTAAAGATGAGTAAACTTAATTTACATAAATGGTACACATGTTCTCTTATGTGCTGGCAAACTCTTAAAATACAAACAAGTGAATATTAAGCCAATGGGTACTCTAGCCAAACAGAAAATAAAATGTAGGGTTTGGTAAGTTACAGCAAAAGGAAGCTTGCTCGATACAAACCCACTAACGTGTTCCTTTCCACCACGGCAGACTTCTCTCCAGCTCCAGGTGTGAATGGCTGTGCTAAGGCAGACAGAGAGGCTGGCAGAGCATCCTGCCATATCAGCAAGTTCAGCAGGTAAGAGGCTGTCACACAGTCGTAAGGTTTAGTGCTGGTGCTGAGCTCCAATGTTGCCTGGAACAGGCCTTGCAGCTTCTCAGAGCCCTGCAGCAGAGCACAGTTGCAGTGAGCACAGCAGAAAGCAGCTTGAAGGACCAGTGTATTTAAACCCCCTGCCCACCATCTTGCTGAGACTCCTATGAGCACTAACAGCATGAACTGCTTTGCTAAATGACCACAGGCTGCTCTTGTCATAGCCTTTGGTGATGATCACTAATCACTTCAGAGATGAAGACCTTGAATATAATTTGCATTGGAAACACAACCATTCTCTGTGAATGTTGCTGTGCCTCCAAGCCTAACTACCTGCACTGTGCCCACCCAGGGCAGACTTCAGCTAGCTCTGTTTCTCTCGTCTATGTCTTATGTAAGCACCACATTCTTGCCCTTCCTTTCCCTTTCTCCCTTCCCATAGAACTGGCTGTTTAAATGACAGAGCCATAAAAAGGTTCCTCATGGTAAAACTCCATTCATGAGTAGAGAACAAAGGACTAGACAGACCTCAGAAACTGAGCATCCAGACTCCTAACCCTGTGTGTCAGGTAAGTCTCTCCTCATGTGCTAAAGAGCACAGAACAAGGGAAAGTTCACAGTAACAGCTAGGAAAGGACACTGGCTTGGCAACAGGAGACATGGATCCCAGTCTCAATCCCGCAGCTGACGGGTCACATGCGCACCACTCTAGACTTCAGTGCTCAGTTGCTCAATAATATTAGGACTCCTTTCCGTAACTATCTAATAGGAGGGTCTAGAGACTCGTTTTTGGATCTGACTATTAGTACACTGACATTTAATGATGTCTAACAGTTTCAAAATAGTAGATAGTAAATGTACTGATTTGAATATGTTTGTTTCTATACAAAATCTTTTCTACTTGACATTAGCATAAACCTTAAACTACACTACCTATAAATCAGTAAGAAACAAAATAAGCAGCCTTATTCTACTTAGCCTTTTATTCAACTTAGATCAAGATATTAATACAAGGGACCAGGACCCTAGAGATGACTCAGTGCCTAACAACTTGAGTGAGATCACTGGAACCAACTTCTGAAAGTTGTCCTCTGACCTACACACAGACACATATACACACACACACACAGTGGCACATATGCAGAAATAAATGGAAATGTAATTCAAAAACAAAATATTGATGCACTATAAAGGCATATGATCAGCAGCTCCACAGAAAGATGAGAAGTAAACCAGATGAATAGTAAGGACATACGTCAAACATTTGTTATACATAGGTATCAGAGCAGTTACGCTAGTGTTCAAGAAATACTTTAATGTTAACGTAAACTGTTCAAAAAAAGTAGATACTAGACAGGATATAGGATAGAGGACTTTGGAAATGCATAACCAATATTTTCAAATAGTTTTTAAGTAAAATGTGATCAAATCTTTTAATGTTTTATAATTTATAAATTAATTATACTCTATTAATTAATTTATTTATTTGGGAGTAAGGAGCTAAAAGGGGCTTGCTCACACTATGGTACTCACACGGCAGTCAGGGACAACTAAAAGAACTGTTTCTCTCCCTCTACCATGTAGTGCTCAGAACAAACCCTAGGTGTCAAAGCTTGGTCACAAGCACCTTCACCTACTAAGCCATCTTGCCTGCCCTATTTTAAAATCTTAAATGTTTATGTCAATAACCACTACACTAATATGCAGTAAGACCAGATACTATAACCAAAATCCTAACTTAAACCACATAAGGCAAAATTTTCTTAAATTCCACAGTATCTCTCAGCAAGCACATGCTTATGAATTAAAGAGGCAGAGGTCCTTTCAGATCCCTTCAGAGATTCTGTAAGTACCAGACTTTTCTATAATTTCCCTTCTCACTCCAGATCTCTCAAAAATTATTTGAAAGGAATAAGGCATAGCTAATCTATATGATAAAAGGCTGCAAGTGATGAACAGAAAAGGAGATTGTGCTGATAGAAGAAAAAAATCTATTTTTCAATTCTACAGGGCACAAGAATTTAGCAGTGAGCACCAAAGACCCTGCTGCTCACTAAGGGATCCCAGAAGACTACAAATACAGGTAGATTCTGGGCAGCAACTCCTACCCTGGACCACATCATAACAGTGACACCCTGAGACCCTGCAATGCCATACCAAAGACACAGAAGCAAAAACACAGTGCTGTCTAGTATGGCACTGCTCCTCTGAATCCTACCTCTATCAGATGATATCAGGCTGTATGTCACATACTTAACTAGACATAACAGCTGCAGCCCCCACAGGCCCCTTGGGCTCTGGAGATTGCTAATGGCAGGCTGTGACAAAGCTCTATGTCCACTATGTTCCTGGTGGCCCCACATCCTGGGGATCGCCAGCAGACCTACTTTACACTGTGCCTTTACTCCCAACCCCACTTTTGTGGTCCAGTAGAGGGCTGGGGCTGAGTACCTCAGCAGAGAACTGCTGCTGACCTCAAATATCTTGAGGTTTCAGTCTCAGTTTAGCCTCTGCTTTTTGAAAGACCAGAAACACATTCTCTACCTCATTTACACTCAGCTTCTCGGCCTACTAACCAGGAAGAGTATCTTTAAAACCTCAAAACTGCTATAAGTGATATGTTTTGGGCAAATATCACAAGCCCAAGGAAACTATGGAAACCATGTAACTAAAGTCAACCAATTAGCTTGTAAGCAGCAAAACCTACTGCCTCCTACACCTCCATCTCCATCAAAGCAACCTTAAAAAGTATAGCTCAATGATGTGGATTTTTCCCATTTCCCATCCTTCTAAGACCAGACACAGATGGTAACTGAAAAAAATTCTCACAAGATCTAAGGAGGCAAAGAGCTGGGACAATTCTGACTACTTTACATAAGCTAAAGTAAAAGTTCTCGAGGCTGGAGAGATGGCTCAGAGGTTAAGAGCACTGTCCGCTCTTCCAGAGGTCCTGAGTTCAATTCCCAACAACCACACAGTGGCTCACAACCATTTATAATGAGATCTGGTGCCCCCTTGTGACGGACAGTCACACATGCAGGCAGAACACTGTATACATAATAAATAAATCTTAAAACCAAAATAAAACAGTTCTGTGCTCATACACAATTACATAGGGGAAATCCACATACCTGGAGCTGTGCAGCTGTCACTGACGACAACTTCATCAGAAGATCAAATGCTAAGGTTTTCACTTCTTCAAAAGTACTAGTAAAGCATTCCAAAAGTATTTGGAAACGGCCACCATCAATATCATGACTCAGCTGATATACTGTTTGGATGCTGCCTTAAATTTTTAAATAAATGAAATTATTTTAAAATGAATTTCAAAAAATCAACTGGTCAAAAGTATCAGGTCAAATATTTATATAAGATCAGTACAAGAATTCACACTTCCTGCTTCACCCACAGTAGGATTTTGCTTCCTACTTTATACAGCACACACTAGGCACAACAGCACAAAACTGCATCTCTTCAAATGGCAAAGTACTACAGCTTAACAAATATGAAATAGACATTTTTAAAAACTTTTCAAAAGGTATGAAAGATCTATTACTTTTTAAATAAAAATAAACAAATAAATTTAGGAACACATCATTTAAAACAATCTTCCAGGGACTAGAAAGGTGCTTCAGTAGTTAAAAAGCAGTTGCTGCTCTTGTAGAAGACCCAGGTTTGGCTCCCAGCACCCATTGGTAGCTCACAGTTATCTGTAACTACAGTCTCAGGGAATCCAATGCTATCTTCTGGCCTTGGTGGGCACCAGGAACACAGAAGAAACATATATGCAGGTGAGCATTCATGTACATAAATAAAAATAAATCTTTAAAAAACAGAAACAAAAAAAACCTTACTGACCCAAGATCCAAAGTCTTAGTGTAAGCTGGCACATGTTGACGAGCAAGACATGTCCTATGATCTTTTTATTTTGACTCATCCCAAATTCCTGGGATAAATTCCGCACGGTCATAGTGTACATTTTTTAAGAGTTATTTTTATTTTATGCATGAGTGTTTTGCCTACATATATGTACATGTACCACATATGCTCCTAGCAATATGCTAGCAAAGTGTACGTTTCCCAGACATTGCTGTAGCTTACCTTCTGAGGCAGGAAACACTTCAGCTACTGATCCTAAAATGGTTAAAGCTGAAAACCTAGTTGAGTAGGAAGATCCAGGAAACAATGCTTCAAAAAGAATGTTGGAAACAGATGACATGAAATTCTAAAATGAAGAACAAATTACAGTTAAGTATAATTAGGTTAGCCGGCAGTTGGTGAGGGGGGACTCTTCTGCTGCATCTACCTCAGGGTGAAAGCTCTGTTGACACTGTCCTAGCTGTTTGATGGTCAGCTTGACACCTGCTAGAGTTTGGATAGTTTATCCCCTAAAGACACATCTGTTTCAAGTGTGATCCCCACTGAGAAGGTAGGAAAGTGAGGGGCCTTTAAGAGGCAAGGCCTAGTGCAAGGTAATTAGTCTAGGGGACTTAACTCCCAGAAACTGACTAGTTCTGTCAGGGGTGAATCAGGATCCTTTTAAACTATTAGTTTCCATGGGCCCGGTGTTACGCTACAGGTTTATTTTCTCAGCTTGCTCTCTTGCCTTCACACCTAAGCACATGCTCCTTCCACACTGTGGCCATCACTCCGCTACCTCATGACGACGTGGGAAGGAAATCCTCAACTCTGTTGTCTGGTCTTCAGCCACTAACATTCTTCTTTACAATCTCGATCCTTTCCAAAGTACCTTCCCCCCCTCAGGTACTTGATAGAGCAACACAAAAGGAACACTACTCAGGGAACAAACCACATCATGATATTAATAAACCTGTCTTCACAGACTCAACGCGATAAACAGACACGGTCTGCTCAGGCCCTGTCTGTGCCAGGGCATTATGAATCCTGACTTCTCTAGACAGAAGCCATCAGAGGGATGCAGCATTCCAAAGTTTTAGAGTAAACAAAGATATAGCCAACAGAGAGACTAAATTGACTATGACACAATTTACACAAAGATCTAACTATTCTATTGTTTCCCCGCCCCTGGGACTCATCCTCTGCCATTCTTCTTATACAAATGCTCTCTTAGAAAAGCTTAAAGCCATCAGGTAAGGTTTACAAAGGGTTTTCTCACTTAATCCTCAAAACCAAGTTGTTGTGGGTTTCGTTTGCTTTGGTGATTTTGGTTTGTCTGTATGTTTGGCTGATTGTTTTTTGAGACAGATCTCACTATGTAGCCTTGCTGACCCACAAATCATGAGGTCAGGAAGATGGGTCAGTCAGTGCAGTACTTGTTATATCTGAGTTGGATCCTTAACACCCAAAGCCCAGGGTTGCAATGTACAGCTGTAATCAGTCCTAGACTGCAGCGATGAGAGGACGCTTAGGCTTGCTGCCAACCAGGCTAGCTCAATCAACAAGCTCCAGTGTCAGTGAGAAATCTGTCCCAAGAATAAGGTAGCGAGTAACCAGGGAAGATACCTCCTATCAACCTCCACCTCCACATGCATGCATACATTCATGACCATGTAACACATACTCACTCTCTGTGTCTCTGTGTGTGTCTCTCTCTGTCACACACACAACTGAAAGTTGTCAATCTGACTCACAGCCATAGCACAGTCTTCTGCCATGTGAAGAGGTAGTGTTTAGAGGTAGCAACTACCCCAAATGTCAGATAATAAACTGCCGCAACAAGAGGTAAGCTACTGAGGTGAGCCAGTTATGTCACTGTCCTCAAGTACTGCCCTGGTTCTAGAACTCAGGCTAACTCCAGGGAAGTACCCAGGCCCAGAAGAAATATAGAACACCAGCTTGATGAGGAAAAAGCACAAAGCCACAATTCACCCAAAGATTTGTTTGCTGCCCTCTAGTGCTAACTCACAAATGTTGTGTGGTTTCTGAGGCCCTGGGTGCCTGGCACATTGCCTACCTTATACTGCTGTAAAGAAACAGAAGGCTGCTCTCTGCTGGACCCATTCTCTGAGTCAGCTGTGGGTTTCCTTTGCTCCCATTTATAAAGTACCTGAGAACTTTCTTGTATCCTACAAAACAACTTTTAAGGAGAAAAGGACATTTTTTAGGAAGAAACATGTGAACCACACAGTAAACTAAAATGCCTCTCTACAGGGACAATTTAAGGTGAAGAGAGTTCCTGGGTTTTCAAATCTTGAAACCCGTACTTTCTTTTTTATATAAAATTAACATTTTATAGTTTTACCAAAAACAATGTATTACGATAAGCAGAATCAAACCAATTCTCCCATTTCCTTTAAACTGGTGTGAACCTGAGAGAGATACACTAATCTCTATGCTGTAGTAATTCTTTACCACAGATGTGCTACAGATTCAAGACAAGCTACTCATGAGACGATCACTTCATGGGGTGCTTAAAAATGCAAATGCTCCCCACCCCATCACCAATGCTTTCTTCAAACCACCTACACTCTTAAGAACCCCAATGCTCAACTTTTTTTCTTTAAAAAAAAAAGAGTCTGGGCTGGTGGGATAGCTCAGCGAGGCGGGGTGCCTGCCACCAACTGAATGACCTACGTCCGCTGCTGGGATCCACATGGTGAGCAACACCACAACCATTCTACTTTCTCCCCAAATCTGGAACCTTCTAAAAAAGCAATTTCTAGCAATTACAACTTTCCCACTCTGATGGGCAGATGCAAAGCTCTACCTTTTTAAGGAGTGAACAGATCTGTTGCCGCACCCCTGGAGACTGGCTGTTGAGATTGTACGTGATAAAGAACTGAACCCACTGCATCTCTTCCGCAGAGACCATTTCTGTGCTCCGATTACTTTCACAAAGCAAGCCTAGTGTATCTATCCGCACCTAAAATACATCAAAAATACAATGTAAATTTTCCTATGAAATAAGCAAGACCTAAAATACTTCAAATGTGTGATATTTGTGTAAGCTACCAAAAGAATAAGTAAATTTCACATTGCCCACATATATACCTCAGAAAGATTTATTAACATAAAACACCTTGTAGTTACTTCCTATGAAACTGTTTCATTACATGTATAACTGAGGCTTATACAAGCTCACAAGCAAAGCCTTCCTCAGGCAGCACTCAGCTCTATCCTTCCTCGCCTTCTTAGTGCTACCTGACTTGAGGCCTCCATCACTCACTTTCCGCTACACTGGCCACTCTCCGGCCTTCTCTCTGCTCCTACTCCAGAACTTCATCTCTGACTCCACTGACAACCAATGAACAAACCCATTCAATCGGTAACTGGGAACCAATGACGTCATCAGTCTTAGCCCTAGAGCTTTTGACTCTGTGTGCTGTTCCATCACTATTTCCTAACCAACCACCACCTACTCCAACCAGGCTCTTCTAGGCCTCCCAGATAAAGCCCCTCCTACGGCATACTGGCATCTGGGTTGTCGCACAGACTTGCAGCTTCTTTGTGAAAGGTGTCTGTGCTCCCCAACCAGAACAAGTACAAGGATGACACTTTCTACTATCTTCTTAATGGACTCCCAAGCATAGTGCTAGGTCCAACTTGGGCCTCCAGCTGGACTACTAAAGGAGTGAGATTATCAGGGACTACGTATGCTATAGACGTGTCCTTACTTGGCAGTGCTGATGAACTAAGCCTTGCTTTACTCGTGCATTGCACACAAGGTTCTCCCAGGCGTGAGTTGCAGACTGAAGGTGCCCATGAGCTCTAGCTGTTCGCAGACATGCCATCAAAGCTCCCAGAGCGCCTCTGCGATTACAAGACCCTAGGAGGAGAAAAGACCACTCTTGTCCTGAAAGCACAGTGACAAAGGCCACCCCTGTGCTACACCATGACTATGACATGCCATCTTTTAAGTCCCAATTAACATTAAATTTTAAACTAATCCAACATGAATTAAAGTGCTTACTCTAGAATAAAAATAACTGAAAATAATTGGTCATGCTAATAATTTCAAATAAGTATAATTATCTAATTAACTTAAAGAAATTATAACTTATTCCTTAAAACATTTACTTTTGGCCTTGACACTTAGAAGGGAAAAAAAATCAAGTAAAGAAAGTTACAAACAATTACACAAGAATAGTAGAAACACTATAGTAGTTAAAAGACTATTATTTCCTTGAAAATAAGCACTGAACCTCAAAATATATTTTTGAGCTGTTCTCATTTTTAAGAACAAAAAAGTGGACCACAAAGGCTTGCTGATTTCAGTAGAGCATCAGGCATTAACAGAGACTCAGGAAATTGTAGCTCACAGGACACCTTATACAAGATAGCACGAGCTAACATCAGGTCAGGACAGGTTCATAAAGCCAAAGCCTCAGATGTTCTCTCAAAACAGCAAAAACAACTATTAAGATTATTAAATAACAGATTGTTTTATGTACAGAAGTCAAAATTTCCTCCCAGAAGCAAATTAGTTCAAAAAGTTTCTTAAATTGTATATAAGGATATATATTTTTTCTTAATCAAGTAGAATAATGTTAAAATTTCCATGTTCAGGGTTATCATTCTGCATTAATTTTTAACCTATCTGTTTCTTTAGAGAGTTTCATGCAGCCGTGGCCAGCCTGGAAGTCATTACGCATCCAAAGCTGACCTTGAGCTGGAAGCAGTTCTCTTGCCTCTGTCTCCCAAGTGCTGGAATCAGAGACACATACCATCACATACAGCTACACATTAATTATAAACTACGATCCCTTTAGCACTCCTGAGTTCAGGTAGGATATTTCCCTCAATTCTAATGACTACACAGTTCTTTTTTTTAAGTTGTGCCTCCAACCCCCCCTCCCCCAGCCAAAAAACCTCACCTGCTTTTTATTAAGCCTTCCTAAAGCATTTTTAATTACTATGTCAATCCTCCGGATAAGAAAATTATATAAAATACACACACCATTAACCTAGTTTGAAAACAAAATAATAAATCAGAACCTTGTAACTAGGATCTGAAGCAGATGGCTCTGGAGTTTAGAGCATTGGCTACTCTTCCAGAGGAGCCAGGTTCAATTCCCAACATCTATATGGCAGCTTACAACTGTCCAGAATTCCAGCTCAAGGATTCCAACTCCTGCTCTGACCTCCAAAGGCACTCATGTGTTGTACATATAGATGCACAAGCAAGCCACTCATACACATTAAAAGTCCATCTTTTTTTAAAAAAACAAAACAAAATCTTGCAACTGTAATCACTCTGTGGCTTGGTAAAAGTACTTCAGCCAAAAATTCCACTCCGCTACGGAAGATAACATCTGTTTCAGTCTGAAGTGGTTGTCACTAATCGCCTTCTTTACCACTTACCGGAGAGAAAGGAGAGATACTTTAACTAGAAGATGATGAATATCTGACCAAGAACCTACATTTAAATATCCTTAATAGGAATTAATGAAACACAGAATTTCTCACCAGTTTCAGTATCAATGGATGCCTGAAGAATCTTCACCATGTACTGCAGGCTCTCAGGGCTGTAATTCAGTAACCTTGGCAAGTAATAATCGATCACATAACACTTCTGATCCAGGTTTCCTCCGCACAGTATAGAAAGAAGAGGAGAAACCCAAGTCTCGTGCCATTCGCCCACCCAGGTGTTGGTAACAGCTTGGGACTTCAATTGGCTCTTATGATTTTTAAACATGGTTTCCAAGAGGTCACTTGCATATGGTACCAATGATTGGTCTCCCATCACTTCTAGGATTTGAGATGGAATAGTTTTATCTATTGCCAAAACATGTTCAATTCCAATACTCTCAACCAAACAGCCAAGGCATGCGTACTTCCCTTTAATATGCCATTCCAACCGCAGAAGACTCTTAGTTAGTTCCAGAAAGAAGGGGTCAGTGACAAAATCTGCCCCTTCCATAGTGAGCCGGTGCATTTGCAGAAGGTTCCTGAATATGATTTTGGTTTGGTGTCTCAGAGCATCCAATGGATGTTCCCAGTGTGTATAGACATATTCCAAAAGTCTCCTAGCTATGCTTGAATCCCCGTTCAGATGATTCCTTAGGCTTGGGGAACCTGATTCAAGGATTTGTACAGCCGAATTGGACCAAGAAGTCAAGGTTCTTGACAGAAACATTTCTAGTGTTGACTCCTTAATCCTGGAGAAAAATAAACCATGACCTATATTAGTATAAACTGCCTAGTAAAAGAAATTGGATAGGCATCACAACTTTAAATACAAAGAATGAATAAAAAAAAATCAATTAAGGCCAGGTGGCGGTGGCGCATGCCTTTAATCCCAGCACTTGGGAGGCAGAGGCAGGCGGATTGCTCTGAGTTCGAGGCCAGCCTGGTCTACAAAGCGAATCCAGGACAGTCAAGGCTACACAAAGAGACTCTGCCTCGAAAAACAAATCAAAACAAAAAAATCAATTACATTTATAACAACAACAACAAAATTAAAAATAAGGCCAAACTGAAAGTCTAATTTTCACATGAATCTTTTTACTTTATTAAAAATTTTTCGGGAGGCAGAGGTAGGCGGATCGCTGTGAGTTCGAGGCCAGCCTGGTCTACAAAGTGAGTCCAGGATGGCCAAGGCTACACAGAGAGACCCTGTCTCGAAAAACCGAAAAAAAAATTTTTTTAAAAATCAACACAAGGAAACCTTTAGGAATAAATGAAATATTCGCTATCTTCACTGTGATGATGATTTCATGGGTATTTTAAAGTGTGTGTGTGTGTGTGTGTGTGTAAGAGACAGACAGAGACAGAGAGAGGGACATGGGGGGGGTGCAGGGTGTGTGTGAGATGCACTCAAGATGTATGCATAGAGGCCAAAAGACATCAGGTGTCTTCTTCCATAGCTCTCTATCTTACTTCCTTGAGATAGCATCTCTTACTGAACTACAAGCTGGCTACTTTAGCTGAGATGGCTGGCCAGCTGGCTCCTAGGATTCATTTGTCTCCACTTACCAATGCTGAGGTTACAGGCACATGTACCATGTGAGATTTGAACTCGGGTCCACATGCTTGCACAGCTCGTGCTCTAACTCACTGAGCTATCTCCCCGGCCTCTCACAGAGATTTTCAAATAGCCTGAGAGCCCAGCTGGGAAAGGCTGGGGAATCATGTTTTGGTCCTGGGGTTAGGATGATGAAAATATTGAGACAAGGTCTACCTAGGTACCTAGGCCACGCCCGCACTCACCTCCCTGCTCTGCTTCCCAAGACCACCATCCAGAAAGATGGAAGTGATGGCTGTGTAATTCCATGAACATACTAAAAGAAAATGAATCTGTGCACTTCATGTTCATAAATTTCTGGTGCATGAATTTTATCTCCAATGTGTAAAAATTATTTTAGAGCTTTTTGTTTATTTTAATAGTAATGCTTATTGCTATAATCATGATCTGACTTTTAAAAACTTATTAAATTCATTTATTTGTTTGTTTGTTTAGTGTCTGTGTGTGCACAGGAGCCAAGGTCAGAGGACAACCTGCAGGTGTCAGTTCTCTCCTCTACCATGTAGGTTCAATGAATGAGACTCAGATCATCAGACCTGGTGGCACGCACGTTTAACAGGCAGCGCCTATTTGACGTGTTTAAGTGCTTGATCATTTCATCCATAACAGGCGACCACCAAAGGAACTGAGCTCTGGGAAGGCCTTACCACAGCACGCTCCTCAGTGAACACGTACTGTCCAAACTTCATGTTACTCCGCCAACAATTAACCTTTTTATACTATGTATGTGTAGAGCACATTGGATTAAGTAGAAGTCATGAACCTCATGAATCCTAATACACTATACATATACATACAGGCATTTTTGTAAGATTTTCTGTTATTTGGTTTGTATAGTTCGAGAAACTGAAAGTAGGGTATGTTTTACCATCCCTAAACCTGAATTTTTAAGTTTCTTGTTTTGTTTGTTTTTGTTGTTAATGGTCGCAGGGGTGGAGATGTAAGTCAGTAGTTAGGAGCACATCCTGTTCTTTCAGAGGTCAAAAGTTCAGTTCCCAACAGCCATGTCAGGCAGGTCACAACCACCTGTAACTCGAGTACCAAGGGATCCCCTGCCCTCTTCTGGCCTCATGGCACTTCATACATATACAAATACCTACCATACATCTGCACATAATTAGATAGAAAAAATTTAATGCTAGCAAGTTACCAAGAAGAGACTCGATACTCTAAGAGCATATATAGGGGGAGGAGGTCCCCCTCAATCACAGACATAGGGGAAGGGAGAAGGGGGGAAGTGGGAGGGAGGGAGGAATAGGAGGAAACAAGGGAAGGGCTAACAATCGAGATGTAATATGAATAAATTAATTTTTAAAAAAAGAGGCTATCAACTTGAGAGTGGGGAGCATGGGAGGAGGGGGTTGGGAAGAGTAACTGGGAGAGGCTGATGGGAGAAAATGGAGAGAAGATGTATTTTGATTGAAAACATTTTTTAAAATAAGAAAGGTGTGTTTTATCGAGCATTTCCTATGGATTTTCTGATTGTTAAAAAAAAGACATAAAAAATTAAATCGATTCATAGAGCCTACTTCCCATAAATAAATAAATAAATAAATAAATAAATAAATTTAATGCTAGCTTAAGTTGGTAAGATCAGGCGTTCAAAACCAGCCTTGATCATAAAGTACAAGGTAACATGAGACTGACTGAAAACAAACCAAACAAAAGAGCTAACATATATCTGAAAGCTAGCAATATTCATTACATGTTAACCTGCACCAACGATTTCTATAACTGTCATTTTCATTATCCTGTCTTTTCTCTCTTGTGCCTATTTTATTCTCACATATCAATTTTAATTTAGGATTCATCCTAATCACATTTAACTGAATTAATTTTGTTGGCTCAGATATATCCTTCAAATGTCTTATAAGCAAAACAAAACATGAGATAAAAAAAACAAAACTCACTGTGAACTCAAGGTAAACAAAACACGCACAGTATCCAAGAGCAAAGCCTCCCCACTTGGGCCCATGCTCCCATCCTGCCAGTCCAGCATAGCAAGTGTTCCCTGACACAGGAATAAGAGGGCAGCCACTGGCACAGTAGCACAGCAAAGGCTCCTGCAGCTGCTCATGAACCACTCAGGGATGGTGGTACAGTCAACCGACTGGAGAAGCAAGCTGCTGATCTGGAAAACAAACAAGGTAATAATATATAAATATCTCAAGTACAAACCTACAAATCTGTCTTCTGAAATATTCTAAGAAAACTAATGATGAAACAGCCACAAACATTAAAACAACTACACTAACTTTAAAAGTGAAAACACTTAAATCTAAGCACACTAATCTTTTGGCTGATAAGAAAGTACTGGTAAAACCTAAAGGCTATTATCTGCAGGAGGACAAGAGGATGCTTTTAGAGGAGTTCTAAAAAATCCAATTCTATACAAGGATAATTATTTTGCATGGTCTCAGAATACACACATGTTTAATATAAGGCTGGGGTTAAAAGACAAAGTGAGTTTCTAGACAATGTGTTGGGAGGAGAGGAGAAGCCAGCAGCCAATACAAAGACTATGGTCTACATTACCAAATTACACTTTCCTTAGAGACTAAATTCACTAAAAATTGACCCTGACATGCCTCTTATATTACAAAGTATATGAGTAAGTATATTTCAAAGTTTACTCTTAATAATAAGACTATCAGAAAAGTATTACTGTGTGTTTAAAAATTAGTCCCTACATAGTTTTAATGTTATAAATATCTCTTACCATACTGACACACAAAACCGAAAAACAGCCCTAGACACAATTAAGAGAGTGGTCAACAAAGTGTGGATAGCAAGATTTACAGGTCAATGCTTCCGGGCCCTTACTTCATTTGCTATTTAGAATTATCATTAAAGAAAAAAGAGCTATTGGGAAAATCCCAACCTTGGCAAATGAACTCTTTAAAATTTAGTTAATATGGTTGAAAATTTGAAAGTCCAGTGAAATGGCTTAGTTGCTACAGACATGTCAAGTCTAACAACCTAAGTTTCATCCCCACGACCCAAATGGTAGGAGAGAAACAACTACCACAAGTTGCCCACTGACCCCAGTGACGCGTGTGTGTCCGTACACACCCCACAAATAACTGTAAAGTAATAAAAAATGAAATGCTGCAATTTAAAAAAAATGATTTTCATCTAATTCTCAGTAAAGGAAAGTTCTAAAAAGAAGACACACTCACCAATTCAGGAAGCTTTTCAGATGGTTGGAACATGGTCTTAGTGAAAAGAACAACAGCTAATCCAGATGTGCTCTGAATAGTCTGCAGAAGGTCCTCTGTTGGGGGTGGGGCAGACATCATGTATTAAAGGACGGCAAGTCTGGTGCAGTGGAAACAGCAAGTGCTTTGGGAAAAACAGTCTTCAGTAGTTCCAGCCTGACCATTTCCCCAGGTGACTAGACCCCAGACAGGTTACTTAACCTCATAGGAACTTTGCTTTTTTTCAAAATTTTTTAAAAATTACAAAATAAATACATGAGAAAAACTAACTCACACAGGACAAGTTATCATCAAGTTTAAAAGAAAGTTAAGAGAAAGGCTAAGCCCATTACATACTCAGTAAATGAGATTCCCTGTCTCACCCAACATCTTACTCTCATCCTCCTTAGTGACAACTCTGACGTACCTAGCAACACCATCACCTGGCCCTCCCCACCACTGATGCCTCTAACTCAAAATCACAGACAACTTTGAGAGCTTTGAAGGTCTGTGTGAAAAAATCTATAGCAATGTTAATTAGAAACCTTGCTGGAACAGCACTAAAAATGACCAGGCAAGCTGGGCGTGGTGGCGCACGCCTTTAATTCCAGCACTCAGGAGGCAGAGGCAGGTGGACTGCTGTGAGTTCAAGGCCAGCCTGGTCTACAAAGCGAGTCGAGGCCAGCCAAGGCTACATAGAGAAACCCTGTCTTGAAAAACCAAAAAAAAAAAAAAAAAAAAAAATGACCAGGCAATTTTAGTTGCTATCTTCTTTTTGTTTACATACCTAATAGCCTCCAATAATGTCAATTACTTACCTCAGACTGAGAAGTATGGCAATTACCTTACGCTAAGTATTAAATATCCACTCTGCCCTGCATCTCTGGGAACAAAACTGACTTTTGGCAGCCATATGCTTAGCCAAAAGCAGAATTCTTTTTTTTTTTTTTTTTTTTGGTTTTTTGAGACAAGGTCTCTCTGTGTAGCCTTGGTTGTCCTGGAGTCACTTTGTAGACCAGGCTGGCCTCAAACTCACAGAGATCCGCCTGCCTCTGCCTCCCGAGTGCTGGGATTACAGGCATGTGCCACCACATCCGGCTCAAAAGCAGAATTCTTGCTTCCAAAATCTTTCTCACAAGTAAAGGCAGCCACTGGAGGGGATTCAGGACAAGGAGATACAGACACAAGTCCCTTGGATCTATTAGTTTTTTCTGATTAAGATGCAACTGGTCCTTCTTCCTGCTTTAAACAAATACATGATGCCCACAGCTACAGCAGACAGATGCCAAACAGGGGGTAACAAACATATGAGTAAAATGTCCCAGAATGCAGAAGCTGCTCCTACATTGGTGGCAGTAGCTCTGGGTCAACTACCTCTGAATTTCATGATACAGGAAGAGAGGCATCAATTCAGTTTTTTGTTACTTGCAGCTAAACACTTTACTAATACAAAAAACTTTAAACTCCATAAGAGTAGCAGTGGTGAAGCGCCATCGACTTCTCAGAAAATAAACTGTCCTGCTAAACCTGAGTCTGGGCTGCAGAGATGGATGACTCAGCAGTCGAGAGTACTTGCTGCTCTTATAGAGGACCCAGGCTCGTTTCCCAGCACCCCCCAAATGGAGGCTCATGAGCATTACAAACCCGGCTCCAGGGGATCGGCCACCCTATTCTGGCCTCCACAGGCATATAAATTAATATGGTGACCTAAACTCAGACAACTACACACACAAAGTATTTTGTAAAGCATTTTTTAAATTGTGCCTTCTCTGTATTTTTCAGATTGTCAATCTCCCCCTTTAAAAGGTAACTATCCTGTGAAAAGTTATCTTTAAACTCTGTCTTGATAACTAACTAACAGGTCTGGAGCAAGGGCTCAGAGCTGCTGCTCTCGCAGAGGGTCTGGACTTAGTTCCCAGCACCGACACTGGGCGGCTCAGCACTTAGAACTAGCTCCAGAGTATCAGATACCCTCTTCCTACCTCCTCAGGAACCCACATGCACACATACTCAGGGACACACACATAAACTAAAAATTCTTATTTTTTTTAAAGAAACTAATTAATTTAGTTTCCTTTAAGTTCCAAAGCCATGACTTTTCCTAGCTACCAGTGTTAAAACAACACCCCAACAAAAGCAGAGTAAAGCACTCCCACTATGGCTAGGGTTAGGGTTAGAGTACGCTCCACAGAATGTGGGTCAGAGGACAGCTTGTGGGACTCCACTGTCTCCCATCATACGAGTTCCAGGGACCAAGCATCAAACTCAGGTCATCTAGCTTGGTGACCAAATCTTTACCCACTGAGGCATCTTGTCCAGCCAATGCTTTTTCATTTTTTTAAAATGTTATACGTATGGGTGTTGTACCTGCACGTCTGTCTGTGCGTCTTGTGTGTACAGTGTCCAAGAGAGCAGAAGATGGCATAAGGTCCTCTGGGACTGGAGTTAGAGATGGTGTGATTTGCCATGTGGGTACTGGCTATTGAACCCAGGTCCTCAAGAAGAACAGCCAGTACCCATGACTGCTGAGTACTACAGTTCCTTGTTGTTGGGCTTTTGTTTTGTTGTTCCTTTGGTTTTTGTCAACTTTTTGAAATTTTGCTTTTTTTTAAAAGTTAAATTCATATATATGTGTTACTATATAGAATAGCAGATGAAAAGATAATTTAACCCTTTCTTGGATACTTAAATCCTATGTAACCCTTGTTTAAAAAAAAAAGTGTGTGTGTGTGTTTAAATAAATTATAGCTGGTAACCATCCTTGAACTCATCATCAGAGAAAGAGAAGTTAGCTTCCCAGCCCAGACAACCTATCTATGTACCTCATCCGAACCATAATTCCCTTTCAGACTCTGAGTAAACACTATTCTGACTTTCACAGTAATGACTTCCCTATAGTCCCTATATTGTCCAGTAGCTTTAACAAATGAGTATGCATTTCTAGACATGGCAGCATAGCTAAGTTGCATGCATTAGGGAAAGCTGACTGGCACGCAGTTACAACCAGCACATAGCACTGACACACTTACCATCACTTAAAAACCGGGTGAAGATGCTCAGCAAGCCACACATACTTTGCCAGGCTGGGGAGTTGGAATCATTCCAAAGTCCGCCCTGGGGCACTTGTACTTTCTGCACTACTGTCATAGCCACTCTCACACCAACCAGCAAGTCACTCATTAACTGTGTTTGAACAATATGGTTTCCAGCAAATTTTCTACAAAGAAAAAAGAAGATTTCAGAAGGAAATTCAAATTCAAATGTCACCACCTCTACCCCTTCTAAAACCAGCACACTCCTGTACCCCAGGGGTCACAGCAGACAGGGCTCCACCTCCCACCTGCATGCATCCCAGTCACACAGACAACTCCACACTAAACTCCTAACACTCTCACCTCAACAGGCCCCTCTTCCCCAGCCAGACTAGCCTTACTCCCTATTTTAGCGCAAAAATAAGAACTGTATAAAAAGAGAATTGAAGAGCTATTGAGACAACCTACAGATGCGACCCCTCAGCCTACACACACTTATTCCAGCTGCCTTCAGCATGTTCTCCTAGCTGCTGTCCTCAGACATCATGACTAGGTACTCTCTCCTCCCGAATCTGTTTACCCTCCTGTCTGCTTCTCTCCTCCCTCTCATACCTCACCCTCTTCTCTCTAGTGCAAAGGACCAAGCCAAAGCTCTCCAAGGTTCAGTCCTCAGTCCTCAGTTCTCTAATTCTTTCCCTTGGTGTTAGTCTCATATAGTCCTTAAGCCTTAAATTATATGCTACATGCTAACTATTGCCAGACTTTGGGCTCTAACCTAGATGTCTCCCACTGCATTTCTGACTTCCTGTTCACCATCTTCACTTGGGCATCTAATAGCTATCTCAAAATATATGGATTTATACTTGACTCCAAACCTGTGCCACCTCTTGGGATCTCTAGCTCTCAAAGTGCTATAATCACGTTTGCCTCCTTACTTCTATCTTCAGAATATATCTGGGCTTACACCATGTCCACGGCTCCTATTTGACCTGGACCGTTCTCGTGTGTCCTTTGGATTACAATAGCTCTCACCTGCTCTCCCAGCCTTTAACTTGTCCTTCTCAGTCTACTTTCAATAGGGGAGAACAGATCCTATTAAAACTACAGCCAGGAGCCAGGCGTGGTGGCTCAGAAGAGCAGACATGCAGACAGGAGGTGCACTTAAATTTTACTCTAACGTCTGGTGGTGGTGGCGCACGCCTTTAATCCCAGCACTCGGGAGGCAGAGGCTGGCAGATCACTATGAGTTCAAGGCCAGCCTGGTCTACAAAGTGAGTCCAGGATAGCCAAGGATATTCAGAGAAACCCTGTCTCAAAAAAACAAAAACAAAAACAAAAACAAAAAATCCCAAAAAACTGAAGTCAGGAGAAAACAGTTTATAAGTTCCTCAAAACAAACAGAATTAGCATAGCACACAGCGACTCCACTCTGGGTACACAGTTCCAAGAACTGAAAGCAGAGCCAAGTATGGGAGGCTTATGAGATGCTGAAGCAGAACTGCCTGAGAAGGCTGTCTGAGAGCAGCATAAGCTACAGTTTTAAGAGAGCTGAGGCTACAGGGTAAGACCTTACTTTAAAAAACAAACAAATAAAGGGGCGTTAAATAAAAAAGAAACTGAAACAGACTCTTGTACACACCAATGATTATAGTAGCATTATACAGCAGCCAGAAGGTAGAAAAAGCTAAAGAGTCAGCAGGTAAACAGACACAATGTGTCAAATATACACAGCAGAGTAGATGGCTATAAAATGATTAAAATTCTGATACATATGACTACATATATAGGTCTTAACACATCCCAAGTGAAATAAGCCCGACCCAAAAGGACAAGCAGGCTGACATGATGGTATATACCTGAAATCTCACCACTCAGGAGGCTAAAGCAGAAAAAACATGAACTCCATGAATGCCACCTGACTATACAGATATATATATAATGAATATACATGTATGTACAAATATATGTAATGAATATGTATATATTATATGATTTCACTTATATGAAGTATCAAAGATGGGCAAATTTTAGGAGACAGAAATAAGGTGGAGGTTGCTAGGGTTTGTATCTTCTCAAGACAGTGAATTCTGTGGAGCACACACTGACTTTGAAGCATCTATAAAACAGCCAACCCAAAATGTCTCGGAACCAACTGACTACTGAATCTACTAAGAAGAGATCTAACTGGAAATACTACATATAATATGGATAGTGGTTCCCACCAAAGAATAAGAGAATAGCAAACAGCAGGAACAAATAAAATTGGAGGGTTGGGCCCAGGTCGGTAAGATGAGCCAAGAAGTCTAAAGGAGACGAAGGAGTTCCTCTTGAAGCAGAGAGCCCTCAGGCTAGCGTGGGCACACAGCTACTACTCCTACTCCACTTCAGAGCTTCCCTAACCCAGCAGCCATGATTTAAAATACTAAAAGGTACTAATAGATAGATGCGTAAGGAACAAGGTAAACTGCAAAGCACGTGAATGACTGGCAACTGAATACAACTGGCAACTGGCAACAGAATAAAGAAAGATAAGTCAGAATAAACCTAGAAGCAACCTGAGTTATAATGCCAAAAGGCTTAGGAATCATGGGCACTTTAATGCTGGTTTGATGTGGAAGTAAATGAGGGCTGAAAACAGGCCAAGTGACTGCACATTTTAGAAAGATTAAGCAGTCAAAACCAAACCTCTAAGCCAGTAGACAACTGATTCACCCATGGAGAAGGTAAAGCAATGCACGTCACCTGGGAGTGGTGGCCTAGGAGTGCAGCCTGAGTTCCAGCAATGCCTGTCATGAAAGCAGTGCACATGGATAAAGCAGCTATGCCAAACTGCAGAAAGGAGAACTAGGTAAATACGTTCACACTGGCGGTCAAAATCTAAGGTCCCCATTCTACGTTGGCACTCAGCAATTAGAATATTAAAGCAACGTCTGGATGTTGCTGGTGCCATAAGTCCACTACCCAAGCAATAAGGCCAGGCCTTAAAGGAGTCCCAGTTAGACTAGACTGGGAAAAAACCTGCAGTCAACTCCACCCAGGTGCAGAGTCACATCAGTTCTTAATGACCTATTCCTGAATAGGCGTGCCCAGCCAAGGATCACTAGACTTCAGAGGAAAGTTTCTTGCCAGAAATACAGTTAGTAAACAGAGCAAACAGAGGGGAATATAAAACAAAACAAAAACTTTGAAAAACCAGAGACTATGTAAAGCTAAGAAAACTTAAAAAAAAAAAAAGATAACTATTATACTATTATTAATGTTTTCAGAGAGATAATGAGAAATTTTACCCATTAAATATCAAACACCCAAAGGTAAGAGAAATGACTTTTCTCTTTCTCATTTATTCTCATAATAATATATTTGATCTTTAAGAACTATCCCTATCAGCCGGGTGCTCGCCTGTAATCCCAGCACTCGGGAGGCAGAGGCAGGTGGATCGCTGTGAGTTCAAGGCCAGCCTGGTCTACAAAGCGAGTCCAGGACAGCCAAGGCTACACAGAGAAACCCTGTCTCAAAAAACAAAAACAAAACAAAACAAAACAAACAAACAAAAAAGAACTGTCGCTGTCATCTGAGCATGGTGGCACATACCTACAACCCAGCATTTGAGAGGCTGTGGCGGGAAGATTACAAGTTTGAGGCTAGCCTGGTTTTCACAGGGAGACCTTTTCTCAAAAAAATCAATTAAAAACTACCAATCAATGCAAACACTGGAAGCAGCACATTAGGAACAGCCCCAGCTGTGCACAGACACAGCACGCAGCGCACTTGCCTGGTTTCGTCCAGGATGTCAATTAGACTCCTCTGCAGGAAATGAAGCACTGAAACAGAGGAAACACAGTGACAAGCAGAGCGCCGAACTGAGCTCCCGCGTCAGCACCAGGAACATTTCAGAACATACTCCACATGTGATGTCACGGAGAGGCAGGCACTTCAGGAGCTCCGTCTAGTTTAGTTATCTGGAGTACTCTACTATCGCCAAGAAGTACCTTTTCCAGTTATTTGTTTTTACTTTGTGTGCATTGTGTTTTGTATACGTGTGTGGCTGTGAGAGGTGTCAGAGCCCCTGGAGCTAGAGTTACGGACAGTCATGAGCTGCCATGTGGTGCTGGGGACTGAACCCAGGTCCTCCGGAAGAGCAGCCCGTGCTCCTAACTGCTGAGCCATCTCTCCAGCCCCTACTGCCAACAAATTTAAAGGAGTCAGTCCTAAAATGACTCAGAGAAACTGTCACCCCTCAGAGCAAAAGAAAATATCAAAACTTACCGTTTTTAAGCAGATTAACAACACTTGCTTTACCTGCAAGTGGGAAAAATAACAATGCTGAGGAGTTTTTGCCAAAATAGACATTTAAAAACAATGATGTAATGACAGAGGTTACCCAGGAAAAGGCACCAAGACAGCGCTGGCTTACCCACGTTAAAGCTGTCCATGCAGGAAGAAATGTTGTCCATTACTTTCCTATAAGAATGTAAGTCAGCAGTATCTAATTCTTCTTGAAGCTGAGAAGTAAAACTGTGTGTAGCTTCAGTTAGAAAAAATTCAGGTAGGCCATTCAGTGAGCTGCACAAAAGAACCAAAGGACGGAAGCCACGCATCAGTGAGGTGAGGTGTGGAGGGAGGAGGCCCACCCAAATGCTCAGTAGAGAACCCCATCTTCAGAACACAGCCACAGAAGCATCCCTTCACACTGCCAGCAGCGCAGTTCCCTGGCCTACCCTTTCCCAGCTGTCTCCCTGGTCCCATCCTGCTGTTTCTATCCACCAGGCTGGTCTCAACAGAGTCGCCATGGCAATGGGACTAAGTGGCATGCAATGACCGTCCACTGTGAGAATGGCTTTGACACATGGTGCAGGCTTTTGCTTCCCTTAGAATGTAAGATTCTAAAAGAGCTAAGCAGTTTTATTCAGGTAAACCCCAATTCCTAGAAATGTACTTAAAACATAGTTAAATCCTCAACAAAAATTTCCTTAATATAAATCTAAACTAATGTCACTTTCATTCCAATTAAATCAAAGTAGGTATTTGGCATTTAAAAAGTTGACTGCTTTTCTTGAAGAAATAACTCTAAAAACTGAAATATCCTGAAAAAGAAAAATCAGTAGTAAAGTAACTTATTCTATAATTGAGTCATATTATCAAAATAGTAAATGACAGAGTGGTACTAGTTCAATAAATATACACAAGTCTAAAATAATCACACCCTATTTACATAAAAATACAAATGACAAATATGAAAGGAAATATATGTCCAACAGTTTGGAAATACAGAGACCCTATGTGAAACAGAAAACTAAACTCATCTGTAACTTACCCAATACTCAAACTTGATTCTAGATAGATTTAAAAACCAGACAAAAAAAGTAAGACAAACAAGTAAGAAATCTTGACTTAGAGAAAGCGTAAGTAAACAACATGAGCTGGGCAGCGATGGCACACTCCTTTAGTCCCAGCACTCAGGAGACAAATGCAGGTGGATCTCTGTGAGTCTGAGGCCAGCCTGGTCTACAGAGTGGGTTCCGGGACAACCAAGGCTACCCAGAGAAACCCCATCTTGAAAAACAACAGCAACAACAACAACAAAAAAAGCAAAAGATAAAATAAGATAAACAACACATAAAATTTAGAAATCTGTATAATGAAAAATATTAGTATGGTAGTGGTGGTCTTTTTTATCTTTATAAAGACAATCTATCATGTAGAAAGTGAAAAATAAAAATATACCTAGCACAATAAAACAATATATAGTATAAAAGGTAATCAGGGCTAGAGAGATGGCTCAGAGGTTAAGAGCACTGGCTGCTCTTCCAAAGGTCCTGAGTTCAATTCCCAACAACCACATGGTAGCTCACAGCCATCTATAATGAGATCTGGTGCCCTCTTCTGGCATGCAGGCATATGTGCAGGTGAAACACTGTATATACAATAAATAAATTTTTAAAATCTTTACAAATAAAAATAAAAGGTAATCACATTATAAAGTGTCCAATGAGTTGAGGATGTAGGTCAGTCAGACAGTAAGTATCTGGTGAACATGCAAGATCTCTGTGGGGTCAAAATCCAGCACCAAGAAAAGTTCAACACTAACAATCTGGGAGAAGTAAATGATAATAAAATAGCATTTCTCAGGCCCGGAGGTGGTGGCGCATGTCTTTAATCCCAGCACTTGGGAGACAGAGGCAAGTGGATCGCTGTGAGTTCAAGGCCAGCCTGGTCTACAAAGTAAATCCAGTACAGCCAAGGCTACACAGAGAAACCCTGTCTCAAAAAAACAAAACAAAACAAAATAAAATAAAATAGCATTTCTCATCTTTAGACTTTAAAAACTTAAAGACTGGTATCATCCAGTGGTGGAGAGACGCAAAGAATAAGCAGTGTAATTCACAGCTATGGAAATGTTAATAAATAGCTTAGAGGAAGTAGAGTCAACATCTACAAAACAGGCATTTTGGCCTAGAAATCCCACTCTAGGAACACTGGCAGATGATTATACACACTTTATGTATGATAAAGAACATCAAGAATAATGAAGTCCAAAACACCAGATATTTATCAGTGGCGAGGAGATTAAATAAACCAAATAATATGCATCATGATACACATTTTGATATATCCATAATGTGGGGTATGTACAGACATAAATGCAGGCAAATGCACACACAAAATAAAAATAAAGGAGTATTTTTTAAAACGGGCTGTCCTGACATGGAAATTTCTCTAAGATGCCCTATTTGTCTGTTCGTGTCGTTTACTGGGGGCACACGGGTAACACAGCACATGTATGGACAAAAGACAGCTCGCAGGAGCTGGTTCTCTTTACCACATAGGCTGCAGAGATCAAACTCAGGCCAGCAGGCTTGACAGGGAAAACACAGATCCACAGGGCTGTCTCACCAGCCCTCCAAGATATTCCTTAGTAAATAAACTAACTGCGAGTATTGCATACAGTATTATCCCATTACATAAAGAGTTAAACGAAAACAGTGTATGTTAAACCCAAAGAAAAGGTTTTAAAAACCAACAACCGTGCTCAATTAAAGTGGTAGCCCTTTCCTAAAGAAAATCAAACAAGGCAGAAGAGTGGAATTCAAGCCTCATTTACTTTTGTTCACATCTGCATTCCTGAAGTATTTTATATCAAGCATATATAGCCCTGTGCTATCTGTTAGAATAGATGGGAACAGAGAGCAGGAACAGGATCATAGATTTAAACAACCATGTAAAAAAAGTGACCCAAATATCAGTGAATCAGGGCTCACTGAATAAATGCACAGCTTGTTTTTTAAATCTTATAACCTATGGCTTTTTGCTTCCTAAAGCTCTCAGACAGATACACAGACTGGTAATACAAATGGAAGGCACAGTGATATATTTTAGCTTAATTTTACCAAAACAGTGAATGAACTTTACTTGCTTTTTCTTTTCTTTTTCCTTTTTGTTAAGTTCTGAGGATGAAACACGGCCTTCTAACCTACCAGGTAGGCAAGCACACTACTGCTTACGCGTAGCCCCAGTCCCTGGCTAATTTTTGTAGCATTCAATTTACCTCCCTTCTTTTCCTTACCTTGCCAAAACTTTCTTCAGGGGATTCTTCAGAGTCAAGGAAAAATAAATGGCTGCTAAAATATCCAAACAACTTTGAATAGTAGGATCACATACACTATGTTTAGCTACCTTCTCCAAGAGAGGCACAATCTATATTAAAAAGAGAAAATCAAGGTCATTTTTTTCTAATATCAAATACATCAAACTAACTTGATTACAAATATTCTTTTAAGTCATCTTTCTTTTCTTTAAAGATAAGAGGAGAATGACCTTGAACTTTTGACCCTCCTGCTTCTACACCCACCGCCCGCCCCCCCCCCCCCCCACACACACACAAGAGTTGAGACTACAGGCATATGTCACCATGTCTAACTTCTGTGGTCCTGAGGATGAAACCCGGGGCCTTAAACATGCATGCTCTCCACCAACTGAGCTACACTGCCAGCCTGGTCCCAGTACTCCTAAGCCTTTAACACATGCCCCTCCCTCTTTACTTCCTGACACATGTCCACCCACTTTCAACACAGAAAACCTATAGCATTCTTTATGCGTGAGTAATGGTGAAGTATGCCCTTAATCCCAGCACTTGGGAGGCAGAGAGAGGTAGATCTCTGAGTTCTAGGCCAGTCTGGTCTACAAAATGAGTTCCAGGCCAGCCAGGGCCACACAGAGAAACCCTGTCTCAAAAACAACAACAACAACAAAAATGAGCACCATATTTTTTTGGACTATAATATGCCCCTAACCATAAGACACACCCAGTTTTTAGAGCAGTCAAACAAGAAAAACAGTAAAAATAGCAATTGGACCATAAGGCTCACCCTAATTTCTCCCACTTTTGGGAGGAGAAGTGTGCCTTATGATCCGAAAAACACAGTAATATATTTAACCAATTTTTTTAAAAGTGTGCATGTGTGGAAAATCTAAATGTTGAAATACAGATAAGAATAATGTGTATTTTAAATTAACTTACAAATGTGTCTGATGAAAAGTTTTAAAGATTCAAACTTAATAGAAATGTTTTTTAAAATACCGTCACAAAAAAAGTGACACACAATTATCTCCTATCTACTTACAGTACCAATGGCAGTAGGACCTCAGATACTCTTTCTACTGCTGCTCTGAATAAAAGTACATTATACAATAAACAGGAAAAGAAAAACTACCATTGGGTGATAAATCAGCATTAAATAACTGAAGCCAAAAACTATCAGTTAATTTTTTAAATCTATAGTAACATGATAATATTCAAAACATGCACATAACAAAAGCTCAGCTTTACCTGTCTAACAGAATGGATTTGTGACACTCCATCAGTGAGCTGTACACAATATAACAGCAAAGAGGCAAGATTTTTCCCTTCCACATCAGCGAAAGCTAAGGAACACAAAAATTTCAGTGATGTAACTATATATGGATTAATAGTACCTTTGTTAAATATCCTACAAAACTGTTAAGGATATAAACCAGGACCGATGAGATGGGTTAAGGAGATAAGGCTCTTATCCCTAGCCTGACCCTGAGTTTGACCCCCATGCAGTGCAAAGAGGAGAGAGCCAACTCTCAAAGTGCCCTCTGACCTCTACCCATGTCAGGTATGTGCATGCCCACATACTGTCCTATGCTTTCCGTTGCTGTGAAATACCATGACCAAAGGCAATCTGGGGAGGAAAGGGTTTGTTTTATCTTACAACTCCCAGGTCATTGTCCATCACTAACAGGGGTCAGAGCAGACACTCAAGGCAGGAACCCAAGCACAGACCATGGAAGCAACACTACTCTCTGGCTCTCCAGATGAATTACTCAGCTTGCTTTTATTATACAATGCTCAACCACCTATTCAAGGGTGGCACTGCCTACAATGGGCCGGGCCCTCTTACATCAATCATTAATTAAGAAAATGCCCCCACACATACACACATACAGACTTGCTCACAGGCCAATCTGATGGAGGTATTTTTTCATACACACACACACACACACACACACACACACACACACATACACACACAAATAAATAAGTAAAAATAGATACAGAGACTCTGATGTTGAAAGAGGACCCAGGCTCAGTTCCTAGCACCCACATGGAAGCTCACTACCCTACATAACTACAGTTCCTGGGTATTTGATACCCTCTTATGACCTCTGTGGGCTTTGAGCACTTACATACATGCTATACATACATACATAAATCTAAGAAAAAATATTTATTAAAATATTAAAAACAGAGCCGGTGCGGTAGCATACACCTTTAGTCCTAGCACTCAGGAGGCAGAGGCAGGCAGATCTCTGTTAGAGGCCAGCCTGGCCTACAAAGTGAGTCCAGAATAGCCATCACTGTTACACAGAGAAATTCTGTCTTGAAAAACAACCACTACCACTACCAACAACAACAACAAAATAAAAACAGACATAAACAACAACAATAATAAAATAAAAACAGATATAAACCAAAATAATAAGTAGAACTCAACCTAAAGACAAAACTATTTTTTATCTAAAACTGAATGCAAAAAATATATGGAAAAATGAACAGAAAGAATTTCAACATTGCATAGGGTCTAGACCTTCAAATATTCTGCTTGCAAAACGTGCAAATTTGTTCACTAATTTAAAAATCACTTACATCTCAGCGTTTCCAGGTCTTGATGACTAACAGTCAATGCAGCAACCTGCATTTCTCTTTTCTTCTTCACACCCATTTTCAACAGGATAAACAGTAGTTAGTCTCTGTGAGAAAGAACTGAAGGCACTGGTTCAGTGGAGGGTTTCTCCTGCAACAGTAACATTAGGGGCCACATGACTCTTGTTACGGATGTTGAACTGTGCACTACAGGACACTTAGCGCCTCTCCAGCCTGCCCCCACTAGACGGCAGGAACATCTTACTAACAACAAGCTGAGGCAACCAGTAGATGTCTCCCAACAGGATGAGGGTCTCTGGTTTACAAAAAACTGGGCATATGTATTTGTTTAGGGTTTCTGCTGTTGCTCTTGGGGTCTCACTATGTAGCCTTTAAAATAGCTGCTGATTTGAAGGAGCAATTTCTTTTGTCCCACTGAAGGATTAAAAAGTCAGCGAAAGCTCCAAGGTTACAGATCCAGCTTAAGTCAAAGGAAGAGCTCTACGGTCCATTGAGGAATGGGCTACCTTCAAGCAGACTCTCCCAGGCAGAAACTGACTCAGTGTATGTCACATGCACTGACACAGCCTCCTAACTGACCTCCCCCCTTGCCTCTAAAGAATCCATTCTTGTCAGTCATCAAAGCAATCTTTTAAAAACACTAACAGCTGGGCAGTGGTGGTGCACGCCTTTAATCCCAGCACTTGGGAGAGTGAGGTGGGTGGAGCGCTGTGAGTTCGAGGCCAGCCTGGTCTACAAAGTTAGTCCAGGACAGCCAAGGCTACACAGAGAAACCCTGTCTCGAAAAACCAAAATCAAAACAACAACAACAAAGAAAACACTAGCAAAGTCTAACAATATATTTGCTTTTAAACTTCCCAACAGTTTCCAACTGCACTAAACACAACAAATGTGTTTGGCACTGAAAGCCTAAAAACAATCTGACTTCCTTTGCTGTTTATTTCAAATCAATCTACTGTCACCTGTAAGACCTCTCATGGTACCTGATGTTATTATAACCTATGAGACTTCTGCATCTGACAATTAACGTTCTGTCCCACACATGACAAGGCTTCTTTCTTATTATCCAAGTTTTTGACTGAATGCCACCCAAGCGCTTTCTGTAACATTACCTAAAATGTCATCACTCTGAGACAAATGCCATTCCCACATTTTTCCAGTGCGTATTATTATCTAAAATTACATTAACTTACACACCTGTGTATTGTCTGTTTTCCCTAGCTGTAAAGTCCACGAAGGTCAAATTTTTAATGACTGTGTTGTTTTAATTCTCAACTCTTTAGGCGGTTAGATGTGAAGTAGATACTTGTAATCATGTGGTGGACAAAATCAAGGAATATATATATATATATATATATATATATATGGACTACATGATACCTAAAAGTACAGACTGATCCTGAAACTAAAGAATCTATAGTCCCTTTGGGCAGCAAGTCAATACAGTAATGGCAAGTGAGCAGTCAGCCAAAAAAAAAAAGAAAAAGAAAAAGTTAAGAACGAACACAGCCTAGACAGACAGGCAACTTGGGTTCTGGGTTAAATTTAGGGATATAATTTCCTAAATGAGCAGCCAGCGTACAGGTGAGAAGGTACTGAGAAAAGAAACTGACGAGACAATTTTGATTTTTAAATAGCACGTTTGCAGCAGTATTCGATTCCAGAGTCCTAGGGACTACACACAAAAAACAGGCCCGGTGATTCTGTGTGCCCCGTGGATAATCGTGTGTCCTGGTGAACTGGGCCTCCCCAGTGCCGAAAAGCCCTGTCAAGTCGGATGGTCCTGGGTACCACCTGCCGCTTCCCTCCCATCTACATCTCTCCGACTCCCACGTGGAGTCTGAAGAATGACAGAATGACAAACGGAAAGGTGGTTAAAGAGCTGTCACTAAGGAGACCTAAGGGCCCAAAGGCACGGACTGAAGGCTGAAGGGCCAAGGCTGGCACCCTGGGGAGGGTTGGGGGCGGCAAGCTGGCTCGGGCACGCTGCGGAGAGTCCGGCCCACGCGCCCAACAGGCAGCACGCCCGCGAGCCAAACCTCGTGCTCGGGGGATGTCTGCAAAGAGTCGCCACCTCTGGAGAAGTTCCGGAAGTCTACGGAGAGCCAGCAGCTTCTAACGTGGTGAGCGATCCACTATCGATCCCGGTATTGGGAGGCAGGCCGGGAGCTGGCAAGGAAATATCGCGAGAGTAGCCGAGTGCCGCCGCGCCTCCAATCAGAAGTGCTGAAAGGCCGTGATGTCATCAGAGAGGGCGTCTGCCGGTGGATTTGGATAGACCGCGACTCAGTCTTTGCTGGGTACTGTGCACGCCTCATCTTCTTCTGGGTGGCAGCGCTGCAGCCTCCACACCTCTGTGTGTCAAGCCAACATTTCTGTCTTAACCCAGACTTTCTACACTCACTGTCCCCAGCGCAGAGATAGGCAAAAACCACCCGCGGGATGGTTGGGTCCAGGAGTGAACTGAAGCCCCAGGCGAGGATTTAACTCCACGGTCCGAGCCTTGAAAGCTGCCCTAAAGGGTGTGTCTTTTAAACAGCCCGCAAACTGCCATGCGTTCCAGTCCTTTAAAAATGAGTAAGAGGGCTAGAGAGATGGCTCTGCGGTTAAGAGCACTGACTGCTCTTCCAGAGGTCCTGGGTTCAATTTCCAGCGCCCACACATGGCAGCTCACAACTGCCTGTAACTCCAGTTCCAGGGGATCCAACTCTCACAAATGCAAGCAAAACACCAATGTACATAAAATAAAGATAAATAAACAACGTATTTTTCTTTAATGAGTAAGAACTGGAGACCTATTACCTCAGTAGGAGCTGGAGCAAGGAATAAGATTAGAGAACAGATAGATGCTAAAAAGCCCAGGATGCTAGCCTGGCCTCTGAGATGCATAGTTGGGGAAAATAATGAAAATTAAGTTCATCAGGTGTATGGCTCTTAGCCTTTAATTCTTTCATCAATTTTCTATTACTGTGCTTTGTATTTCCTTGTGGTTTTGCCACGTGTATCAATAAACAATAGCTTGTTTGATTTTGTGTGTATTAGCCACCGATTTGCATCTTTTGCTCTTCAGGTCACCCAAGTAAAACTGGGTGATGATAATTTTTTGATTCATCGTTAACATAATATGCCATTCTCTACTGTGCTACATTTGTGATTCATGCAACTGTATCTGGACATTTGCTCTAAAGGAGTCCAGAGCAGAGGGGTGGGGGTGGGAGGGCGGAGGTGGTGACACAACACAGACTGGACATAGTCAAGGATCGGGAAGCAGGATATTGAGAAAGAGAAAAAACCAAACAAACATATACATATAGGTTATAAGGAGGATGAGAAGCAGGGAATCCTATCAACTGAAGCAGCCTGCCTGGGAGTTTAGGGGGGAGGAGGAAGTGAAAAAGGCCAGGATGCCAGCTTGGGCTCCAAGATGCCTAACAAGCACATGCCTACAGGGACCAGAGGAGTTTGGAAGCTAGCTTTAGCTTTGGTGTGCACCATCAGTAGGGAGCCGGATGCCTCATTTGCCAGAGGCAGGGGAAATAGGGAAACGGCTCTTCCTGGGAGACAGAAACCATTTCACAAGTTCCAGAGGAATGCTGAAAATGTTGGTCAATCCTATAGTCCAGCATGAGCTGAGCCAAGACAGTCATTTTATACCAAGTCAGTGGGCCTGCCCTTTTGGAGTGGTAGGGTTTTCCTAACAGTAGCATATTACTGATATGGTCTAGGGTTCTGGGTAGGGTTAATTTCCTCTGCCAGTTAAAGAAGTAAAGGTGTGACTGGCGTGGTGGCGCACGCCTTTAATCCCAGCACTCGGGAGGCAGAGGCAGGTGTAGTTCGAGGCCAGCCTGGTCTACAAAAAGAGTCTAGGACAGCCAAGGCTACACAGAGAAACCCTGTCTCGAAAAAACCAAAAAGAAAAAAAAAAAGAAAGGAAGGAAGAAAAGAAAAAGAAAAATGTGGAAGGAATGTGACTGGGCCCCAGGTGAACGTAGTCTTGGTGGGCAGTGCCCCATTGAAACACCTCTGATAGCCCACTGAGAGAAGCCTCTGTCATAGACTGACAGAAGCCATCTGGGGCCCAGGGATTAAGGACAGGACCAGGGACACACCAGCCTGGCTACTGTATTGCAAATCCACCATCAACATCGATGGGAGGAGGGAACCGGGAGGGGGGACCAGGGGTGCCTGGAGAGGCAGCAGAGAGGCAGGGTCGGACCTCAAGGGTGGGGATTGCTTTTATGGGGAGAGGATCCACGTGCAGGCCTGGAGACACCTAGGGATTCGTCCCGTGGAACTGAGACCCGGAAGGTTTATTTTTGTTCTCTTTAACCTCCTTTCCCTCTCGTTTAGGGTAGTTGGGTTGTAAAGAAGAGAACTTTCTTTAATAAATTCATAATAGAATCTAATTGTTAAGGAACCAGAGCCAACGATTAAAAAGCAGTAAAAATCTGGGTCACAACAGGCAGCAGCAGCAGAGAAATATCAAACACAACAGACAGAATGAACAGTTGAAGAAAATCCCTACTACCTGACAAATAAATAAATAAATATGGGAATCCCTGGGGGCCGTTGGATACTGCTGCGCATGGATCATAAGAGTTGCTGAGACACTCAAGTCCCTCTGTGCCAGCGCATGGAGGGCCCACCCTTTGGAATGGACTGACTGAGCAGAGGACCTCCAAAGCCTTGAAAAAGGCCCTGGTGTCTGGCCCAGCCCTGGCCCTCCCAGGCATTACTAAACCATTCTACCTGTGCTTTCGAGGCCAGAGACATTGCCTCGGGGGTCCTCATCCAAATCCTGGGAGCCTGAAAAAGACTGGTGGCATATGTGCCCAAGAAACTGGACAGAGCTGGATGGTCATCATTTATGAGGGCCGTTCCCACCACCGCCTTGCTGGTGAAAGAAGCTGACAGATTAACTTTAGCACACAAACTGTTCCTGAAAGCCCCACACTCTAGGCTGAGACCCCCTTGAGGGGAGCACCTGAGAGATGGATGTCTCAGGTCGCCTGGGGGACCCAAAGCCAAGCTCCGCTTCTGGATCAACCCCACATTTGGTTTCACAAGCCATCAGCCCTCAACCCTGCCAGTCTCCTACCAGACAATGACTCCTTGGGTCCCCTACATGACTGTCTTGAGGTAACTAACCTGATCCAGTCTGTCAGGCCTGATGCGATTGGCATACCCTTGATATCATCAGATAAGGTATTTCTTTGGTTTCAGACCTCTCTCAGTCCCTACCTGCTACAGGGCGTGGCTGGCACACAAGGCCCTACCCCCTCCCCACTTTTATCCCTCCTCCCTCCCATCCATGCATGGTCTTGGAGGGTAGCAGAAGTGGTGGTTCCCGGCATGCAGCATGGCAGGGTGGCAGCGTCTTTGTTTTTGTTTTTAATTTTTATGTATTTATTTATTTACTTACTTACTTACTTGAGGGTGGCAGAAGTGGTGGTTCCCGGCATGCAGCATGGCAGGGTGGTAGTGTCTTTGTTTTTGTTTTTAATTTTTATGTACTTACTTACTTATTTTGGTATTTTAAGATAAGGTTTCTCTGTGTAACAGCCCTGGCTGTCTGGACTCCCTTTTCATAGACCATGCTAGCCTCAAACTCACAGAGATCCTCCCGCCTCTGCCTCCTAAGTGCTGTAGCACTAGCACAGCAGTTTAAAATCTCCCAGCACAGCAGTGGCTGGTTGCCTTGTTAATACTGGGAGGAGGAGGGTGAAGCCATGGCTTTACCACCATCTTGACTAAGGGTGTAATACGGAGATCATCCAGAGTAATACTGAAATCACTCAGATCACGAGACCCCCAAAATGACCACCAGGACTCGATACCAATGCAACATACACAGGGTCCTGAAGGAGAGATAAACCTGTTTTTGTTATGATCCCAAGTGTGGATCAGAACGGTCTTGTGAGAACAGGTGATGTTAATCCACTAGAAGACAAACCACCTCGTGCAGAAGCTTGATTGTTGCCAGCTGAAAAGATCCATGAACAGACTCTGGGAGGAGAGATATAAGTGAGCCCAGAACTGGAGGCGGGGCCTCTGGAGACTTGGGATAGTTTTGGCTGTTCATTGCTCCACTTCGAGACGCTCCTAGAGAGAACCGCTAGAGGGAAGGCTTCTGTGCTCCGACTCCTACTGAGGTTCCGAGTTCTGGTTACTCCAGGTTCCAGCAGAAGAAATCCTGCTGATTGTGCCAAGAGAATCGTTCCTCGGATCCTTATGGTTTTGTTATTCTTTAATCCTCTTTTCCTATTTAGCTTAGATGGGCTATAAGGATGTACGCTCGGTTAATAAGTTTGTAATAAAACATACTGGTTTTAAAAAACCTAACCCACAGGGTCCTGTATTATGGGCTTGAGCTTCGGATCACAATCCTTCCTGATGCAGCAGCATAGAGGAGTGACCCAGAGCTTCAAGGGCTTATAATGGGGAAACTGCAATTGGGGCATGGGGTCATAGGGAAGTAAGGAAAAAACTGTAAGCAGGGACTATGGGTCACAGGAACGTCGAGACCAAGCATCTTGAACAGCGGGAAAAATTTAAATTATAGTAGGCTGTGAGCAGTGGCTCTGTCACCCGGGAAGCACAGCTGAGGCAGGGCTCGGGGACAGCAGCGGTGGTGGCAGTGGCGGCACCACCGTGGTAGAAAAACAGGACAAGCTGGATCTAGGCTGGCGGCACAGAGCCAGGAAGGGCCCAGCAGGATCAGACCTCTGGGCCTCTCTTGGAATCAAAATAGACTACCTGAGGTTATATGTGTGCATTCTGGGGGACTTGGTGTCCAAACAGAGGAAAGATGTATGCTGTAACCCCAGAAGCCCAGGAGAAGATGGGCCAGGGGTGGTGGTTGAGATCCATAGGTACATTACCAAGAATCCGACATTGGTCGGGGAGGTCAGCCATGCGGACAGCAGTGGAGAGATACCTGATTTTCCAGTCCCGGGAGAGAGCAAAGTAGCCGAATTTTTAGGTGGAATGGGGTCCCAGCTGGTTGTATAGAGCGCAGAGAGTAGGAGAGTAGACGGGAAGGTCTTATGAAGTCTGTACCCAGTTTCAGCACCAATGTTATATATAAAAATTAAAGATTAAGGCGGATATTGTGTTATACAGAGTTTATTAAATGAGCATGGGGGGGAGAAGGAAAGGGGGAAGGGGTATCCCAGAGAGAGAGGAGAGGGAGGAGAGAGAGAGAGAGAGAGAGAGAGAGAGAGAGAGAGAGAGAGAGAGAGAGAGAGAGAGAGCCTCACTTGGAGGGTCTGTCTTTTATATGGCCCTTGGCAGGGCCACGCCCCGGTGGCAGGTAAGCAATGACATCACAGGTAGGCCTACTGAAGCAAAATCCTAACAGTGTGGTCATTTCTGGAACACAGGAAGAAGTAAAGTCACCTGCAGGACAAGTTCTCACAGAACATTCACACACCACGCACCACGGCATTAGTTGCAGAATATACATTACATACAGAATATGGCATTAGTTTTGCCCCTGCAAGGGCAGTCACATGTATGGCAACCATCTTTATTGTGGGAGAGTCCTGGCTTTGCTGCCATCTTTATTGAGGGCTATCAGGTATGTTTGGTACCTTGCTGACTGTCAAATATAACTTTTGTCTTTTAAGTTTTGGCTGTGTGGATACAGTGGGACATGCAGAAAAATACAATGGTCTGTAATGATGCAATCCAATAGGATCAGCAGGGTTTCCAGTCTCTCTGTGAACTGTGTCTATGATCGAAAATTTTGCTTTGATAATAGTGTGATCAAATCCTTTAATGTGTTCATATATTTAAAGTCATGCTAAGTGCTCCTATTTTATGTTTACAGTTTAGAGCAGATAACTATAAACACACAAGGATTGTTTAACTCTGAATGTTTGATAGATGCTGGCCCTCAAGCCTGTCAGACCTGTTGAATATGGCATTTAAATGTTTAATGAAAACGCTTACTATGACAAATACTCCAACTTCTGGTAGTGGCTCCAAGGCCTCCAAGAAGATACTGGCACATTGACAAATGATTCCACCGGGACCATGGAACACTAATCACTGGGCATGACTGCCCCGATGCCTCATCTACTGCTAAGGCCTGGCCTGCACTGTGGACAAACAGGACACCCAGAGAGTTGCCTGCATCATTTTTGCCTAGATAAAATAAGGTTGCTCAGTCTCCCAAGTTCCTCCTCAACAGAAAGGTCTTCCAGCCGGAGACTGATGCTGTGTTAGGACTTGTGCCCACAACGAAGTTGTCCGTACTACAGGAGCCTACTGGGAAGTCCACCTGGGTAATGGCTTCAGGAGGTCCACTAGAATCCACTTGAATCCATGGGTAAAATGGACTCCAGAGATGTACTGTTAGCCAACAACCTGTTTGACCGAGGGTGTGATTTATTCCCCTTTCCCTGGTTCTGGGACCCAACTCTCTCCACTACCAAAACCACAAGCCTAAAAGCCTCAAATGTATATTCTGCCCCTGTTATGCCCACATTGCTAGATTCCCAAAGACCACCAGCAGTCGGAAGCCATATGCAAAAGCAAGGAGCCTTTATTGAAACTCAAATCCAAGGACCCTGGAACCTCACAGAAGCAGCAGATCAGTAGCAAGAGGCCCGAATATCATCAGACAGGGTTTTTATTGTGGTTACAATGAAGAATTGGAGTTTCCAGTTTGGCAGTTACAGGATCGGTTGGCATTTAACAAGGTTAGATTGGTGCTAAGGGATTGGTCGAGCCTGGCTGTGAAATGCTTAAGCAATCTATCTATAACATCTGGGGACATTAGTTACTTCCCTCTGTCCCCTGATTGGCTCAGGCCTAGGGTGGTTCTTTTCCTGGAGCAGTTTTTGATTTTTTTTTCCAGCCACAGAGGTGAACTTAGGGACAGGCTTAAGATGGTGCCTGCTGACAAAATGGAGTCACATTAGCTAAGGCTCTTCATTCTCTCCCCCCCCCCCCCCCCCGTCTTATGTACCTAAATCAAATCTTTGATTTTATGACTTCTGTCCAGAATAAAAGGGGTTGCTTTGTGCCCTCAAAACCATAAGTTTGGCAGCATTAATGGAGTCTTAGGCAAACATGAAATAAAGTCTATCGTGTAAGGGGACAACACATTACTAGGAGAAACAGAACTAAGGGCCTATTTTCTTGTAGCCATTTGTCCCTTATGCCAGAGAGTCACCCTTAGCATTTCAGCCTATGAAATGGGACAACGGGCAAGGTCATTCTCTTCTATAACTTCTACCTGCTGACATTAGGGGCACTGTTATCGGGGCCTAGGAAGGCTAAAAAGCTTGTCAAAGGCTAGGTGATAGAGTGCTTATCAAGAGCATCTGTTTAGCCGATCCAGTTAAAGAGAAAGGAAGCAGTCATATCTGCAGGACCAGTTTACATCAGCTTCCAGAAGGTCCAGATCTTGGCAGCTTACAATCCACAGGTGATCCCTAGATGGAGTCCATTAGCCAGGTAAAAATCTGCTGAGACAAATACAGACTAGGGACAGAAGTTAAAATTGTGTCTTTAAGACAGCTGGAATCGGCTTATGCCTTTGAGACCCATTAAAAGTATGAACATTCTTTTTTCAATCTAGAAGGCTTGATATACATATTGAACAGACACATTTTTTAGCATGAAGAGAAGAACTCTTAAGTCTATATTCATAAGACAACCAATGGGAAATTAAAATCTTGGGCTTGTGACTGATTAATAACCAGTGCTCCACCAGCTTATCAGAACTCTATTGATCTTATTTTATATATATATACTTTAAATCAGTCTTATAGCTCTATAACTTGTGAGGGCATGAGTCTCCTACAACAAAAACGGCTGCTATTCATGTGACTGCCTTTAGCCAAGATGGCAGTGAAGCTATGGCTCCACCCTTTTTATCCCAGAATCAACATAGTGGCCAAACACCATGTTAAAGGCCATAGTGGCAACTTAAAAACAGCCATATTCAGAAAATAAGGCCAAACATATTCCTTTTTTTGTTTTGTTTTATTTTGTTTTTGACACAGAGTCTCCCTGTGTAGCCTTGGCTGTTCTGGACTCACTTTGTAGACCAGCCTGGCCTCAAATTCACAGCTATCCACCTGCCTCTGCCTCCCAAGTACTGGGACTAAACATGTGTGCTGCTATACCCAGCTGGCCAAACATATTCCTAAGGCAGTGATTTTTTTTAACTTTTTTGAGAGTGAAGGTAGAACATAATAACCATAATTTATATAAATCAAAACCCAAATTTTAGCAGTGTAAACAATTGAATGTCTCTAAAATTAATATATTCCAACTTAAAAATATCTTCAGAACCATATGCATATATATCTCAAGATATATAGGATATCTTTAGTATCTCACTAAAGAAACATTATTTTAAATCCTATCTTTTGTAAGTCTAGTTTTTAATACAGGACAAGAATTACTTAAAAATTTTATTTTAGCACCCAGGAGGCAGAGGCAGGTGAAGCGCTGTGAGTTCAAGGCCAGCCTGGTCTACAAAGCGAGACAAGGATAGCCAAGGCTACACAGAGAAACCCTGTCTTGAAACACTGAAAAAAAACTTAATTTAAAAGTGCCTTTGGAAACCTGTTTCCTTAGTTGGCTCATGCCGCTTGCTGTTTAGGATGGCTCCAACCCTAAATTAAGTTAGCTTTTTGTTACAGATTTTTAACTATCTCCAATAACCAGTAATTTACAGCCAAGATGCACAGAACACAATAAAGCCATACATTTAAAACAAGTCAAAAATCAAACATATAGTGGCCACATACATTAATACATTTAATAGTGACAGACAAAATGTTTCTTACTTTCTCTAGCTGTAATTTCAAGGGAAAAGTACCTTGTAAGACAGGGTCTTGTTTTTAACCGAAGCCAGTGGCCTGAAGCTGGTGACCAGTGTCATCCTATGCACCTGCCCACACTGCACCCTGCGGGCCAGGCTTGAGACCCAACAGCAATCTGTGAAAAGCTTCCATCAAGGCCTCGCAAAGGCCCAGGGACCTGTGGCTCCTGTGTCCTCCTGGTGGCTGTTCAGAAGCAGTAGCAGGACATTTTAAAAGACAAGGACGGAATAGGTGGGCACCAGCAGTCCTGCTTCTGTCCGGCTCCTACTGCTGTGCTCTCAAGCCATAAAGCATCAGAGCTTGAGTTTGAATAAAGGCTCCTTGCTTCTGCATATGGCTTCCGACTCCTAGTGGTCTTTGGGGATCTAGCAATCTGGTCATGACATTTGGGGGCCCGTATGGGATCTCCAAGACCCCACCCCCACCCAGAGACCCCAGAACTGTGGAACCAAAGGTTTGTCTGAGCACTCTGTCCATGTCTCTGTGTCCTGTCTGTCTCTGTCATGTCCCTGTATGTCCAGTCAGTCTGAGTCTGAACTGTTAAGCTGAGTCCTGAAGGCCCAGGTGATCCAGGCAGATGCTCTACTGGAGCCCCTGCCAGGTGGGTTGAGAGAAGTCACCAACCCAGCCTGTTTCTGGTTTTCTGACTTAGGCAGAGCCGGGTTACGGGGCAGGCTTGGTATCTGGCAGAAAGTGATGGAACCTGCTTAAGGGACATGCTGTCATTCTGACTTAGGCAGAGCCTGACTAAGGAACAGGCCATTTCTGGTGGTGGCTATTCTGAATTTTGGGTTTTTTAAAAGTGCCATACTGGTGCACTTTTGTTTGTGTGGTCCTTTTGTGTTTCTGTTTGCTTGTTAACTGTCTCAGTTCTATAAATGAGCCAGGCCCCAGGCGCAAATCTGGCCAATGCTCTGCACTCCTAGCTCCCCACCTGGCTCCTCCCACTTCTTGCTTGAACACTAGGCTGCTGCTGAGCTCTGGGGGACTCCACCACTCTAGTGGAGGTTTTTTAAGTCCTTGCTGGTATGAGACACAGGAGCACCTAGACAGCAGCAGCACTCCCTGAACCCCACCTTCAACCTCACAGAAGCAGCAGGTCAGTAGTGAGAACCCCAAATCTTCATTAGGCAGAGTTTGTTTGTTTGTTTGTGTTTGTTTTGTTTTTCTAAAACAAGGTTTCTCTGTGTAGCCTTGGCTGTCCTGGACTCACTGTGTAGATCAGGCTGGCCTCGAACTCACAGCGATCCGCCAGCCTCTGCCTCCCGAGTGCTGGGATTAAAGGCATGTGCCACCACAACCGGCCTCATTCTGATGTTTCAATCAGTACTGTTCACAAATGGGAGCAGTCACATCCAAGATGGGAGCAGGTATGCAGGGCACCAGGGTGACCCAAGATAGGACTGACTATCCGGGCACAGTCTTTAAGCAGAAGAACCTCATCTCAAGGAGCTGAATGTTAGCTTTGAATCCAGCATTCTGCTGGGAAAGACAAGGCTATGACCATATGCGCTGTCAGCAGATACACTTTAGCTGTGGCCCATGTCCATGGGGCTCTATACAGGAAAAAAGGATGGCTAATCTCAGCAGGAAATAAACCACAAATAGAGAAGAAACCTTAGCCCTATTGCAAGCTATCTGGTTACCCAAGAGAGTGGGCACTGTCCATTGTAAAGGACACACACACACACACACACACACACACACACACACACACACACACACAGGATTCCCCAGAAGCCAGAGGCAATGGAGTGGCTGACTTGGCTACTCCAAGAAGTGTCCCTAAAGGCAGGAGGGGACACCTCAAGTCTTGATAGCCTCCCTGAGCCCCACTTATTGGACCACCTGGCATGGGCTAAACAAAAACTGGCCCAATAGCACAAACAAGAATGGTAGATGCAGCAGGACACAGTCTGTACGCCAAGCCGCCTACCTAGAGACCAGGTATTATGTCCCAAAGTTGGAAAGCCGCCTGATTAAAGACACCACCTTTGGATGTGCCACCTTTGCTCAGGTAAACCCCGGATGGGGAAAGGAGATCCTACTATGAGCGATCCAGGCTTGAGGACATGGTCCTGGGGAGCATTGGTGGTTGCACTCTACTGAAATCAGGCCTCCTGGTTTTGGCTATAAATATTTGCTGCTGTTTGTAGATACATTCTCAGGATGGGTGGAGGCCTACCCCTACCCAAACAGAGACTGTTTGAATAGTTCACTAAAAAACTTCTTCAAGAATAATTCCTGGGTTTCTACTGCCCCTAGCATTGAAGTCTGACAATGGCACAGCATTCACAGCCAAAGCATCTCAAAATCATAGAAAGGTATTAAATATTAATTGGAAATTGCATTGTGTGTATAGGCCACAGAGCTCATGTCGGGTAGAAGGGCTGAATGGCACTCTTAAGGAGACTGACCAAATTGGTCCTAGAAAAGTGACAAAAAATTGGACCACCTTCTTCCCCTTTGCCCTGCACAGGGCCTGATGTGCTCCTCGCTGGGAGAGGCTTACTCCCTTTGGAGGTGTGTTTGGGCTTTGCAGGAAGCTTGCCAGGCCACTGACCAGACCATGTAGGGAATCCTGTCATCTCCCACCTCTGAATCCACACACCAGTTCCAGCCAGGATGCTTGGTTTGGATAAAGAGGATCCCTGACTGAACCTTGGAGCTTGTCTAGAAGGACCCTACCCAACCACCCTAACTGCTGTCAAAGCGGCTGATGTTATCTCTTGAAAAAAAAAAAAAGTCACTGAAGATGACGACAGATACACCATCACTTGGACCTCAAACCTCTTCATCTTCAAAACTGACGAGCGTTTACTAACCCAGGACACACAATCCCCATCAGCCTCAAACCTCAATGTGGGAACTCAAAAAACTGGGCATGGAAATTTTATCTTTTGCATAGACTTCTGCTGTCTTATGTCCCTTCCAGGTCTAGGCAACAGGTCTAGTGACAGGGAGTCAGTAAATCAGGTTATAGAGAAGACCGGCTAGAAAAATGCCTTCAGGGATTCCAGTTTTTTAATGCCTGCTTTGCCAAGGATGAGGTACCTATATCATGACCTCAAGATTACCTGGCTTGCTTGAACTAACCATTTGACTAAATATGCCTCCAACTCACTGGAAAGCCACACCTACACTCCATGTATATGCTATCCTCAAGGTATTTGCCTATAATAAAGAAGAAATGAGAGCACAGGCTCATGTGGGGGAGTGGGGGCCACCAGAGATGCCAACCGAACAGACTCAATGTATTGTTTTGTTTTTTCGAGACAGGGTTTCTCTGTGTAAACTTGGCTGTCCTGAACTCACTTTGTAGACCAGGCTGGCCTTGAACTCACAGCTGTCTGCCTGCCTCTGCATTCCTGAGTGCTGGGAGGCCTTAACTCAATGTTAACAAAAAGTCAAATGGGTCCCAATTCTGGTCCTGGTCCTAGAAGGGGCAGGAAGAGCCAGGACAATTGCCGTAGGCCACCTCAACCTCAGATTCCAGAGAGATCATTTGGGGAATTCCTTTCCAGGCTGAAGAGTCAAATTGCCTCCATCATAGAGGTAGTCTTACAGAACTGAAAGAGGCTGGGCCCCCTTTTATGAAACAGGACTTTGCATGGCCTTAGGAGAAACTTGATGTTTTTATGCCAACCAATCGGCTAATTAGAGAAAACTTTGCCATGGTCAGAGAAAGTCTCAGGGAAAAACAAAGGAGACATAGATGAGGTAACTGCTATCAGTCTCTGTTTACCTGGCCCCCATGACTGACCACCTTACTATCAGCATTAGTCAGGCCATTGATTCTGACCAGGCTAATGATAGGACCCTGCGTTCCCAACAGAGAGTAAGCTCGGTTAAGCTGCAGGCCCTTAGGACTAACTATGCTTCTAGAACATGACAAGTTAAGCATTTGACTGGTACCCAGAGAACAGTGGGGAATGCAACAGAACAAGCCAGTGCAGAGGTTCTTCCACCTTGTATTCTTAGGACTTAGGATAGACTGTGGACTCTCTTCTAGGAAGCTGAGGTCAAGATACCCTGGCTAACTTAGCTTCTGTGAACCAGCCAGGTTGTGAAGGACCCCCTGCATCTGTCCAGTGAGGGGCTGGGACGTGTGTTTTGCCTCCAAAAACCCTGTTCTCAGGACAGTTCAATCCCGAATACCTGAGTGGAGTCCCGGCTAGCTGGAAAAAGACTTTGAAGTGACTATAAATGTGTCTGAGGGGCTGAAGAGATGGCTCAGTGGTTAAGATCGCCACCTGCTCTTCCAAAGGTCCTGAGTTCAATTCCCAGCAGCCACATGGTGGCTCACAACCATCTACGATGTGATCTGATGCCCTCTTCTGGCCTGCAGGTGTACATGCAAGCAGAACACTGCATACATAATAATAAATAAATCTTTTAAAAAAATGTGTCTGAGTGGTCATGTCTTGTGGGCTCCCTGTAACACACATATGTAATTGAGACAAAAGTTGCTTGAAGCATGAATCAGGAGCACAGAGACTTTGTTTTCTTCGTTCTGATGAACATAATTTTTATCATTTTACTTTATAGTATTGAGGGTTGAACCTAGGGCCTCCTGGTGCATTCTAAGCAAGCACTCTACCACCGAGCTGCATCCCCAGGCCTTTAAAACAGTGTCTCATAGGACGTCCAGGTAACCCGTGGTCCTGTTGCCTCGGCTTTCCAAACAGCTGCAATTACCGGTCTGTGCCATCAGTTCTGGATAACATGTGGTATTTAAAACACTTTAAAAGCTGAATGTAGTGCTATGTGTATACCACAGCACTTAGAATGTGGAAGTAGTAGGACCAGGGGTTCAGGGTCAGAGCCTCAGCTACAGAGAGAGTTCAAGGCTCTCCTGGAGTACGAGAGCCCCTGTGAGGATTAATGCTGATTGCCAACTTGACAGCATCTAGAATCAGCTAAGGGACAAGGGCATCCCTCTAAAGGATGGTCTAGATCAGGGTAGCCTCTCAGCAGGATTGTAGGGGCTATTGGATGAACGGAGGGAGAACCTACCTTAGTGTGGGCAACACTCTTCTGTGGTCCAGGGTTCTGGACTCAACTGAATAGGGAAAAGGCAGCTGGCTGAGCATTAGCACAGTGGAGTCAATATGACCAGCTTTACCAACCTGTTGCCACTGTGCCTTCCCCACAGTGGTAAACTGTGAGCCAAAACCAAACTTTCATGGCTGTTTTATTATAGCAAGAAGACAAATATCTAATGCAAACCCTGTCTCAACAACAACAACAACAACAACAAGGAAACATTTTTAAGGGTGTGATAGTGCATACCTTTAATCCTAACACCTGAGGCAGAGATGGGTGACTCTCTGAGTTCAAGGCCAGCGTGGTCTACAGAGTGAGTTCCAGGACAGCCAGGGCTATGTAACAGACTCTATTTTTTTTTTTAGTGTATTTAAGTATGTGTTTAATGTGTATTGCTTCCAGCCCACTATAATAAGTGTTTATCTCTCAATGGATCCCCACCATGTTTTCCACACTAAACTGTTTGGAGGTATGAAACAGGCGTTGTGACCCTTCTGCCTACACAGTCGGAGTTATTGCTGCAGGAAAAATAAACAGAACAGAGCTAAGAATGTAGCAGAGATTTGTTGCCATTTTGAGTAGATTGGGCAAGTAGGAGCCACTGAGCAAAGATTTGCAAGAGATGTAGACACTTGGGGAGAGGAAAGCTTCCCATACTAAGAGACTAGGCTGTACCAGAGTCCTAGGGCAAGCATTTGCCTCTTGGGAGACCAGCAAGGAAACTGTGCTGCCTGGAGCCAAGAGCACAGAGCTAAGCTCTAGAAAATGAGATGAAAGGAGTTCATATTATATAAAACCTACAGAGCACTGTGAGAACTTGGATTTTGTTGTTGTTGTTGTTGTTGTTAAGTGAAATGGGGAGCCATCCTGAGCAGAAAAGTAATGAGGTCTAATTTACATCCCAGATGAATCACTGCAACTAGTTGGTTTGGAAGAGGCCTTAGTGAGTGCAGGAAAACCAGCGGGGAGGTGTTCTATGAGCAGAAGGTTCTAGTCTGTAAACCAGGGAGCAAAGCCTGAGAGGTTCAACCCACTGGACACGGGAAGAATGGACAGATGCCAGATAAAACTCAGTAGTGCTAGCAGGGCTTTTCAAAGGCTAAGATAGGGATGGGAAGAAAAAATGAGGAAAAAAAAAAGATTCTAAGTTTTCTGGCCTGAGCAATGAAAAAGATGAAGGTGCATCTATAGAAAGGCAGGGGCAGAAGTTTATCTGGAGCAGGTTTGAACAAGTATAAGAGAAAAGGAGAGGAACTGTCTCGGCGAATGAGACATTTGACCAACTGTAGATTAGAAACATCTTGGAAGCAGAAAGAACAGGGCTACCACACTTTCTATTGTCCCCTAAACAGGACGGTATGGCAACTGTTTGCATAGCATCTATACTGGACTAGGTAGTATATGTAACCTAGAAGTGAGTCAAACCACAAGGAAGCGTGCGCACGCGCTATCCTGAGATACAAGCCTTCTAGATAGGAGATGGCCGAGCACTTGAACAGCCTCGGGTTCTGACGTTGTTTTGCAGGGAGGAGTCCTAAAATGGATGCCTTATGAAACAGAGGAGCGACTTCTAGAGAAAGTGGGGACAAGGAAAAGTTTGGTTTTAAAGGTTGAAAGCATAACACATTTGGAGAAAATATCTTGTTTTGGGAAGGTACCTAGCTGCTTTTACAAGTTATAACTGATTTAAAGTTGGTGGTTTTTTGGGTTGTTTTTTTTTTTTTTTTTTTTTTGCTTTGGGTTTTTCAAAACATGTTGGCATAAATCTGAACCATGAGGGTTTTTTCTGGGGTTTGTTTGTTTGTTTGTTTGCTTGCTTTGTTTTTTTGTTTTAAGTGACTGTGAGACCAGAGAGATGACTCAGTGGGCGGAGGTGCTTGCTGCCAAGTCTAGTGGCCTAAATTCAGTCCCACATGGTAAAAGGACAGAACCAATTCCCAGAATTTGTCTTCTTCTACATATGTTCTTGTGTGTGTGTGTGTGTGTGTGTGTGTGTGTGTGTGTATACAAACAAAATGTAATAAAAAGATAACTATTTATCATATTTCTAAAAATTTATTCCAGAGGATTTTTAAAGGATTTTAGGAGTATTTATCATATTAAACAAAAATATGTATATATAGATTGATTTTTTATGATTTTTATCTATCCTACTTCTTCTGTGTCATTTATGTTTGTTTTCATCTAAACTTTAATATATAAAATAATTGCTTTGCCAGGCAAGATGGCACATGCTCAGGAGACATAAACAAGAGAATTCCTGCAAGTCTGAGACCAGCCTGGTCTACACAGGAAGTTCTTCTGGGTGACACAGAGCTACATAGCAAGATCCTGTCTGAAGAAAGAGAAAAGGGGGGCTGGGGAGATGGTTCAGTGGTTAAGAGCACCGTCTGCTCTTCTGAAAGACCCAGGTTCAATTCCCAGCACCCACATGGCAGCTCACCACTGTGTGTAATTCCAATTGCGAGGGATCTGACATCCCATACCAATTTACATAAAATAAAAAAATAAAAATAAAAATAAAAGAAAGAGAAGAGAAGGCCTGGGGATCTGGGCTCAATGTGAAGCATCTGTCCAGTGTGCCTGAGGCCCTGGGCCATCTCTAGAAAATAAATTCCCTTCAGTTAGAGAAAGGAGGTTTTTTGTTGTTGTTGGGTTTTTTTTTTCGAATAATTAGTAGAATATTTTCAGATACAATAAATTTTTTTGCATTCATAAGGACATTTAAATAATGACATTCAGCCTTAACAGACCACAAGACAAAGCTTTAATGGCCAGCACAATTGCTCTCTATATGTAAAGCCAAGCTTGAGAACCAGCACAACTGGTCAGCCAGAGCAAGGTTCTCTTACAAATAATTATTTTTCATACAGAAAGCATAAGAAGGCCTCCCAGTATTGTAGTCACCACTCCAGGCCCCCAGATTACAATATATAGTAATGTGCCAATAATGCCACGTAATGTGTATTCATGGTCCCTATGGAAGCCTTTTGAATAGTTTTGCATTTAAGATGAAGTCTAAAGTCATAAACTAAGAGCTATGAGTGCATATTTTGATATTTGCATAAGATGACATTTTTGTTTTTAACATTAATTTATCCTAAAGTCAGTAAAAAAAAAAGTATTTGTTATTTATCAGTATATCTGTCTGACTTAAAACACACACTCAAAACACACACACACACACACACACACACACACACACACACACATTCAGTTGTTTTTGTGTAGGTCAGAAATTCAGGAAAAACATGGCAGGGTACTTTGGGCTAGGACTCTCTCTCTCTCTCTCTCTCTCTCTCTCTCTCTCTCTCTCTCTCTTTTCCTCCTCCGAGACAGGGTCTCTGTATGTAGCCTTAGCTGTCCTGGACTCGCTTTGTAGACCAGGCTGGCCTCGAACTCACAGCAATCCACCTGCCTCTGCCTCCCGAGTGCTAGGATTAAAAGCATGCGCCACCATGCCTGGCTGGACTAGGATTCTCTCATTAGGTTACAGTCAGAATGCTGGCTGGGAGTACAGGCACCTGAAGGGTCGGGTGGGGCAGATAATCTGCTTGCTGGTTGTTGCTTATTGCTTATGGAAGACCTCAGTTCTCTTACTACAGAAGTCTGTCCCCAGGACACCAAAATTAAAACACAATGGCTGGCCCTCCTTCTGAATGAGCAAGAAAAATCCTGGCAGATCCTGTGGGCTTAAAAGACAACCTATGTTCTATGTAGGAAGGTCCAAACAAAGACACAGTAGCAGATGACCAGTATCAGGAGAGAGTAATACAGGAAGCCGGTTATGGCAGTGCTACAAAGGATCAATAGACATCCCTTTGCATATAAAGTACACTAATGTGTATCATTAACTAAGGAATGCTTAAGATATATTTGCATATAACTTCCAGTGGGATGTGTGCGTGTGTGTGTGTGTGTGTGTGTGTGTGTGTGTGTGTGTGTGTGTGTGTGTGTGTGTGTGAAGATCAGAGGACACCCTTGAGTGTTGTTTATAGGTGTCTTCACATTGCATTTGAGACAGGGCCTCACTGACCCGGAACTTGTTCTCTCCTTGCCCTTAGGTTCTGTGGGTGAAGGAGTCTTGTTTTTAAACCAAAATCCGAAAATTGATCTTACCGATAAACATTTGAGAGCCAGATATTGGGGTGAGAGCCTGCTAGCTCAAAGAGGCAGAGAAAGCACTCAGCTGACCTTCCTATTCAACCAACATCCCAGAAGGAAAAAGCTCTTTCTCCACTACTCTGTCTTAAGTACTCTACAACTCAGTGTCCTTCCTTCCTGTGTTTGCTTATGTTCACTTCCTGTTGACTGGTGCCTTGCGCTGCCTCTTGACCTTTAGCTCTGGCACACAGAAAGCTCTTGAGTTAAAGGTGTGTCTTATGACAGAGCCACACCACAAGCAAGAAACAGGGTTTTCCAGTTCACCATCTTGAGGTTCACAATGGGATCAAATATCCTGCAGCAAAGGAGGTATAGGGCTTAGGCCTGAGGCGTCCTTGGAGAGTTCATAGATTGAGCAGGAGAAGGCAGAGGGCAATCGGGGGTGGTTTTAGCCATCCAGCAGACACTCAGGGAACCTGTGCTGAGGGAGATGTGGCTGCTGGTGGGATCACAGTGGGGACTAGAGAGATGCTGTGGATGCAGGTCAGCGGAGTCCAGGGACCCTCCCATCTTGACCGCTCATCTCACCACCTGCCATGCCAAGTCTTTAAAATATGGATTCTAGGGATCTGAACGCAGGCCCTCATGTTTGCAAGGCAAGAACTTTATTGGCTGGGCTATCGCCAGAGCCCTCCTAGTGATTCTTAAGGCACTTAGGTTTTCATACAATTCTTGTATGAAGTATTTCATACAGATAAGATATTTTTTTATATAGGTAAATAAAGGGAAATATATTTGCCCTTAATGACATACAGAATTTGGACACAAAAATAGGTTGTTTGTGAGTAAGGACTATTTCACATGTTCATCAGACCTTCTCAACAATTCTCATCCCTTCCCTGTAGGACATGGCCACAGTCTGTGCGACAGAACCTCTCTTCCTTCTCCATACACTAGTCTTTAACGTGAAAGACCTTCTCAACATTGCTGAAGGCACTGCTATAAACCTTCTCATGCTTGAGGACAGGGCTCAACATCACTTCTTAAATTAAATCTGAGAAATCCCTCTCCTTTTGTTTTTCTTGTGTCATTCCCTCTGAGCACTGTCACTTTGTTAATGTATAGCACTTAGTTATGCACTTTCATTAGGCCTCCTTCTAAGTTGGGATTTTTCCCAATAAAGAGACTGTCTTGAAATCCCTGGCGACTGGGCTGTGCCAAGCATAACTAGCTCCACAAATATTGGCTGAGTTAAAGCAAAGCCAGCAAATTCCCTCCAGGAGCAAACAGCAATGCCTTCTTGGCCACTGTGTGGCAGCAAACTACAGAATTATTGTTCTTTTAGTTAGGTAGTCAGCCAGCAAGCACACTCACACTGAAGATGCTGGTGGTTGTGAGAATTCCTTTCCTGACAAGATGTAAATAACATCTGTTCCCTCCTCATAAGGTCCCCATGACAAAGGAAAGTACCAATCCACCCAAGTTCAGCTTGGGAAGCACCGAGTTTGCTAGACTTAGAAGTACGGAGTGCTGGGTGGTTTTTGTCAACTCGACACAGGCCTAAGACACATCTGGGAAGAGGGAATCTTGAGAGAATGCCTCCATAGGATTGGCCTGTAGGAAAGCCCATAAGGCATGTTCTTCATGGATGACTGATGTGGGAGGTGCCATCCCTGGGCAAGTGGTCTTGGATGGTATAAGAAAAGCCAACCAAGCCACGAGAAGCAAACTGTGTGTTCATATCACAGTCCGTCATTGACACTTGGGACAGGAACTGGAAGCTGAATCCATGGAGGAATGCAGACTTTCCTTCAGTGATGGGCTGTGATGTGAAAGTACAGCCAAAATAAACCCCTTCTTTCCCAAGTTGTTTTTTTGGTCATGGTGTTTTATCTCAGCAGTAGAAACCCTGACTACAGTAGCACAGGTGAGGGGTTATTTGCAGAAGTGCAGGCGACCCCAAAGCTGCCATACTGGAAAGTGTTGACTCAGTGTGGTCGACAGCTTTTCCTTGGCTGCATGGACAGTGCCCCCTTCAGTTGACTTCCCCTAGCCTACATACTGTAGCATCTTCTTCCTACTTTGTTTGTTTTGTTTTTGTTTTTGTTTGTTTCTTTGTTTCTCTGTGTTAGCCTTGGCTGTCCTGGACTTACTTTATAGACCAGGCTGGCCTCGAACTCACAGCGATCCATCTGCCTCTGCCTCCCAAGTGCTGGGATTAAAGGTGTAGAGATGGCTCACAGGGAGCAGAGCTCACTGGCTGCTCTTCCAGAGGTCCTGAGTTCAATTCCTAGCAACCACATGGTGGCTCACACCCATCTATAATGAGATCTGGTGCCCTCTTCTGGCCTGCAGTTGTACATGCAGGCAGAGCACTGTAGACACAATGAATAAATATTTAAAAAAATAAAAAATAAAGGTGTGCGCCACCACACCTGGCTTACTGTAGCATCTTCTAAGTTCCATACAGTTAGGGCAGAATTGCATACACATGGGCGGGAGGACCAACTGGCCTCCAAAGTGAAGGATCAATGGCCCACTCTCCCTCCTCCTCCTCCTCCTGTGAGCAAGTATCAGCGGTCAACAAGCTAAAGTATGATAGATTCCTCCCATCAGGCACAGCTAATCTGATAAAGATGGTACCTACTTTACTTGGAGGCCCACAGCCCACAAGACTGGGTTTTAGAAGAGTGGAATTATAGTGTGGCCTCATTGTCAATGTTGTGCAGCTCTCTGTCACTTCAATAAAATATTTTTTTTTCTAGAGATGTGACACTGTGTAGCCCAGGCTGGCCTAAAACTCTAGGTCCTCCTCCTGCCTCCCACATGTCAAGATTATAGGTAGCTACATATGATCAATGTGAAATCCAGATTTCATACCATGAAGTATATAAAACAAATACTTTCTATTTGTTTGCTTTGTTTTGTTTTTGAGACAATGTTTCTCTGGAAGAGTAGTGCTCTTAACTGCTCAGCCGTCTCTCCGGCCTATAATAGGTTTGTTTTTAAGTACCAGCCAACACAGTTAATTAACACTTTTGATGATTCAAAGCAAAATTCAGTTCACCTCTTAGGACATTTATGGGGCGAAGTAGAAGGCCTGAGTGAGTGTAGGCTGTAGACATGAGGCAGCCATGTCAAGGGCCATGGCCTCAGAGCCACGGGGAAACGGCAAACCTCCTCCCCGGACACACCCAGGATGAGGCTCAAAGGGCTGACTCAGCCTTCCTTTGATAGCGCGTACCATCCTGAAGACTGCTCCCCTACAGAGCCTGCCTCCACCCAGAACGGCTAACCCTGCCGCCATGTTCAGCTGTATGCAATAACCCCAGGTCCCTGTTCAGCTATACATAATAAACACGCTGCGTTTCCTGGGTGCTGAGGTTTCTGCATGAGAAAGCCCAGGTTACCCAATGCTGGGTTTTCCCTGTGTGCCTGTCCTTTCTTCACTCCTCCATCACCCGAGTCAAGCCCATCCCTGGCTGTGCTGGGCATGACAGGCATTCCCAGAAGGAAGTCTACGAAGCAGAGCCATTTTCCCTTGTATTCAAAGTTTGGTGTTTTGGTTTTGTTTTGTTTTGTTTTTGTTTTTTTGTTTTACAAACAACTCATCTTCTCTGAGCTGTACTCTAAGTGGCTCCTGACACAGTCCCTATGGCAATATTAATTTAACCTCGTTAAATTAATTTCAGAGCTCACACTGACATCTGCCCACTTGGGCTGGATTTGGCTTGGACTGAGTGGGACTCTGTCTGCCAAAGCAAACAGGGACTTGAGCCAGGAGATGCCAGGGAAAGATGGGGCTGGCAGACAGTAACATTCACAGCTGGGTACCACCACCCTTACCCACTTACAGACATCATCTCAGTCCCCACACAAAACCCTTGAGCCACTTACGGTCCCGTTCTGAAAATCAGGAAAGTATTTGTCTAAGCATTAAGAGAAAGGATTGAATAATGAAACATTCTAGCACACTGGTAATCCCAGTGCTGGGCATGGGTTACTGGGGCTCGTTGGCCAGAATGCCAGGCCGATAAGAGACGTTGTCTCAAAAAACAAGGTGGATAGTGTCTTGTCATTCTGCACCCAGCAGCGGTGGGCCTGGGCCCCATATCAGGCTGGTCAGTATAGGTGCTGCTTTCCTCCAGATGGCAACATCTGGACCTTGAGATCAAAGGTCCCAAGGTCCGGTTTCTTGCTCAAGGACAGAGTAGAGTGATCAGGGGGGAGGCTTGTGGCCTGGGCACTAAAGGGGGAGTTAGTTGCGGGTGTGGGGTGTGGGTGGAAAATGAGTTTCCACACCAGGTGTTATAGTTTGCTCTTTTTAGAATGAGCTCTGCCAAGTGTTAACTCCTTGTTTGAGCAATTGTGCCAGGCGCAGCAGTGGAAGCAGGCGAATGTCCAAACCCAGCCGGCAGACAGGGTGAGATGCAGGCCCAGTGGTGCTTCACCGGGGGTCAGCACCGAGCTATCAACAGTGGTTGAGCAGGCCCCAGGGGCGGCAAAGGCAATTATGCCATTGATGTCTGACCACCGTGTATCCAGGGCCCTGCACCCCCCTGCCGCGCCCCCCCCCCGAATAAATGGAGTCTCAGACAGTCATGGTGGAGGAATGGCAAGCAAAAGAGCATGAGCCCGAACACAAGAGGAGCACATGCACACACACACACACACACACACACACACACACACACACACACGCCAGCCAGCCTTTATCTATAAATCTTGGGCACTGGGGAAGGGTTTTGAGGGTGAATGTGTCTGATTCACTAGAGTTAAGGGTGCCAGGATACTTAATCTACATACAGCGGTACAATACATCATTTACACGCAGTGACACGGGGCCCTATCAGAAGAAGGAGTAAACAGCACTTAATTATCCTATGAGTGAGGGGGTGACCCCTAGGTACACTAAAGGGCTATTTGCTGGAGGCTAAGATCTCAGCATAGATTGGGGTACTTCCAGAAATTCCCCGTGCTTGTTAAAGTTCCTCATCAGGAAAGGATCAGACCTGTACTTTTCTTTTAGGACTATGTGACACTCCTTACAAAATCTGGGGTTCCCAGATCAGGTGGAGTGAGAACCCGGCTGAGAAATGTGAGCAGAGTCCCACAGTGCATGAGGGAAAAAAAAAGGTACCCACATGACCACACACGCAAAATGAATGTAATGGGCTGGAAAGATGGCTCGGCAGGTAAGGGCTCTTGCTGCCAAGTCTGACAACCTGAGTAAAATCTCCAGGACTCACATAGTGGAAGGAGAGAACTGACTCCACACACACACACACACACACACACACACACACACACACACACACCACACACTACACACTACACACACAACACACATACACAGACACACCACACACACCACATACACAATACAAACACAACACACACATACAACACATACATAATACACACACAACACACATACACACATACACACACAACACACATACACACATAACACACAAATACACACAGCACACATACAACACACACACACACACACTCACCCTTCTTTGAAGCATTGATGTGAGAAGTAAATAAGATAAGACATGTAAAACACCTGTCTCAGCTTCTGAAACACAAGCAGTCTCATTCTCCTTTGATCCTGGACCATAACCTTTCTCAGTAGGCTGTATGGCATGACCCCAAAGGTGATCATATGGCAATCCCAGGACCTATGAATGTCATATCTAATGCTGTTTAAAAAAGCAAAAGCTAGGGCAGGAGAGTTGGCTCAGTGGTTAAGAGCTCTTGTTGTTGCAAAGGATTGGAGTTCCATTTCCAGCACACACATGGAGGTTCATCACCTCAGCCATCACGCATACATGTGCTTGCTACACAAACATACATGCAGGCAAACACTCATATGCATAAGATAGTAAAAATAAATAAAAAATATTAAAAATTTAAAAAACCAAACAAGAAAAAGAACCTCCCAGAATCTTCCAGAAAGCAGCCAGCTAACTCAGATGCTAAGAAGAACTGTTCATGCTTTGGCCCATCAGAACAATGAATATGTGCTGTTTTAAGCCACTAGTGCATATATTCCCTAAATTTAAAGAACTGGGATGAAAGAATAACAGGCTTCTCCCCCGTTGGCCCCCAGTTCTCACGGGCTGTCTACCCTCAGCACATTTCATTGGTTCACATACTCCACGTGGAATGAGACAAACTCGAACAGTACTGTACGGAACTAGATCACTGGCTTTGCTGAGGCTAGCCTCAGGAAGACACCAGCCACCCGCCCGCCCACCCTCATGCGCCCCTATTCGCCCAGAGCATTCTGAGCCGGAAGGAGTTCAGCCAAGCACCCATCCTTCCTCAGTACAGACCCACAAGGCCCGGAGACCTGGAATTCTCATCTGGTTGACAGATGAAGACACAGGTTAAACGGAGCAAGTGGCCGGTGTGCAGGGATCCTGATGCTTAGCCAAGGCCTCTCTCTAGTATATTCCACACTCTCTTCTTTTTCTAAGTGCAAACAAGGCTATTTGCGGCAGTGACACTTCCCTATGAAGCTGAGCAGTGGCGTAATTACAAGGGCTTGGGAATTAATGGTACTAAATGGGTAATTTGGGTTTCATGTTAAATCGTGGAATAGATGACCCAGGGTCAGGAAGATTGGCTCTCCAAGTGTCACCTCTGCCATCTGGTGGTCAAATAACAGTATCATTGCAACAATTGGCCATGGATACAGTCATCAAGTAGGCCATGAGTGACCTTGGGGTCGGGTTCATGAATTGACTGTGAGATCTGACTTGTAAGGCCTGAGATGACAAAATAAAATGCTAAATACACAAATAAAGGTCAAATGTGTCCCACAATATTTCACCTCAGGATGAGATCTGTGGAAGAGCCCCTTCATTCATTTCTTCAATAAATATTTATTAAACACTGTCTCAGTTGGTTTCCCAGGAAACAGACTTCAGGCAGAGACGTGTGTGAGGGAGGGTGGCTGGGGAATACGCCTGAAGACAACCCTTGTAAGGGATTGAGGGAAAAATAACTGGCTGGAAAGAATTGAACTCAGATGACCTTATAACAGGGGTCTGGGCCAACCCTGCTCCAGAGCCGTGGAATTGGCTGGGCAAGCTGACTGCGCCTTGATATCCTGTGTCCAGTAGTCATTAGACTAGCCTTGAGCTAGCGCAGACAATATGGCTGCACCAAGGGACCGAGTACCTTGATTCTAAGTGGCAGAGCTGCCCACAGCATCTGCTTATAGGCATCTATGGTCATTGGAGTCCTAGCCGGCTCTGGAGGTACAGAGTCGGGTGATAGAACATCTCTACCTCCAAAGGCATCCAGGAGCACGGAGAAAAGAAAGAAAGGCCTGGGGTTTTAGAAATCAAAACCCAAGCTGCGCAGTTGTGGCGCACGCCTTTAATCCCAGCACTTGGGAGGCAGAGGCAGGTGGAGCTCTGTGAGTCCCAGGCCAGCCTGGTCTACAGAGCAAGTTCCAGGACAGCCAGAGAAACCTTGACTCAAAAAAAACAAAAAAGCAACAACAGAAAATGTATTCTATAAAGACTCAGTGGCAAAGAAAAAAATCTTTGCTTTTATTACGACAGTAGAGCACGTTGAACATATGTGGGGTGAAATGCGAGTTCCTCTCTGCTGATATAAACAGTAAAGAAAAGATCCTTCCAGAAATAGTTCTAGAGATATTTAACCAAAGCAGTGGGAATTGGCTTCTGTGTTTACCTGTAATAGAGCCTGGCTCCTTTATTCCCTTTTGCTCCACTCAGGCAGAGATGATGGAGCACTGCCTGTATCCTGGAGCTCCAAGTGTTGTGCGCTGTTGGAAAGGAGAGTTGCCTATAGGCAGGTGTCATTTCTGGGGGAAGACTGGTGCTGATGAATTAACTGTTTTCCCCATATGTAGTGCTCTGGTGACACCAGGAGAGCTGGTCCTGGGAGGTCTCCAGTTCCTCTGCGCCTACCCATTTGGTATTCCTTGGCTGACACATGGTCTCAACCATTCCTTCCTCTGCACCCCTTTTGATCTTCCTCTTCTCCCACTGATGTAAACTTTATTTCCTCTCAAGGAAAAGCAACCAGATTCTCGCCTGCTGTCCCCAATATGACAGTGAGTTCTGTAATTTTAGGCATAAGCTTAAATATTGAAATGCACAAAAATATTTCGTTCTTTTTTCTTTTTTCTTTTTTTTCCGAGACAGGGTTTCTCTGTGTAGCCTCGACTGTCCTGGACTCACTTTGTAGACCAGGCTGGCCTCGATCTCACAGCGACCCGCCTGCCTCTGCCTCCTGAGTGCTGGGATTAAAGGCGTGAGCCACCACCGCGCGACACGCACAAAAATATTTCTAGAAGACAATTTTCAGGAAAACCTTTTGGAACTCAAAAAGACCCCCCAAAAATGCATTTGTTAGGGCTGGTTGTGGCCCATGCCTTTAATCCCAGCACTCAGGAAACAGAGGTAACTAGATCTCTGTGAGTTCCAGGCCAGCCTTGTCTAGGTAGCAAGTTTTAAGCCCGCAAACATATGTAGTAAGACTCTGTCTCAAGAAACTGAGGGGGGGGGCCGGGGTTGAAGCATTTCTTCTCCCCTAGCACATCTGCTTGCTTCATTCTCTGAGGTAGGAGAGCGGCTGCCCTGGGGTCTTGACATGGCAGAAGGAACTGATGACCTCTGAAGTTCCTGTCTTCAGAGCTTCCTGTCTGGGAACCTCTCTCTTTTGCCTTTCCCTGATCAGTGTTTCCTCCTGAATTCTCTGTACTAACCTGAGCCATAAGCAAGAGAAAATTCTGGAAGACCTTCTTTCTCTACCCCCTTCTGGCTGATGAATCATCGAGTTTAGTCAGTGCCACATTTGCCATTGCTGCCTAATTTGTGACACTGCAAATCCCCTCCCCTCTTGAGGCTTCCCAGCCTCAGGACTTTAGACATTTTTTTCTTCTCTTTTATTGAAAATATATTTTTTCCATACAATATATTCTAATTATGGTTTTCCCTCCTTCTCCTCCTCCCAGTTCCGCCCCACTTCCCTCCCATCTGGAGCCACTTTCTGTCTCTCCTTTAAAAAAGAAACAGACATCTAAGTAAAAAATAATAAAAGAAATTAAAAGCAAATCAGAATATGGCAAAACACCCAAACAAGAAAAAAATGCCAAAGAAAAAGCACAAACAATTGCATATAGATGCAGAGACACACAAGTCTGTACTCTCGGGGGCCCATGATTGCTGCCTGTCAGGAGCTGTCGTGGGCATTACAGAATTTTCTGCAGTACTTCTGGCTTCTACCTACCAGATGCCAATTAGTAGTACCAACCAGTCAGTCAATCACAAAAGAAAGAAAGAAAGAAAGAAAGAAAGAAAGAAAGAAAGAAAAGAGAGAAAGAAAGAAATGTCTCAAACACCCATATAAATAAAGTACATAAATAAATAAAATTTAATGGCTGTACTGGGACTGAGGGGGATTACATGGTAAAGCATTTGCCGGACAAACATAAGGACATGAGTTTGGGTCCCCAGAACCCCGTTAAAATGGGGGGAAAAAGTCATACTATCATTGTCCTGGAAGAGGCAGAGATAAGAACATCCCACAGCCGGTTAGTATTGCCAAGTCAGTGAGTTCCATAGCCAGTGAGAAACAAGGTCTGAAAAGCTTTAAGGTGAGGAGTGGTCATAGAAGACACCTGACATCAGCTTCTGGCTTCTGCTGACACGTGTACACCCATGCACCCACACTTACACACACACACACACACACACACACACACACACACACACACACGCACAAAATATACATAAATATATTAAAACACCCATACACACACCTCCGATTTGTACTGTGACAAGTCACATTGGAGCCTAAGGCAAAAGGGAAAAATGTGTGCCCAGTATGCATTGACCAAAATGTCTTCTCACATTTTGAAACAAAAGAGTTCTGGAAAGTTCCATAGTGACAATAAAGAAGATTGATTTCACTCTATTCAGAGGTAAAATTTGAAGGGAGAAACATCCCCGGGCAGTTAAAGAATGCCTAACACAAGATGGAGATGCCAGGGGCGGGGGGTGGGCTCCTCAAAAATGTATTAAGAATTTCAAAACAATGATGACACTTAAGTAAGCGCAGGGCCTTGGATGGGGGGAGGAGACTCCTGAACGTGGGAGCTCCTGTGGACTATATGAGCTACCCCATCTGTTCACTTGCTTTTATCAACCTCATAAGTGTGCCTGCTGGGGACTTCCAGAGCCTCATAGACCTTGGGAAGCCCAAGGCTGACACAACTGTCCTCAGTGTGCAATAGCCTGGCCTCCTGAACCAAACAGGCAGTCCTTATTGAAAATGTTGATGTTTTGTTCATTTTCTTTCTTTCTTTCTTTCTTTCTTTTTCTTTTCTTTTCTTTTTTTTCTTTTTTTGGTTTTTTGAGACAGAGTTTCTTTGTGTAGCCTTGGCTGTCCTGGACTCTGTAGACCAGGCTAGCCTCGAACTCATAGCAATCCGTCTGCCTCTGCTTCCCTAGTGCTGGGATTAAAGGTGTGCGTCACCATACCTGGCCTCATTTTTATTTTTAAAAACTGCATTAAATTACGACTTAATGGAAGCTTTTTTTACCCTTTACAATTTTGCCCCTGAGTGGAGCCCTTCACTTGCCTTACCCTAACTGACTCAAATGCCAGCTTCCTCACTAGTTCAGAGCTATGTTACTCAAACTTTGACCCATATCAGAAACTACTGGGAGACTTACTGAATTTGGCTGCTGAGCTTATGCCCAGAGTCTGCTCAGGAGGTCTGGGGCGATGGGGCCCAGAAGGTATTTTTGTTGTTGTTTATTTTTGTTTTTGTTTTGTTTTGCTGTGGTTCAGGAGGTCAAACCTGTCACCTTGTGCACAAAAGAAAAGTGCTGGACCACCTAGCTACATCCCAGTCTGAGAACGTGTGTCTCTGACAAGTGTGTGCAGTATTGCTGCTGGCTCAGGCACCCTGAAAACTGCTGCTGTTGGAGGCAGAGGCAGGTGGATCTCTGATTTCCAAGCCAGCCTGGTCTACAAAGCAAGTCCAGCCAAGGCTACCATAGAGAAACTCAAACAAACAAAAATTAAAATGCTGGGTGTGGTGGTGCATGTCTTTAACTCCAGCACTCGGGAGGCAGAAGCAGGAGGATCGCTGTGAGTTCAAGGCCAGTCTGGTCTACAAAGTGAGTCTAGGACAGCCAAGGCCAAGACTACACAGAGGAACCATATCTTGAAAAACAAAACAAACAAAACGTTTTTAATGGAGCCAGGCTTGGTAGCACACACCTTTAATTCCAGCACTGAGGAGACAGAGGCAGGCAGATCACTGAGTTCAAAGCCAGCCTGGTGCACAGAGAGAGTTCCAGGACTGCCAGAATTACATAGAGAAATTCTATCTTTAAAAAATAAATAAATAGGGGGCTGGAGAGACAGCTCAGAGGTTAAGAGCACTGCTTGCTCTTCCAAAGGTCCTGAGTTCAATTCCCAGCAACCCCATGGTGGCTCACAATCATCTATAATGAGATCTGGTGCCCTCTTCTGGTGTACATGCATGCAAAACACTGTTTATATATGATAAATAAATTGATTAAAATAAATAAATCAAACAAGCTAAAAAAAAAAAAACCCTCAGAGCCTCTCTAATGGATCCACTGGTTCTCCCTGCCTAATCTGGCTACCTTCTCAGCCTTGAGGGCTCATTCTTTAAACTTTTTATTATATATTAATTGCCTACGAGAATGGAGTTCATTGTGGCATTTTCACACATGCATATAATGCATTTATTTTTATTTTATGTGCATGATTTTTTTTTTTGCCTACATGTATGTCTCTGCTCTCCCAGAAGACTCAGGTTCGATTCCTAGCACCCACATTGTAGCATACAACTATTTGTAAGTTCAGTTCCAGGGAATCAAGTGCCTTCTTCTGGCCTCTGCTGGCACCGCACACAGTGTGTGGTACACAGACATACAGAGAGGCAAAAGACCCATAAGCTTAAATTAAGAGTAAATACATAGCTTTAACTTAAGAATATCTAAGTAACATTTAAAAATAACTGAGAGTCTCACTGTGTTGTTGCCCACGCTCATGTCAAACTACTGAGTTCAAGTAATAATCTTGCCTTAGCGTCCGCAGTAGCTGCATTGTAAGTACAGGCCACCACTGAGCCACATTCCCAGCCCTACTATAACTTTTCCATGATTTTTGTTATGTTGAAAAGTTTTGATCAGTTAAATTTGTTACTTTAAAAATCAACCAAAGAAACACTTTTTACTATGAAAGAATAATGCCAAACTTCAAAGCACGGGCTACAATATGAAGTTGCTTAAAGTTGGTTTGGATAGTTGGCTCCTGATGTCATGGAAAAGGGATGGAAAAATGAAAGTCAGAGGACAGAGTGATCTGCAGTCTGTCGTGGAAAATATTAGACATCTTACAGGGTGAAGTAAGCTCAAATTCTGGAATAAAAATATTGCCCATCAAACGTAAAGGAAACCACATGGCAGCAGCTTTGGACCCCAATCTCCCTGAAAGTAATATATTCTAGTGTGCTTCAATATGCTAATTTCTGTCCTACATCTTAGATGCTTTTCCATACTTTAAAAAATGCACATATTCTTGGGGATAGGGAGATAGCTCAGTGGGTAAAGTTACCTTCTGCCCTCCTCCCTCCCTCCCTCCCTCTCTTCCCTCAACACCTCTCTTTCTCACGCACACACACCCACACACACATCTCTCTCTCACACACACACATACACACATCTCTTTCTCACACATCTCTCTCGCACACACATCTCTTTCTTTCTCTCTCTCTCTCACACACCTCTTTCTCACACACCTCCCTCCCTCCCTCTCTCTCTCTCTCTCTCTCTCACACACACACACACACACACACACACACACACACACACACACACACAGTTACATTCTATTAGAGAAAGGGTGATGATAGACAAATTCCTAAAAAGGAAGTGTAAGGAGGAGAGGGCATTCCCTAATCATCCAGGGAACTCAGGGAAAACCTCACTCAGCATGCTCCAAGCAAAGGAAATGAAGGACTCGCTGTAGTTATTAGACAAATAAGATATTGGTAACATTATGAACAATGCTTTTTAAAATTTGCCCCACCATGGACAGGAGAGATGGCTCAGCAGTTAAGGGCACTGGTTTCTCTTCCAAAGGATAAGACTACTTCTCCTTCTCCTCCTCCTCCTCCTCCTTCTTCTTCTTTTGGTTTTTCAAGACAGGGTTTCTCTGTGTAGCCTTGGCTGTCCTAGACTCACTTTGTACACCAGGCTGGCCTCGAACTCATAGAGATCCACCTGCTTCTGCCTCCTGAGTGATGGGATTAGAGGCGTGCGCCACCATGCCCAGCTGCTCACAACTTCTTGTAACTCCAGCTTCAGGGGTTTCCATCCGTTGCCCTTTCTGGCTTCCTTAGGCAAGCATGCACATGGTGCACATATATACACTCAGGTACATACACATAAACACACACACACACAGAGACACACACACACACAGACACACACAAACTAATTAAATAAGTAGCCATTCTTTAAAAATAGCTCCATCATTATGGGACAACACTGCAGTAGTCACTTCTGCATAAGTGTAGTTAAAGACCTGACATAAACAACAGCAGGAATGGAAGATTTATTTGCGCTCACTGTTTCAAGGACTTTAGTCCATTGTGGCTGCCTCCATTGTCCTTGGGCTGGTGTTGAGGCACACCATCACGGCAGCAGGAGCATGCGGAGGAGCTACTTCACCTCAGGGTGAACAGGATGTAGGAGAGAGAAAAAGGGGGTGAAGGCTATGTATAACCTCCAGTGGCCTCTTTCCTCCGGTGATAGCCCGTTGCCAGGTTACCAGAACCTCCCAAAATAGCAACAGTAGCTGAGGACCAAGCTGTCAACATATGAACCTCAAGGGACAGTTTGTATTTGGACTGTAGCATGTGTCATGGCTGTTCTGGATGCTGTCATGGAGGGAGTTTGCTAAGCGTTGTTATCTTGGTTGTCTCTTTGGGCCCAGCAAATCATTGCAGGCTACACAAATCGACTTGTCCGTTCTATAAAGTTTCCTGTAATAGTAAAAAAAAAAAAAAAAAAGTCTTTGTTTCTAGAGCATTTTAAAATCATGGACTAACACAGATAAAATCTACCATCAGTATAAATTCTATCAGTACAAATATTTGTTGCTAATCAGTACGTCTGAGCAAAGACAATTAATGTAGATAGATGTCTGACAGGGGATGTGGCTTAAGGCAGAGTGCTTGCCTAGCATGTATTCCTGGGGCGTAAACCCCAGTGTCACAGCCAATTTGAGTTCAAGTCTGTGACAGCGTGGCTGCTTGGTCAATTTTAGTCCCCCCCCCCTTTAGTTTGAGTTCTGAGAAAATTAAATCAAGAATGCTTAAGGTAGCCCTTAGAAGGTCTGCAGGGAATGGAGAATTCTCTGACATGGGTTACTTCATGGCAGGGTTCTCCTGTTCCAAAGCCAGGTAACGTGAGTGGCTGTGCTCAGAGCATTCTGCAAAGGTTGGGTGGCATGCTGCGTATTGATGAACAGCACCTATCCACAGAACACTCTGGAGAGCTGATCTCTTCCACGTGAATTCCCTCTCCCGAGCTACATGGAAGCTAGAGCAATATGTCTGAGCCTGTAGACGTGGGAGCTAAGTCAACTTGTTTTCTTTAAAACATTATCCAGCCTCATGTATTTTGTTGCAGTAAAGAAAAAAGAACAAATACGCCACGTATGTGTTATTACCAATATTTTTTTAAAAAAAGATTTCCTATAAATAAAAAGGGATGTGAGTCCAGAATGCTAGGAAAGGGGCCCAGGGATGCGGCCCGGGACGCGGCCCAGGGATAGGCACTTGCCTGGAATGCATGAGGCCCCATGTTTGGACTGCAGCACTGAAAAACAGATTTTAAAAAAGTCCTGGAAAAGTATTTTGGTAGACAGTTAATATACCAGACTTTTATAAGTATGTATCAATATTTTTAACTTGAAAGGTACATAATCCCTGGGGCTGGAGATGGCTGAACAGCTAAGGGGACTCAGGTTTGATTCCCAACACCCACATAGCTGCTCACAACTAGCTGTAACTCCAGTAGCAAAAGGTGTGATGCCTTCTTCTGCCCACCTTGGGCATCAGGCATGTACAAGTTCATGAGCATATGTGTATGTAAGATACTCCTACCCAGAATACTTTAAAATTCAAAATTTAAAACCAACACCATTTAAAAAGTATGTAATCATGGGATTAAATTTGTAGTAACACATTTTACCTAAGTACAAATTTTTCTGGAAAGAAAAGAACCCTTATACATGTTTTGAATTTGTTAACTTCTGGAGAATTTGAGACAAATCTAATTACTTCCTCCTTTTTTTCCACTATTGTGTTCCTTTCTGCTGTTTTCCTTTTCTTTCTTGGTTATGTAGGCTATTGTGTGGGCCCAGGGCCTTGTGCTTGCTGAGCCGACACCCCACCTTTAAGCTACACCCCTAGCCATTAGTTGTCATATTTAACAAAAGGAATCAACTTTCCTTTACTCCAGACACAAAAGAAAATTTAGAGACTTGAAGATCAGACTCTGCTCAGCTACTTTTCTCCACAATGCTTATGACATATAATTCTAACAAACTGGAGGAGGCAGAAATACCCTACTATTGCTTGTACGAGTAGCTGGGCAAAGATTCTGAATGTATTTACATATTTAGTGAGCCTTGTAGATTTAGCAACAGAAGTACATTAAATGTGCATTTAGTCTCAGTGCTCTGTGTTTCTTTTGGGGGATGCATCTGAACATCATACTTTTAGCAAGATGTAAACCCTTATGATTGCTACACTGTAAAGAGCTCCTGCAGTTGGACCATTCATAAGCATGTGCCCTGTATCATTTTGTTTAGCTGAAGACAGTTTTGGATACATCATCGTGGACTTAAAACAAATTTTAGAAACAGTGGGGATTTATTGAACTCATAAAACCAGGGTAAAAAGTTTGCCTCATAAAATATTTGACCCCAACCTTGAACAAACCAAAGGACTAAGCTTACATTACTTTTATAACAGAGTAATTTTTAAAGATGCTCAATCAAGACAAAAAAAAATTCTTTTCTTTTAGAATAAAAGACCCTTTTCCCTCTTATCTCTAGCTGTTAGATGGACTATTATGCAAATATACTTTTTAGTGTCAACAAGAAGAAACACAGCTTAATAACTATTTTCTTCCTTTCAGATACTTCTGACTGCTTATCTGGCCTGTTTTCCTAGAGGGAGCCTGCAACTAAAGACTTCTTAAAAAGCAATTAATCTTTACCGTTCCCCGAGAGAAGAAAAACAAGAAGCAAAAGAGAAGAAAAAAAATGCGAAGTATCCAGGTTCAAAAAAATACAAAATTGTTTTTGAAAAAGGCTAATTATGTTCCTTTTGCAAGAAAAAGGAAGAGTTTTAGAAATTGGAAAACAAATACTCCACATATACACACAAAAGAATGGGGCGTGCAGTTGGTTTCGACATCATTTGGGTCCTTGACAATTTTATCAAGCCATACAATTACAATGTCAGTTCTTATTAATCTCCAAGTACAAAAACGGAGCAGGGCTTGTTTCTGAGGTTAAACAAAAGTTTTCAGTCTTTTAGACAAGCTAAGACAACAGTGCTCTCTTGAGAACGTCTTCATTCTTTTGTTCCGACCCACTTCCTGAATGAACAATCTTCTTCCTGTCAAAAATCTCCCCTAGTTGGTAGCAGTGCTTCAAATTCTCCCTTGTAAAAATTGTGCTATTTGTAAAACGATGGGTGTGTGTTACCATACATAGAAAAATATAACAACGAAGGAGGCAGGTGTGAGCCTGGAATGGGCAAGGCTGTAGGAGACAAACGAGACCCAAATCGCCTGTGAGGTACTTGGCTCGGTGTCTTGTCTGGCCCAAGACCAACTGTTGCTGATCCAAAGATGGATAAATCCCTCTAGCTGAGTGCAGCTGGAATGAAACGGAGCAGTTCTCAGGAAAACAAAGGCCAAGCCTGAGGACGAACCCTTATAAGGGCTTTCAAAGTGACCCCCAGAGACGGTTACTCAGACTCCCAGCAACAGATTTTGCTAGACTCGTGTCGTTCTCTACTGACAAACGCTTAAAATGCTGCTTGGTCAGGAACAGGTGAGAAAAAGCTAGGAAACAGTTTTACCAAATAATAATAATATCGTTTGTTAGCTTTTTGTTGCTATGGCAAAATGCCCGAGACAAATGATTTAGAAGCAGGAAGATTAATTTTGCCTCATGTTTCATGGAGGCTGGCTTCATCCCTCGGGGCCTGAGGTGAAGCAAACTATCATGGTGGAACAGAATATGGAGGGAAAGCTGATCACCTCATGGTGGTGGAGTGGGAAGTGGGCAAAGAGAGAAAATGAGTCTCTATGGACAGACTAGACCCTTGAAGGTATGCCCCACCCCCGGCCCGCCCCGCTCCGTCCCACCCCCGCCCCGCCCCGCTCCGCCCCACCCCCTGCCCCGCCCCCATCCCTCCCACCCCAGTGACCCACTTTTCCAAACTAGGCTCCACCTTCTACTAGCCCAATCGCTATGAGCTCATCAACTAACTGATCCACTGATGAAGTTAACACCTTCAGGTCCAATTATGTCTCAACAGCACCACCGGCTGGAACCAAGGCATCAACAAGTGAGCGTGGGGCAAAGATGACAGGCTTCGTATCCAAATTATGAGAAATACAAGTCTGGTTACATGGAGGCAGTACTCTCTTTCGGCAAGGGCAGCGCACGCCTGTACTCAACAGGCTCCTGGAGGCTGAGGCTGGGCGAACTCTAAAGCGCTGGACTTTGAAAATGGCCTAGGCTATAAAACAACATGCTGTCTGGAAAAGAGAAAAAAAAATTCTGAGCAACCACATTACTGTGAGGACAAAATAAACCTACCCCTGAAGGACTTCAGTGAAACCAACCAGACCGAGTTCAGCTCAGCATCTGCTTGTGGAGACACAAAAGGCCTCAGCTGTGCGAACTGTTTGCAAGTGCAGGGCCCTGACCCAAATGCAGGAGTGGTGTGAGGACTTAATTAGGAAAGGGGAAGAAGATTAATGTGAAGAATGAACATAAAATAACAGGCCGGGCAGTGGTGGCGCAAGCCTTTAATACTGGCACTAGGGAGGCAGAGGCAGGCGGAGCTCTGTGAGTTTGAGGCCAGCCTGGTCTGCAAAGAGAGTTCCAGGACAACCAAGGCTACACAGAGAAACCCTGTCTCAAAAAACCAAAAACTCCAAACAAAATAACAGTAAACCATTTGAAAAGGGAATCAAATTAGTATCTACCTACCTAAAGTTGCATATTGTACATATAAATCAGTGTATATATATATATATATATATATATATATATATATATATATATATATGCATGTGTAGTTAAAATGAGAATTTCCCAACCCATCTGGGTTGATGGTGCTCCCTCAAGATCTATACACTATCTTAACAGAACCCCAACATAAGCCATCAGAAGTCCCCCCTTTGAGTTGCTGGTCAGGGTTGTCCAAGAGACTCCCCATACATAGGCTATCACTGTTGCTTTGGGTTGCCTCCCAGAGACGGAAGGTAAATCTCTATTGCTGAAGACACCATGCACTCTGGACACAGAACCCAGAGGCTATGAAGTAAATCTACCCTGAAGTCTCTCTCCCCCCTGAGGACTAGCTTCCATGGCTGCAGAAGGCAACAGGAAGAAGCTTTCAGAGGCAGGAAGCAGCCAATAGTCCCACCCTGCCATGACACCGGTAAATTTAAAAATGGCAAGAACGAGACAATACTCCTCCAGTGGCACGGATACCCTGGCAGTAACCAACAGCACTCTAATGGACTTAAAGCCTCTTCAACAAGAGAGGTCATGCCTGGTACTGGATACAGGCAACTACCAGGAGCTAGTGAGGTCATGGATTTTTAAAGGAGAACCCAGTACTGTCACTTTAATAAACCAGAATAATTCCTAACTGCATTCTAAATAATTATCCTTACACCCACAAATAAGTATCCCTGTCAAAGAAGTATCTCCTTGCAATGTAGATCATTACAGAAATCCAGGATGCAGAGGATGTGTGACCACGTGGTGCCCAGACCCAACTGATGCATCTAGAACACAACTCCTCCTGCACCCAGCACTCCGGGATCATAGCAGATGACTGGGTGGAAAGACGGCATAATCCAGAGGACAGGAAGTTCCCTGTGAGATTTGGACTACTAGAAACGTAAGACAAGCCACACACATGAAGTCTAATTAACACGACTTCTTAAACAAGACCTGAACGAGGATAGCACTGACAGACATGCTACCAGGAGAGGGAGAGAGTTCGTTGGGTGTCAAGCAAGACAGAGAACGACAGGCAACCAAGAAATGCTGGGATCAGAAGAAATCATCTTCCCCAGGGAGGAGCCCCCAGACTTGTTATCAAGAGATCAACAGCCCTGAAATCATATGCATGCAAGTAACTTCATAATGGCTGAGCAGGTTGTATTTGTATAGTTAGGAATATGTGTGTGTGTGTGTGTGTGTGTGTGTGTGTGTGTGTGTGTGTGTGTGTGTGTGTAAAACAAGAAAATAGAACCCATGAAGTTGAGATAGAGCAAGGACAGTACAAGGGAATGGTAAGAAAGAAAACGAGGAAAACAATGTAATCAATTATACTTTAATTTTGAAATGTATGTTTTGGTTGGTTGGTTGGTTTTTGGAGGTAGACTGTCTCTGAGTAGGCCTGGTTGTCCTGGAACTCATTTTGTAGACCAGGCTGGCCTTGAACTCATGGAGATCTGTCTGCCTCTGCCTCCCGAGTGCTGGGATTAAAGGCATGTACCATGTACCACCATCACCCGGCTAAAGGAATGTGTTTTTAAAAAGTAAATCTGGGCAGTGGTGGTGTATGTCTTTAATCTCAGCACTTGGGAGACAGAGTCAGGCAGACTTCTTTGGGTTCGAGGCCAGCCTGGTCTACAGAGTGAGTTCCAGAACAACCATGTCTACCCAAAGAAACCTTGTCTCAAAGATCCTAAGTAGGTAGATAAACAAACAAACAAACAAACAAACAAACAAGCAAACTAATCTCTTGTGAAGACAGTCGGCACTGTAATTCGGATTTGGAATCCCAGCCAGTGCAGGGGTTGAGCAGGCGTTTAAGATTAGTCTGGACAACATATCATGACTCTGTCTCAAACAAAAATACGAGACAAAATAAGCAAGGATAACTCTGTGATTAGACATTGCAGGAACTCCTACTAGAAAAGACAGAAGACTAAGGGTGCCGGAGTTGGGGCTGACTAGGAGGCAGGTGTCAGTCCCGTAGCCAGGAAGGGGAGCGATTTGAGGCCTTTCTTGGGGTTTGTATTGTGGTCTTCGTTTTGTTTGTGCTTGTCAAAATTGTGAAATAATGTTTTCATCAGTTTCATTGTGCTGGTTTTGGTTTCATTTTATCCAGGGAACATAGTGACCTTGCGTATTCTGTAAAACTGTGACTGTCCAACAGGCCACTCAGGATGACCTGTGATACCTCGTACCCTCTCTTCACCACCGTGAGGAATTATAGGGCTAGACTCATTCAGAGATCTTCTTAAAATATGTTTTTTTCTTTGGAATTTTCATATACACATACCCCAGTGATACTCCACCTGTGAATCACGACCCCCACAGGGGTCATAGGCACATCAGGTATTTACATTATTTTTCATAGCAGTAGCACAATTACAGTTATGAAGTAGCAGCAAAATAATACAGTCATCACAAACATGAGGAACCTTATTAAGGGGGCGCAGTATTAGGGAGACTGAGAACCACTGATACACGTACCTTCCCTCCTCCCTTCAATTCTTCCTGGACTGCCTCAACACATTCTTCTCCAATGTTATGTCTCCTCCTCCTCTTCCTCCTCCTCCTCCTCCTCCTCCTCCTCCTCCTCCTCTTCCTCCTCTTTCTCTTTCTCCTCCTCCTCCTCCTCCCTCTTCCCCTCCTCCTCCTCTTCCCATCCCCCTCTTCCTAGTAATGCACTGAGTCCAGTTAGTGCTTTCACTATGTGGATAAATGTTTGCAAATTCACTGGAGTGTGCTCAAGTTGCCAGGGACCAAGTCCCCAAAGGACAAATGATTCTCAGGAGCTCTGAAACCAGCATCTCCTCCTCTAAGGAGCGGAGCCTCCTAATTCCCTCTCCCAGGCATGGGGCTTTGACTGCCTTGATCTTGTGGAGGCCTTGAGCAGGTAACCACAGTGCTGTGAGTCTGTGGGCGCAATGGCCCACAAGGGAGACTTGCCACAGACATTTAGGGGTGATCTTATTCTCAGCACCATGAGCAGTAATGAGTCTGTGCCTTAACCTCTGCCCGATTGCCTCTCTGACCAAGGTTGAGAGCATCATTATCTCTGTGATGAAACTGAAATATTTAGAAGGCAGTGTGGCAGCATGGCCATTCCGCTAAACACCAACAGTTAAGTTCCTTCCTGCGAACCAACTATGACCTCGCCCATCAGTCTCAGAGTTTGAGAACTTTTGTTCTCTTTCTTTAATTGAGGATGCTCATGCCAAATGATGCTGTTCCTGCAGCTAAGGTAGGAGCTGGGAGAGCCCTGGATCCTAACCATGCAGCTGGAGGTTGAGTAATTGGAAGCAGTGTTCAAAGCCATCCCCGTGAGTGTGTGCCAGCTTGGGCTATATGAAGCTTTGTCTTAAGCAAGAAAAGAACTGGAGGATTTTGTTTTGCTTTTGCCCGCATTGGTCGGACACACCAATAATCCTAACGCTTGTGGTGCGGAGGAGGATGATTTGGAGTTTAAAACAGAATTCTCTCTCTAACAGGTGTGTCTAGTCTTTTGACACTGCAATGTAATGTTTTCATCCCCAAGGTTCATGCTCAAGTGCTGCACGATTGAATTACACACACACACACACACACACACACACACACACACACACACACACACACAAAAGTTGTTAAAATAGCCTATAATGTTTTAAGTAAGTTTACAATCTGGTGTTGCACGTCTTTCATGGTTGTCATGTTGTGAAACATGGCCTACTGGCTGCAGGTTGGACAGGCCTGCCATAGTTTCGATTCCAGTTCGACTTAGAACCGAAACGAATGATCTCCTACTTAAAAGTTTTCTTTTCAATAACATAGATGCAAAAGGCAAATAAAAGTTAGCATAATAACCTAACTGTAGAGCGACAACAGAAATGCTAAATATATTGGTGTAGAGCCAGGTGTGGCGGTACACACCTGTAATCCCAGAACTGTGAGTTTGAAGCCAGCCTGGTCTACAAACTGAGTCCAGGACAGCCAAGACAGAGAAATTCTGTCTTGAAAAAAAATCAGATAATATCTCAAGACAAGGAAAAATAATTGCAATAATGTGTAAAAGCAAGGCAAAAATGTGAATTTAGCCTAATGTCATATTAAGAGAGAAAATGATCTATGTGTAGAGAAAAAGACCTAGAGGTCGGGGAGACGGTTCAATCAGCAAAGTACTTATTATGCATTCTGGGAGACTTGGGTTCCCATCCCTGGCACCCACATAAAAATGGGGATGTGTGGCTGTACATGCTTTAATTCCAGAAACAGGAAGGTGGAGGCAGGGTATGTTTAGATGCTCATTAGCCAGACACTCCAGTCAAACTGGTAAGCTCCAGGGATACTGCCTCAAAAAATAAGGTAGAGAGAGACTGAAGAAAACATTGATGCTTGGCCTCCACATGTGTGTATTCACACACATATGAATATGCTACCTGCATACACAGTTTACAAATGAGGGGTTTAAGGTCATTTTCTTTGTTCTCTATATGTTTTACATGTCCTAATAAAAACACATTTATATTATTTTGTATAAACAGGAAATTAAATATTGACAAAATGTCAATGGTCACTTTAAAAAGGTTTTATACCAATTTAGTATGTAACAGAGTCTTTGTATTGATGTTCCAAATACCAGGTGACCCTGTGAATATGGTTAAATAAAGGAGAAGACATTAAAAACAAAGGATGCAAGTAATTACTTTTTCATTTCAATCGTTATTCCAAAATGTGGTCGCCAAGTCATCTTGAGTCACTTCACTGAGAACCTAGCCTCTCGTGTGGTCCCTTCTCGTGGTTACATTTTCCTCTTTTCATCTGCCTGTGCCTCCAAGATTTCTCCATGGATATCTGCTGCTTTTCAGGTAGTGTTTCCTGCAGGCTTCTATCAAGCACACCAATCTGTGTAGTGTAACTGGTACCTTTCATTGAACTTGTCAAGTTACTAAATGCCTCCACGGCGCCCTCCACAGGCACTAGGGCAGAAGAAAACTTTGGACAGACATTGCCAATTCTGTTGTGGTGGATCTTGCTCAACACCGCAGTGTCAGCTCTTAGGTCAGAGATTCTCAACGGAAGCTACATCTCCCAACCTAGGGCTACTAGGATGGTTCAACCTCCTTTATAGACACTACTGTTACAGTTATTTTATATATATATATATATATAAAACTGTGTTTATTTCTCTTAGTTTATCTCTTAACCCGGCCATCACACAAAAATCTGAGACTCTTTTATATTCGTTTATAAAGCTTTACAACACAATCTTGAGCCGTTTAAGTCTGTCCTTAACCCTCTATGTCATCGTGAATCTATCTTTGCCAAGATCCCCATGTTACTAGCTTTCTAGTTCTTTCTTTGTTCCAGCTGGATCTTCTTCGTCTCTCCTGTGCATCTGTGGTGACTGAATCCCCCGCTTTCTCTTCTAACTCCTCCTCCCCTATGTGGCAGGAAGTCCGGCCCTATTCTCTGCCCTGGTCAGCAATTGGCTGTAAGCTGCTTTACTGGCATACAAGGAGGCAACTGGGGAGCAGAGTTTATTGAGACAGGAGATTCTCAGAACAAAGCTTGCAACCTGGTGTGGGGGATACAGAAACCAGCATTTGAATTACACATTATCCTATGCCAACACACTGCTACAACCATCACCAGCTCCTCCACATACACTCATGCCCATAGCTGGATGCTGTCCCCGCCTCTGATACTGTAGCAACGGGGTCCTTTTGATTAACTAAACTTTGTTTCAATTCAGCCCCCATCTCCTCACTTGTCAACATTTCCCCATGTTTCTTAAAGATCCTGTTTATTTTACAGTTGTTACACAGAACATTATAATATTCTTATGATGTTCCTTTCTAAGTATCAGACATTGTTCGGGGACACTGTGGTCAGTTTTGTTGTGTTTTTTTATTTGTTCTTTTTCTTCTGGCTTAAGCTGTAGTGTTATGCAACACAAAAACACAAGGAACGGCTTTCAGTTGTCAGCTAGAGTAAAAATCTCTGCACTAGAATGTCTGCCTCTGCCAGCGAGGAGGTACCTAAACATTCATCATCTACTCACACCGGATACTTAAAAATATCATTATGGTGTGTGTGTGTGTGTGTGTGTGTGTGTGTGTGTGTGTGTGTGTGTGTGTGTACATGACATCTGTGTGAGTAACAGACTTGTATAGAGGTCAGAGGAGGACAACTCTGTGGATTTGGTTCTCTCAGTTCACCAGGAGTGCTGCAAATAGAGGTCAAGTGCCTTTATCTGGTGCCAGCCCCACATTTGATACTTCTATACCACTGGGCTCTTCTCTCTCTCTCTCTCTCTCTCTCTCTCTCTCTCTCTCTCTCTCTCTCTCTCTTCATCCTGATAATACTCCCTTCCTTCCTTTCCTCCTGGTCCCACCCTCCCTCCTCTTCCTCCTCTCCTACTCCTCAGAGAAGAAGACCCCCACACCAACAACGCACCCCAGCACATAAAGTTGCATCAGGACTGAGTGAATCCTCTTCCGCTGCCAGAGGGTAGTGAGCAGGCAACAGAGTCCGTGTCAGAGACAGCTCCTGCTCCCCTTACTAGGGGACCCACATAAAGACTGAACTGCTATTTTCTTATGTTGGCTTTCATAGGCAGAATCTTAAAACAAATAGGAAAACCCAAAAAACAACAAAATGCCTTTACAAGGAAACCATTGCAGACTATGTCTCCACGTGATAAACAATTCTCCTTTATGCAATTTCCTGGAGATAGTTGATGCTCAGTTTACCCTTACTCTTCTCTCTGCCCTCTGTACCGACTTGTTTTCTCTAAGGTCTTACTAATGCCCACTAAACCCTCTCGAGCTTTCAAAGTTCTGAGTGTGGCGTGTCACCACCTATGGGTGCTGCTGACAGACACAGTGACAATAGGGATCCAGCTCACCCAATGGAATGAGGTCAGAGAGAGTCTTGCCTCCATTGAAACCCAAAGGATTGAGAGATCCATCATGCCCAGGCACTGGGGTACAGTGCTATACTTCAGGTATGGTTTGTCCCCCAGAGTTCATGAGCTAGAGGCTTGGTACACAGCGAGGTGGTGCTAGTGTGGCTTAAGAAATGGGGCCTGCTGGAAAGGTCATTAGGTCATAGAGACCTTTCCATCATGAATTGTCTCAAAAGAGGGAGGTTTGTCAGGTGTACATGAGGTTCCTCGAGGATGGCTCATTTTTGAAGAGTCTGACATTTCCCTGGTCTCATGCTTTCTGTCTCACATAACTTCTTCCTCCCTCACACACTCCCACCACGATATCATCTGCTATATTTTGATATATCCAGCAGTAATCTAATCTCTCTTCTTTAATAGCATCAGAAACGTTCACAATATACACAGTCTGATATCTTGCCACTGAAGTCCCAAATTGGAGTAAGATGTACACTAAGCAAACTGTCTTCCTTGCCCATCCACTTGGAGAACCATGTTGGTTGTCCCTTCCCTTGCTTTTTTTTTTTTTATTTTAAGATAGTTCATAGCTCTGGGCAACAGTCTGGTCTCTGAGAGAAAGGGTTTGAGGTAGCATTCGTTCATGGTACATGGCAGGGGGCACATGCCATCCAAAGCACATGTGTTGTGTGTTCAGAGCCAAAGCTTCAGTGGGGCTGAGAAGTGCCACCCAGGTGAGTGCTCCCAGGGGAGTGCTCCCAGAAGCACCTCAGATTCCTTCTGCTTTTGATCTTGATTTCACTTTTGGTTACTATACTTTTAGAAATCTTTCACTGTCACCGAACTTTTTTTTTTTTTAAGATTATTTATACAGTATTTTGCCCGCATTTGTGCCTGTAAGCCAGAAGAGGGCACTAGTGCTCATTGTAGATGATTGTGAGCCACCAGGTGGTTGCTGGGAATTGAAATCAGGACCTTTGGAAGAACAGTGCTCTTAACTTCTGAGCCATCTCTCCAGCCCTACCGTCGCCATCTTTTCTTAACCTTCACATTTAGTTACATGGCCCCAAATGGGAGTATAGCCCACGGTTTAGGAGCTGCGGTATATCTATAGCATAGTTATGACACTCCCATACAATGTGCATCCCAGGAGTTTGCTAGTTCCCATCCCAGACCATTGACCCTGAGTCTGCATTTTAACTCAGATCCGGGTACAGCCTGAGAAGTCTTTTCCTCACAGCCTCATGTGGGACTGGCTCCTTCTCCTTCCAGCCTCTTTTTTAAAAAATTTAAACATTTTAAATTAATTTATTCAGATTACATCTCAATTGTTATCCCTTCACTTGTATCCTCCTGTTCCTCCCTCCCTCCCTCTTTCACCCTATTCCCCTCCCCTAGGTCTGTGACAGAGGGGACCTCCTCCCCCACCATATGGTCACAGCCTATCAGGTCTCATCTTGATAGCCTGCTTATCCTTTCTCTGAGTGCCACCCGGCCTCCCCACCAAGGGAAAGTGGCCAAATAAGGGGCACCAGAGTTCATGTCAGAGTCAGTCCCTGCTTTCCACACAACTGTGGAGAATGTCCTGCCCATTGGGTAGATCTGAGTAGGGGTTCAATGTTTACTGCATGTATTGTCCTTGGTTGGTGCAGAAGCTTAAGTAGACACCCCTGGGTCCAGATTTGCCTGTCATGATGTTCTTCTTGTAGGTTTCTAAGACCATCTAGGTCTTTCTATTTGCCCATTCTCCCATGCTTCTCTCACCTAGAGTCCCAGTAGGAGGTCCTCACATGTATCCCAATCTCCTGGTAGGTGAAGACTTTCATGGGACATCCCTTTTGGTCTAGCCATCCTCTCTTGGTATTCCCCACCTCCCTCTGTGCTCTTGACCCCTTGGCCCTCATTCAGTTCCCCGGACACAGTAGTCTCTTATTCATTACAAAGCCTGGTACCTGCTATGTACCATTACCCACAATGCTCTTCCTATCATCCCTTTTATTGTTCCTTGTTAATGCTCTCGGACGTCATCTCAAGAATCACGTAGAAAGGTGTTCTTGGCTTCTGAACATGGAGCATCACCTGCTTATTATTCAGCTGTGTGATGTCATGGGAATCCCCGTCCAGCACCTAATGGTGTATGGGTTCTGTGAACACTCATTTTTTTTCCCTACAATGAAACTCCATGAAGACAGAGGATCTGGACTGATGTGCTTTGAGCTCACCTTTGTATTTCTCACAACCTACTACAGAGCTTGGAATATCACAAATAGCCAATAAAACGCATCCCTTGCTGACTTTGTCAATCATTCAATAAGTATTTATGATGTATCGTCTATGTGCCAGGCGCTGTGCCACATGCCGTGCACACACTAAGATGAGGACCAGTGCTTCTGCTCTTATGTCACTTATGGAGTAACAGAGGAAGTGGGCAATCACATTGCCACAGAAAACTGAGTATAACTACCAAGGCAAAGAAGTGAATAAGGGACACACTTCTGTGAGCATTTGATAGGGGTGACTGGGGATTTTCTACCATCTACTTAGTAAAGAATACAAAACATGTAAAAGTCTTTTTTAACAATGGTGTGTGTGTGTGTGTGTGTGTGTGTGTGTGTGTGTGTGTGTGTGATGCATGTGTGCCTGTGGGTGCATGTGAAAACGCATACCTTTGTGCATGGAGGCCAGAGGTCAACATCAGGTATCTTCCTTGCTTTCCACTCTATGTCTTGAGACAGTCTTGTACTGAACCTGGAGCTCACTGATTTGGTTGGCTGGCCACTGAGCTACAGGGATGTACCTCAGCATCCCCAGAGCTCAGGTTATAGATAAGTACCACCCTTGCCCAACTTGTACATGCCTGCTGGGGACCCAGGTCTGGGCACTAAGCCATCCCTTCTACCCCTAAAAATACCTTTCAGTTGTAACTCATAGAACACACAACCCACCCATTTAAATGATATGCGTTCATGGCTTTCAGTGTAGTCATCACAATTTCCAAATCACTTTCATTGCTCCCCAGATCAGCTCTTCTCAGCCTTCCTAACGCTGCAACACTTTAATACGGTTCCTCATGTTGTGGTGACCCCCGACCATAAAAGTATTCTGTTGCGAATTCAGAACTGCAATTTTGTCAGTTATGAATCACAATGTAAAGATCTGTATTTTCCAGTGGTCTTAGGGGACTCCCGTGCAGGGTCACTCAACCCCCAAAGGGTCACAACCCACAGGTTGATAACCACTGCTCTCGACTACCACCCGCATCCTTCTCAGCCCAGGGTAACCACTAATCCACCCCTGTGGACTCACCTATTCTGAGCATCCTCTATTTATGGAATTATACACTATTTTAGTTTGTGATTAGCTCTTTTCATTTAGCGTATTTTCAAAGGTGTAGTCAACAAGTAGCCTGGCTTCTTTCCCCCATCACCCTGTCTCCTGTTTCATGTAGGCCAGGCTGCCCTCACACAGATTCACTACGTAGCTGATCAGGGTCTTCACCCTTCTACCCCCAGATCCCAAGTGCTGAGACTACAGGCTTCCCAGTCTCCACTTTTAAAAAAAAAAGTGCTTAATAATATTCCATTATATCAACTATGGCTTGGGGTTTGTTTGTTTTTGTTTTGTTTTACACATCTGGAAACAGAATGCTATTGAACTTTTTTTTTTCCCTTCATAGCCAAAAAATTCAGTTTGCCATGTTTCTAGAAAAAGGTGCCTATAAGTGGACACCAGCCGAGCCCTTCAAGGATGGCAGCCATGTTTAGAAGGCTGCTTTTTATGAGTGAATTGACTCACTCAGCTCAGCTAGTCTACTTAATATTTCTGACTCACAAACGGAAGTGATTTTATTTTGGCGTCCTCTGTCTTTCTCTTGCTGGGTCTCTACTGACTTGCTGTGTTACATTATGCAACTTACTTTAACTGTTTACTTAACTCCTGCGTGCTCTGCAAAATAAGCCCAGTCCAGCCTACTTGTTTGCCAAGACTGTTTGGAGACAATTTTTCATATGATACGCATCATCAGCTCCCACAGAAGGCAGAAGGAATTTGATGTGTGGGGGTTGTCTGGGATCCACTCCAAAATGAGTGCTCTGGAAGAAATATGGACGCCTGATGCTTGCTTGCTGGCCTTATTTGTTTGCACTTATTGCTTTCTCTCTAAGGAACGTTGCAACTCTTTATCAGTTTAGTCATTTTTTTCCCTATATAAGGTTGGCGTTTCCTTTTCTAAAAAGCTTGAAGTGGAAAAAGCCTTCTGACCCTTTCTATTAGTTAGCTGTGTATCAAAAGAGTAACTTTCTGACCTAGTTTTGTGACCTGGGGAAGGATTTCCTCTAAAACCCAGAATTTGTCCTCCCCTCCCCTCCCCTCCCCTCCCCTCCCCTCCCCTCCCCTCCCCTCCCTTCCCCTCCCCTCCCTTCCTCTGCCTTCTCCATCTCTCCCAAGACTGGCCTCTCTAGGCCTCAGCTTGGGATGTGGAATCCAACCAAATTTATCATTCGTGTCTTCACACAATATGCTGTGTGCAATATGCTGAAGAGGAGGCCAAAAAGGAACAACACACATCTTCTCTTTCAAATGCTCTCTGGCTGATGGTTACAACAGTAGAAGATCAGGAAAACGTGTGCTCGCCAAGAGCGGCAAGGACCTGGACGATCTGAGGGCGAACACAGGAGCCGAGGTTTCCGCTTTGTGGGGTGGCCTGCACCTTCAGAAAGAGACTGCGACCGCGGCCATGCTGAGAGAATAGATAGAACTTTTAAAGGAAGGGCAGGAAACAGCCTGTCAGCCTTCCCAGCTGGATTCCTCAGGCTGGGGGCATACATGGACCACAGTCTCTGGAGGTGTGAACAGCAGCTGTGAAAACTAAACTTGCACAAGTAGGAGGGAGGCTTTGCAGGCTGCACACGGAAATCTGTTCTTGGCTGTTTAAGCATCAGGAAGACAATAAAGGCTTTTGGCAAACTGCACACTTAACTCTACACACTTACTCCCAAGTAGAAAGATAGATGAAAGATCAACAAGAGGATAGAGTTCAGGCCTAGAGAAACTATGCAAGAGGGTGGTACACAGGTCCAGCCGAGGCAAAGGGAATGGAAAAGAGGTGACTAAACGCTACAACAGGCCTTGAAGTCTAGGTGTGGGGAAGGCAGTAGAAGCACCTCTTTGGGTCAGAGCTCCTTACTCAGAGGGGCGCCAGGAGGAGCCAAAGATAAACACCTCCTCCAATGACGCCCGGTGGTCGGCCGCCGCCTCCGATTAGCTACTCCAGCCGCCAATCCCGGAGGAGGCGGTGCCGTCCCCGGCCCACTCCGGGCTCCGAGAGCTGCCGGCGCGGGCTGAGAGCCGGGGAAGCCGGCGGAGCCGGGTAGCAGGCGAGGCCCGGACATCGGTCGCCGCGGCAGAGGTAGGCAGGTGGGCAGATCGCAGGGTCCATCGGCCTCGGGGACCCTGCCCTCGGGGACCTGGCTCCGGGGGTCCCTCACCCCGGGACCACGTCGTCCCGTGTAGCCGGCGAGGAAAGGGGCGGTGGTGGGGCCGGCGAAGCGGGACGGGGATGCAGTACAAGACACCGCGCGCCCGGGCTCGGCCTGGGTCCCGAGTCACCCGCACGAGCCGGCGGGGGTGGCACTACGTACCCTAGGCTCCTGTGACGTTCTGTTAGAAAAGCCGGGCCCGGGCTAGTGGCACCACCGGGGGGTCGTCGGGCGGGCGCGCTGCTGGGCAGCCCCGCGTCCCCGCATGCCGTGGGTCCCATCGGCGATGCTACAGTTCGGCCTGCGCTTCTGGAGAGCTGTGCTGTGAAGGAACTCCGGGACCAAAGTTCTCCAGCTTTTCATGTTTAACACCTACCTCCACTTGCTCGACCGCCCGACGCCAGAGCGCCCTAAGGTGACAGAAGTACCCCGAAATAAAGCTGCCTCTTTGAGAAGTTGAGACATTTTGCCCCACGAAAAGTTAAGACATTTTGCCTTGCAAACTGTGCTCATGCCGGACTACCTGCAGGTCACTGGCTTCTTTGTGAAAGTTTCAGGCTTTGCGAGCCTGGACCTTACAGCTCTGTGTGTGTCCTGAAGGAGTGTGTGGAGCCAGGAGCAGGCTGTTCTGGGCAGTGCCGCGGAAGGGCAGGCGTGGTCCAAGTGGGTCTAGGTGGTGGTAGGGTTCTTTAAACAAGGCATGTTTCAGTCCAGTTAAGAAAGACATCTTTTCTGCATTAGGGGGAGGGGAGGCGAAGACAACTCACAGCCCAAACTGTTCCTGGAGAAAATGAAGGTTTTAGGGGTTTATCCAAATTTCATGACCATGAGCGAAGGTAGTATCCTACGTCCTTTCCTCTCTCGTTTTCTTCTTCTTTCCCTCTTTCTTCTTTTTCTTTTTTAAAACCTCCTCCCACCCCCTTTTAGGATTTGGAAAAGAAACAGGAAGTCAGAGATTCAGAGAAAAGAGCGTTCACTTCACAACAGTAAACAGTTTACTTTGTGTCAGTAAATATTGACAAAGTCACTGGAGGTCTTGGAAAAATCTCAGTTTTTTTTTCCTGACTCCCAGCAGAGAAGGTAGATCCCCTTAGAGTTCAAAACTTAGGCCATTTTAAGAAGAGAGTGATAGCCCCAAAGCCATACAGTTCGGTCACTATGGGTGACAAAACTGTTGAGAATCCACATTCTTAACTGCTCAGAGTGGTGCTTTCTTTCTTGTGTGTCACAGCTGCCTTCTACCTAGTTACAGAACTGCAGAGTGACACAAGGCGATCACGTGTCTAGACCTTGGGCCATCACAAAACCAAACTGAAGTTTTGAATTCCTCTTACTATGGCTTAGTTATTGGGACTCAAAGATGTCAAAAAAGCATGTTTGATAATCTTAAAGCTCTTCTACTTCATCATACAAATGTATAATTATTACAACTAAAGAAAAGCAGATGTATTTAACTTTGAATTTTCTCATATCACTTTTCATAGCAAAGTTCTAGGTAAAGAGATATGTACTAAACTTTTTCATAGTTTAGGTTAACAGTTAGTAATCTATTATTTGAATTATTGGTGAGATTCCTGGCAGGGATAACTACTCCTATTGAATGGTTAAATCTGTAAATGTGGTCCTAGTATATGCCCATTTCCTTTATTTGTATATATACTTTTAAATTGAGATATAATTCACAAACCATAAATTGATCCTTTGAAAGCGTATAGCTTAGGGGATTTGCAAGTTTGTGCAGTCACCACAATACAGTTTTGGAATATTTTCTTTATCTCTCCAAGAAGCTATAAGCCAGTGGTGCTCAACCTATGAGTTGCAACGTCTTTGGGAGTTGAACGACCCTTTCGGGGGGTTGAACGAACGACCCTTTTGGGGATTGAGCAACTCTTTCACAGAGGTCACTTAAGACCATCGGAAAACACAAGTGTTTACATTACGATTCCTAACAGTAGCAAATTGCAGTTATGAAGTAGCAACAAAAATAATGTTGTGGTTAGGGTCACCATGACACAAGGAGCCATATTAAAGGGTCACTGCCATAGGAAGCTGAGGACCACTGCAGGCCTATTAGTAGTGAGTCTCAATTGCCGTCTCCTCGTCTCCTTGGCAACCATTGATCTGCTTTCTATCTTTTTTGGACTTGGCTGTTCTGGGCACTTTATATACAACATGGGACCTGGAGTTGTGGACCGTAGGATGACTTTATAAACACCTGAGGAGCTGTTTAACCATGCCATTTTTGCAGCACCAGCGACATCTAAGAGTTCTAATCTCTGCACAGCCTCATCAACCCTCGTTAGCCCATGTGCTTTTCCATTTCAGTATGTTGAGCCAACGTGGGGTGAAATGGAATGTCATCATGATTTTGATTTTTCACTTATTCTTTGACTTTTTTCTTGCAGTTAATGATGCTGGGAATTTTGTGTGTTTATTGACCATTTATGTATTTCCTTTGAAGAAATGTCTGTTCTAATTGTGTGTGTGTGTGTGTGTGTGTGTGTGTGTGTGTGTGTGTGTGTGTGTGTGTACTAGTCAGCTTTCTATTGCTGTGATAATTACTATGACCCAAAACAGCTTTGGGGAGGAAGGGCTTTATTTCAGCTCACAGTTTGTAGTCCTTCATGTACATAGGTCAGGGCAGGCACCTGGGGGCAGGAACTAAGGCAGAGACCATGGAGGAGAGCTGCTTATCATCTTTCTCCTCACGCTGTGCTCAGACTGCTTGCTTCAGGAACTGCCCAGAGGTGGTACAGCTCCCTCTGTTGGCTGGGCATGCCCAGGTTTTTGGTTTTTGTCAACCTGACACAGAAACCTATCACGGTTAAACCATACCCTTTCCTCTCTTGCTGACCTCAACCACTAATAAAGGAAACGCCCTACAGACTTGCCTACAGGCAGTCTGGATGCAGACATTTTTCTCAGTTGAAGTTCCTCTTCCCTGATAACTCTAGCTTGTGTCAACTTGACAAAACCCAAAACCCAAAGCCAACCAAAACAATGGAGGCCTTGTCAATTTGACACAAAACACATCACTATTAAACCATAACCTTCTCTCTCTTGCTGTCCCCAAGATGTCATGTTAATATTAAAATCACAATATAAAACATTCCAACTTTTTTTTTTTTGGCTTTTCGAGACAGGGTTTCTCTGCATAGCCTTACTTTGTCTTTCTAAGTCTAGGTTGACCTAGACTTACTTTGTAGACCAAGCTTGGCCTTGAACACACATCGATCCACCTGCCTCTGCCTCCCAAGTGCTGGGTTCAAAAGTGTACACCACAGCACCTCGCTAAACATTCCAACTTTTTAAAAGTCCCAGTCTTTAATAAATTTTAACACTTAAAATTCCAAAGTCTCTTTAAAACATTGAAAGTCGGGGCCAGGTGTGGTGGCGCACGCCTTTAATCCCAGCACTCGGGAGGGAAATGCAGGTGGATCCCTGTGAGTTTGAGGCCAGCCTGGTCTACAAAGCAAGTCCAGGACAGCCAAGGCTAACACAGAGAGACCCTGTCTCAAAAAAACCAAACCAAACCAAACCAAACCAAACCAAACCAAAACCAAACCAACCAAACAACAACAACAACAACCAGAGAGAGAGAGAGAGAGAGAGAGGGAGGGGGGGAGACCCCTAAGAAGCCCAAACAAACAAACAAAAAAATTCAAAGTGTTTTAAGTGTGGGTACCTATAAAATACAAATTGCTATATACTTTGCTCCGAGAGGGAAGAACTAGAGCACAGTCACATCCCAAAGTCAGAGTCAGGCATGTGGCACTCACAATATTCTGGGCTCCAGAGGGCTTCAGCAGCTCCACCACTGTGGTTCTGCGGGTCACAGCACATGCGGCTTGTCTCATAGCTCGAGGCCAGTTGCACTCCATGGATGCTGCTGTTCCTTGGTGGTTGCCCCATAGTCCTGGCATCTCCAATATTCTGCTACAACTGAGGCTGTGCCTTCACCAGTGACCTCTCCTGGCCTCTCACAGAGCCAAGACTCAGCTGCTCTCCCATGACCTGCCCGCTCATGCTTTCAAAACCAGCACCATCTGGGTGACTCCTTATGCGTTACCAAGTTTGGCTGCCAGCATGAAACACAACCTTGGCCTTCTCTGGACCACATCTTCTTTGTGTTGACCCTGAGGAAATTTGTCTCAGAAAAATTCTACCTCAGGGATGCTGGTCTCTTAGTCAATGATAATTTCTCAACTTCAGCTAACCATCATTGATTGTCCAAGTAAAGCAAAGGTTCTGTTTCAGAGCTTCTGGTCTCTTCTATAACCACAGCTGGTTCTTCAGCCCCAGCTGCCCAGATTCTTAACACAAGGGATTAAATGACCCCAGTAAAGTCTTTAAGGTGCTCTCAAGCTTCCTTCTGGAACTTTCCAAGCCAGGCCTTTCCTGTCTTTAGCACTTTTAACATTATTACCTTCCATGTTCCTCAGGAACAGCTCACTGAGCTCTGAGCACCCAATGGCTTTTCCAGCCGAAAGTTCCAAACTCCTTGCACACTCCCTGCTTTAAAAAAACAAAACAAAACAAAAACAACAACAACAACAACAACAACAACAACAACAACAACGTAGCCTGGGAGCAGATGCAGAGACCCACAGCCAAACATTAGGCCAGACTTCAGGTACCCTGCAGAAGAGATGTCAGGAGGTTTGTAAGAGCCAAAGGGGTCAAAGAGTACAGCCTACAGAATCAACTAAGTAGGGCTCATAAGGACCCATAGAGATTGAAGCTACAATCAGGGAGTCTGTGCGGGTTTGAGCTAGGTCCTTTGCATATAAACTATGGTTGTGTAGCTTGGTGTTCTTACATACAATGGGAGTATATGTGTGTATATGGGGGTGGGTATCTCTCTGACTCTTCCGGTTGCTCTTGGGACCCTTTTCCTCCTACTGGGTTGGCTTGTCCAGCCTTGAGATGAGACTATGTGTCTAGTCTTATTGTAATTTGTTATGCTGTGTTCCACTGATGTCCCCGGGAATCCTGCTCTTTTCTGAGTGGAAGTAGAAGAGGAGAAGGAGCAGATCCCAGTAGTTGAGGGAAGGGACTGGGAGGAGCAGTGAAGGGAGGGGAAACTGCAGTTGGGATATAATATATGAGAGATGAATAAAAAACAAACAAAAAACATGGCAAGGTTGGTCATTCCCTGGTACCAATTTCCGTCTTAGTTGGGGTTTCTATCGCTGTGACAAAGCACTGTGACCAAAAGCCACTTGAGGAGGAAAGGGTTTGTTTCAGCTTACAACTCTCAGATCACACGTTCCATCGTTGAGGGAAGTCAGAGTGGAAAACTAAGGCAGGAACCTGGAGGCAGGACTGAAATAGAGGCCATTGAGGTATTCTTTTTACTGGCTTGTTCCTCGTGGCTTGGTTTCAGCCTGGTTTCTTCTATACAGCTCAGCCTGGTTTCCTTTTTTTTTTTCTTTTTTTAAGATTTATTTATTTATTATTAGGTATACAGTGTTCTACCTGCATGTATCAGAGGGCATCAGATCATATTACAGATGGTTGCGAACCACCATGTGGTTGCTGGGAATTGAACTCAGGACCTTTGGAAGAGCAGGCGGCACTCTTAGCCACTGAGCCATCTCTCCAGCCCTCAGCCTGGTTTCTTATACAGCTTAGAACCACTAGCCCAGAGATGACCCTGCTCTACCCCCATGGCCTGGGCCCACCCACGTCAATTAGCACAGAAAATGCCCTACAATCTGATGGAGACATTCTCTCATCTGAGGGTCGAATCAGGTTCTCATGCCTGTGTGGCAAGCACTTTACCATGTAATCCATCTCCCCAGGCCCTGATTTTGCCTACTTTTAAAATTAGATTTCCAGCCAGGCGTGGTGGCACACGCCTTTAATCCCAGCACTCAGGAGGCAGAGGCTGGTGGATCGCTGTGAGTTCGAGGCCAGCCTGGTCTACAAAGTGAGTTCAGGACTGCCAAGGCTACACAGAGAAACCTTGTCTTGAAAAACAAAACAAAACAAAAAACCCCAAAATTACATTTCCTTTTTGGTTTTGTTTTCAAAACAGGGTCTTACTATGTAGCCCTAGCTCTCAGGCTGGTCAAGAACTCACAGAGATCCACCTCCCACTGCCTCCTCCGTGTTGAGATTAAAGGCATGCACCATCAAGCCTGGAAGGTTGTCTTTTTTACTGATTGAGTTGTTTGGATCATTTCCATATTCTGGACACCCAATGTTCAAATAGTTCTTTACCCTTTTGTAGGTTATTTGTACAAGCTCTCCATAGTGTCCTTAGAGATGCATAATTCTTAAATTTTGATGAGGTTTCATTTATCTATTTTCTGATTTCCTCTTAGAGCTTTGGGTTACATTTTGGCCTTCGTTACATCTTATGCTACTTTGTGTATCTGGGATGAGGGAGGGGACCACATTCATTCTTCTGCATGTGGATGCCCATCGTTTGTTAACAATGTTGTTATCATCCCTGTTGAATGGTCTTGGTACTCTTGACAAAAACCAAAACGATTGTCAACAGGAGGTTGTATTTCTGGGCTCGACTCTATTCTGCTGACATCTTGGTACTTGCTGCAGTTTGTAGCAAGTTTTGAAGTTTGAGTCTATGACTCCTTAAGCTCACCAAGATTTGGGCCCTTAAATTTCTAGATGAATTTTAGGATCAACTTGTCAATTTTTGCCCTCCCCTCAAAACCCAGTTGGAATACTTACAGTTATTGCATTGCTCACCCATTTACAAGTCTCGTCATCTGAACAGATTGCAATCCATGAGCACACCATGTCTTTCTTTGACGACGTGTGGGATATTTTATTAATTTGGGATTTTTTTCTTTGCTAGTGTGTAGAACTTGATTTTTCATAATTGCAAAACCTAACACCTTTCTCAGTAGTTCTAATAGGTTGTGTGTGTGTGCATGTATATGTGTGTTTTTTAGAATTTTCTATGTACATGATCATATCCTCTGCAAATAATCCTACTTCCTTTTAAAATCTAGAACCTGTTTATTTTATTCTTGCCTTGGCTACATCTCTAGTATAAGGTAGAGCAGAAGTGAGAACAGATTTTTTTTGTCTTTTGCTGATCTCAAAGGGACGTGCAATCACTGATGCGCGTGTAAGTTGTCAGCTGTGGACTTTTCAAAATGTCCCTTACCACGGTGAAGAATTCCCGCTGCTAGTGTGTTGAATGCTTTTCTTAGGAAGAGATGTTGGATTTTGTCAAACTTTTGTCTGTGCTGTTGAAATGATCATGTATTTTTTGTCCTTTATTCTATTCGTATGATACATTGCCTTGATTCACTTGCATTTGTTGAAAAGTATTTATGCTATTTTAAAAAAAACCATAGGCTAGGTATGTAAACTATTGGCAAAGCACTTGTCTTCCCAGCCCAGAGTTCAAATCTCAGCAATTCAAGGCCAACACCTTACACTGTGGCACAGACAAGTTATTCTTACTGTAGAGGAAAACGTAACCCAGCATGAAATAGATTATATTGCCTGTGGTAGAACAACATCCATATTTTTCTGAACGGTTAAGAATTAAGGATGCCTATTTTCTTAAAGCTTTTTATTTTTAAGTATTTTATCTGCTTTCTTTTCCTGTGTTCCATCTAAAGCTAATAGAAAGGTGAAGTCACAACAGAATGGAAAAGTTTGTGATATCAACATGAAACATTAACAGTAAATGTTAATAAAGTGTCATCCACAAAGCTAATATTTAAAAAAAAACCAACCAGAAATCAGTAGGGGTGGATTCTATAAAAGCAGGAAAAATTTCTCCAACTCTTCAGTGGCATTTCTGCAGTTTGTGGCCAAGGAGTGTCTAAAGATCTGCAGTGGCTAGGGCTGATCGGAACAGAAGTTGCTGCCTTTGTAGAACAATTCTTTTCTATTTGTTTCCAAATTGTGGAACGATAATTTCAGTATTAAAGTGGAAACTGTCTTAAGCACAAATCATCTCTTCGTGCTTAAGGAAAGCAGTTTTCAGGCTAGTCTTCAGTAGCTGGCAGGGTTTTTGTTTGGTTGTTTGTTTTGTTCGTTTTCTTTTGAGATGGTCTATGTAGTCGTGACCGGCCCGGAACCTGGAACTTGAAGTGTAGTCAAGGAGGGCCCTGAATGTACCATAATCTTCCTGCCCCGGCCTGTCAAGTGCTAGAATTATAAAGGGAGCTTGTAGCATACAGTTTTAAAGTTTTGGTGTATGTTTAGGGAACAGGATATATGACAGTAAATACAGGAAAGTTCTGAATATTTATCATCATGTGTTCTCTTAGACTGGAGCGTGGTTCCTTCGGAAAATCCATTCCTAACTCAGATTTCATCAGTTCATGGCAAAAAGGTCATTCAGAAATACAACTTGGCCACTGAACATTAGTAAACATTCCAACTACTGTCATGAATCCCACCCAGAGCCAGAAGCATCCATGCTTCTGAAACCAGTAGTCCTTTAGACGTGCAAGACCACCTCTCCTGGCCTAGAGCTTCCTCCCTCCAGAAAAGCCTCCTCCCGCAATTAATCTTCTTCAGAAGAACAGCTAATATCATAGAAAACACTGAGTCTGCCATTTGGTGGTGGCTCGCCTTTAATCCCAGCACTCGGGAGGCGGAGGCAGGCAGATCTCGCTGAATTTGAGGCCAGCCTGGTCTACACAGTCAGTACTAGGGCAGCCTACATGTAGAAGCCCTACATCGGAAAAAAAACCAAAACAAAAAACAAAAAAACCCAAAACGAAACACTGAGTCCAGATTTACTAAATGTAGATAACTCCAGATTTCATCTGTATCTGTTTCCTCTTCTTACCTGAAAAGGCTTTCTGGCTTCAGAGACTTTAGCTTGGACCCAGACAAATCCAAAATGGTACCAAGTCATCATTTTACTGCAAATCTAAACCATCATCTTGGCACAGGTATGGTAATTCCATAGGCTATTTTGTCACATTACCAGCACAGCGTGGTATGTCTTCAAGTCTGAAGTGTGAGTTATGAGTGGATATTTTCAAGTCTTTACCCATTGGGAAGAGTTTATATACAATCGTCTGTGTCTGGACTTTGCCGCCTTGTACTTCACAGTTCTGTTGGAAGCAGCGTTGCTTCATTTGTTCCTCACAGCTTGTCCATGGAACGTGTGCTTGTTAGTGTCTCTCTCTTAGCATGGGTAAACTGAGACAGAAAGTTAAGCACCCCAGTGTGGCTTCCAGCCTTGGCTTCTTATCCGTCATTGAGATCTTTAAACTGTAGCAAGTGCTGGCTTCATCTCAGAATTTAAGACTAGTATGTGATGGCATCCATTGAGACAACTGTTGCATTATCTTCAGTGTTAATGTGTGTGTTGTTTGACTGTTTTCCCTCCTTTCTTTTTTTTAGGAGAAAGATGGCGGACCCCTCGGAGCCAGAAGGACCGGTAGATTGGAAAGAACGCTGCGTAGCTTTGGAGGCTCAGCTCATGAAATTCCGAGTTCAAGCAAGCAAGATCCGAGAGCTCCTAGCAGAGAAAGTGAGTGCTTCCGCAGAATTGATGTCACTATCAGTTACTGCACCCCATGTGATCTGTACTAATTAATCTTATTACCCCTGTGTGGGTGTAACCATTTTTTTTAATGATAATGAATATAGTTTAACTTTCTATGAAGTATTTGAAGCTATATTTGACATATTCTTTCACGAAATATGGGACAAAAAGCCATTTATTTGTGAGCACTAATGGAATATGGGAATATTACATGTTTGGCGAATACAGAGTTCATTCATTCCAGAAAGAAAGCTATAATTTATCTGACTTAATAAAGAAATTTAATAGTGTTTTGATCTGCTTCCTGTTGAAGAATATAATTTTAAGCCTGGTGTGGTGCCACAAGTTTGCAATCCCATCACTGAGGCAGGAGGATTACAAGTTTAAGGCCAGCCTGAGCCACACAATAAAACCCTGTCTCAGTGAAACAAAACAAACAAAAAGTGATTTAAAAGTAATTATAGAAGGAAACTCTCTGCTGACAGTAAATACACTGGAAGGAATGCGCCTGTCTAGGAGTTCCTAATTATATGTTTCAAAATTGTCATCTGGGCTAGAATTGAGGTCACTATAGTAATAGTCTTCTATCAATAGATCTAGTAATGTAATTAGAATTTTTGTCACTGGAAATGTATATCCCTGAGTCCTGGGAACTTGGATTCTAGGCTTTGCTGTCTGATGTAGTGCTGTGTTAACTTCCTTTCTATTGTTGTTGAGCACCATGGCCAAAAGCAGTGTGGGGAGGAAAGGGCTTATTTGGCTTTCGTGTTGGGACCACAGTCCATCATTGAGGGACCAGGGCAGGAAGTCAAGCAAGAGCAAGACCAGGAGGCATGGAAGGATGCTGCTTACCAGTTTGCCTTCAGGCCCATGCTGAGGTACCCCGTTCTTATGTTCCCCAGGGACACCTGCCCAAGTGGCACCACCCACAGTTAGCCTATGGCCCCCACATTAATCAACAAACAAGACAACGTCCCCACAGACATGCCCCACAGGCCAGGCTGATGGAGGCGAGTCCTTACTTGGGATTCCCTCTTCCCGGCTACTGCTGGTGTCCAGTTGACAAAACGAGTCCGTACTGATATGCCTGTGTGCTGCATGTCACTATGGCACATTCCAACAAGGCTTGTTCAGATTGAAGTCTGTTGCAAATGTAAAACACACCACGGATTTCAAAGATTTTATATGAAAGAATAAGATGAAAGAGTTTAGCAGTAATTGTTATATTATTGTATGATCAGTATTTTAAATATTGAGTTAATTGAGCAATTTTGGGGTTTTTTAGTGTATGTTCTAGAGATTTTAAAATTAACACATGGCTCTCATATTTCTAGATCATCCTGCTAATTGATTAGAAGAATTTATAGGTGATAGTTTTTTTAAATAAAAGATTTATTTATGTATTTATTACATATATACATATGGATTTATTTATCTGCATGCACATCTATCTGTACATCAGAACAGGGCATCCGATCCCATGAGACTACAGTTATAGATGGTTGTGAGCCACCGTGTGGGTGCTGGGAATTGAACTCAGGACCTCTGGTAGAGCAGCCCGTGCTCTGAATCACTGAGCCATCTCTTCAGCCCTATGGCTGTTATTTTAAACTTGAGTTCACATCCTTTTGGGATAGAGATTGATGCACATGTCACTGACTTCTCCACAGAAGTCCTAAATCTGTGCTAGGCAAGAACCCTTTAGGAGTGTCCTCATCAAATCCCATGAGATACCGGTTTGCTGAAGCCTCCAAACATCTCACCTGAGAATCTTTTAGGCGGGAAGACTAAGGTGGCCCTACTCGGCCTGGTTCACAGGTGACCCCGTGCCAGACTCTGTGGAATGAGTCCTTAATATTAACGTTGTCTGCTTGTTAGTTTCAGAGTAAAAATTACAGCTGAAAAAGATTCCAGTTTGAATACCTATAGCTGAGGGAAACTTAACTCAAAGATGATTATCATTCACCGAGTGTTTTCTCCTTTCAATATTAAAATCGTTTCTCATGCTGAAAGATGATTTAGCTACAGCCCCAACTACCTAGACAATGCTGGTGGTTAGCTTTACCAGTTATTTCCTCATTGCTAACCCTTGTCAACATGTCCGGGTCATTGTCCCTGCTTCTCAACAGCTGACACTGTTAACCAGTGAACTAAATAGAAGTTCTGTTTATTTGGGTTCTGATTAGTTAACCTTATTTTTTAATTTGTATAGCAAGCCTTTTACCCCCGCCCCCATGCACTCACTCTCTCTCTCTCTCTCTCTCTCTCTCTCTCTCTCTCTCTCTCTCTGTGTGTGTGTGTGTGTGTGTGTGTGTGTGTGTGTTTGCGTGTGCGTGGAGGCCAGAGAACAACCTCAGGCAAGTGGGTCTCATATCTGAAATCCTGTGTATCAGAATTAGATAGTTACATTACAATTTGTAACAGTAGCAAATTACAGTTATGGAGTCACAAAGGAATAATTTTATGGGGGGAGGGGAATCACCACAACTTGAGCATCTGTGTTAAAGAGTCACAGCATCAGGAAGGTTGAGAACCACTGATCTGTCCACCTTGGTTTTTTTTTTTTTTTGAGACAGGGTCTCTTCACTGGAACCTGGGACTTACTGACTAGTTAGGTGGGATGGCCATCGAACCCCAGGGGTCTTCTGGTCTCCCCCTCCCCAGTGCTGGGATTATAGAGCACACCAGCACAGTAGCTTTTTACATGGATCGGCAGGACCAGCCTTGGGTCTTCACACTTGCATGGCAAGCACTTTACTGACTGAACCGCCTCCCCAGCCCTTACTAGTTCTTTTAAAAGCCATTGCAGCAGGGTCCTTATGGAGATATTTAAGAAATGTATAGAAGTGTTATAAGTACAACTGTAAGTTGTTTTTGATTATTAATCTGCATGCTATTATATTTACTCTTTAAAAATTTTTTTTTCTGAATGAGCTAAACAAAAGGAACATTAGTTCAAAATCACTGTGGTTTCTTCTTTTAAAAAATGTCAAATTTAGGGGCTGGAGAAACGGCTCAGAGGTTAAGAGCACTGACTGACTGCTCTTCCAGAGGTCCTGAGTTCAATTCCCAGCAATCACACAGTGGCTCTCAACCACCTATAATTGTGATCTAATGCCCTCTTCTGTCATGCAGGAAGAGCACTGTATACATAATAAATAAATACGTTTCTTAAAAAAATGTCATATTTAGCCAGGCGTGGTGGGGCATGCCTGTAATCCCAGAACTCTGGGAGACAGACACAGGCAGATCTCTGTGAGTTCGAGGCCAGCCTGGTCTACAGAGCGAGTCCAAGACAGCCAAGGCTACACAGAGAAACCCTGTCTCGAAAAAACAAAAACAAACAAACAAACAAAAAGTCAAATTTACAACTCTGGCTAAAAGCCTTTAGAAGATCTAAGAGGTGGAATCACTCACGTGTTTTACACACTGGAAATATACATGTGTGCTAGTTACTCAGGGTTCCCTAGTAAACACACTCAGCACTACAGTGAGAGTAAAGATTTTCACAGTCCTTTTTTTTTGTTATATTCTATTATGAAATACTTTTCTCAGGGTTAAAAATTATTTTTGGTATCCATCACATTTTAATGAAAATGTCAACTATTTATTGACTTACTATATGTCAAATATTTTATAGGGAAAATGTACTAAGTTCATCTAACAACTTGTGAAGTTATAATTTTTTATCCATTTTATGGACTAGGAAACTGATGCTTAATATGACCAGTATGTATTTTAAATAGTTTATATATTTACTCTTCCCAATGATTTTATAAGGTAGGTACTAATATTATCCACATTAGGTACAAAAAGTTAATTAGCTTGCCCACGTTCATACCAAAAAGAAAGTGATAAAGCCAACATCTTTTTTTTTTTCCGAGACAGGGTTTCTCTGTGTTATCTTGGCTGTCCTGAACTAGCTTTGTAGACCAGGCTGGCCTTGAACTCACAATTATCTGCCTGCCTCTGCTTCCCAAGTGCTGAGATTAAAGGCTTTTTAGCCTGGTCTACAAAGCCAGTCCAGGACAGCCAATGCTACACAGAGAAAGCGTGTCTTGAAAAACCAACCAACCAACCAACCAACCAAACAAACAAACAAAAAAAAAAACCAAAAAAAGTTTTAAAGCCAGATTTTCTGTCTTTTAAAGCCTAAAGCCATTTGTCTGTCAGCTCAGGTTGCTTTCTGGTCTCTCTGCCAACTCTTTTATCCTCCCATACAACAGAGATATCCATCTGTGTGTGTGGTAGTTGTATATACGTTTGCGTAATATCTGTTTATGTAACAGCACATATTTCTCCATGCTGCATTCCTGAGACTAGTGGGTCCCACCTACACTTCTGGCTTTGTGTTGGGGCCGGGATGCTCAGAGCTCCTCCCTCATAATTCCTCTTCACACCTTCTCCCCACCTGGATGCTGCCCCAAGGCCAAAGATTCTTGAGGGAATAGTAATTTGTTTCTTTAGATCTTTGCAGAAGGTGTAGCCAATTGGAACAATTCTGGTTCTTAGCTTTCAGTCAGCGAACGGTGAGTGCTGTGGTTCTCAAGCTTTTACTATGGTTTTCAGCTAGTTTAAACCCTACGGGAGCTCCATGGGAGGCAGCTGTCACTGTCTCTAATCTATAGATCGTAACGTTAGGATTTGGAATAAATGATTGGTGTGTTCACTACTACACAGCTGACAAGCGGCAAAGCTGCCGGTGCATCGTGAACTTTTCAGATTTGTCGTGAGACAACTGAGAGTGCTTGGTGGGTGGAGATAGGCCACGCTTGCTTTCTCCCATCTTCCTGTCCCTTCCACTTCCTTTTCATGTTGGGAACTGAACCCAGGGCCTTGCAACATTAGCGGGAGAGCTCTGCCACCGATATAAACCCCTGGCCTTCCTTAATCCCTGTGAATAGATTATACTTGTTAAATTCAGCAAGACTTGAAGGTAGTTACAGATTAACACCAAAGATACCTCTGACACTTTTAAAGGAAATGCTATGAGGTAATGGCAAAGTAGCTTTATAATTAAATATGGATTTCAGATAGATAAGTCAATAGAATATGTGAAGGGTTTCCTTTTGTTTTGTTTTGGTTTTTCTTTTTTCTTTTCTTTCTTTCTTTCTTTCTTTTTTTTTTTTTTAAAGATTTATTTACCCAAAGGTTCCTAGAAACCTACAAGAAGAACATCATGATGGGTGGATCGGGACCCAGGGGTTCTGCTCAAACTATTGTACTAACCAAGAACAATACAAGTAGTAAACATCGAACCCCTACTCTGATCTACGCAATGGACAGGACATTCTCCACAGTTATGTGGAGAGAGGGGACTGACTTTGACATGAACTCTGGTGCTCCATATTTGACCACCTCCCCTTGGTGGGGAGGCCTGGTGGCACTCAAAGAAAGAATAAGCAGGCTACCAAGATGAGAGTTGATAGCCTATGACCATATAGTGGGGGAGGAGGTCCCCCTGGGTCATAGACCTAGGGGAGGGGAATAGGGTGAAAGCGGGAGGGAGGGAAGATTGGGAGGATACAAGTGATGGGATAACAATTGAGTTGTAATCTGAATAAATTAATAAAAAATTTAAAAAGATTTATTTAGTACTATGTATACAGTGTTTTGCTTGTATGAACACCTGCAGGGCAGAAGAGGGCATCAGATCACATTATAGATGGTTGTGAGCCACCATGTAGTTGCTGGGAATTGAACTCAGGACCTCAGGAAGAGCAGGCGGTGCTCTTAACCACTGAGCCATCTCTCCAGCCCTGGTTTGGTTTTTCAAGACAGGGTTTCTCTGTGTAGCCCTGGCTATCCTAGAACTTGCTCTGTAGACCAGACTGGCCTCAAACTCAGGGATCCACCTGCCTCTGCCTACCAAGTGCTGCGATTAAAGGTGTGTGCCACCATGCCCAGTATGAGTTTTTCTGTTTTTTTTTTAATTTTGTTTTTTGTTTTTTTAAGAAAGACTTTTTCCACCTATTTTTAAAAATCACAATTTTCAAGTGACTTAGGCTATTGAAGCTTGAGAAGAAACAAGGCCTTACTGAAGTCTCGGTCAAGTGCTTCTGTAACTGGGAGAGTCTTTAGAGGAATTTGAGGAATGGTGTTGGAAATATCCTTAGTATGCCAAATATAAACTCTTCAGGGAAGCTGAGATGAAGTCGTTCCTCTCCTTAACAAGCTAGTTTTCTGAGGCAGGGAGGGAAAGGGACAAGTTTCTCTTTGAGTTAAAGTGAAATGTTACTTTCTATGAACTAGTTTCTCAGTGAGAAGGAAAGATAAAATATGAAGCTTCCCCACCCCCTTCCATATCACCATGGTAACTGACTCCTGCTCTTACCTGACTCAGTGTCAGCGCCTCGTACCACTGGCCTTGTTTTCACGAGGCAGTTCAGGACCTTCTCCTAGGATTGAAGAGTCACTGGACAGCAGGACATATGTTTTCTTCACACAACAATCCAGGACAGCACTGCTAGAAGCCCATTTGAATATGACATCTGTTCCCTGACTCTTTTAGCTCAGCTAATGATGCACAGTGCTGACTGGAAATCCCACTTAGAATGGTGTGACCTTTTAGGCCACTTTTAATACCACTTTTGGGGGTAGTTGGTTGAAGATAGTATCAGAAAAAGAATCAGAATGTTTAATGATAGAATCTTTCATGGACTTGATAAGGAGAACCCAGAAAAGGCCAGCTGAGGGGTTGTGTCCACATCATTGAGTACAGAGGTGCTAAAGTATTCCTTCTGCCTGGATTAATCATGGGGCAATTTAATTTGTTCGCAGGGCCTATGACAGAGAGGATCTCTGAATATTTGTGTGGTAGTGTTATTATCCAAGTTCAATGGTAGATTCTTGTCTGCTACTTGTTGCTAAGTTCACCGTGGCTACAGAGACCATTTTTGGAGTAATAAATCAAGCACAAGGCTTAGAATTTGGTGCCAGCGTATAAAATGTTTAACTGTATTTTCAGTAAAACTTCCTATGGGGCACTTGATCGTTTCACACTGGCTTAGTATATGGCGGGTGGACTTGGAGTAATGACTACATTATAGTTTACACCATGAAAGTAAAATATTATGTGAATGTGTCCTGTGGGTTTTAAGTATTCTGCAAAGTTCTTTTCCCGCTCACTCAAATGATTATGAAAAGAAATACCCAAAGTGAAAATATTGCCTGTCAGTTTACTAGTGTGTTTGAACTGGCTTTAAAGTGCTATAAGTTTTATTGAATAGTTTGAATATATATATTTGCGTTAATGTAATGTGAAATGTTAGGTAATTATGGTTGGTAATTTAAATTGTGAATAGTAGCAATTTCCTTTTGTGAAAGTTTAGCCTCAATTTTAAATCTTTTTGAAAATTCAGTCATTCCTTTTGTTCATTACATTTGTTCAGCAAATACCTTTTAAATTTTTATTTATTTATTCACTTTACATCCTGATTACAGCCCTCACCTCTTCTCCAATTAACCCCCTCTATGCCTCTCTCTCATTCTCCCCTCTCCTCCTCAGAGAATGGGAAGGTCCTCCATGGGTACCAACCCGCCCTGGCACATTAAGTCGCTGCAGAACTAAGCGCATCCTCTCCCACTGAGGCCAGACAAGGCAGCCCAGTTAGGAGAACGGGATCCAAAGGGACACATCAGAGTCAGGGAGGCCCCCGCTCCAGTTGTTGGGGGACCCACATGAAGACCAAGCTGTGCATCTGCTACGTATGTGGTTCGGTCTCTGTGAGCTGCTATGGGCCTGCGTTAGTTGACTCTGTAGGTCTTTAGGAAACCTTGACCACTCTGACTCCCGTAATCATTACTCAAACTCTTCCATAAGCCTCTCCGAGCAGGGTGTGGTGGCGCATGTCTTTAATCCCATCACTCGGAGGTAGAGGCAGGTGGATTTCTGTGAGTTTGAGGCCAGCCTGGTCTACAAAGTGAGTCCAGGACAGCGAAGGCTACACAGAAAAACCCTGTCTCGGAAAAACAAAACAAAAGACCATGTCTCAAAAGATAAGATGGAGAACAATTGAGGAAGACATCTGTGGATTTCTGGCCTTCACACACACACACACACACACACACACACACACACACACACACACACACACACAAACAACCAACTATACCAACTAGCACATACACCACATATGCTAATTCTCCCTATTATGACTATTCGCATGACTGAGGGTTACTTCCTTAGTTTCTGTGCTGTTGCTGTGATAAAATTTATTTGGCTTATGTGTCCAGTGGTATAAGAACAGGAGCAACAAGCAGCAAGCATGGTGACAGGGAGAGGAAGCTGAGGGCTCACATCTTGGACTGCAAACACGAACAAGAGAGTGGGCGGCGAGTAGGGGGCAGCTTTAAGCTTTCAGCGTCTAAACGCAGTGATGTACATTCTTCAGCAAGGCCACACCCCTAAGCCTCCCCAAACAACAGCGCTAACCGAGGACCAAGAATTCACGCGTCTGTCCGAGACTGTGAGGGACATTTCTCAAGCCAACACAGTTTACTGGGAAGGAGTTCCTTAGGCTCAAAGAATACTGCGGGATGGAGCTAAATGCTAATGCTTTCCAGTTACGGGCTTTCTGGTTTTATGTTTGGGCGGGCTTTCCTAGGGCTCTGTAGTCCTCTGCTTTGTGTGTGGGTACTTTATGTACAGCTGCGGTTCATTGAAAAGAGCACCAGGGAGTTGGACTAGAAAGATCGAATGCCAACACCGTTGCTGGCTAGAGGCATAATTCTGCACAAAGCAAACTCATTCGGAACGCAGTTTCCTGTATTTTTAGTGGGCGTGGTTTCTACTTCACCCAGTGACCGAGGAATCGTGTCTTTGAAAGTTCTTGGTTCTAAAACATTATTACCATTTCTAAAACGTACACCCCATTCCCTTATCTTTCTTCCCTCTGAGATTTTTCTCCTCCTTCTGTGGTGGTTTCTTTCCTGAGCCGCCAGCTTCTCTCACGTGTCGGCTGATCTTTGGTGGTGGTCTGTTTACATTTAAGAATGAGCCAGCTGTGAACTTGTCTGGCAGCTGTGTATACATGGCCGTTGCTGGTCCGCTATCAACTCTGTTTTCTGGTAAGTGGGTAGGACACTGCTGTGAGCTCGTAAATGTGACAGTTGGTGGATGAATACGCTCTAAACAATTTATTCAGCTTTTTAAGGAAAGAACATTTTTAGTTTAGTTTTTTTTTTTTACAGGAAACGAATGCTTAGTTGATGGACGCTTTTCATGTGAGATATCTAAACAGCTACACATCTTCCATTACTATCCACCATTTCTCACTACAATACATATGTCCCTCTAGGCTTTGCAGAGTTCCAAGGAGCTACTGGCCTTCAGGAGGCTAAGGTAATCTAGGCTGTGCTTTCCATCAGACGGTACCTGCAGAGAACAAAGGCAGCATTAGAAGATAATGGGACAGAATTCTTTTCTAAAGGCCCTTGTGACTTTTTTGTTTTGTTTTTGTTTTTTGAGACAGGGTTTCTCTGTGTAGCCTTGGCTGTCCTGGACTTGCTTTGTAGACCAGGCTGGCCTCGAACTCACAGAGATCCGCCTGCCTCTACCTCCCTGAGTGCTGGGATTAAAGGCGTGTGCCACCATGCCTGGCTTCTCCTTGACTTTTTAAATTGATGTGTGTGTGTGTGTGTGTGTGTGTGTGTGTGTGTGTGTGTGTACATGCATATCACATGCGTGTATCATGGTGCATGTATAGAGGCCAGAAAGATAGCTTGCAGCAATCAATCAGTTCTCTCCTTCAACCCTGTGGGACCTGGGGATGGACCCCACTGAAAGCACTGAGGCCATCTTTCCCCCCACTGAGGACCCCACTGAGCCATCTTTCCCCCAACTATGAACTTTGAGAGTTAATAAGGATATTTTTAGTGCATGCAAGATACCATGTAATCTTTCTGAAGGATCTCAGGAGAATGTGTTCCATTAAAAGGAGGAAGTAAACTCAGGCTCCGGAAGACAGGGGATGGGAAGCAGGCGATCCGGCGCAGAAGAAAGCTGACCGGCCTTCCAAGATGACGGATGGGCTAGGGCAGAGGGTGGCAGTTCACATGGGCGTGTCAGGGGCTTTTCCTTTTGGCTTCAAGAGACATGGGTAAGATGCCAAAGTGTGAGTGAGAGCCCCGAGAGATAACTGAGACAGGCAGTGGTGGGAATTGGGAATACCAGAGCGGTTATTGGAGTTCCGTTCTGAAAACTACGTAATGAAGCAAGGCCTTTAATTCTAGGAGGAAAGCCATGCAGAAAAAGTAAGTCATGGAGCTGAACTTTGTATCAGTCACATGTGCGCGTCGCTCTCACACACAGTAATGGTAACAAGGATCCCAAAGTATGGATTAAACAAGGCACGGCACAAAGATACAGAGGGAATAGGAAGAGGGAATCCAGATTGACGGCAGGGGGACAAAAGGGCTAAATCTCCATTTTCCATTAAGGAAATACGTAGGAAATCATTTTTAAAAAGGAAGGCCAACAGAAATAGAAGCATGCTAAAGGCAAATATGAAAAGAATTGCCTAAAAGTGTCCACTATACTTATTAATAAATCCTTTGGAATTAGTTGATGTATTTGTATTATTTATAGCTTTGATAAATGTAAGAGTAAACAGAAAAACCAAGTTGTGAGGTAAATGGATTTGTTTAGTCTTTTGACAGGAAGTCTGAATATGTCCAAGATATTTGAACACAGTCATTCGTTCTGACTTCTCAGAATACGTGAACAAAAATAAAATCTTGTGTGACATGGTTTTACATATCACAACAGTGTACACACACACACACACACACACACACACACACACACACACACACACACGGTTTTCTCCCTGGGGTAGGGTTGGAGCAGAGAGCCTTCCACTTGGTAAACATTTGCTCCATCACTAAACTACCCCTCAGCTCTTCCATATATGTCTTGATGTTGGCACACTTGGAATTGTGATGAATTATTCCATTTATAATCGACCGTATTTATTACTCATAAAACTTTCACACACACACACACACACACACACACACACACACACACACACACACCTCTATTTTATATTGCTTTTAGTATTCTTGGTATGTTTTCCATCAAAATTTTTGCAACCTTTTGTTTGTTTGAGACAGGTTTTCTCTGTATCCTGGCTGTCCTGAAACTCCTTCTGCAGACCAGGCTGGCCTCAAACTCAGAGATCTGCCTGCCTCTGTTTTCCAGATGCTGGAATTAGAGCCGTGCACCACCATGCCTAGCTCATGATACTTAAAGTATCATCTTTAAGTGTCTCTTGAAATACATCTGAAGTTATTATAAATATGCCTTGTTTTTATTTATCTCCCTCTACTTGTAACAACTGCCAGCTTAAAAGTAATAGATTGAGGAATTGGGGTGTGACAGGAAGACTTTGGGGGCGGTTGGCCTATGATGAAGAACTTGGTAGAGCAACATCAAGGGAAGTTGGTGAGGTGAGGAGAGGGGGTCCAGCGTGGTAGGGAGGACCCAAAGAGCTGCGGAAACGCTTAAGATGGTAGGCAGACGCTTGCCTGCCAGAAGGTGCTCTCCAGGAACTGAATGCATTTCTAGAACAAAGACTGGCTCTTGGAATTTAGGTAACGCTGTGGCTTTGTTGCAAGCTAGAAGACTCTAGACATTTAAACCCATTCAAAACCATAGAATGGAAAGACGCCAGACAATGACAACTACTAAAGCTGTCTTGTCTTGTCCTCAAGAAAACTAGTAGTTTTTCCAGTGTTACCACAAAGCCACGGGCTTTGACAGGCTGTGGTGGCTGGGGGTGGGTTGCACTAGGCTTGGGTAAGATGAGTAATACAACTGCTCTCTCCTTGGGAGAATAATTCTCTCATAACTGGGTTGTTATGGTCTTGCAGCAGCGAGACTGTGTGAGCGCACCAGAGACGGCATTAGGTTCTTTTTTTCTCCTTCTCCCTCCATATTATTTTATCTTTTGAACTGGCCTCTTCATTCAAGCTGAAGCTCACCAGTTCTGTTACTATCTGGCCATCGAAGTCTGGGAAGCATCCGGTCTCCACCTTCACACACCCCTTCCCCCCCACGCACTGGAGCTACAGATGTCCGCAGACACACCCAGCTCTTCATAGGTGCTCAGGATCCAGACTCAGGCCCTCGCGCTTTCATGGCAAGCCCTCCTCAGCATTTGCACAAAAGGAAAAGATTTAGATTGTCTTTCAAGAAAAACTTCTTAGGGATGGAGGGATGGTTGAATGGTAAAGGAGCCTTCCTCATCTTGCAGTGGATTCTGGTTTGGTTCCCAGCATCTAGACCAAGCAGTGCTTATCATCCTGTAACTCCAGTTCCATGGGATCCAACACCCTATGGTCTCTGTGGACAGTGACAGCATGTGGTGCAGATAGACTCTCTCTCTCTCTCTCTCTCTCTCTCTCTCTCTCTCTCTCTAACACGCACACACTAATAAATAAATAAATACTTTTTCTTTTTTTTAAATTTTTTATTAATTTATTCTTGTTACATCTCAATGGTTATCCCATCCCTTGTATCCTCCCATTCTTCCCTCCCTCCCATTTTCCCCTTATTCCCCTCCCCTATGACTGTTCCTGAGGGGGATTACCTCCCCCTGTATATGCTCATAGGGTATCAAGTCTCTTCTTGGTAACCTGCTATATTTCCTCTGAGTGCCACCAGGTCTCCCCCTCCAGGGGACATGGTCAATATGAGGCACCAAGGTTCGTGTGCAAGTCATACCCCACTCTCCACTCAACTGTGGAGACTGTTCTGACCATTGGCTAGATCTGGGTAGGGGTTTAAAGTTTACCGCCTGTATTGTCCTTGGCTGGTGCCTTAGTTTGAGTGGGACCCCTGGGCCCAAATCTGCCTATCATAATGTTCTACTTGTAGGTTTCTAGGACCCTCTGGATCCTTCTACTTTGCTATTCTCCCATGCTTCTCTCATCTAGAGTCCCAATAGGATGGATAAAGAAACTGTGGTACATATACACTATGGAATACTACTCAGCTGTTAAAAACAAGGAATTCCCGAAATTTGTGGACAAATGGATTGAGCTAGAAATGATCATAATGAGTGAGTTAACCCAGAAGCAGAAAGACTCAAACGGTATATACTCACTTATATCTGTATACTAGCCCAAGGGGCATGTCCCACGAAAGCCTTCACTTACCAGGAAACTGGGACAGAGGGGAGGACACCCAATAAATACTTTTTAAAAGAAAAACTTTTGACATTAACCTGCCATTGTTTCATCAATAGTTTATTGTATGTTTAGCCTGGAATGTATCCTAAAGGTTTAACATTTTTAAACTTAAAAAAAGCATTAGGAGGAGGAAATTAGACACAGAGTCTCACCTTAACCAAAAAGCTATTTGCAGTTGACACCCATTGGCAAAGGGAAACTTAGTTTTCTCCAATGGAGTGCTACTCTGTTTATCAACAACACTTCAGGGCAGGCCCCACGTCCAGCAGTAGCTGGTCAACACAAAAGGAGCTCCACTTTGTTTGTTTTTGTTTTTTGAGACAGGGTTTCTCTGTGTAGCCTTGGCTGTCCTGGACTCCCTTTGTAGGCTAGGCTGGCCTCGAACTCAAAGATCCGCCTGCCTCTGCCTCCCAAGCGCTGTGATTACAGGCGTGCGCCACTAGGTCCAGCTAGGAACTACTGCTTATTTTGCTTGACTTCTTGTTTCATTTTGGCATTTTTTTTTGTCTTGTTGGTCTTTTGCTTTTTTGTTTTTGTGGTTCTTTGTTTTGATTTTTTGAGTACACAGCTTAGGGAGTAGGGAGGTAGACAGGATTTAGGAGGATTAGGGAAAGGGGAAAGATCATGATGAAAATAAATTGTATGAGGTAGTTTTTAAATAAGAACATTCAGAAAGGGAGAGAAAAGCAGCACATGCAACTCCTGTTAATACATTTGGGGCCGGTACTTTTGCAGTTTATGGGAGGGAGAGTTGAGAAAAGCTCTGGGGTTTTCATGATTATACTTGAAGCTAAGGGGCTAGTTTCTTTGTACCACATGGACTGAGAGCTCAGAGAAAGCGACATTCCAAGAAGCTGCATGTTGAGATGAGAGTAGCTTTCACGGGAACAATGGCCAGAGATTAGGAAAAGTACCATAGGAATCTGGTAGTAGCCCTACAGACCTCTGATCTATAACACTCAGTAGGATAACCATGGGTTTTAGTTGTCCATTTGCTGCATTAAATGAAGAAAAAAGCCTGTTTCAAAACTTGGCGGCTTTATCAATCTGGGTATTCTACTGTGTGTGTGTGTGTGTGTGTGTGTGTGTGTGTGTGTGTGTCTATGTGTCTGTCTGTCTGTGTCTATGTCCGTGTGTCTGTGTGTGTATGCCTCTGTGTGTGTGTGTGTGTGTGTGTGTGTCTCTCTCTGTGTGTGTATGTGTGTGTGTCTGTGTGTGAAGGTAGATAGTTCATATGAGTTCAGGTCCCTCTGAGGCAAGAGGAGTCACATCCCCCTGGAGCTTGAGTTCCAGAAAGTTGTGAACTATCTGACATGGGGGTTAGGAATCAAGCTCAGCTCCTCTGGAAGAGCAGTGCACACTTAACCACTGAACTATCTTTCCAGCTCTGTAAATATAGCTTTTACCAATTAAGAAAGATTGTAGTTGCTTTAAAAGAACATTTATTCATGGCTCTACTGGTGGTTCTTCTGTGTTTGCTCTTTAATGGGGTCACTCATGTCATGGCAACCGGTTGGCGGATGAACTGGAACCTGGGTTCAGCAAGGATGCTGACATGATAGCGGTCTGGGACATTCGAGACAAGCGTCGCTGGCACCTTAGCTAAGAGTAACAGGATGTCTAGACACTGTCGCATCTCTGCCACAAGCTAGCGGCATGTTTTCAGTGGTGATGCAGGGTTCTAAAAACAGGTCAAAGCTGCAGATCTCTTCAGGCCCGGCCTTAGCAGATATGGTAGTGTGCTAATGGAGTCAGCTGCCCCGTGGCCAAGTGTTCCAGAAAAGGGGCTTACGTACTGCCTCACGTGGGAGAAGGGACACGAGACAGGAGCGGCTGGACCACCTTCTGAACACAGGCTTGTTTCTGTCTTTCGAGAAACTCAATTTCTTGTCATCTTTAAGTTTCCTTATCTAGTCTACTCTGAAGGTCAGTGTCTGAACTTCAAGAAGATGAACCCATCTCCTGGGAAGTTAGTCTCTAAATGTATTCAATGACCATAGCATTGAAAGATACTGTGCAGAGTGGCTTGGGTAGGCCAAGTAACGGTTTATATGATCTATTATGTGTTTTAAAAATAATATGAGGGGGCTGGAGAGATGGCTCAGAGGTTAAGAGCACTGTTTGTTCTTCCAAAGGTCCTGAGTTCAATTTCCAGCAACCACATGGTGGCCCACAGCCATCTATAATGAGATCTGGTCCCTTCTTCTGGTGTGCAGACATACATTTGGGTAGAATACTGTATACATAATAAATAAATAAATCTTTTAAAAAAATAATGTGAGGTTAGTCACTAATATGTCTTTCTTCTCCAATACCTACAGTTGTTTTTACTTTTAAGTTTAACACACATACACAATATGAATTAGCTTACATAGCTTAAGGTAATTCAGGAGCGTTTTGTTCCTTGTGAACAATGGACGTTGCATTCAGCTCTTCACTGACCGTCTCTTCAACTTTCCTTAGACTAGTATCTTGGATGTTCATTTTACCTTAAAAAAAAAAAAGTAAAGCATGCGGCTTTGAAATCGTATGGCACAGGGCACGGCAGGGGGCGTGGAGCAGGGCATGGAGCGGGGGATGGCATGGGGCACAGCTGTAACAGGTCAGCATGTTGCTCCTGTTAGTGACCCCCTTCTTCCATCACTCAACTTCTTCCGTTACCCCATGTTGTTCTGAAGTCCCGTCTGCTTGTATAATTGGCCCTTTCTTTTCTTTCCTTTTTTTTTTTTTTTTTTTTTGTGCTTTAGACTTTACTTTTTATGTTAGATGTTCTCTCTTCTTCTTTTCTCTGGATAGTTTGTTTGTTGTGTCTGCTTTTACTTACCTATTTTGTCGTAACAAGTCACTCCAAACGTGAAAACGCTCAGACAGTACCTTGCATAGTTTCTAAGTGTTGGAAGCCGTGGGAGGAAAGTAGCTCATCCCTTTGAGGCTGATTCAAATGTGTTTGTCTAGGCTGGCGATGAGGTCACCGTTTGAATGGAGCCACGCAGTCCAATTCCAAAATAGTTCTCCCAAATGGTTGTTGGAGCGTCGGCTGTTGACACAAAGGCTCGGCTGCTAAGCATGGAGACTCCTCAGCGGGGCTCCCGGACAGCAGAGAAAATAGTCCAAGGGAGTTCAAGGTGGGAGGCACGGAGTATTTTATGACACAGCCTCAGAAGTCACACTCCAACATTCCACAGTAACGTGCTGTCACAAGCTTAGCCCCGTGTAGGGAGGTAAGGAGGCAGACAGACTGTCACAGGGTGAGGACCTCTGAGGGTCACAGGGTGAGGACCTCTGAGGGTCATATGAAGGCTGGCCGCTGACTCTACTGGGCTTTGAGTTATTTTCCTCTCCATTTAGTCTTATTTGCTCCCTACTTAAAAAAAAAGTATTGTCCTTCTAATAATAGATCCCTGTTCTTTACTGTGCAACTACCCTAAACATAGTCTGAGACTTCTTACAATATTTCCATGTTTACTGGCTTTCTGAACATTGATTTTTTGTTAGCTTGCTTTCTTCTTGTTTCCTTTGTATGTTTTAGAATTTGAGGCTATTTGACATTTAAATTTGTGTGTGGGGGATCAGGTTGATAAACATATGGTAAAAATATACAACCAATTTCAATAAGAAATTTCCTGCACTATTATTGACAGTTTCTTTCACACGTTCTAAGTCTTAGAGGCCAGTTCTGTGCTTTCTGTCCTTTGCTCATGCTGTGACGGTCCAGAATACTAACGTCATTAAATATATTTGGATTTGATCTGTTGGTATTTTATTAAGGATTTCTGACATTGTACTTATGGGGATGTTAGTTAGTCCGATCTTTGGTTGTGACAATAACTGGCCTTAAAAAGTATAAATAATGCTTTTTGAGTTTGTATTCATTCTTATACACATCTTTCGTTGAATTCCCTAGCAAAGCTATATATATATTTTTTTTTCTTGGAGTTTCCCTTTTGTAAGGTTTTAAATAGTACCATGCATTTCTTAGATATAAGGGCATTACACTAACAATTATCCTTGAATAATCTTTGCTATTTTACGGCCTTAAAAGAGATTGTATGTTTCATCCAAGTTGTGCAATTATTCTTGCTCATAATATTCTGTTATTTCCCCCCTCCATGTTTCTGCAAGTCTATATTTGGGCCCCCTTGAATTCCTGACACTGATCATTTATGATTATCAGTCTACTAGCAATTTGTCAGCTGTCTTGTTCTTTTATGAACAGTAAATAATTTTATTATTTTTGCCTTTTCGCTTTCTCCTGTAGTCTTTATCAGCTTTCCCTCTTTTGTTAGAGTTTACTTTGCTCTTCCTACTAGTTAATTTAGTTTGCTCAGTCTCTTGACTGTAACGGCCACTGTGACCTCTTAATCATCAGTGGCTATTGTCTGACTGTTTCAGACCTGCCAACTCCCAATAATGACATGGCTACTTTAGTATTCCTTGTAGCTCAGGCCTTAGCTTAGGCTATTTCCCAACCAGAGGATGCACTTGGGATATATCTATAAACATGTCCATATATCTAAAACTTGATAATTCTCAACCCCTGTAACATGCTACCTTTTACAAAGTGCTGTCATTTAGATACTTAAATTATCACAAGTGATGACAATAGATATTTTATACCATTATTACTCATAAAACTGTAATATGAGCTACCTGTGTAATTTGAATTTTTCTAATGTGTATATGAATAATATGAGAGAGATTGAATTTTAATGATGTATTTTATTTAATGCAGTGCATTTCAAATATTTTAACATGGAGTTAATATAAAATTTATTTGGAGGTAACTTACATTTTTCATACTTTTTCTAACGATGGATGCTATTGAATGAAGTATGTATTTGATGTTTACACCACATTGTATGTTGGACTAGGCACATTTCAAGTGGTCCTATTTGAGGTGGGTTATTAGGCATTGCCTCTGCATTTTATATAACACCGCATATTTCAATCAGACCACCAGCTGCTTGTCAAGAGATAAAGTCCAAATTCATCTTGATCTGTACACTTTTGTGGTTCCCAAGAAGCCCATTTAGGCTTCTTCCCCAATTTTCTGCTTCAGACAGCTCTTCCTTCCAGTCACCAATGGAGACCTCCAGATGCTATGGTGTGGCCCACATAAAAGGGCTGAGATGCGGCCCTTGTCAGTAAAAGATATTTAAAAATTTCAGCGACAGTAGTGGGAAGTGCAAGGAAAATGCCAGTTGGAGTTGCCATTTTGAAAGACAAATTTGTGTACTTTATTCATCTGTAATCTCTTCGCATCGCTAACAGATAGAGCTTCCTCTTTACTTGCTTTGTCACAGTGTTTGGGCAAGTCTGTCTTTCTGTCTCTGTCTCTGTCCCCACCCCCACCCCCCAGCGCTCTCTCTCTCTCTCTCTCTCTCTCTCTCTCTCTCTCTCTCTCTCTCTCTCTCTCTCTCTCGTTACCATCTTCTTCGAGACCCTTCTGTTGAATGTGACTCTGGACAAGCATAGTTATCAAAGCCCAGGAAATGATCCCAGCCAACCAACCCTTTAAGAACGAAGCCTTGCTGGCTGAAACCATGCTCCCAGCATTGAGCACCCTCAGGTGTGAGAGCAGGAAGCCTGGGGTCTGTGCTGCGTGTGTCTGGCTGGCTCTTCTGGCAAGTGCTGCTTGGTGGGGACTGACCCTTCGGCAGCGGCCTGTGGTGCGGAGAGCTCGAAGTTTACCATGAGTTCTGGGCATCTCAACCAACAGTCCCAGAGGAGAGTGAAAAGTGAGCACCGATGTGACCACAGGCTGCTCTAAACTTGGTCAAACTACAGCTTCGAGAGAAAAAGACTTGAATTTCACCTCATAGCTGTGTACTCAACACCTGACACACATCCCTCTGAAAGGCTTTTCTATTGTACTGTCTGTGCTTATTTTGATGTTTGTGTTTAATCAGTCTTGTAGCTATGTCCCTTCCATCTTATACATATGACTGCAGGCTGCCTCAGCCTCTAGTTAAATATACCATTCGGTGAGTTTGTGAGAATACAAGCTACCCCGATTTCATCGTGGCTTAGTGGCTTTTTTTTTTTTTACCCAAATGCTAAATACAGCATTCTAAGTCTTATTTTTTATTGTTCTTAATATGTACTGAACAGTAATTTCTAGTCTATTGATGAACATTCCGGTGGTATATGAAATACTGAGTTGAAGGGACCCGTGAACCTTACCAATGCTGTGAACTGCCAAACAACTTTACAAAGTCACCAATTAATGGACTACAACGTAGTCAATGAATCAAGACTTCGGCATTTCATCAGTTTTTAAATATCAATTTTTATTTTGTTAATTCATATCCAATGGACTACTTAATTTATTTGTAAGGAGTGACGACACTGTGATATTTAAAGTCTTTTCCTAAAAGGCAAAATATAAATGTTTGTATTTTATACTCTTCTTCACTTACAGATGCAACAGTTGGAGAGACAGGTGATCGATGCAGAACGTCAAGCAGAAAAGGCTTTCCAACAGGTAGCGTATATTAATCTTTTCCTGCCTCTATGCATATGAAGATTGTTTGGCTCAAAATAGTAGGGCAGCTCCCAGCCTTCCTGAAATGTTTTATCATTTTGACTGTTCACGAGCTCAGTTCATGGAGTGGGGAAATTGAACACTCTTTTGTTCCTTTAGAGACTTTCCAAGAGGGAAAAGGACTTTGATTACAATACTTTATCTTTTTAGAAAGTCAAATGTGACTTGTAATAGCATCCTATCCACAATTAAGCTTTATGTATAAAACTCATATCAGCTTTATGCATAGTAATAAAGAGCAGAAAATGATATGAACTCTATATTGTAGAAGAATTAGTAAGTAAACTTAAAGCCATGAACTGTTAAGCAAATATTTCAAATCGTGTTACTGAAAATTAATAGAGAAATTTGCTTAGAATTATATTAGGATAATATGTACAAAACTGTATATTTCATGTATTAATATTTGTGGGTAAGGAAAGTCAAATCCATGAGTTTAAAAATAGTCTGAGAGGAAAGTAGAAATTTGCTTGAATTGTGCTATGAAGAACGATTAATTTTTCTGTTTTCATTCCTTTTTTTATATGCTACTTTGATTCTTTAGATGATGACTTGATAAGGCACTTAGCCCTATCTGGGCCCTGAGAACAATAAAGTGGCCAGCTTGGATGGGCACACCAGCCTGAATGTTCAATAATCTTTAAATCCAAAGCTTTTCATTTTATGAGAAGATCTGTATCACAGTCACTCAAAACAACCATCTCCAAAAGCTCCAGTTCAAACCCCTCTCTCAGAAACGCACAGTACAGCAGCTGCACTGTCCTGAGGTCTAATATCTTTCTTCTTAGGTTACTTTTGTTTGCTTGCTTTGGTGTGGTACCAGGCGTGTTTTCTCTTTAAACTTGAGACTAGATTAGAACATAGCAAAATGTTAAGAGTGGCTTAACAGATTTCTAAGCATCTCCAATTCAACCTAACCCTAACGTTCTTAGTTATATTTGAAAAGAAACCTTAAAATTGTATTCCATGAAACTTCAACCACCTGTAAGAGGAGAGAAAACAGGACAGTGGCGTCTGCAGGAGCTGGCTAGCTTGTGGCTCGTCCTATCGCGGCTCACTGGACTGCTTTGAAGAAGCCAGTACCAGAGATCATACAATTGCACCCATGAGTCCAGTTGAATGAAACCAAAGCAAATAATCTAAGAGAGTCTTACAAATCCCGACCACGGTAGCATTGGCATGTCAATAGTACTAGCAGAACTTTCCTGATATGACAGAGAACTAGACACCATTCAGAGCTCTCCCCAGGCATGTCATAATTGCTATTGCTTTTGTTTCTCTTTAATATTTACTTTGTTTCTAATTGTGTGTGTGTCCAGCTCCATGGTTTTGTTTTTTAATTGGGGTGAAGTTCATATAACGTAAAATTAATTATTTTAAGACAGACAGTTCACAATTATATAATACACAATTATATTACTCAACAATTATATATAATCAACATCTCTGTTTAACTCCAAATTATTTCCATCATTTCACAGTGAACCGTGTTGCCCATTAAGCATTTTCTGTCACTTCCCTCTCCCCTCAAGCCCTCTCATCCACAGACTTCTCTCTGTCTTTATGAGTTTACCCACTCTGGCTAGAAAGGCAGGGCCTCGCTATGTGGTCCAGGCTGGCCTTAGGCTTGTAATCCTCCTGCCTCAGCCTCCCTAGTGTGGGTATTACAAGTATGTGTCACCACACCTAGATTGGGTATTTCTTCCAGAATTATTCATATAATATGTGACTTTTGTGTCTCGCTTTAGGATAATTTTGACCATTCATGTTTTACACACACACACACACACACACACACACACACACACACACACACACACATACACACACACACGTTTTGTTTATTCATTCATCTATTGGTGGATATTTTAGTTGCCTCAGCCTTTTGGTTTAACAAGTGTATGTGCACATGTATTTATTTGAGAACCTGTTTATTTCTTACATTATTTTATAATTAATACAAATAACGTTTATTAAAATAGCATATATGTATATGTATGTGCTATTTTCCTCATTTCCCCAGCTACCACACAGGTTTATTCAAATGGAGGTCAGAACTAGATTGACACATTTCATTTGCATCTTAAACTTTATTCTATGTGGTTTTTCTTTCTTTTGCTTCAGTATTTGCTGAAGATGTCGGTTTAGTTTTTTCTCTCAAGCTTTCTGCATTCTGAGTTTTGTTTATACCTTCCCATGGTGCTATTTAGTACACTCTTCTCACAATTATTGTATAATCAGCATCTCTGTTTAGCTCCAAATTATCTCCATCATTTCACAATGAACCATGTTGCCATAGAATTCACTGCTATCAAGTACATTTAGATGTAAACACCTTACTTCCCCACTTTCATTTTACCCCTTTCATTCTTCATTTCTTCTTTCCAATACTGCCTCTGGGGTGGTATCGCACGCCCCTATCAGGAGTCACACAATGTCAAGCTCTCTTTTCCTGTGATATTAGCAGCCATTAATCATTTGTATACTTCCATTTTTGTGGATACGTGTTCTTATCTTTCCTGGTTACACATTGAAATTCTTATGTCACAGTGGGCAAAGTAATTCCTTTAGTAAAGGTTGGCAAACAGTTTCCTTGAGTGAATGTTCAGATAGCATCCCTACGGCACTGGATGGGAATTCTGAATGCCAACACCGCCACCGTTTGGCTTTGTGTTAGTTACTTTTATACAGCTGTGCTTGTTTTTCATTTTTTCTCTTAACCCTGCTAGTGCACAAATAATTGAGATTCTATTATATTATTATATTATATATAAATCACAGCACAAGAACTGAGCAGTATTACTCTATTCTTACCCTCTAAGCTAACCTGGCTCCCTCCCAGTGTACATCCCAGAGATACTTGCATTTTGTAGCTTTTCTTGTTCCAGCTCTCTCTCCTCATGGCTCTTCGACCTCTCCCATGGCTCAATCCCCTACTTCCTCTTCTAACTCCTCCTCCCCTGGCTTGCAGGAAGTCCAGCCCTATTCTCTCTCCTGTTCATCAATTGGCTGTAAGCTGCTTTATTGGCATATCAGGGGAGCAACGTTTATAACACTGAGACAGGAGATTCTCAGAACAAGGATTGCAACCAGATATGGGGGCTATAGAAATCAGCATTTGAATCACACAATAACCTTATGCTTATAGCATTACTATGCATTTTAATTTTTAGCTATTCTCGCCCTGCTAATTTGCAAAGAATGCTAATCTAAATTATCATCATTGGTGTGGTGAACAGAGATACACAAAACATTCCAGTTCTATAAGTCAAATTGATCTTGTTCAGAACTTAATCTCTTCATATCTTATAATGACCCTTGCCTAGAAAAAGAAATGTTCATCTTCTGAAAATGGCCCATCAAGTCTACTAAGGTAGGAGATGCATGTGGGCTATAACATGAGAAAGGCTGGTCTGACACAAATGTAGACATTCCTGTAAAACTGTGGTCCAGGCAAATACTGAGGCAAATTCTAAATCAGTTATTCCTTGAGGTTCTTGAAGAACAGTTTCCCCAATTTACATACAACAATGTTGTAAAGACTTAGGACGAAAACTCGGTGTTTGAGGTGAGCACTTTCTTTCTCTTCCCTTCCCTCCCTCTTCCCAGAAACACTGGAAAAGATGCAGGGGAGTATGAGACCAAAGGTTGCCAAGGGGGAAGTCTGTACAGTCAAAAAGAAATAAAGATGGAATTCATGTTTCTCTGCTTTGGGAACAGACATGTTTTTACCCAGGGTAAAAATCCAACATCTACCAACTTTTGGCTGAAGAACTTTTTTTATTTGAGTGTCAGGTTTGCCACTTATACCAGCATTGACAGCTGACAGCCTCTGTAGGCAGAGTGGTTAAAGAACACAGACTCTGGAGGCAAACTGTCAAGGCCGGTCAGCCTTCATCTCTTGAAGATTTGCTTCAGTTTTCTATCTACAAAATGTGGCGCAGTCTCGTGCCTGTCTCATAGGATTGTGTAGAAAGGGAGTACGCTGTTAGGAGCAAAGTACTTGGACTATTTCCTAGCACATGGGCATGTTGAGTAAGGATGAACTATTGTGAAGACTGAACCTGATTTAAATGAAGTGCCTGGCGTGCTGTCAGCCCACAGAGGACAGTGGTGGTGTCAGAAGCACTGTTAGCAGTGTATGGCTTTGTGCTGCTCCCATATGAGTAGGATTTAAAAAAAAAAAGGTAGCTCTGGGAGTTGTGAGTGGCTCCCCAAACTACGCTTGGGTTCAGTGAATTGTTGGAAGCATCTACAGGACGCAGAAAAATCACTCCTGGTTATATGGTTGTACACAGGGAGGGAAAGACATTTAAAATGGACAAATGAAAAGGGCATCATAGGCAGCATCCAGGAGCACCCAGGTCCATGTTCCTAGTCATTCTCTTCCAGTGAAGTCATACAGGGATGCGCTTTCTCCTCCCATCAATGTTGCACGGGCAAGATTTACAGAGCATTGCCAACGCCAATACCCACAAAGCTTGGTATGCCGGGCATCGGTCTTGTAGGCCTGACCTTAGTTACTAAGATTCTAGCTTCCCCCATCCCTCTGTCCCCTGCCTGAGTCACACTGGTCTAGTGTGACCCAAGACCCTGAGGGAACAGCAATGGATATTCACCATTGTACCGATTTGAGTGTGAGTACTCGTGTATTTGAACACTTGGTTTGCAATGGGTGGTTCTGTTTGTGGAGGCTTAAGAGGTGTGGCTTTGCTGGAGGAGGTATGCCACTGGCAGCGGGCATTGGGGTGCTAAGACCTCACCTTAAACCCCAGTTTGCACTCTCTGCTTCATGCTTGCAGCTCCAGATGTGAGCACTCAGCTTGCTGTCCCGGCCATCATGCTTGGCTGCTGCCGGGCCTCCCTGTTGCCATAGTGATGGACTCTTATCCCTCTGCAGCCATAAGCCTGAGCAAGCCCTTCTTTCTGTAAGTTGCCTTGGCTATGGAGCTTTATGACAGTGAAGGGAAAGTACCTGTCACATTGTCAAGCACGTTGTGGGGACCGTTCTGATGTCCCCCAGGTTGCTAGGTAGTCAAGGCAGTCTCACTTGTAAGGATGTCTCAAGGGGTCAGAGCAAACCAGCCAGAGGCCAGTCCTATCTTCAGGATCTGAGCAGCCCAAGGCTGCTGGGTCTAGGTATTTGACGAATCCCTAGCTTAGGGACTTGAGTATCCAAGAGCATTGGAGGAAAGGTGGAATGGTGTGCTGAGCGGAAGCAACTAGGAATTTAGCCAGAAGAAAGAGAGAAAAGTTCCCTGGAAGTATAACTGTTCCACACAGGAGGGCATATGTGTAGATATTTGTGAGAGTTTATTTAAACCAATGTGAATTTGTCATTACACCACCCCCCCCAAGACAGGGTTTCTCTGTGTATCCTTGGCTGTCCTGGACTCACTTTGTAGACCAGGCTGGCCTTTGACTCACAGGGATCCACCTGCCTCCCCTCCTGAGTTCTAGGATTACATGCATGCGCCACTGCACCCCACTGTCCCCCTCCTTTTAAATGAATTATTTTTATTTTGTGTGCATTGGTTTTGCACGCATGTCTGTGTGAGATATGTCTGTGTGAGGCTGTCAGATCCTCTGGAACTGGAGTTATAAGCAGTTGTGAGCTACCAGTTGGTTGCTGGGAATTGAACCCTGGTCCTCTAGAAGAGCAGCCAGTGCTCTGAACTGCTGAGCCATCTCTCCAACTCCATAGGTGGTGCTTGTCACTGGTCAGTCTGAGTAGCTAAAATTCTTGGATGGTTAAGGTTAAAGGCATGGGACAAGAGCTGGTTGTTTCCCGTGTGCTGGCAGAGCATCTTAAAAGGCTGCTTGTCTCCTGTAGACTGAAAGCGTTTCTTAGATGTCTTACTCATGATTACCAAGCATGGCTGGGAGTCCTGGACACAACAGGGCCAGCTGGCAGGCAGGATGCTGGTGACTATTTTGTGACGCTTTCAGGAAGCCGTTCATCCAAAAGTAATAGTTACTTTAAAACATTTCAGATGACAGTGGTTCATCCAAGGATCTTGGCTGTATTTATGTATAACACAAGAGCGTGTTCCAGGTCCTAGCTGCCCAGAGGTGTAGTCATACAGTAAATAACCTCTCCCAAGTAACAAAAGGGCAGTTTCAGGTGGTGACTAACTGTGCTTGCTCTGACTTAATCAAAGCAGACTATAGGTAAATGTCTGTCTCTAAGCTCACATGGTGCTGGGTGCTCAGACCTTGCGATGCCGTGACAAGACAAAAACAAAAACAAACAAAAACAAAAACCCTAAGAAAGAAAGAAAGATTGTTTTTTGGTTCATGGTTTCAAGTCTGTGGTTAGCTGGCTCCCAGGATGAGGCAAACATCATGGCAGAGAGTGCAGGTGAGAAGCAGAGGAGGGGAAAGGGGAGAGGAGAGACAGACAGACCAAGAAGCAGACACACAGCCAGCATGGAACACGCACTTCAAAGCCATGCTTTTGGATGGTCCCGCCTCCAGCCACGGCCCACCCTTCACCAGCAGTGGCATTAGATCACTAGACCATCAGTGGATAATTATTGAAGTCAGAGTTCTCAAGATGCAGCTTTGTCTCAATGGCTGCGTCTACAGGCCTAGAGCAAGTCTTCAACCTATGATGAGCACTTTGGGAGATACGTCATATCCACACTGTAAGGTCATTTGTATTCTGTCTACATTGTTCCTTTCTCTCTGATGTGTGTGCGCGTGTGTGTGTGTGTGTGTGTGTGTGTGTGTGTGTGTGTGCGCGCGCGCGCGCACACTCACGCGTGTTTGGAAATTTTGCAGATGAATACATGTAGCTAGATCAGATCCACCCATGCCAATTTCCAAACTCCAATTTCTTCTGGGCCTCCCCTCAACAACACCCTCCCCCCACCCCCCCACCCCCCCACCCCCACCCGCCTAAATCTGTGGTGTCGCCATTTTCCTCCCCTACTTTCTTTTTCTTCTTCCACCCTGAGTCCGATTAGTCCAGTTATACACGTGGCTGTAGGGCATCACCCACTGGACCATGAGCATCCAGCCGAGGGCCACATTACTGAAGTAAACAGGCTTTCTGTCTCCAATGGCCATCAACTGCCAATAGCTACTGAGCTGAGGTGGGGCCTAGTGTAGCTCTTCCTTCTTCATGTGAGAGTGCTGATTGGCTGGACCTTGTGGCAGCAACCACGGCTGCTGTGATAGGAGTTCATGAGTACAAGGGCCTGGTTATGCCCACAAGACATACTTTCACAGCAGTCTTCCCCTCAGCCCCCTCTTCTGAGCCGTGGTAGGAGGGAGGGGTGTATACAGATATACCCCAGTTCGGGCTGCACACTCTACAGTTACTGACCCACTCTGACTAGCTGAGACTCTCTTAACCTCAGACGCTGCAGGAAGAGACTTCCCTGGTGAGGTCCGTCCTCCTCCCATGCCCAGCTCTCATGTGGGTGCAGGGATCCGAACTCGAGTTTTCATGCATGCACAGCCCAGCACACACCTCAGCGACAGACCCTCCTAGCCTCACTTGTCTTCTGTGAGGTTTACTTTCTACTTTATTCTCAGAGACCAAATGACATATCTGGGTCTACTCTCTTTCTCCTTCTGTAGCTACGGAATATTCTGGTTATAACTGGAAAAATGTCTGGAGATTGAGTATTTACTCTCTGTTTTTCTCCTGTTGGGCTATTTTTCATGCCAGATTTCTTAGGTAAACCTTTGTGTTTGGTTTGAATTTTTATGGCTCATCTAAAAAAAAAAACCAGTTTTATTAAGGCCACTTAACTTTTGAACAGAATACATTTTCCTCCTCTGCTTTTGTTTTTCAAAGCTTCCAGCTGTGTGTGTGTGTGTGTGTGTGTGTGGTGTGTGTGCATGCATATATGTATATGTGTGTGTATCATATATATATGTGTGTATGTGTATGCATGTGTGTAATATGTATGTATGTGTGTATGTGTGTGAAAGTGTGTATATGTTTTGGCATGTGAATCCAAGTTATATTTATGCAGTGAATCCAGGGATAAAACCTGGTATTAATGCTTAAAAAATAAAACCAAACTGACCTTCACAGCTTTCTTCTAAAAGTATCCTGTAGTCAAACATGTCTAAATTTCAGCTAACTTTAAGGATTAAAATGATGGAAAGATTTCTTTTGTGTGAACTATCATCTCCAATTTCTCAAATGCATTCATATTTTTCTCCTTTATGCCTATAGTCACCGAGCTTCCGATAAAATTACATTCTTACCTACTTAGAATATTATAATGATATTTATTTATAGAATATTGTTTAGTGTTCTATTTTCTATCAGACCCTCCCACGAAGTCTCAGGGAGGCTTCCCACCATGCAGGGATGGGTTTGTGATCTGCAGAGCAGGAAGGGCACAGTTAGAAGGCAGTAACCGTAAGTCCACCTCACTGGGTTGGGTGGATTCAGTGTGTGGGGGTGAGCAGACACTTTGCACCCATGATCCTCAAAGATTCCTTATGCCTCAGCGTGCTTTGCAGAAGATCCGAGCAGAGTCTGTGTGTCTTAGACATGAAAAATGAGATAACACTCATCCGCCTGCCTCACACGTTACCGTTACTAACCATGTTCTTACTGTTGAGTTGGATGCTCTCTGATTATACTTACCATCTCTCACCTCCACTAGGATGTAACTTGATACAGGAAGAGATGTGCGGGTCTGTCTTATTCTCTGATGCCTTCCTGGCCTGCAACTGGAGAGTATCTGCTGCCTGTATCTTACAGTTTTGGTGTTCTATTGTTTGTAATGATTTTGCTATTTGGGCTTTGAATTTCTTTGTTCTTTTTTTCTACTGTGTCTTTTTTTTTTTTAATAAAAATTCAGTTTTTCTCCCTAAAACATGTTTGTTTGTTTGTTTGTTGAGACAGGGTTTCTCTGTGTAGCCCTGGCTGTCTAGGACTCACTTTGCACACCAGGCTGGTCTCGAACTCACGTCGATCCCCCTGCCTCTGCTTCCCCAGTGCTGGGATTACAGGTGTGCGCCACCACACGCGGCTCCCCAAATGTGTTATTATCCAGGCCATCTAATTTGAGTTTTATCTCACCACTCACTCTCTTCCTTTATATTCATGTCTAAATGTGGCTAGGAAGTTTTGCTTCCATATGAACACCTTGCATACTATCATTTCTGTAGTAGACACGTGCCATATCCTGTGTAACTGCAGCAGTCACAGCATTTGCCACACAGTCTTCAGATTTTATAATCACCATAATATATTATACCTTGCTGTTTAATATTTTCAGTTTGTGACTCTTTTTTTTTTTTTTTTTTTTTTTGGTTTTCGAGACAGGGTTTCTCTGTGTAGCCTTGGCTGTCCTGGACTCACTTTGTAGACCAGGCTGGCCTCGAACTCACAGAGATCTGACTACCTCTGCCTCCCGAGTGCTGGGATTAAAGCCGTGTGCCACCACGCCCGGGCACAGTTTGTGATACTTTTAAGAACCTAATGTTAAAAGTAAAACTCTATGCTTAAAACTGTGACTAATTAAGTATGGCGTAATGTCATCTTACCCTCTGACTTTAGGTACAAGTTATGGAAGAGAAACTGAAGGCAGCTAATATTCAGACCAGTGAGTCGGAGACACGGCTCTATAAGAAGTGCCAGGACCTGGAGTCTGTCATGCAGGAGAAGGATGACACCATTCAGAGCCTGGAGCTGCGGCTTGAAGAGCAGGTTAGGAAAGCCGAGTCGTCAGTTGCATTAACACGTGCTCGTGAATATGGAATTTAAGACATAGCTTAGATCCCTGAGTACGGAAAGCTCGTAGTCGTAGGATTAGGTCACATGGGTTGGTAAGAGGTACAGGGAAGATGCTGTTCCCTCCATGGCTTGGGTGACTAAGGCCTCAAGGTAAGATCTGGTACTTTGTATTACGTGTGTGTTCGTGAGTGTACACGCATGCATGAGTGTATATGTGTGCATGTGTGTGTCTGAGTGTGTGTCGCTATGTGTAGAGGTCAGAGGGTGACTTACAGGAGTTGGGCTCTCTCCTTCCACCATGTGGGTCCAGGTAATGGAACTCACATCCTCAGGCGTGGTGGCAAGTGCCTTTCCTCGTGGGACATCTCTCTGGCCCCAGACTTAGCTGATTTTTTTTTAGATGTGTCGCTGTTCTTTATATTCAGACTTTGGAGTTTAAATGCAATGTTTTTCATTTGGAAATATTTAGCTTATAATGGGCATAAAATATTTGCAGCCATACTTGTATAGTGGTGCATGCCTGTAATGCCAGATTCCTCGAGGCCGGCACAGGAGCATCATTAGTGTGAGGCCAGTCTGGACAATATAATGAGACTAAAGAAAAAATATGTGCAGATTACTGACATTTATGTCTGAACTAACCCTCCTGCTCAGAAGTGTACAGCTTTCAGCTCCTTTTATGAGCGTGTGGAGTACTGTCTGTCTTATGACAAAACTTCACTAGGGACTTCACTGTAACAGCTCATCCTCCGTTGGTCCAGCACTTGAGCAGCTGATGCAGGAGGATTGCCAGGAGTTTGAGGCTAGTCTGGGCTACACACTGGATTAAAGGCCAGCCTCTGGGTTACAGAGAGAGACCTTATCTCAAAAACCAACAAAAAATTGCATTAGGATTAAATGACTACATAGGTAGCCATTTAATACCATTTAAACGTGACTGCTGTGTTTGTCAAATGCATTAACATTTTCATTTGTTGCTCACTTCTCTGTGGGGCCAGTGTTTTCAGCTTTCTAGCAGCCGAATCCCCACCGTTGTGATTTATATGGTGTTCGCAGTCTCTGCACAACCTGCCCAGTGTGATTTATAGGGCAGTCTCATTCTCCATAGTCTTGTGACCAGAGCCAGGTTTTAAGGCTGCTATGTGAACTTGAGTTTCGCTGTGTTTGTTTTTCTGGGTTAAAAAAAAAATTTAGAGTTTGAGGGACTCCAGTCCTAAGCAGATTTGTGTTCTCCTCCCTCTCATCCTAGGAGACCCAATTCTGCTGGTCCAGAAATAGTTCGTTTTGTTGATCTAGTCAGAGGATTCGCTTCGTTGTATGTGTGTCTGAAAGAGGGAGGAATGCTGCTTGCAGGACTAGACAGGCACTTCCTGTTGCTCCCACAGAACACCTGACAAGAGCAACTTGAGGAAGCGTGGGGTGGCTTTACTCACAGCTTGAGGCTACAGTCTGTCACCACAGGGAGGACATGGCCTCTGCGCTTCAGGCAGCTGGCCGCCCTGTGTCCCCCGTCAGGAAGCTGAGAAAGACAAGCACTGGTGTTCAGCTCACTGTCTCCTTTTCTTCAGCCCATGGAAGGATGCTCTCTGCGCTTTAGGCGGGTCTTCCCACACCGATTGACTCAGTCTAGAAAATTCCTCAGCAGTGCCCAGGCCTTGCTTGACTGAAGCTCTTGAATCCCATGAAGTGTACAGTCCGTAGGCCTTTTGGTTTCTTTATCTATCTGCTGAACACTTTTCCCTTCCTTCCTTCCTTCTTTCCTTCCTTCCTTTCCTCTTCCATTTCTTTCTTTCTGTTTTTTAACAAGATCGACTACTGTCCAGGCTGGCCTAGAGCCTCCTGCCTCACCCCTCGAGAGCTAGGATTACAGGCAGGTACCACTATGTCTGGCAATTTTTGGCTTTTAAATTTTTGGTTGGTAATTTGGAGGTAAATATATAGAAGTAAACAGGTTTTTAGGTGGATTTGCCAAGGAGCTTATATTTGAACTAAACAAATTGTTGATGTTATTTCAGAAACAAATGCGAATACAAGAAGCTAAAATAATAGAAGAAAAAGCAGCTAAGATCAAAGAATGGGTAACAGTTAAGTTAAATGAGGTATTTATTGCTATGTTTTTCCTTTATTATTTTCTTCTTTTAATTAGTCTTCAGAATATGCAACCATGAATGAGACATAAAATTCTGATCAGTTGGTAATGGTCCTATAATTTTTGTAAACTTGTGATATATTGCTTTCATTTTAATATCCATTAAATTTTTAAAATTTAAAACTATTGATAGAGTCATATTGGTGACTGCAGCCATATTTCAATAGGCTAATTTAAAAATAATAATGAGTATTACATGTATGTGTCATCAAATTAATAGGGTCGGTATCTGAGAAGCACAGACTAAATTCTAAAATAGTTGTTTTAAAATTATTTTACAGTGGAAAATGTGCAGGGTTGAAAACTTTCAGCTCTAAACAAATAAATATTGATGACATAATTGTTAAGGTTGATAGCCAATGCTGCCGAGTTCACCAGTTTGCAGATAGCATAATTATATATTGTTATTTTCTAAGCTAAATTGTATAATTTATTAATGCATTTGAAAAATGTTGTTTTGGGGGTTAAAGAATATTGTTCTGCTCTTTTAGCTGGAAGTGGAGAATCAGAAGCTTCGGTTCATCAACCAAAACCAAACTGAGGAGATACGAGCAATACAGTCAAAACTGCAAGGTACAAATATTTTCACTAAGAGAGCTTTTTTTGATTTATTTTGCTGTATAGGAGTTTACTATTAGTGGTTTAAGGATCTGGTTATGAATGTCACATAAGATGCTATTGTCAGCAAATGAGAAAGACTTTCTCCATCCCACCAGAAGCCCTTTACTTACATGGTGTTGGACTAAAGAGCCAAAAGCAAAAAGATGAGTGATGACATATTCACTTACCAAAGTGACTGTTATGTTGGTCAGAAAACATGACTGCATAGCTGTTTGACCTCTCTCACCTAAAGGGCAATTCATTTAAGGTCCAAAGAATTCAATTTGCTAAAACTACTACATGTTAGTGTTAGCCTTGGAGTTCAGGGTCATAGGCAGCTGGTCCCAGGCTCTAATGGTACTAGCGTTTTGTTTCTTCCAAGTGACTGAGTGCTTCATCTCTCTGTTACCTTGACCGACTGGGAACGGTACCTATGAAGCCAAATAGTAGGAGTATTTGCATTAGAGGTTTGTACTTCAGTCTTCTGAGACTTGAACTTTGGCTTCAGGAAAGAATAAATCCTTTTAGAGGGGATTAACAAATCAGAAACGTAGTGTAGTTGTGCCCGCATTGAGGGCTTTCAAGAAGGCTCTGGCTTCATGCATGCCGAACACACCCCTGAGGGCAGCTGGGGGGTGGTTCTGTGGGTTCTTGGATACCTCCTCTGGTTGTTGTAAATGACACAAAACTCAGTTCACTCACAAATTATCAATGCCCCTAATCTTCCCAGGATTAAGTCTTCCGGGCAAGGATATTCTTGCCAAATGGGACTGTCCATTGACAATCCATTGATAATGCCAGAATTGTCCATACTAGGCCTGGCCTATTTAAAGAAGCATTCAACGGCCGGGGCTTCAGTTCAGTGCTAGAGTGATGGCACAGCATGCATGAGAGCTCTGGCCTCAGGCCAGCACCACAAACATACAGAAAAAGATGTTTTCCCCCCAAGAGATCGTTATAAGACTTGACTACTCCCTGCACTGAAGGAAGTGTCCTGTACCTGGTGGTGAGGGCCACCAGTCATTTATGACCACTGAGCACCTCACATATAATCGTTGTCACAAATGAACTGGGTGTAAGCTGTCTGTTCATTAGAATTTACTTGAAGTAGCTTTACCATGCTAGAGACTACCATTGTCAGACAGATAACAGCTAAATGTTACTGAATAACTCGAAAATGGTAATGCAGTCTTGAATATTTAATTTCAAGTACTTTTGCTTTAGAAAAGAAAATCAGTTATTTTCGGTTTTTGCTTCAAATGACTCTTTTTCTATTTATCCATTTTGTGTTATGTATAAGTGCACTCACCTGAGACTGTGGGTATGGAGGTCAGAGGTCAACTTCACTTACCTTCTTTTATCACCTCTTCCTTATTTTTGACACAAGGTCTCTCACTGAGCCTGGCTGACTAAGAGCCTTAGAGACCTACCTGTCTCTGCCCCCCCCCAACCCCACCCAGGGCCTGGTGATAGGCTTGTGCCACCACACTTGGCTTTTATGTGGTTACTGGGGACCCAGGCTCAGATCCTCAGGCCCAGCAAGCCCTTCGCCCTCTGAGCATCCTGTGTCATGCTTTTGGACTGTTATAGAAATTGGCACAGCCTGGATGTTCTGAGTAGAATTTTGGATATCAAAAGTCCTTTGTATTTTCCATTTGCATTCCCTTTAACTTTAAAGGCTTGTGTAGCTGTCATGTGACCAGAGGGTAGCACACCGTCCTTGTGGTAAGCATGCAGTGGCACACTTGGATGAAGAAGAGATGAAGCCACAGGTGTGTGTGTGACTGGTGCTCACTCAACTGAACTGTGTGATGGGTCCTCAGCTCTGAGACTCAGCCTCTACCTTGCTTCTTTGCATCCCGCAAACCTTGCATCCCACACAATGCACTAAGACCATACTAGTGTGACTGAAAGAACATGATCCTTTTCAAGAGAGGGTTTCTCTGTGTAGCCCTGGCTGTCCTGAAACTCTCTTGGTAGACCAGGCTGGCTTCACACTCACAGAGATCCACCTGCCTCTGCCTCCCGAGGGCTGGGATTAAAGGCGTGCGCCACCATGCCCAGCTGAAAGACAATTTTAATGTCCTACTACTTAATAACCATGTTATAGCTATAGAATATTTTCATATTAATAATATGATTGTGATAGCACTGGTTTCCTGAAGGAATATATAAAGTTGTTGATGAAAGGATATACTTTTTTGGTAGGAGACAGGGTCTTTCTCACTGTGTAGCCCAGGCTGTTCTGGAACTCAGCATGTAGCCCAGGCTATATCCACTTCCCCAGCCTCTTGAGTGCGGGGTTTCAGTTGTCGGCCACTACGCCTAGCAGGACACTCTGCTTAGATCATGTTGTCACTTGCATTCATTTCCTCCGAGTGACAAAATGGAGACACTGCCATAACTGATGGGAGCACCATATTTAGAACCAAGGTCTCCTGTGTTCATGACACTCACCCTCACTGAAGTAGGTTGGCTGTACCAATTCTGTTTCCAAAAGATTGCCAATTCCCCTGACAGCCCTGGCTTGCAATGCTAGTCGTCACTGACTAGCATTGGGTCTTTGGGTTTTATATACTAAGAGATTCTGATCCTTAGAAACTAGGCTTAGATTGGAGCAGAATTCCATAGATAAGCCAAATTTAATGTACTTTCACACATATTATAAAATATATACATATTATAAGATATGTATATATTGTACATAGTATAAATACAAAATATATGTATATATTACACACACATATACACACACACACACACACACTGTTGTTTGTTAGTATCTACAGATGATTGATTCCAGGATCCCCATGGATACCAAAATCTGAGGCTGCTCTAGGTCCTTACATAAAATGGCCCAATGTTTGTGTATAATGTGTTACACACATCCTCCTGAAATTTTAAATCATCTTCAGGTCACTACAGCGCCTAGTGAAAGGTAAATAAATATTGCACAAACATATGTTAGATTGTATTTTTTAAAAGAGACTCACAGTAAAATACCTGTACATATTCAGTAGAGACCATTTTTTTTCTGAATATTTTTGACCCACCTTTGTTTAAATCCACAAATGCAGACTCCGTGAACCTGAGGACCAACTGTCCGTAGTCATTACTGTATCTATTGTCAATCAGTTCTGCGATGATTAACATAAACAAATTTAAAGTACCTCTGAAGAATATTCTAGAAGTATTTGTCTTTACTATCAGTTGCTACTTAGTGTAGCCTACTTCACCTTCTGTTGCTTTCCCAGGGCTCTGAAATCAACTTGCTCAGAAACTTTTCTTCCTCCAACCTCCATGCTTTTTGGATCTTATGAGCAGCAACGTGAAAGAACCCTAAAGATGGACTAAACATGATAAGCAATCTGAGGCCTGAACTCAGGTCACCACGCTGGGCAGCAAAGCAACTTTACCCACCCACACCTGCACACAGACACACACACACACACACACACACACACACACACACACACACACACACAGATTTAGGGGTCTATGCTCTGCGTCGGAGCTTCCATTTACTATACCTAAGTATAAGATGAAATTCAGTCTTTTTTTTTCCTGGTGTTAGGATGGTTTATTCACGTCCGCGTGAGCTTGTGTTCAGTGTCTAACAAACAGCTATAAAAAAAACAACACCACCCCAACTCCGTTTTGTTGATGACCTTGCAGAGCTCCAAGGGAAGAAGGCACCCTGCACCTCCACACCGAAGCTCTCCGAAGGGCAGCGCCTGAGCAGTTTGACCTTTGGGTGCTTCTTGTCCCGAGCAAAGAGTCCTCCTCGCCTAGTAAGATCCGAGGAAATGAGCAAGACTGCGTCGAAAGAGCCTGAGTTGACGGAAGGGAAATGCGGAGAAGGTACTCAGGAACCAGAGCAATCTACCTCAGCATTTTTCAAAAAGCAGAAACATCCCTAACATTGTTCAGAACTTACCTTGGGTTTCCTCAACACCTCAGTGCCTCATGGGAATAGTTAATACGAGCCACACAACACCGAGCTTCCTGATCTAGTTATCTAGAGACTTATGTAGTTTTTTGTTTGTTTTTTGTTTTTTGTTTTTTGTTTTTTGTTTTTTGTTTTTTGGCGCCAGGGGCACAAAGATGCCGCTGATTTCCCCCCCTCCACCCTCATTTTAATGCTTTTTTTCTTTCGTGCAGCAAGTGGAAAGGATATTTAAAAATGTAAAAGGTTATAATCTTATCTACAAGGTCCACCTTTTAGCCCAGTTTCAGATGAGAACTCTGAATTTGTATTCACAACTTCTGGAAAATTTTTAAAAATTACCTAATATTAAACATGAAATTAACACGGGCCTCCCAGACACATAAAAGAAACATAAGAGAATACTTGGTGGGGGGAAAGTGGGGGGGGTACTTCGATAACTATTTTGATTCTTTGTTACGTCGTACAGGAAAACACTGCCTAGATAACCCGGCCCTGACCCTGTGTGAAGATTTCCACTCTTCCATTTTCCTAGCCTCCCTCTAAATTTTTCCTGTTGGTGCAGCTGCCAACTACAATGGCTGTCAAAAACACAGCCTGGCTGTAACACCCCCAAGGCAGATCCTTTTTTGTTGACTTCTTCCCAAAGTTCTAGGAGGCCACAGTGGACTCTAGTTTTCTTCCAACGCACTAGAAAAGTGACAACGCGGAAGCTTGCCCCTCGCCTTGGTTTTGACATCTTGGGAAACACTGCGGCTTTTCCAGTGGGAAGGCTGCCTTGATACCTGCTTCTTAATGTTACTCTTCTCTTTTCATCTCCCTTCACTGTCTAGCAGTCAGCTGAGTATCGCTGAGGTCACCCGCACTAAAGCTCTGGCTCACTTGAAAATGCAACCAGTACCTGCTCTAAAGCTGGAGGCCATGTTTGGTCAGCCCCTCATGCCTGGGCTGTGCGGGTCACATTTGTGTTCTCATAGCTCCTTTCCTGTTCAATCTGACGTTTCAAGTCATTATTTATGAAGCTGCTGGCGCATTACATTTCTTTCTCTCTCTCTTTCTTTCTTTCTTTCTTCTCCTCCTCCTCCTCCCCCTCCCCCTCCTTTTTAGGTTGTTTGAAACAGGGTTTCTCTGTGTACCCTTGGCTGTCCTAGACTCGCTTTTGTAGACCAGGCTGGCCTCGAACTCACAGCGATCCACCTGCCTCTGCCTCCCAAGTGCTGGGATGAAAGGCATGCGCCACCACGCCCGGCTTTGCATTACATTTCTCACGGTGCTAACAAAAGAATACAGGTCTAAAGGCGTTTAAAGAGGTTGTTCTGAGTATTAAAACACACGTTGTATTTAAGCAGAGAGCGGAGGAAAGCTGCTTCTGTGATTTTGCACGTTCCACGTATTGAAGGGTGAACACAAAGTTTGATTCTTAAATCATGGCTTCGTGCTTAGGTTAGGCTCGCATTATGATGACTGTGAAGGGCTGCCATTTTCTTTGCTTCTAAATTGGAATCAATGGCGTTCATTTTTTGGTGGCTTCTTCCTTTGATGGTAAAACGCACCCCACTTCACACTCTGCTCCTTTTCTCTTTAGATTGTTGACAACTTTCATTCCCCAACATACTCATTTGTTAAAAAAAACAAAACAAACAAACAAACAAAAAAACCAGTTTACTCCTATTACAATTACATGGAAGCACAAGGGTTTGTTTTTGTTTTTGTTTTTGTTTTTGTTTTTGCTGATATCAGTCCTGCATTTTTCAAACGTGCTTAAGAAGGCGTAAGCTGAGCTCATTCGCGCGAAACTGCCGGTCTCTGCTGTGTAGTTGCGTCAGGCAGCGCAATGCACACTTACGGCGTAGTTACGTAACGGTTTCATTGTTAAGGGCAACCTGCCAATGTCATGTATCTTCCTCTAGAGATGGAAATTGCAGAGAAGCCTGCTGATAACCAAGGCCGAGAGAACGGCAGAAGCCAGGGAGAGTTGCAGGAGACTTCTCGCTGCTCAGAACAGAACCGGAAAACGAGAGCAAGCTTTGGAACGGACGGTGGTACATCCCAGAATTCCGGGGTTCCAGTAAGTGACTGGAGTTCTGACGAGGAAGATGGAGGCAAGGGCAGATCCAAGCCCAGGCGCACGTCCACCCTTTCCAGCCACACGTCCGAGGAGGGCGTGCCGAGTGGCAGGATGGGCAGCGAGGCTTATCTCACTGCCTCGGATGACAGTAGTTCCATATTCGAAGAAGAGACTTTTGGCGTTACCAGGCCAGAGCACAAGACGCTGTATTCTTGGCAGCAGAAGGCTCCATGGAAAGCTCAGAATAGCCTCGCAAAGGGGAATTCTCAGTCAGGAGCAAAGGAGCAAGACAGTTCCTCAGATGAACTGAATAAAAAATTTCAGTCCCAGAGACTGGATTATTCATCCTCATCAAGCGAGGCCAACACCCCAAGCCCTATTTTAACTCCAGCTTTAACCCCCAAACACCCTAACTCACTCCCTGGGAAAGGAACCCAGTTAGTGCCTTCGGCATACCTGCCACCCCCAACGCTAAGGATCCCCAATGTTTTCAGTATAAGCGTGGCGCTCACCAAAAGGCACCTGAGCCAGCCCCAGTTATGTTCGGACCGGATGTTTGGCACCAACAGGAATGCCATAAGCATGATCCGGCCACTGAGACCTCAGGAAACAGATCTTGATGTGGTTGACGGCGACAGCACGGACGTTGTGGAGCACATGGACACGGGCTGCGAGGATGGCCTATTTTCCTATGACTCCCTGGATCCTCCGTTTGCAGATGACCAGGAGAACAGTGAGCCCACAAAGAAGGCCTCAGGCAGCAAACCCCCCACTCCTCCTCTGCACCGATTTCCCTCTTGGGTAATTACATGGCTGTGTGCAGTGCACACACAGGGGCCTTCTCTCAGCACTCAGTCTCAGCCTTCGTACCCCCTGTTGCTTTTCAAACCCAGCATTGTTCTGACAACTTCGAGTTTTTAGAATACAATTTCCCCTTTTCTTCCCCAACCGTGCTCTGAAAAATTGAGAAACAAGACAGGTGGAAATTCAAAATATGACTTTATTCATGGATAAGAGAATTGGGCGGTGGGGGGGGGGGAGGGGGAGGCGATGAGCTTTTCAATATTAGAATTTGGAAGGAGATTTGTTCACTCAGGCCCAAGCTGGACCTAGAGCATTCCGGCTTCCTCCTGGGGGAAGCACGCCCAGTTAGTGCCTTCAGCATTCCTGCCACCCCTAAAGCTAAGGATCCCCAGTGTTTTCAGTATAAGCGTAACACTCACCAAAAAGGCACCTGAGCCAGCCACAGTTATGTTCGGACTGCATGTTTGGCACCAGCAGGAATGCCCTGTTGGTGTTGGCATAAGTGAGGCCCTTCTAACTCCCCCAATATAAAGACGCTTGTTTCCTGTGGGAGCTTCTCCTCTAGGGAAGAGGAGAGAGGGTAGGTGCTGGGATGGGTGTGCCAAGGAAGTGACAGAGTAGGGGTAGGGGGTAGGAGTGCTCAGTGACTGGAGGCCCCACGACCCAGAAGGAGACTTGAGGGATGAGGGAGAGGCGTTCTATAACTGATGCTTCTGCCACACCCCGTGACTCTGTTGGTCCTGGGTCGCAGCTTTGCTATTTACTTGGTTAAGACAGCTTTCGCTTTACTCGCCATGGGCTTATACACCCCTTACCTCAGCTAAAGTGCCTTCCTGCTAGCCCGGAAGGGACCTGTTTTCTATGCAAGCACTGGCTGTGACTACAAAGCCTGCCCGTCAATTGTTGATATTTCTTAGGAATGAACATCTATCTACACTGCTTGATTTTTTTTTTTTTTTAAGAAAAACCTATCCTAATGGGAGGGCGAGCACATGTGGAGGTCAGAGGACAGAGCTGGCACTCTATTGCACCACGTAGGTCTCTAGGATCAAACACAGCTTGTCACACTTAGCCACAAGCCCCTTTGGCCACTGAGTCACCTCATTCGCCCCGAGATTCTATAGTTAAAGTTAAGTGAATTGGTCTGTTTTGTAGACGTATGTTTTCCTTTCCGTATAGGCACAATTTAACCTCTGGCTTCAAAAGAAATTCTCCTGGGTTGCCAGGTGTCTTGGGTGTGGGAGCCATGTTCTTGTCCTGTGGCTATTTTATTTAGTGGCCACTGTCACTGTAAGCAACTTGCAACAGCCATGGCTTCCCTAATATAAAATCAGGCTTAAGAGATGTGTCTGCTTTTTATTTACTTTCACGAGGACATTTTTTCCTTTTGGTATCCACATGAAACAGCCTCTTGTTTATTGCTAAATTCTACATGACACAAAAAAAAAAAAAAAAAGTAGAAGCAAATGGCATGTGGATCTCCGGAATTCTGGTCATGCCACCCTAAGGCTGGCTTCTTTTGTTATGTTGAAGACTTTCAAAGATTGATGTTAAGCTTTCAAGTTCATTTTATTTAGTAATTTTACCTTTTCCTTCCCTTCCTCTTTCCAAGCTATTTGGTCCTGGAAAAGTAGTATTGCTTCTCAGACTTTCTAATGTACTGATACGGGCAAAGGTCCATAGCATTTTCAGGTGTCCAGGAGATGCTCTAGCTAGCTCAGTCAGCGATGCTAACTCAAGGCGCAAGGTAACAGTCACTGTGATTCAGAAATACCTCTGATGGCCCGCTCTTTATAAGTGACCTGGTTTGGCTCAGCTTCCTGCTCGATCCCAAGCTCACATAGACGCCAGCTGCCTCGGACCTCCTGCTTAGAGTTACGCTCTGTGTGTGAGCCCTGCATAGGCAGAGAAAGCACAGCTTGTCCATTCTGTTTGGCCCTCGCTCCCATCATCAATGACCTCGTGCCAGTTGCTGTGGCCACTGGCCATCCTAATAGAAGAACATGGCATCAGTTGTTCTGGTCCAGGCAACTGTGTTCAAGTTTAGACCTTTTACAAAAAGCACAGCGCGGTCAATTAGGTCCTGGGGAGCACTAGGCTCCTTTTCCTCGTTAGCTAGCGATGCTGTCCTGGGGAGCACTGGGCTCCTTTTCCTCGTTAGCTAGCGATGCTGTCCTGGGGAGCACTGGGCTCCTTTTCCTCGTTGGCTAGTGAAGCTGTCTTTACAGCACCCATCAGAGATCTTCTTGGAGAAGAGAAGGAAACCTAATAAACTACTTTTGGAACAAGATAATAATTCCGGCATAATTCTCAGACCCATTTATTATTTGACCCGAAGTCTATTTTATTTTACTGAAATGTACACTGGAATAAGAAGGCAGTAATATTTAATGCTCTGCTGTGCTTCTGAATACAATTTTTTCCCTTTTCTTTCTTTCTTTTTTTTTTCTAACCATGGTAACGGATATTACAGAAGTTGCCTGTGTGTCATCAGTGACTAAGCAGGTTTTGGCTTCATGCTACAGCTGTTCACGTTTCCCCTTTAGCCACGTGCAGACTGTTGGAGCGTTAATGATGGTGTTTACCTGCTGTCAGCGACTGGGAGTGATCTTTCTCAGGCTTGTTCTTGTGTCTGTAGAAGATACCAAGCCGAAGTCTAGGAGCAAAGATAAAGGATGGACTAAGTAAGGAATGGGAGGAATCTCCACAAGTTTTCCACAGTGGCGTGTTTTATTGGTACTGATGCATTTTCTGATGACTAGAACGTTGTGCTCTAGTGGATGTTCTCTGAAGAGCAAATGAAAAGATAATTATGTTCCGTGCACTCATTTCTTGGCTGTAAGCACCTGGTTCAATCTCTCTTTTATCCTAGGAAAGCAGAATATACGCTATAGCCAAATCAGGCATCCGAATGTCTGAGGCCTTCAGTATGGAGAATGCTAATAAAAGTAAGTGCTCTGCATGCTGTGGTGCGGGTGAGCAAAGGCGGGATGCAGCTGCAGAGAGGCAACCAGTGACGGAAGCAGAGGACAGGATGATGGTCACCGGGCCTGGGAAATTGGGGAAGGGGAAATGCTGTTTAACAGGTTTAAAATTTCAGATGGAAAAATTCCAGAAGTCTGTTTTACAAGAAAATAATCTCTACCCTACGGAAATTATGCACTTAGAATGGTTAAAACGGTAACTTTTACTGCTTATGACTTCTTTAAAAATGATGTGATAAAAGGGTATTTTGAACTATATGATTTTATATTGCTGTTTCACTAGACAAGATGTTCCTAAATGTCTGATGTTACTGGAATAATGGAATTATGTAAGTGTTTGGGAAATGGTTGCGGATTTGCTCTAAAACTGATATTCATTGTATTTAGGAAAAAGGCACAAAAACATTCAGTCATGATACAGAATGTGCTTTACTATGTTTTTATCGCTCCCAAAAAGTAGAAAGACTTGGGCATCTATCCATTTAAAGCTACAAAAATTATAAAAATATTGGTTTCTATACCATTTTCCCTCCTTCCTTCAAAAAAATATTATAGAAACAGTCATTCTCACTATAAAAATAAATAAGGCCGACACTTGGTAGGTGGAGGCAAGAGGATCTAGAGCTAAAGGCTAACCTCATCTACATAGTGGGTTCAAGGGCTAGCCTGGGTTACGTGAGACCCTGTCTCAAAAACTTAAGGCAAAAAAAAAATCACCTAAGTGTCTAGAATAAGAAAAGAAAAACTTCTGTAGTTTCTTCCCATGTCCCACCTGTCTTCCTTCTGGTTCATCTGGAGAGGCAACACTGACGATTTTAGTCATCTTCTGTTCTTAATATTCAGGGAAGTATATTCTAATCTGTCAATACTGGAGTCTTCTGTCAGGGGTTAAGAATGACAGAAGAGACAGGGCTCAGAGAGCATCTTCAGCCAGTGGTCGTTTCTGCCTAGCTCTGCACAGCTAAGCATAGTGGAGAGGCCAAAGAGGTAACAGCATGGAGTCTAGATGGGGAGCTGGCACACATGAGGAAGTAATGTCCCACCAGAAACAGTGTTTGTAGGTGAGTATGGTGCCTCTAACCCCAGCCATCAGGAGGCATAGGCAGGAGGATCGCTGCTGGTTTGATGCTAGCCTAGGTTTCACAGTAAGACTCCATTGCCAATAGACAGAAATCAGAAAGTGTAGGTGTGAATCTGGAAACACCATAACTCATAAAGCAGAATAATACTAATGCTCACCTGTTGATCTGATTTCTCTTTAATATAGATTCGTAAGAAATAGAGCGGTGTGCTAGTTGGAAGGCTTTTCTTTAATGTTGTTGTTGTTGTTTTTTGTTTGTTTGTTTCAGATTCTGCAAACATACTTTCCTACTCTGCATCAGGCCTTTATACGTCTCTGATATACAAGAATATGACAGCCCCAGTGTACACAACGCTGAAGGGGGTAATGAGTGTGTTTCTTGCTGTTAGACATATGGTTCTCTTCAGGATGCTCAAGGAAACTTCCTTCCAAGCTCCAGATTCCACTCCTAATATTTTACATTAGATTTCAAAGTTCACATTAATAAATCATAAAAAAAAAAAGAAGAGACGGAAAGCCTGGAGAAGATGATTACGATGTCTTTCTCCTCACCCCGCCCCCCAATTCCCTGGCCCTTAGCACATTATTCATGATGCAATGGAAACTCCGAATTTAGAAAGGTCTTTGTGTTTCTGCCAGGGTCCCTTCTTTGCCAGAAGAAGCTAATTAAAACAAGGACAGTCAGATATGAACAGTCTTATGATTTCAGGAATCTTTTATAATTGACAAATTCCTAGCTAATTAGAGCCTAAGGTTTTGAAGACGGATTTTCATGATGTCAAAATACGCTATTATCTTGCTTTAAAAAAAAAAATGTAGCCGTGGCCGCTTTCTGTAAAGGACGGCGACTTTAGAGGTGGATACAGGGGGGTTGTTTTGCTTTTCTTTAGAAGGCGACACAAATAAGTAGCAGCCCTTTCCTGGATGATTCTTCTGGTTCAGAGGAAGAGGACAGCTCTAGGTCCAGCTCCAGGACGTCGGAGTCAGACACGCGCAGCCGCAGTGGGCCCAGCAGCCCCAGAGCCATGAAGCGAGGTGAGGGGAAAGCGCATGCGCAGGAGTCAGCGCCATCACGTTCTGAATATTGATTCAGGACTTACATCAACAGTAGGCTTTCTAAAAATACAGTCTCCAAAGCCACAGTGAAATGTGTGTTAGCCTAGGACTGAGCCATCTATAATCTAGTGGTAATTTCCTACTTATTCTCTGTGATTTCACACAAACCAGTCTTTCATCATCATCTTAATTAATAATGTTGTTGTTAGTGGTAGTATATTATATTATTATAAAAAGAAGTAATTGGCCAAGGTTAAGTTTCTTTTTTATACATAACCTTGTGGCCTGCTGACTAATTTGTGGCAAAGACTATTGTAAAAGGTCAGAAAACACACCTACAATTTGTGTCGGTCAATCTGATACTAACGTGGAAGATAACTTCATCTTTACTTTGTGCCTACACATAACTTTTAATAATTTTTTAAAAATTATATGTGTGCATGTGTGCTTACTACACACATGTGAAACTCAGAGGACAGCCTCACTGCTGCCTCCCTCCCACTCTAAGACAAGTTATCTTATCGTCCAGGCCGGCTAACTGGCCCATGAGCTCTAGGATCCTCGTGTCTCTGTGTCCCATCTTGTGCTGGAGTTACAGATGCTCACTTCCGGTTTCGTGTGTACCGAGGGGCTCTGAACTCAGGCCGTTGTGCTCTACCGCGTTTCTCTGTGGCCACTCGGGTTATGTCACATAGTTGCTGAGAATACAGGTGCCCTGTTCTTCATAGTAGCTGACAGGCTACTCTTTTACGTCTTTGATCTCATTCCCTCCTTTCTCTTCCCTGACTCAAGGCTGGCCTCGCCCGCCCTCTTGCTTACATTTTTTTTTAAATGCCGACTTTGTTTTGAGACACAATCTCTTGTAGCCTAGACTAATCTTGAGCTTGCTCTGTAGCCCAAATTTGCTTTACACCGCCTATCCTCTGGAGCACTAGGCTTATTCACGTGTGGGCACCGTCGTTCCTGACTCTCCCTAGCTGCCTCATCACTCCGCTCCAACATGGCCTCCCGGTGGGCTCCACGGTTCAGACTATGGTGCTTGCCCTTCTTCGGTCGCCTGCTCTTCCCAGATGCTTTAGTCGGCTCCGCATTCATTTTCTTGCACTTGCTATTGCCAGGCTTCTGTTTCCCCTCGTTAGGCTCTGTGCCAAGAGGACTCATTGTTTCTTTTCTTGTATGCCGCGACCGCAGCACCTCCGACAGGGCCTGGCACATCAGCCCTGCGCTTGGGATCCGAGCTTTGCCCTCCAAAATCACCACTGCCTAACTATTTGACTTTGCATAAATTCTGCCATCTCTGGGTCTTTCACTCCTTATGAGGACAGGAGCCAGGATGATCTCTGAGGTTTCTAATGTCTGGTGTCTGTGTCATACAGCTATTGTTTGAACAAGTAAGCAAAGGCTTACTTTTTTTTAATGCATGATGGCCTAAGTTCATGACTTCGCTTAGTATTTATCCATCTCCAGTTGTATCATCTGTATATGGCTTGTACCTCACAAGACGCTTTCTAGAACGTCAACTGAATTAGTGTGAAAATGTCCCATCGGGTCTTACTTCATAGTTGTTGGCAGATGAACTAGTATGTTTGTGTCTTTGAGACTTACTGCTTATCTTTAGTGGACTTTCATTAAAAATACTGTTGAGGTTCAACACCTGTTTGTCTATGTATCAACATAAAAATATGCATATAAACAAATCTTTACTAAAAGATGCACCAGTAAATCTTCATAATATTTTGTATATGTGAGAAAACTCATGGTTCCAATCATACCAAAATGTTACTAATGTTCTTTTGACTTTCTTGGAAATTTGGGTGACAGTCTCAACCCTGGCACTGGAAGTCTCCGTGGCCAGAGGAGTGGGTGGAAATCTTGTGAAGGGCGGTTTCTGATGGAGGAGTCAGTGCCGTCCGCAGGAAGACTCACGGCTGCCGTCGGCCCACGCCGGTATGAGATATTAACTCCACGTACATCTTTGTTTTCCTAGGCGTGTCTGACTCCTCAGTCGCGTCTGAAAGCGATTACGCCATTCCTCCCGACGCGTATTGCACCGACGCAGAGTGCTCGCAGCCGGAGCAGAAGCTCCCAAAAACCTGCTCGTCCTCCAGCGAAAACGGAAAAAATGTAAACGTTGGATCCAGCTTTGAAAAAAAATTAATGTATCTGTTAGTTTTTCCCAGAAGGAAACAAAAATCCCACTTTCCTCAAATGTTTTTTTTTTTCATTAGGAACCCCTAGAAAAATCCGGCTACCTGCTAAAAATGAGCGGGAGAGTCAAGACATGGAAGCGGAGGTGGTTTGTGCTCAAAGGCGGTGAATTGCTTTACTACAAGTCTCCAGTGAGTGGGCGGTGCTCGCCGTTGAGCCCCTAATTCCTCACACTGTAAAGCAGACTCCCAGCTGGTTTCTTACCCTGTAATAAAGAATTAATTATGGGGCCTGGAGAGATGGTTCGTGCTGGCTGCTCTTGCAGAGAGGGTCCTGGTTCCAGTCCCGGCACACACATGGCAGGCTCATGCCTGTCTGTCTGTAACTCCAGTCCCAAGGGATCTGACAGCCTCTCTGGCTGGTACAGGCTTTACATGCACACACGGAAGACATACAAGCAAGCAAAACATCCATACCCATAAAATAAAAATAAAGGTTAAAAATTAATCATGTATTAATGATACAAAACATTTCCTGTAATTCCTGCTATAGCTGCTAATCTCTCTGTGTTTGCTTTTCCTCCTTTTGTACAGAGCGATGTAATTCGGAAGCCCCAGGGCCACATTGAACTTAGTGCATCCTGCAGTATTTTAAGGGGAGATAACAAGCAAACAGTTCAGGTACAGGTCTTTTGAGTTCGCTTTTCTTTTGGCACCATGAAAAACAATTCTCAACTCAGATTCGATTGTTTGTTGCCCTTTTCATTCATTTCTAGAATCGGTTGATGCTCTAAGGAGTGTAATAACCCAAGACTGTTTAGTTAAGGCTGTACTACGAACTAAGCGTGGTTGTTTCCCAATGTTACCCTGCACCTTTCTTCCCCGTGGCCTTAATCTCCTGGGCTCTTCAGCTTTCAAAATATCCAGGTGTTTTAGGGAGGGATTATCCAATAAACGAGTTTCTGAGATGTTTGTGACACAAAATGCTATTGAATTCAAGAATGTTTGTATTTTAATATAGAATTGGACAGCGGCAATTAGTTCTCCCATGAACTTCAAAGAGGGAAAGCTATTGGTGGGCAGAGGCACTGTCCCTGCCAAGTGTCATCAAATTTTCTAGCAAGGTTCGAGGTTGATGCTATCAGTGGACTAGGGACGCCTGAGGTTAAAACAGATGAATCAGGGAGGGCGCCAATGCAGAGCACGGCTGTGAAGTCCTGAAACATTTGGGAAATTGTCAACGCAGTTAATTTAAAGTACTGTGACCTCCTCTTAGTCAGTGGTCACGTGTAGCACCAGGAATTGGTGCCGAATTCCTCGCATTTGTTTATAATTCACTCTCTCACTTCTGTCCATGGAAACCCCGTCTTGTTCTGTGGACTTTGGCCTTGTTTGTCATCACCTCCAGTCCTGTCTCTTTGTTTCAGCAGCCTAGATCCTATCACCCTGAGGGGGAGAAATTCAAAGTATGACATAGACACAAACCCACAGCCCTAGAGTTAATAGTGCGAGCAGTGTCAGACCCACTTGAAAAGGACTTTTAACTGAGTGGTTGTCATTCTCACAGAGTGGCTAAAGAATTCTGCATTTCCCTGGGAACAGAGATCCCTGTCAGGAATGACGCTTGACCTGACAAGGGCTACGTCCTCACTAGTGCCTCTCTTGTTGTTCCTTACCCGCTTCCAGCTGACCACAGAGAAACACACGTACTATCTGACTGCAGACTCTCCCAATATTTTGGAAGAATGGATTACAGTGTTACAGAACGTTCTCCGGGTACAAGCTGCCAACCCTCTTTGCCTGCAGCCTGAGGGCAAACCAACAGCAAAGGGATTGCTCACCAAGGTAGGACTGCCAGTGCATAGCAGCATCCGAGGCAGCTCTTTTGTAAGTTCTCAGCATCACAAATAGGAGGGCTCAGATAATATGTGCATTTAATATTTTGGGGGTGGGTGGGAAGGGTGTTTTTAAGTATAATGCCCAGGTAAACCCATGGAGATGAAAAAAAACCCATAAAATTGGCCACAGACAAAAATATAAATAAAAGAATTTGAAAAGGTAATTGAAAGGTGTGAAACCCAGTTAATATCTTTAATATGGAATATGCTTGGGCTGGCAACATAGCTCAACAGATAGAGTGCTTGCTGTCAGGCCTGAATTTGATCCCTAAAACCCACTTATTGGAAGGAAAGAACTGGCTCCCACTAGTTCCTCTGACGTTGATATTCATGCTGTGGTATGCACGCACACACGCACACACACACACACACATTAAATAAATAATGGGGTGAAAAATATTTAACAAGCCTTTTCTAATCAGTAGCTAACGAGTGGATACCAAAAAGCCATGGGACAAACAGTGGAAGAGAAGTAGATACAGCAGAACCAGGAAGAAACAGAAGAGATCAGCAAGTAGAGCAGAAACCAGTTTGCTAGCTCTAAGAATTTTTAACACACAAATTGGTATAATGGATGTAATGTTTACAATTTGCTCAAAGGAAAGACTTTGATTTTGAAACTTGGTATTGGAATAAACTAAGTTTGCTGGAGCGTTACTATAGAAGACAGTTTACCAGTGTGTGTGTATGTGTGTGTGTGTGTGTGTGTGTGTTTATGTGTATGTGTGTTTATGTGCATGTATGTGCTTGTGTGTATATGTGCGTGTGTGTGTGTGTGTATGTGTGTGTGTATTTATGTGTATGTGTGTTTATGTGCATGTATGTGCTTGTGTGTGTATGTGTGTGTGTGTGTGTGTGTGTGTGTGTGTGTGTGTGTTTGTATGCTAGAAGTTCATACCAAGGGTCTTCCTCAATCGTTCTCCACCTTGTTTGTTTGTTTCTCTCACTGAGCCTGGAGCTGACAGATTTTGCCACACAGGCTGGCCAGCAAGCTTGGGGGATCTTCCTGTCTCTGTCTCCCTAGTACTAGCACCGGCAAATATGCCTGCCCTAGCCTTTCCCACGTGTTGTAAGGGATTGATCTCAGGTTCTCATGCTTGCTGTGGCAAGCACTTTACTGAATGAGTCATCTCTGTCCTGTTTTTTCTTTTTTTTAATTTTTGTAAAATACTCTTTTGCCATGCAAACACTTAGTTAGTTGTTGAGAACTTCCTGGCATTGTGGAAAATACGCTTTTAAAAATGAATACAATGGCATTAAGTCAGGTCCAGTGATACGTGCATTTAAAAAAATGCCACAATGAAGCCCATATGTTATGTGCTGTCTAAATTTTTAATTTAAAAACCAACTAGAAAATAATAGCATGCCTTTAATCCCAGCACTTGAGAAGGCAGTGGCAGGTGAATCTTTTAAGTTTGAGGCCAGCATGGTCTACAGAGCGAATTCTAGGACATCCCGAGCTACACAGAGAAACCTTGTCTTGAAAAAAGAAGAAGAAGAAGAAGAAGAAGAAGAAGAAGAAGAAGAAGAAGAAGAAGAAGAAGAAGAAGAAGAAGAAGAAGACTAGCAAAGTGTCCATTCTTCAGATAGCTTCCTATCCTACTGAGAAAGAGGAGGTTGTAAGCTTATTTATAATAACATGGGGAAAGTACAGTTACCGATGTATCAGAAAGCCCTGGTGAAACAACTTGGGGTGTCGGAGTGATGACTTCTCAGAGCTTTGCCTGCATTGAGCACCAGAGGGGAGACACATAGTTATAGCAACTGTCAGTGGGCAGAGAAGCCACCCCATGGGGGCGAGGCACACACATGAGGCATGATGCAGCAGAGCTGCCTGGGCTGGCAACATTTGGCGAGGACACCAGAGAGCTCTCAGTTGTTTGTCTTATGGCAGGTTAAGTGCTTTGGACTTCGTGAAGGATGTCCAGAGCCCCTCAGGGTTTGTAATGGGGACGTGGACGAATGGATGCTGCTAACAGCTTGCTCTGTCGGAGAAGATGAGTTTGCAGGAGGCTGTCTGAGAGTGGCTGATGCTGTGACTCTCATGGCCACGAGGCTCTGAACTGTTAAGGGAAATGAGGAAAGAGGGTGCATTGAAGTGACGGCTGGTAGGAAAACCAGTTTGTTTGGAATGGGTGAGGCAGTAGACAAGGTTTTTATTTTAAGTGTCTAGCTCAGCTGGATATGAACACTCATGAGAGAGGAGCAGCTTTCGGCAGATGGACAGGCTGTTTGGGAACAGACCAGTGTTTTGAGTTCTGTATAGACATCTTACCTAAAGAACATCGTGAGCTAGCAAGATGACTCAGCAGGTGAAGCTGCTTCCAGTCTCTGGAACTCAGCTAAAGGTGACAATTACCTCACAGAGCTGTCCTCTGACCTCCACATGTGCATCATGGCTATCTCTCTCTCTCTCTCTCTCTCTCTCTCTCTCTCTCTCTCACACACACACACACACACACACACACACACACACACACACACACACACTAATAGCAACTAACTAAAACAAAGCCTAGCAGATTTCAGAGGACAGTCTGCACTGGATGAGAGAGCTGGCTGAGAAAGGGCGTGGGGACTCGGCATCATCTAAGTGACTGTTAGAACAATGAAAATGAGAGAAATCACCCAGAAAAAAAGGATAATGTAGATTTTTTCAGAGTACAGGATGGAGAATGGAACACTCCGAAATGTAGGGGATGTACGGGCATGGGTGGAAAATCCCAAGAGTCTGTCCCAGAGCGAGGGTTGGGTCTTAGGGTCCTGCTTGCTGTGCTTGGGGGAGAGCGGACATTGCAGTGGGAAGCACGTGCCGGGTGTGAGTTTACAGGGCTGTCTATACGCTCCAATACTCTTCAGCTGCGGGGCGTGGAGTGTGGGGTAGGGGGAGGTCAGACATGGAGTCAAAAGAGGATGAGGAAGACTTGTACCCTGTATTTATGAGCTGAGGGAAGAAGCCAGGAGACCTGGAAGATTAAGGGCCACAGTGAGTGGGTGGGAATCGGGAAAGGCAGGACGGAAGGGCTGGCCTGGGAGGAAGTGGGGAGGGGTGTGGATGAACATCTGCATTTGAGGGACATGGAGTGAGGTTACTTATAATGTCCTTGATTTTCTTGGTCTCCCTAAGACAAAGGTATTTGCTAAGAGTGGGGGAAGGGGTTGGGTGGACTCACTGAAAATGGGATGTAGCCAGAGACATTTGAGGTTTATACGTATTACCAAAGGCTTACGGAATTGTAATGATTGTTAGGAGCAGAGACTTTACAGCCTAGGAGCAGGAGCGTAGTGATGTTTCCTGACGTCTTACGATGTAACACTTCAAATATGAAACAGATCTGGAAGCATTTTTACATTAAGCACCTGTATTTCCATCACGTAGATTCTACAAATAACTTTTCACTTGCTTCACATTATGCTTGTCAGGGTAATGATTTGAAGTGTGTCTTTTATTATCAGATTTCAAATACATAAGCTCGAAGGATACTTGTTCCTTCACAGATGCACCATTGGTTTCAACAGTTGTTAACTGTGGCCAGTCCTGCCCACCTAGCATAGCTTTCTGCTTTCTCATAGCCTCCACTGGGCTATTTAAAGGCAAGTGGAGGTGACGTGTTGGTGAATGGATTTGTCGGAGCATAGGAATGCAATTTGGTCATGGGCCCTGGAGCAAGAATTGCTTTATGATCAAGCACGGCAGCCCAGGTTGGCAGAGAGCGAAGAGACCAGGCAGGAATGGAGAAAGTAGAAGATGCTTGGATCAGGGCATTGAGGCAGGAAGATGGTCAAAGAATAGCAAGGACGGAACGAGAGGGCCAGGGAGTCCGAGGCGGCGGTGCTCAGCGACTGCAGAGTGTAAACTACGGAAGCGAGCCCTTTCCCGGGGGAGGGTAAGGAGCTAGAGTGTGAAGACAAGGAGTGGGTGGGAAACGTGACGAACAGCCAAGTTTGTTGGAGATGCAAAGGGCAAGGTGAAGAGATGCTTCAGCTGAGGCAGCAGGGAAAGCGCTGGTGAGCCACGCTGCCTTGGCACGACCTCTCCTCTGTGACCCGGAATAAGTTACTCTCAGGCCCTGTGCCTCAGTGTCCTCATCTGTGAAGTGGGAAACAAGCATAGCAACAACCCCCGAGGGTGTTAAAAACATGAAATATGTTCCACTGAAACATGAAAAGTGTGTTCAGACAGTACGTGGCACATCAAAAGCACTCAAAAATGCTAGGTATTGTCAGGGGAGTTTCTCGTAGATAGTGATGTCAGCTATGCTGGTGACAGGATTTGCACTGGAGACACTACAGGGATGAGATGAGGGGAAGAGAGGGGACCAGGGAAGCTCTGTTTTGTGTGTTGACAAAGGCTTAGGGTGAAATCTATTGTTTGTTCTCTAACTTTTTTTTTCCATTTTCTTCTTTCTTTCTTTTTAAAAGATGTATTAGGTATACAGTGCTCTGTACTGCGTGTATGCCTGCGCACCAGGAGAGGGCATAAGATCACATAACACATGGTTGTGAGCCACCACGTGGTTGCTGGGAATTAAACCCAGGACCTTTGGAGGAGCAACCAGTCCTCTCAGCCTCTGAGCCATCTCTCAGTTTCTGTTCTCAAACTTTTATCATCACTGATATAGTTAGAAGGCTTTTGTTGTCAAAGCAAGACCAAACCCAGTTTTTAAATTATTCGGTTTGCCAAGCCTTTGAGGTTGCCTTTGCATCTCTGTACGGATCTGTCTAGTATGGTATGTTTTGTTAAAATGGCTTCAGATTCAGTTTGAAGAAATCCTAATATAAGATGTATGCATAAAGATGGATTGTGGTTTTGTTTTTTTGTTTTTGGTTTTTTTAAGCATGGCTTTTATAGTAGTTGGTAAAGGCGCCTACTTACTTTGGGTTTAGACAGAGCCATTGTTCTATTTTAAAAAGTAAATCATTTCCAAAGTACACGAATTATACTCCGGTTTTGAGGAAACTTCTTTTGGAGCTGCTTAAAGAAAGAGGAAACAGTTTAAAAGCCAAGGATATTCCTCTGTAAATATATGTTTCCAAATTTAATTAAACGGAGGCACGTAGTGCCAAATGAAACATTTTTGTTGTTATTGTTCCTCCAGGAGCATTTAAATCCATCAAAACATTAGAGGCAAGGATATTTGCTTAAACCAGAGCTTCCAATGCCGAAAGGCTAGCTGGCTTTGTGGGTTTAAGAGAGGCCATGTATTTGATTCTTTATATAGTGAGGAAGGAAGCATTTATTGCAGTTACTATTATATTTTAATTTATGAGTTGTCTCAATTGGCCAAACGATAGCTGAGAGGTGCACAATAATCCTATGTTGTGACAGGGTACATGGGTAAGTCACTTGCCTGAGGACACCAGAGAGTGCGTGAGTGTGTGTGTGTGTGTGTGTGTGTGTGTGTGTGTGTGTCTGTCTGTCTGTCTGTCTGTCTGTCTCTGTGTGTGTGTGTCTGTGTGTCTGTGTGTGTGTGTATCTGTCTGTCTGTCTGTCTCTGTGTGTGTGTGTGTGTCTCTCTCTCTGTGTATCTTTGTGTGTGTGTGTGTCTCTCTCTGTGTATCTTTGTGTGTGTGTGTGTGTGTGTGTCTCTCTCTCTGTGTATCTTTGTGTTTGTGTGTGTGTATGTCTCTCTCTCTCTCTGTGTATCTTTGTGTGTGTGTGTGTGTGTGTCTGTGTGAGTGTGTGTGTACGCACAAAATATTCTGGAAGGGGAATAAGAGGGCTTCATCTTAGGCTGGCCCACTGGTGGGAATAGGTTTCTTCATGTTCTTATAGAACGGAGGATGCAGTGAGGTCTGTCTGGTCTAGACCTTCAGTGCCTATGGCGGACTGAGCAGCACTAGCGCAGGCTGGAACTCACAGAGCTACAAAGGCCACCAAGTTCCGACCTCACAGTACTCATCCAAACAAATGATAGCGTCCTCAGCAAAGACTGAGCTCCTGCAGAAGGAGGCTGTGCCTAGTGCCTATCAGCTTCTCCTTTCACCCTCTGGCTCTGCACAGTCAAGGGCGACATCCAAACTCTGTCTCTGTTACTTAACATTTAGGCCAGTGGTCCTCCATCTTCCTAAACGCTGTGACCCTTTGCTACAGTTCCTCATATTGTGGTGAGCCCCGCCCCCCCCCCCCCCCCCCGCAACCATAAAGTTATTTTCATTGCAACTTCATAACTGCAGCTTTGCCACTGTTATGGATCGCAATGTAAATATCTGATATGCAGAAAATGTGATATGTAACCCCTGTGAAAAGACCATTTGACACCCCCCCTCAAGGGGGTTGAGATCCACAGGTTAGGAACACATGGAAGTGTTGCATGTGACACATAGCCGACTCTCAGGGAGTGTCGCATGGTGCACTGTAGAGCAGTCTGTGAGATGCTCTCAGCTGCCGTCATGGGCAGATCTTGGGCAGCTTTTGAGCAGTCCGCTTGGGGTATCACTTCCGGCTTGAGCAAACTAGACACCCATAGGACCTCACAAAGGATGTATAAACTATACGTTTTCCAAGCTTCTGAACCACATTTTAATCCACTGAAATACAATTGCAGGTGAAACATGGCTACTCTAAGAGAGTCTGGTGCAAGCTCATTGGAAAGATCTTGTATTATTTTCGTAGTCAAGAGGACAAGGTACGTACACATCTTGATATCCCAGTCAGAGGAAGACTTTTACTTTGTGGTAGCCAGAAAGCTTTCCCTTTTGGCTTTTCTGTTGTTAGGCAAGCCTTTAGAACTTCAGGTGAACTTGGAGTTACGATTAGTACTGAGGTAATAAGCTGCTTGGCCTTTACGTTTTGGCTCAGTCACTTGTACTTTCTAAGCACCGGGAGAACACCACCTCGCCATGCTCCACTAACCTTCACTTTGCCTCGATTCCCAGTGTTCTGGCAGATTAGAGGAAGCCAGGAGATGTGAACAGCTAGGAGGGATGACTGAGGGAGGAAAAGGAAGCCGGGCCGATGGGTCCTCGGATGCCTGGGTACCACTTACCTGCCATCTGTTTGCTGTCTGCTCTTCCTGCTATGTCCTGTCTGCTCATTTTAAAACTAATGCCCCCGTCACTCCCAGGAACTCGAGTTACCTTCGCCTTAAAAGTAGAAAGATGGGCTGTCTACCAAAGGTGCAGTGGCTACATGCCATTGTGGGCACTCATTCACCTTGGCATTACTATAACTACATGAATTTAGACAACACAGATGCCTCACTTGTATAAACTGATGATTCCAGATCCATAGAACCAGCCTGTGGCTGGTTAGTTAATGACCCTAGATTTGGTCCAGTGACCATGTTGGTCAGTTATTTCCCTGATCCTTTTGCACAGGATGTACTCTCAGGGCTACAGCTGCATTGTTCTTGGCATTGCTGGTTGCAGCCAATGGAAAGGATGCGCCCAGAGCAAGGGAAGAGCTTGCCAAGCGGTGCTACATGAAGCTTTAAGTCTAAGCACAGTGCAAAGCAGCACCCAGCATCCCCTGCTAACCCAACAGTCAGGAAAGTGGGCACTCAAATTTTGATATGAAATTGGGGGCACATGTGACTTTCAGGAAGGCTCAAGTAAGTGCATTTATGTTTAAAAGAGTTGAAGGAATAGAGGTCAGGGACGTGCTCCTAGTGACCCCTTCCTCTGGACACGTCCCACTTCCTGAAGTTACAGAAGCTCTAAAATGGCACACCATCTGGGGACCAAACCACAACATATCGGTCCTTGGGGATAATACTTCATATCCAAACCAGAGCATACAGTTAACCCCTGATGCAAAAATGACTATTAAATATTGAGGTGATGAAGACTAGGAATTCATAGACTTGCTGTGACTTTTTCTACCTTTCTTTCCCCCCCCAAAAGTGTAGATACAAACACACACACATAAAATAAAAATGTTTTTTTTAAAAAGAATGTCATAAAATACATTTCACATAGAAGTTACTGTTTAGTTAATCTTTACTTATTAATCAGATAGATGTTACCTCAGGAAGGTCTCGCTTTTCACCGGATCCTAAAGGAAGTCAAAGTGCAACCATGGGAATAGTGACAATATTCCAGGCAGAAGGAGCACCAGATGCAAAGGCCCCAAGGCAGGAGCATGCCTGCTATGTTTAGAAAGAGTGAGATCAGGGTGACTGGACTGGAACTCCTTAGGAAACGAGCCAGTGGGAGGTGACGTAAGGGATACGACAGGGACTGAACCGTACGGAGCCTCGGACGTCAAAGGAAAGATGCCGGCTTTTTAAGGGAGACGACATTTTACCTGTGTTGGCAGAGTTTTCAGTAGGCCTCAAACCAACATGGGACAGATTATAGGCAAAAGGTATACAAATGTATTGAACATAAGTTGTCTAGGAGACACGAGGCTTTGTCAGGAGTTGAAGACCCATAAGCACCTATGAAACTGGACCAAAGGGCAGTAACTTGGGAAGACAGGGGAAGGCCCCGGGGACAGACTGTTGTAGTCACTGGGCGAAGTGCCTGGCAGGACAGGCCGGGCAAGAGAGTTTCTGTGTCAGCTCTCCAGGGCCTCAGTTTCCCATCTCTATTTAAAGAATATTGTTTTCAGCCTATTGCCAAAAAGGCATCTTCCATATGGGAAGTTTTATCTCCTACCTTGAAAGAAAAAAGGGGGAGGGAGATCAGGATGCACCCTCACACCTGTGGGGTTTTCTGTTTCGAAAACATCTAGAGTACAAAATAATCTTCGTGCCAAAGAGATGTCTTTTGGTATGCCACGTTCTGTTGATGCTATGAGTCAGGACACGGCTGCAGGATTTTGAGCAGAGCCAGCACACAGTCCTACCCTGTCTAACAGGAACACGGAGCTTCTATTTTAGGAACAAGCTGAAGGGAACAAGGAAGATACTAATTAGGAGACTGTTGGGCTAATCCAGTCCAGAGACAGCTGTGGTGGAAGAGGCGACGGCCCTGATCAGAAGAGACCGTATTTTTCTGACGGTCTTGATGGAATTTATGTCACGGAAAGAACAGAGTCAGGGATGCTGTCAAGGTTTTTGGCCCAGGCTTTAGGAAAGATGAAGTCATCGAGTGCAGTGAGGAAGGCTGGGAGGAGCAGGTGGTTGAGGTAGGCTGGTCGAAGGGAGTCTGAGATGCTGTAAGACGTCCAAGTTCAGATCCTGAGTCTGGCTTTAGGCATTTGGGAGTAGCTAACGGATGCTGGGACTAAAGCCATGAGTGTGAATGAGATCACCCTCCGTGTGTGGAGGTGGTCAGGACGAGGGAGTCCGAGCACAGAGCCCTGGAATGCATCGTGAAAAGGGATGATAGCACACGTCCTTGTGGTTAGAATGGGTTTTTTTTTTCTCTCTCTCTCAAAGAATTGTAGCCAGGCATGGTGGTGCACGCCTGTAATCCCAGTACTCAGGAAGTTGACACAGGGAGATGATGGCAGCGAGGCAGTGTCTCAACACCCTCCCCCCCACAAAAAAAGTAATTCCTGCAGTTACAAACCTGGCCAAATATTTTAGAAGCTATAAACCTGATGAATGCTCTACAATGACTAACGTAGAAGACATGTTTATGTTAGTTAGTAAAAGAATAGATACACTTTGACAAAATGAGCGGTAGGGAGGTTTTCTTACCCTTTAAATTGCAACGGAAAGTGCGGCTGCCTCTCCCAGGGAGGTGTGACTCGCTTTGATAAATGGTCCAGGAACACTAGACACCTGTGGGGGTCTGAGGCGGCCTCTGCGCCAGCTGCCTGGTCATTTGCTCTACAAGCAATATGGAGCCCACGGCTACACTTCACCGTTAGCTCCACCAGCTCACCCAAATCACTCATCAGCTCCAGGAGGGAAGCTGGACCCACTGAGCATTTGCGCTGAAATCTAAATTGTATTCTTGGGCAAGGAGTTGGTCATTTGAGTCCGTTCTTGTCATTTTTGTCCTCCAACGTTAAATGTCCAGTGTTCCTTTGGTTGCTTTACATCGGGTTTAGGGTTTCTGCTGGTGGCCGTTACGTTTGTAACAAAGTGGCTTATCGGATCTCACTGAGGTACTGGCTTTTCAAAGCATGCCTTTTAAAAGGAAAACAGAAGAGGACCATTATAACTTCTCGAAGGAAAAGACCGAGACAGCACCTGCCTTACCACCACTAACCTTTGCTGCAGTTTCCTCTAGGTCAGATCAAACTCTGGGAGGCTCAGGTGGAGGAGGTGGACAGGTCCTGTGACTCAGATGAAGACTATGAAGCCAGTGGGCGCTGCCTGCTGTCCACTCATTACACCATCGTCATCCACCCCAAAGACCAAGGCCCAACTTACCTGCTGATCGGATCCAAACATGAGAAGGTATTTAACGGCTTCTTGCCTGGTCTGAAGGGATGCAGGCGTTGTGCTTGAGGGTATGGCTTGATTTCAAGCCCATTTTATGAAAATAAGAACAGATTTTGGGGGATGCAGGGGAAGCCCTTTCAATCTCTGTTTTCTGAAATTCTCTACGTCTCTGGAAAAAGCCTCATCTAAACATGCCAGCTGTTAACCTATTGACAAAAATTGTGTTGAGATAAAAACTAATGGTGACAGTGACCATCACAGGCTGGACATTTTTGGTGAATATAAGACCTCTAAGATTATTTAGTTATTTTTTATCAAAAACTTTGGTTTAGAAACAACAGAAAGTGAATAATTATATTTGCCATATGTATATAATTGTGTGTGATAAAAGGAGAATCACAATTTGATGGGAAAGAAATGAATTGTACATTTATTTTATGTAGTATTATATGTTTGTTATATTTTGATGAAATTGGCTTCTAAGGAAACCATTAATTTTTCATTTTACACGATTGTCAAAAATTAACTTCAGGATAAATTTAAAGAGCTAAAAGAATTTCATGAAGTTTTTCTTTAAAAAGCTTATATCTGGGTCAAAAGTGCTTTCTAAAAAAAAAATACACATGCTAGTTGTGGTGTCACACACTCGGGAGACAGAGGCAAGCAGATCTCTGTAAGTTCGAGGCCAGCCTGGTCCACAAAGTGAGTCCAGGACAGCCAGGGTTACACAGAGAAACCCTGTTTCACAAAATCGAAAAGAAAAAAAGGAAGAAAAAGAAAACTACACAGTGTAAGAAATTACAGTGGCAGTGGTTTATAAACTTGACTTTAAAACTTTAAAATCTAGGACTCAGGGCTGGAGAGATGGTTCAGCGGTTAAGAGCCCTGGCTGCTCTTCCAGAGGATCCAAGTTCAATTCCCAGCACCCACGTGACAGTTCACAACTGTCTGTAATGCCAGTTCCAGAAGAACTCACACAGACACACATGTAGGCAAAACAGGAATGCACATAAAATAAAAAGAAATATTTTTTAAAAAGAAAAAATATTCAGACTCAGCATCTAAGAACTTGCTGCTCTTACACAGGACCCAGTTTTGGTTCTCAGCACACACAGAGGCTCACAGCCCTCACAGCCATCCGTAACTCCAGTTCTGGGTGCTCTGATGCCCTTCAGTTCCGGGTGCTCCGATGCCCTCTAGTTCCGGGTGCTCCGATGCCCTCTAGTTCCGGGTGCTCCAATGCCCTCCAGTTCCGGGTGCTCCGATGCCCTCTCCTAGGCTCCAAGGGCATGAGGCATGCATGTGGTACACGTAAATAAACGCAAGCAAAACACTTATGCACGTAAAAACATAATTTTTAAAAATTAAAATCTGTCATATCAAATAAGATCATAAATGCAACTAGATCACACAGAGAAACCATGTCTCAAAAAATCAAAAGCAAACAAACAAACAATCTCCTTGATTTTATCATGCTTTTCCAAGAAGCATGGGTAGAATATGGTGAAAAGTGAGGAACGGTGTGAGCCTGGCTCAGGAGAGCGAGCCCTCCTGGCAGTTGGCTAGCAAGCTTGAAGACCCCAGAATTTGACCCCTGGAACCCACATGGTAGAAAGAGATAATCAACTCCCTCAAGTTGTCCTCTGACCTCCACATGCACGCACACCCCCCCCCCGACACACTCATATACACACATTAAAGTGTACAAATTAAAAAATTAAAGGAAGTGCTTTCTTTTCTGTCTCAAAGTTTGCGTTTATTGCTGTTGCTGTTGTCCTTTTGGTTGGTTGGTTTTTACTGCTTTTGGCAAGTAGTTTCTTCTCTTCAGATCAACCGGACATCTTGGCTAACATTCTGTTACCATGTTTTCTTTTGAAGGACACTTGGCTTTATCATCTCACTGTTGCGGCTGGAAGTAACAATGTAAATGTTGGATCTGAATTTGAACAACTGGTTTGCAAGCTGCTAAATATAGAGGGAGAGCCTTGTAAGTTCAAAGCACATAGACTTCGGAGTTCACGAAAGTGGGTCTCAAACCCTTAGCCTTATGGGGGTTTTCACACTGCAGTTACTCTTTCCCTCGCTCTTCCTGTAATGGGCCAGAATTCTTAGTCCAAGAGCATCAGCATCTTCCGTGTCCTGTCATGTCCTGTCGCCCCCTCTGCCTCTGTTACCTTGCTCCCTTTGTCTGGTGTGCCCCACCCTTGGTGTCTGTCCCTAACATGATGAAACCTAGGCTAGCCTTAGAAGATGCCTCAGCCAGCCCACTCCAGTGTAGAGTCTGAATCTCAAAAGGTGCTCCATCAGTGTTGAAGTTAAGTCCCAACTCACTTCCCCATTTAACACTTTTATAGCTTTTGTATATAACACATTTGTAGCTTTATATTGATATTAATTTTCTTCCAGCTATAGTGTATTGTTGCATTTCTTATTGCTGTGATCAAATACTTGACAAGCAGCTAAGTTTCTAAGTTAAGTAGGAAGCTAAGGAAGGAGGAGTCATTTGGGCTTGCAGTTTGAGGGGATACAGTCTACTGTGGTGGGGAAGGCACTGTGGCAGGAGTAAGAGGTGGCTGACATATCACTTACTTTCTCCTTTTTATTCACTCCAGGACCCCAGCCTGTGAATAGTGAGGTCCAGTATTGAGGGTGGGTCTTCCCTTCTCTGTTAAGCTATCTGGAAATGCCTCGCAGGCATGCCCAAAGGCATCGTTCCAAACCCTGTCCCCTTGAGGTTCAAGATCAGCTGTCACAGAAGGTTTTCCATTGAGACCCTAGATTCTGTTGTGTGTTTTCTGTATGTTACATCTGTACTGACCAGTATTTAGCAGTGATAGGAAACAGTCTAGAGCCTGCCACATGCTCAGAGTCCCCTGCCACTGAGCTCCATGCCCAGGGGGCAGGAATTTAATAAGTACTGGTTTCAGGAACGACGCCGTGTTCCTTTCTGTCTTCGTATCTCCTCTTCTTTGGCTTCCCTCTCGATCTTTCCCAGGATCCTTGTTAAAGTTACCTTCCTAGCTGGCTCACTACCCACTGGCATGTGTGAGCAGCACGCTGCTGTGTAGACTTGGGACAGCTGAGCCAGTTAGGACTCAACTCTTCTGCATTCACAGCCTCCAGAAGAAAACATGAGGGCTGCAGGGGCCTGGGGGCGAGAGAAAAGAGCACTTCAGGGAGGTTTTAGTTTGGGAGTTTTGTTTGTTTGTTTGTTTTTTCCTGACCCTTGGGAGACAATGAGCCACGCCTAAATGGGTTGGTTGCTGAAGGGTCAGGCTAAACAGAGCCAGGAGTAGGAATCCTCTCACTCTGCTCATGTGCTCTTCTGTGTTCAGCCTCCCAGATATGGAGACACCCCATGCTGTGTCACAGCAAAGAAGGGATCCTGTCCCCTCTGACCACACTGCCTTCGGAAGCTCTGCAGACAGAAGCCATTAAGTTATTTAAGGTAATACTGTTGGCAAGTCTCATAATTAATTGAATGTAATCATCCGTGTTATAAAGTTTGGGTCTAAGAAAATTCAAGCTGTGATGATGATGATGATGGTGGTGGTGGTGATGGTGATGGATGTTGTGGATGATGGTAGTGGTGATGATGGTGGTGGTGATGATGGTGGTGATGGTTGTGATAATGATGATGATGATGGTGATGGTGATGATGAGTGATGATGGTAGTGATGATGATGATGATGATTGTAAAGATGGTGGTGGTGGTGATGATTATGATGATGATGGTGATGGTGATGATGGTAGTGATGAGGATGATAATGATGGTAAAGATGGTGGTGGTGGTGGTGATGGTGGTGGTGGTGTGATGAGGATGAGGATGATAGTGATAGTGATGATGATTGATGGTGGTGATGATGATGATGATCATAATGATGGTAAAGATGGTGGTGGTAGTGATAATGATGGAGATGAGCACTCTGCCACTGAGCTACATCCCCCAGCCTCACTGCCTTTTGAGGAACATGTGGAATGATGTTTTATCAGGATGCTACATACTTTGTGTAGTAAAGGAAAATGGGCATTTTGACGGCAAAGGAAAGTATTAAATAGACCCAATCTGAACTTTGAGATGAAGTGACTAAAATGAATGACTGACAGGGCAAGGTAAACATGTATTTTAAAGCTCTGTTATTAGAGAACATAGCGTAATCATTGTGTCTTCCAGAAGTGACCCCTTTGCCATTATAAAATGACCCTCTTTATCTTTGACAAAATCCTTTTGCTCTGAGCCTGCCTGGCCTGCTATTACAGTAGCCACTCTAGTTTCTTTTGGGGGGGGGGGGTAAAAAAGTTATCATAATTCATCTTTTTCATTGTCTTAAATAAAAATTATTGCTTAAAAAACACAGAATGGCTGTGATTTGTGCCAAATAAACCCAATCATTTCTCACCTCGGCTGTATTCTCTTCCATTCAGACATGCCAGCTTTTCATAAACGCTGCGGTAGACTCTCCTGCCATCGACTACCACATCTCTCTAGCTCAGAGCGCTTTGCAGGTCTGCCTGACGCATCCCGAGCTACAGAATGAAATTTGCTGTCAGCTTATTAAGCAGACCAGACGGAGACAGCCTCAGAATCAGCCAGGACCACTGCAGGTGCGTATGGGTGCAATTTAAAGTCATGTCTTCTGATCGTAAGAAGGATGCACATTCAGTATAGACATTTGAAAATACAAAGAGTGTGAAAGGAAAAATGCCTATTGATATGCTGATGACTATCTTTTTGGTTTGTCTATCAGATCCTTGTATATAAGTATGTAAGGGGGCTGGAGAGATGGCTCAGCGGTTAGGAGCGCTGACTGTTCTTCCGGAGATCATGAGTTCGATTCCCAGCAACCACATGGTGGCTCACAACCATCTATAATGTGATCTGATACCATCCTCTGGCCTGCAGGTGTACATGCAGGCAGAGCTCTGTATACATAATAATAAATAATAAATCTTAAAAAAAAATAAGTGTGTAAGTACCTATTATATACTCCCACTTTTTCACACTGGAGTTAGAGTGTGCATATTACCTTCTAGAACCATAGAATATAATCATTTTTCCCGTGTCCTTAACCATACTTCAGAAACTAAAAATTACGTTTTTAAAAAAGATTATTTATTTATTTATTTATTATGTATGAGTGCTCTGCCTGCATGTACACCTGCAGTCCAGAAGAGGGCATCAGATGTCATTATAGATGGTTGTGAGCCACCATGTGGTTGCTGGGAATTAAACTCAGGACCCCTGGAAGAGCAGTCAGTGCTCTTAACCTCTGAGCCATGGGGACTAGAGAGATTGGTAAGAGTATACACTGCTCTTCCAGAGGACTGGAGTTCAGTTCCCAGCACCCAGATCAGGCAGCTCACAACCACCTGCAATAGCTTTGGAAGCTGAAGCACAGAATCTCTTGCTTTTCTCCACTTGCTCCGTCAGCTGTGACTAAATGAACTCTCCCTGTTCAACAGTGAGTGAGCAACACCCCCACCCTGTTCTGCAGATACATGGTGCCTTGCAGTGCTCTCCACCCGGCACCTCACACCTGGCACTCTTGCAGTGCTCTCCACCTTGCACCTGGCACCTGGCACTCTTGCAGTGCTCTCCACCTGGCACCTGGCACCTGGCACTCTTGCAGTGCTCTCCACCTGGCACCTGGCACCTGGCACCTGGCACTCTTGCAGTGCTCTCCACCTGGCACCTGGCACTCTTGCAGTGCTCTCCACCTGGCACCTGGCACTGTCCCTCTTGCATCCCTTTCTTCCTTCCCAGCACTTTGCGTTACAATCCATACCAAACTGTATCTTCCCAGTGAGTCTTTCATTGGTGCCTCAAGCCATTACCTCCATGTTATAAAAAATTAATTCATGATATTAGGATCTACTATAATTTGCTGAGGGTTTATATAAACTTTTCCTATTAGATTAGGCTTCTCAAGGACAAGACCCATTCTTCCCACCTTTTTATGTAATATTTTAAAAGATATTGACATATTTGTTTAATGAGGAAAAATACATAGAAAAGAACATATGAAAGAGAACACTGGTGGAAAAAAAAATCACATGTGGACCTGTTGCCAAAATAAATCTTTGTTGATATTTTATACTTGGCCTTTATATGTGTATGTATACTGTATAGGTGGGGCTGGAGTATACAATTTTTATTTTTGCTTTTTTGCTATTTTGTAATCTGCCTTTCTCAAAGTTATGTGCCAGTGGATACGTAAAAATATAAAGGAACAGAAGAGAGTGAAGTCCCTAATCTTTGTGTGTGACGTCAAAAAGAGTTACTGAATCTATCAGAAAACTTTAGTGCTGCAGTTGTAGATAGTAGGTACAATTGGGTGGTTCATGGATGTAACCCAGGGTCGAATCATTATGCTTTTAATTTAATGCAAATGCTCTGAAGAGGTTATGTGGAAGAGGCAAGCTGTGAGCAGTAAGAGAGTCTCTCGCTCTCCCACGCTCTGCCAGGCGCCCTGCTCTGATGTGTCAGTGCGGCTGCCATGGTCTCTAATGAGCGGTCCTTCTCCTTACCCAGGGCTGGCAGCTCTTGGCACTCTGCGTGGGGCTCTTCCTTCCTCACCACCCTTTCCTGTGGCTCCTCCAGCTCCATCTAAAAAGGAACGCGGACTCCAGGTATGCAGAACACTAGCTGAACTGTTTATGTGGCCTCGGCCGTCTACAGTAAATCATAAGAATTTAATAACTTGCCGGGTATAGTCTCCAGAGACCGAGCGAAGCAAATATTGGGACAGGAAGGCTTCCGTTATCCTTTATGTAGAGCCCGGAAAACATTGCTTTTGTTATGTTAAATATCTTATGCATGATTGCTAGGAAAGCTCTGACAAAGAACATTTTTAAGTGAAAAGACCGTGTGCGTTGCAAGTACGAGTGCCTTGGCATTCGTGGGTAAAAGCAGCTATTTTGCATTTTTAGTTTCTTCTTTCACTGTTCTTATCTGAACTGGATTCTTTTGGTGGAAGTCCCCTTTTCTCATGGTCTTCCTTTGTTTTAAAATAGTATTCAGAAACTCTGGTGCCTCATATTTCAACATGTCCCTTGGATGGAGATGCCTGGTGGCACTCAGAGGAAAGATAATAGGTCACCAAGGAGAGACTTGATACCCTATGAGCATATACAGGGGGAGGAGGTCCCCCTCAGACACAGACATAGGGGAGGGGAGGGGAGTAGGGGGGAAGTTGGAGGAAGGGAGGAATGGGAGGATACATGGGATGGGCTAACAACTGAGATGTAATATGAATAAATTAATTAAAAAAAGAAAAAATAAAAGTGAAAAAAAAAGAAAAAAATAGTATTCAGATTGCTTTGGTTTTTTTTTTTTTAATTCTCTTGAAAAAGATATTTAAAATCCGATTATTAAAATGACCTTTTTAGACTGGGGTCTAAAGCAGTTGACCAAGGCTTTTCCAGGTTCATCCTGTCAGCCGAGGGAGGGTTAGGTGAGGTGTTTTGGTTTGCTTGATTGACGGCACTTGGGATCAAACCCTGGGCCTTGCAAAGACTCGGCGAGCGCTCTACCGGGCCCAAGAGGCTCCTGTGCTAGACAGACATTAATAATAGCACAAACAAGCGCATACAAGGAAACAACACACCGCTCAGGACAACAGAAAAAAACTCCTCAGTCCATAATACACTGAAGAGAAGCTGTGACCAAGGTCATGTGACTTCAGTGCCTGAGGAGCCGCTGACAAAGGGTGACACCATTGAGTCTGTCTTGAAAGCACTTGAGTATAAACGTATTCAGAAATGTTAGTTTCTTTAAACAAAATGAAACTCGTGTGTTTAGTTTTATGCTGTGTATGAAGAAGGGCAGATACATTCTTGAGCCCACTTGTGTATTTATGTACTTGAATGGCTTTGCTTGGCGTATTGTCTATATGATAGGCATTTTGTATGAAGGCATTTTTCTTAATTTGTTTAACAGTGAAATAAGCTGCATGCTCTTCAAAAGAGAATGCTGGGAACCACGAGCTGTGGCTTAGAAGGGGCTACGCCTGAGGCCCGGAGGTCAATGTGGGGAGCTCTGCCCTGTAGCTTCGTTATAACATATTATTCTTGACACATTATCCTCTTTCAACGTGTTAACATTGATTATATATTGAGTGTATAATTACTGGCAATTTAAAATTCAGCTTGTGATTACAGCAATGCAGAAAGATGAAAAAAAAAATGCCATGGGGATGTTTGAGTCAATTGCAAAATTAAAGGAACTGACGTCCAGTAACATTCAAACAGTTCGATATTAACTGTGAAAGTTGCACGTGTTAGGCTGTCTTAATTAAATTTATTCTTAGATTTTTTTATCCGAAGTTTTGCATTACAGGACAGAATTTGGGAAATATGCCATTTACTGCCAGCGGTGTGTGGAAAGAACGCAACAAAATGGAGACCGGGAGGCCAGGCCCTCGAGGATGGAGATTCTCTCCACTCTCCTCCGGAACCCTTACCGCCACTCGCTGCCCTTCAGCATCCCCGTGCACTTCATGAATGGGGTCTATCAGGTGAGCTCGCATGCGACGAGACCAGACCTCTGAAACAGCCAAGTCCGAAGACAGACTGTCGCTAAACACAAATGATCCCCCATCGGTGGGCCTGCAGCGCACTGAAACTGTGACTGACAGAGCCCAGGCACACGTCTCATCCGTCTTGGGGTCTTCAGATCGTAGGAATCACCTGGTAACACATCCATAGGCTCTCCCAGTTCTCTGGTCCGGATGTTCGTTTGTTACCCATAAGAATCAAAGCTAGCAGTTACTCTTTGTACCCGTATACCCTTCATCCCGAGTTTCATGCCTAGACCCCACGCTCACAAGTTCTCTGGCTGTCAGTCAACTTGGTGTGACACATCTCACACACACACACACACACACACCAAATAAAACAAACATTTTAAATTTTTATTTAAAATAGTAATAATAAATAAATACATATAATAATAATAAACAAATAAATAATAAAAACAAATACATAAAGGTGTTCATTTATGAAAAGGACTGTGCTTTCTTTCATGTGCGTATTGACTGACTATTGTCCTGCATTCCTTACCTTACTTCCAATGGGTTGACCTAGCTAATGTCTCTCCACATGTTCAGGGCTGTCAAACAATCAGTCAGGTTTGAGTCCCTCTCTGCCTGTTGTCTGAAGCTGGAATTTCTGAATTCTCATAACAAGCTGACTACCCAAGTCGCCCTCCGTGTTTTCTCCAGCAGCGCACCAGACAAAAAGAGTTGAGGCTCCCTGAGAAACCCGTTCCCATTAGTCACGCATCGCGTGTGCCCTGCTTCCCCTGAGACCTGCCCAGCGCGTACGGCTTTCATTAAGGGCGTTGCTGTCTTTGTCTAGGTAGTCGGGTTTGATGCGTCCACCACAGTGGAAGAATTCCTGAATACTCTGAACCAGGACACAGGAATGAGGAAGCCAGCGCAGTCTGGATTCGCACTGTTCACCGACGATCCTTCTGGCAGAGACCTGGAGCACTGTCTTCAGGGAAACATCAAGGTGAAACCTGGTTCCTCACAGGAGCCAAAGCTAAGCAAATAACAAAAGACTCGTCTGTGCAAGTTCAGTTCAGGAATTTTCCAAAAATGCAAGAAACCTGATCAGCATAATTTTTAAGAATTGCCAAACTTTGACAAGTTATAGGATTCTCTCCTCCCCTCCCCCCTCCCCCCCCCCCGCCCTTTTTTGGGGGAGGTCATAGAATTCTTACTATGCAACTTGTGCACACAATAGAAGAAAAGGAGCAATAATTGTAATGGCTGGCAAGATGGCTCGGTGGGTGACGGGGATCGCTGCCAAACCAGCCCTGGAACCAGCAAGGTGAAGGAGAAAACTGATGCCCACAAGATGCGCTTTGACCTCCACGCATGCATACACACACAAACAAATGCAAGCCAAACAAAATGCAACAACGACAACAAAAATGAAGATGTGAGAGCCCAATTCCCCCCCCCCCCCCATCTCACAGCTGTTTCCAGTATCCCGAGGCCTAAGTGGAATCCTAAGCAGAAAAAACAGATAAGGTTTCTGCTCATGGGGATTTTTAGTTTGCTTAGAAAAGGGCAGATTTATTTTCCAATAATCCGTATACCACAATTGAAGGTGACAAGTGTTTTAAGAGGGAAATTTCAGCCTGGCCCTTGAGGGGGAATCTGAATTGCAATCGGGTAGGAAAAGAACCAATGAAAATAAAGAAAGAGATTTTTTAAAATGTCTTTTCTAGCACATGGTATAAAAAGAAAAACCCCAAGGTTTTCACAGAATGATGCCAACAGTTAGAAATAGTAATTACTGACCTGCGGGGACCTCAGAGACACAGTCCACTTACTTTGCAAATGAGGAAACAGGTCTTGGCCACACCAAGCAGTCATGGTCGAGTGGAGAGCATGCCTTCTGTCTCAGACTTCTTTGGGGTACCTTGTTCCAATCTTGATAACTCACAAGGCGGAAAAAAATGTTTCTTCAGTGACCAAATCATGAAAAAAAAATTCCTGGAATCTCTTTGTTTCCAACCCTATGCAGTCCCAGGTTAGATTCCTTCCTGAGTAAAAATGCATGAGCACAGTCCAAAGTTAATATGTGTCCAATTGGACAAGTGGCCCAAAGAAATAGTGTATAATCAGACCCTAAGCTCAGAGCTCTTCAAAAGCTAAAACTAACAAAACCAGACTGAGGGGGGTTTGTACGAACTGAGAGTTTTCAGTCTCACAGATGCTTTAAAATGTTTTTTTTTTTTAATGCCTGTGGATCTCAGCTTTCTCTTCCCTTTCTAGATCTGTGACATTATTTCTAAATGGGAACAGGCATCCAAAGAACAGCAGCCCGGGAAATGTGAGGGCACAAGAACTGTCCGGCTGACTTACAAAAACAGGTGCGGAATACCAGATCTGAACGCGGGGCTTAGCCTGCAGCTGGCTGCCAGCTGTGGGCCTGCAGTCTCGTCCCCTAGTCACTGGCCTTGGAAGCCACACTGTTAACACACTCAGGCTTACTTTTAAAAATAAGTAATAACTCTGTTCCGGAAGAAACTACCACATGGCATTTTGTCTCCAATTCTCATAATTTCCTAGGCCAGCCTCTCTCTCTCTCTCTCTCTCTCTCTCTCTCTCTCTCTCTCTCTCTCTCTCTCTCTCTCTGTGTGTGTGTGTGTGTGTGTGTGTGTGTGTATGTGTGTGTGTTCTGTCTTTTTCTCCCACCCTCTTCCATCCACCCCTCTGCCTTCAACTGTAAGCCAGTCACTTAGATAGATGCTCAGGATAAAATGGCGTTAGGAACAGACAGAGAGGCAGTCTCTGACCTTTTAGAATTTGCAAGTTAGTAAGGATGACAGTGGTTAAACATACATCCTCTCTAATAAACATACCATTAAACATTAAGCTAGCATAGCTCCCAAAAAAAGCACACAGCATGAGCCACAGCATGAGCCAGCCCTAGGCTCCTCTTTTTTTTTTTAATTTTTATGGTGTTGATACTAAGTTCAGAAAGGGGCTGAGTGTGGAAACTTTAACTACTGTGTCTGAAAGGGTGGTCAGTGCAGTGGAGGGCCTCACGTCCTGCGCTCTGGCATGTGGTTAGAAACCTGCTTTTCTTTCTTTTTCAAGTATTTTTTCTTAACCTTTTTTTTTCCTTTTTTTTTTTTTTAAGCAGAAGATAGTACTGAACTGACCACCTCACATTAAATGTACCTTCAAAAAAAGATATTTTTCTAGGTTTTGTTTTGTTTTGTTTTCGGAATCTCATAGTTCATAAATTAATCTATAAAATATCAGGCCAAGAACCTGGTGGAATTACTGGCATAAGGTCGGATTCTTTCAGAATTGCCTTTGGAAAGTCTTCAGAGCCTTAACATGGGAAGCGAAGGCATTATATAATATAAAAGAGCCTAACAGCCCTTTATCTAGTTCAGCATTTATTTTTCTAGCAATTTACCCTAAGAAAGACCCACATACCTGGGCAGGCTACTCCAGTGTGGCCCAGTATCTTCTTTCCATAATTGTGGAATAGTAAGAAATAATGGGAGTAAAAGAATGCTTGGACTGAGGTGATGAACTCATGTGTTAGGCTGCACCGCGCGCACTCAGCTACCAAGAGGGCTTACCATCCGCTTAGACAGACTCCTTCTGTATGAGCCGATGCCAGTTGCCGTCTGTCAGGGCCTCTTTACTCAGGAGCTTGAGAACTGTGATGTTCGCTTATGAGCAGCAAGGTGACCGTGGACTATTGGCTGCTATTGCTCTGAGATATATATATATATATACACATATACATATATATGTATATATATGTATGTATATATACATGCATACATACATACATACACATATACATACACACACACACACATATATATATATCACCACTGAAAGCAACTGGAGAAAGGAGGAGTTTGTTTTCATCCTATAGCTTATAGTCCGTCATCAAGGGAAGACAGGGCAGGGACTCGATGCAAGAGCTTGAAGCTGTTTCCCAGGCCCCAGGCTCTTGTTCAGCCATCTTTCTTTTAGGGCCCAGGCTCAGCTGCCCAGGACTGACACCATTTGCAGTGGGCTGAGCCCTTCGACATCAATTGGCAATTAAGAAGAATTCCCCACAGCTATGCTCAGATGATGGTTCCTTCAAGTGTGTTGGCAGCCAAGATTAGCCCTCACAATAGGTGTCCGTAGTCTCCGGTCATCTATCCCGAGAGATCTGCAGCATCCTTTAATTTATGGAGCACAAATAATAGGTTTTTGTTGAGGTCAGCCTATGCCGTACTCTGAGCTAGTCCGTACTGTGTAAGGTGGTGGTTTTCCAGGCTGTCCCTTGTCCCAGGAGACTCCATATTGACTCTACTTTGAGAGTAAGATGGTTACCCTTGAGTGGATGCTCGGACACCATCTACCTAGCACCATTCATGCAGCACAGACTGATGAATGACTTATTCCTGGGAGTAGGAAAGGTACCCCTGGGAATCAAAATTTATTATATTAAAATCATATCACAATAGTTGTACTGATGTTTCTATTGATGGCAGCCTTCATATGTGACTTTTTAGTGACTGTCACTTAAGAGCAAGCAGCGGGCTTAGATGAGTGCTGAAGCCTCGGGAGGCCACACTGTAGCCTTCATGAGATGTCCTAATCTGATGTTCCCATCCTTCATCTCTTTGTGGTTATGTTGGAATTCAGTTGGGACAAAATAGAAAGACCACCATGTGTCTAAGACAAGCCCTACTCATTAATACCTTATGATCAGTTAGTGCATTCTGGTTACAATGGCTACAGTTGGATGAAATGGACAAAGGCGTCTTGAAATACCTACAGATAGGAATAAAGCCTTTGAGGCCTCGGCACTAGAAAAGACCAAGAGATAGGTGGTAGTATGGTGAATTGACCTTGTTTAAACAACAGCAAACAACTCAAACAATAGGATTAGTGTTTACACAGTCTGAAAGGCCTAGAGGGGCCGTGGCTAAGAGAAAGAACGCTGTTTCTAAACATGGCCATGCTTTGCGCGGGCTTATAAATAGCTTGGACAATGAGCCCTAATTTCCAGTGACACAGTCAGGAGGGGAACTGCCTGTGTGTGACCTGTCCCGCTGCCAGGCATCTGATTCTTCCTCTGCCAACTTGCTTTGTAATGCCTAAAATGCCGATTTTTTCCTTCTTCGTGGACTCTTACATTTATATTTAGCGAGTTAAGGAATTTTAATTATTTGACTCAGGGATCAAAGGTCTAATTAATAGGCTTTGAACATGCTCTCAAGCACAATCACTTGGAAACTAGTATTTGGAGTCTAACTTGTTATGAAATGGTTCTTATTTGACTTGATTTCTTGCTGCGTGCCTGAGATTGCAAAAGTCAGGTGTGGTTTTAACAAAGCAAGCTGGCAAGGGTCCTTCCTGTGGAGAACGCTCTTCTTCCCCCTCCGTGAAATCAAGGATTATTTTTGGTAACACTTTGTAGTTGCCGTTTTCTGGGACATAGTTTAACATTCCCGCTTGCACAGTTAGCTAACTGTAAAACACATGCATCCAATTGGCTCCCAAATTGAAAAGGATCTTGAGAGATCAGCTAGCTTATCCTAATTCTTCTAGAGATGCCCACATTTTAAAGATTTCAGAATCAAGGCTTCTTTTCTTAAGGATAGGGTCTCAGTGTGTAGCCCAGGCTGGCCTTGAGCTCTCCTGTTGACCCTGCGCAAGCCGTGCTTGGCTGGCCCTCCTGCTTTGCCTTGTAGACTCTTTTCCTTGGTCACCTTTGGGATGCTTTCCTTGTTCTCCAAAGCTTTGTCCAGCCATAGGGGCCCAGGCTGTTTCTCCTACATACTGGATTCCAGGACTGGGCATGTCTGGGATTGCATTCCCTACTTTGTTAAGGTGTTTCACTTTTCTTTCCTAGCATGAGCCTTGTGGGCATGCTGGAAATGATAGAAAACACATCAGTCTCTTTCTCCCTGTAGAAGACCTGTCACCATTCCCATTGTAATAAGAGCTCTGAGCGGTAACACTTCCCATCTCCTCAGAGGTTGTAGGATGAGCAATGCAGTTCCTTACTTCAAGTGAGGAAATGAGCCCCGTGTAAAAACTTCCATTTTCAACCTTCCTTTTTATGTCATACCACTTTCCTCGTTATGTTTTACACTTATCGCCTATTTCTGTTGTCTGCTTGACAATCTTAAATATATATATTTTGTCTTCATAAAACCATGCATGGAAATGAGACTGTATTTGACTTCTAGAAAGAGCTCTGCTTGTCCTCTGGGCTTGGCAGGAGGACAGTCAGAACTGTGGGTAGGAGGAGCTTCACAGAGAACATCTGCCATGCTTCTCCAGATTGCAACCCACTGCCTCTCCTTCCCTGATGTTCAGAAAGAGATGCCCTAACTAAGGGAGATGTCCTCTCCTGGCACATGTGCACGTGAGTGCACCACACACACACACACACACACACACACACACACACATACACACACACACCTACTCCACCTCGCCTCTTTCTCACCACTGTGTTGTTCAGGCTTGTCCCACTGTTGCATACCTGCCTCGTTGTTTTAGCACTTTGTGTATCCATAACAAAGTGGCTTAGCTGAAACCCGGAAGCTTAGGCAAACAAAGGCCAAGCCCAGCTAATGAGGAAGTGGGGCTATCACTTGAGGCCCCCCAATACCAGATTCAACAACAAAGAGACCCCCATCTCAAAATAAACAAAGCCCAGCCAGGTGTAGTGGTGCATGCCTTTAATCCCAGTACTTGGGAGGCAGGGTCAGGTGGATCTCTGTGAGTTCAAGGCTAGCCTGGTCTACATATTGCTACACAGAGAAGCCTTGTCTCAAAAAAAAAAAAATCTAACCAACAAACAAAGCCAGTGTTCTGTTTCCACAAGGAATAAGAAAGTGTGTTGGATTTTTATATTTTAAAGACACATGTAACCAAAAGAGTCAAATAGACCTGAATGGACAAATATTGTCTTCTAGACAGCTAGTGAAAAGCCTCTCCTGACATTGGATGTTAATTGGAGTTGACTTTTAATTGAAATCTTCATTTCCTATTTAGTATGTTCAAGATGTTGAAAAAAGATTGTGTGTTGATAATTGGGTTTATTCAGCTCCTTGGAATGAAGAATTTGTTGTATCCTGCATTCCTTAAGGGGGGGGGGGAGTAAATGCAATGTCACTCAGAGTTTAAGCCTTTCTTCTTCCAGTTAATTTAAAGACAGACAGTCTTAGTCACTGTTCTATCACTGTGAAGAAACACCACGACCAAGGAAACTCTTATAAAAGAAAGCATTTGATTAGGGGCTTGCTTATTGTTTCGGAGGCTTAGTCCATTTTCATCATGGCAGGGAGCATGGCTACAGAGAAGCAGCTGAGAGCTACATCTATATCTGAAAGCAGTGAGGAGAGTGGGTTGAGGGAGAGAGAAAGAGAGAGAGGAAGAGAGAGAACATGCAACTAGACCTCACATAGGCTTTTGAAATCTCAAACCGCACCCCCAGTGACACACCTCCTCCAACAAGGCCACACCTCCTGATCCTTCTAATCCTTTCAAATACTGCCACTCCCTGGTGTCTAGGCGTTCACACATATGAGCCTATGAGGGTTATTCTTATTCAAAACAACACAGTGACTTAGTACTTCTGCACATTTTTCCCAATGGCAGTGGCCTATTTGTATCATGTAGTGGGCTGTTGAGAACAGTCCTGTGGTTTATCCTCACTGTCTTTCTTTATAAGAACATTAGTGAAGGGTGGTACAGCCCAGTGGCTGGGCACTTGCCTAGCTTGTGCCTGGTTCTGTCCATCATATGGAAAAAGAGGAGGGGGGCAGTGAGATGGCCTAGTGGGTATGGGTACTTGCCATAAGGCCTGATGGCCTGAGTTTGCGCCCCAGAACTAATACGATAGAAGGGGAGAATTAGCTCCTACACATTGTACACATGTTTTCTCTCCTTTTTTTCCCCCAGACTGTATTTCTCGATGCAAGCTCGTGGAGAGACTGATAGAGAGAAGCTGCTGTTGCTGTATCAGACGAACGATCAAGTCATAAATGGCCTTTTCCCTCTGAACAAGGACCTGGCATTAGAAATGGCGGCGCTTTTAGCTCAGGTAACTTCCGCGTTGTCTAAAATAGCCTAAGGAAGTGGTAAAGTGCTGGTTCCTAGTCACACGCAGTAAAACAGGATACCTTTGGCAAGACCTTAAACTCATTTTGCTGTGATTAAAAACTGCAGGCATTGTTACTACACTGCCATTATCTGCCCCTGACAGTGTGGTCACATGGAGCAGAGACACTGTATTCCCTAAAGGGAAAGACACTTCCTGGATCTTTTGAAAGTGTTGCCTGGGGCTTTGCATTTAATGAGGGAGTCTGAGTGTGGCGTGCAGGCACTGAAGACAGTACCTACAACCAGCAGTCTAACAGTCCTAGACGAAGCTAGAGCACTTTTTTTATTTACCAGTCGTATCCATTAGGAGTAAGTTTGGATTGCTTTAACACATACACACAAATTACTAGTGAATTACCGAAACAGAAGTATGTGTTATTCTGAGCTTAGTGACCACGTACCTGTATCTCCGCACTTGGGAGATTAAAGCAGGAAGATCACGTGTTGAAGGCCAGCCTGGGCTACATTAGTAAGAGCCTATCCCAAAAAGGGGCGTGTGTGTGTGTGTGTGTGTGTGTTGATTCTCACAAGGTAGATATTACATCCTGATACCTCTACAGAGCTATCAGGACTTTGTCTTTCTACCCAGTTCTGCCTCGCATTGGGTGCCATCCTCATGATCCTGTTAGAGGTCTGTTAGAGTCCCGGCATGGTCCAGGATGGGGCACTGAGAAGAACACGCCTTCCCGGCTTTGGGAAAACATCTCATACTTACATCGGCCTTCCTGTTTAAAGTGCCTGGTTATAACTGAAACATGGTCTTGCCTGGCTGTGCAGGGGGCTGGGAAGCAGGCCCCGCCAGGCAGCAGTGTGCTTGCGGGAGGGTGGCTGTAAAATGCGCCTGAGTCTGCGTGGATAATGGGGGGGGGAGCAGGGAAGCTTCCCTATGATGTGCCACGTGGACGGATGCTTGGGCCCTGGGTCTGCAGTCCATGTATCCTCATCCTACACTTCATCCCAGGGCATTCATTCCTTCTTTATCTCTTCCACCACCCGAGCTGATAATTCCCAATTCTTCTTACTCACTCGTGCCTGGTTAACGGGCTCCGTGGAATTCAGCCCATTGAAAAGTGCACCAGCTAGCTTCTCACTCCTCCGTGTTGTGTCATCGCCCCGCCTAGTCCTCCAGGGGAGCTTCCGCCCCAGCGATCCCAGCTGCCTTTTCCTGTCCCCTCTCCCATACCTCATCTTTTCACTTTCAACTCCTCAGGTTTTCCTCTGCTCACCGCTCTCTTCTGGCCTGACTGCCACGGCTGTGATTCAGACCCGCCTCACAGACTTTGTTTTCCAACCACTGTCTGACCGCATGCTCCCTTGATGTGGGTCCCCCCACAAAGTCATCCTTCCCACAGATACTAGTGGGACTTTCCCCGGTTTATCCACTGCTGCCTAACAAACGGTTTCGAGTTGAGTGTGGTGGGGATGGTTGCCTGCAGTTGGTGATCCTAGCTCTTGAGAGGCAAAGGCAGGAAGATAACAAGTTCAAGGCAAGCCTGGCTATGTAGCAAGTTCCAGCACAAACCGGGAACCTACCGAGACCCTGATGCAGAGACAAACAAAACAGAACGGCATACAGCATCCACAAGTAAAGACTCCAAAAATAACTTGAGCAGATATGCAAAAGGCGTACAGTTTCTGTGTCCCGTGGCTTCAGTTAGCTTAGCTTGAGGGACAGCTGTGACACCATGGGTGAGGGCTGGAATCATTGGCAGACTCATTTACTTGTATTTACTTGTGACGCTGGCTCTTCGTTGAGACTTCTGCAAGAACCATCCACTGCACAATATGATGCACTATATACATTACCTGTACTCTCCTCAAGGAACCATTTGAGTTTCTAACTAGGATGATAATTGAATGATCAAAACCTTACCCCAAAAGAGACATGAAGGAAAATCTTACATTTTCCTCAGGCCTGAGACCGGAAGCTGGCACAGTGTCACTTGTCCATGGAGAGTTGTTTCCCCAGCGTTAGTACCTGAGAGGGAGGCAAAGCAAAAACAAATGTCATCTCACTCATGCCCAAGGTCATTCATGATCTGCCCTGGCAGCTGCCTCTTCAGCTCAGCATCCCTAACTCATCCTACCTGGAGCTTGGGTCTAGGCAAAAACCCCTCACTTGTTTATGGCATCTGCCTCTTTTTTAGACTTTACTAATCTTTCTGATTTGTCCCATGTGCCTCTGTCACTTGCTAATTTCATCTTGCCCTTTAGCTTCCCTTGTGCGCACTGATACCAGGGTACCTTTCTGAATCCGCCCTGGTGGCTCAAATGGCCCTCTGGGGAGTTTCTGCAATATTCTACACATGTGTATCGCAGTCCTGACCTTGGGGGCTCATAATTCCCTGTGGTTCTGCTTTGCATCAGTGACTGGGGCCTCCCCAAGGGTCACTGCTGTCCCCGTCCCTCCTGCTTTCCCGTGAGCAGTTTTCCCTACTGCTCTCGGAAGAAGGGACACTTAGCCGCTGAGTTTACGTTTGGAGGGTTTTGAGATCGTCTGAGCTTGAAGGCATGCTGAAGGCCTGCTTGCTGCACTCTGAGGGAAGGGAGCAGGCCCTGGATTTCCAGACAACCAGAGGTTTCATGATGCCTGCCGTTCTAGGCGTCCGTACGCATAAATTCTTCATGAAAATCACTCTTGTCTCTACTAATATTTAACTTTATCTTCCTTCTTTAGCTTTTCATTTTGTCAAAAAAAAACTTCTCTAAAAAATTAAATCCAATTTTTTAGAGATTCTGTTTATTTTTACTGTATGAGATTTTACCTGAATGTTACGTCCCTGTGTGCCACATGCATGCTGGGCCCTAGGAGGCCAGAAGCGGCATTCTGGTATTGGAATTATAAACAAACGGCTGTGAGCTGCCATGTGGGTGCTCAGACTCGAACCTAGGTCCTCTGGAAGGTCAGAACTGGCCTGTGTCCCCAGCCCCGAATCCACCTCTTAAGGATGTGTAGTTTTAACATTTTTGAAATGGGTCAGAAAGAGGAGATCATATACTAAGAACATTTGGAGCATATGAATAATACTAAAAGGCACAGTGTGTCGCTGTATATATGGGAGAATTAGACACTTCTGTCTTTCTTCAGAGCACTGTTTTTGGAAGGAGACAGGTTTGTTGAGGACACTATAAAGACAGTGGCTGAGCAGCAAAAAGAATGAGAAGATAAAACATAATAAAGCAGCCACGCAATGTGGATGAGTTGTCTGTTCTGTCCCAGGTCTTAATCTGTGGGGTCTTGTTGATGTTGCATGGTTTAAAAGAGTTAAAACATTGAGTGAGTGAGAGTGGGTGAGTGAGTGAGTGAGTTTAGTGAGTGAATCAGAAAACAGTTTGCAGCTGGGCGGTGGTGACGCACACCTTTAATCCCAGCACTCGGGAGGCAGAGGCAGGTGGATCTCTGTGAGTTCGAGGACAGCCTGGTCTACAAAGTGAGTCCAGGACAGCCAAGGCTACACAGAGAAACCCTGTCTCGAAAAACAAACAAACAAAAACAACAGTTTACAGAGGTTGGTTCTCTCCTTCCACCGTGTGATAGGAAAGGCGTGTGCCTTTACCCACTGAGCTACCTTGTCAGCTCAATGCTGTAGCTTAGCTAGGGGGTTCCTGGAGTCGTTCTCTGTGCTGGCTACTTTTAGGTCAACTTGACACAAGCTGGAGTCATCAGAGAGGAAGGAACCTTAACTGAGAGAATGCCTCCATAAGATCTGGCTGTAGGGCATTTTCTTAATTATTGATGGATAAGGAAGGGCCCAGGCCATGATGGGTGGGGCCATCCCTGGGCTGGTGGTCCCGAGTTCTCTAAGAGAGCAAGCTGAGTAAGCCATGATGAGCAAGCCAGTAAGCAGCGCCCTCTGTGGCCTCTGCATCAGCTCCTGCCTCCAGGTTCCTGTCCTGACTTCCTTTGGTGTTGAATAGCAATGTGGAAGTGTAAGCCAAAGAGATCCTTTCTTCTCCAGCTTGCTTTTTGGTCATGTTGTTTCATTACAGCCACAGAACCGTAACTAAGACAGTCTGTCAGTTGTTACCGTGTCTAGGAAAGCACATGTGTAGGCCTGTTGGGGGCGATGCGAGTTGACTGTTGACTATCTCCAAACACTGATTGTGTTTATTCTGTTAGCTGATATGTTGGGCACCAGATAGGGAGATCCTGAACTTGAACAACACACAGAAGGCTCCCTAAGAGGTAGTTCACCTTGCATAGTCTGCTGTTGCTGGTAGCTGTTGTCCACCCTTCAGAGGCGACAGGCTGGTCTAGGCACAACTTGCCCTGCGGGGAGGATTTTGGTGTGGGTGGGTGGACAGCTTTTATATTCTGCGAGGACATCATGATTGTGAAGACAGGGATGGCTGGAAACCAGGAACAGTGAAAACTGAGAGCTGAAGAACAAAAGCCACAGCCCACAAAGAAGCAGAAGGAGAGGAAAAGAACCTAGAAAGTCATGCATAAAGGCTGGAAGGGCAAAGCTCTGCTAAGGTCCAGACAACAACCCGGGAGCTTACAGGTTAGGAGGAGGCTGGTTGTGTCTCAGCCTAAACTGGAGCAGGGAAACCTTTAAAATAGAGCGAGGGCACTTCGGGTAGGACCACGGGGGCTTAATGATGGTCCTCCAACTGCTTGTTGGAAAGTTCTGTAACTACAACCTTTAGTAGGGCATCATCCAAGTTTTCCCCATCCCATCTTCCTCCTCAAGAGCTCTTTGGTACCCTTGACAAGGCATGGATTATAGTTTATACCAGGTGGTAACAGCATTAATGTAGCATCCGACGTACAGTGGCATCTGGATATAGGTTTGGGTGCAGGGATTGGTAGGTGAGCTGGGAGAGGGAGCGTGATGGGCAGAGAAGTGGGGTGAGTGTGGGGTTTTTGTGTGGTCTGTAAGGGCTAAACATTCTTCATGCGGGGAGAGCAGGGACGAAGGGCTGTATTCCTAAGAGTAATCAGCTAATAGGAAGAGTTGGTGAGTTCAGAAACATGTGTAGAGAAAATCTAGGGGAAACGTGGTGAGACTCTGTAGTCCTCCCTACCATTACATGCAAAAGAGACCCTTAAAAAGTCCAACTAGCAACCACAGGGTGGCTCACAACCATCTATACAGTGATCTGATGCCCTCTTCTGGTGTGCAGGTGTATATGCAGGCAGAGCACTGTATACATAATAAACAAATATTTAAAAAAACATCTCTCATCATATACATAAAATAAATAAATAAATCTTTTTTTTAAAAGTCCGACTAATATTGTTGTAAACTTTCTTAGTCTTTTTCTCACCTCTTATTTTTAACTGTTATTGCACCTTACTTACTAGTGATTAAAATAGTTTCTTTTCTGTTGCTTCAATAGAATATTCTGACAAAAGCAACTGAAGGGGAAAAGGTTTCACTTGGCTCACAGTTCTAGTCACATGCTGTCAGAAGAATGCAAGCGTGCATCCATTGCTCTCTGCCCCTGATTACGGACATCACATGACCACTGTGGCTTCCCTAGTAAGATGGTCTGTAAAATGGAACTAACTGTGAGCCAAAATAAACCCTTTCTCTCTTAAGTAGCTGTTGTCAGAATATTCTATCATAGCAACATGGGGGGAAAAAAACAGGACAGGAGTTCCAATTAGAAATGTAGGGCTGGAGAGATGGCTCAGAGCTTAAGAGCACTGTCTCTTCTTCCAAAGGTTCTGAGTTCAATTCCCATCAACCACATGGTGGCTTATAACCATCTATAATGAGATCTGGTGCCCTCTTCTGGTGTGCAGGTGTATATGCAGGCAGAGCACTGTATACATAATAAACAAATATTTAAAAAAAAAACAACCCATACGTATGAGTACAAATTTTACGGCCACACAGTCATGACAAATAGACTTGTGTTTTACATTTGCAAAGAATGTTTCAAAAGAGCAAAAGTGATTTTCTTTCTGAAAGCTGTTCTCGATCTTGTTTTCTCTTTGGGGGAATGTTCTACCAGGTGGAGATCGGGGATTTTGAAAGGCCTTTCTCAACTCCAGCGGGGCATGTGACTAACAAGTGCAAAGCGAACCAAACCCTCAAACAGGTCATAGAGAAATTCTACCCGAAAAGGTACCGAGAAGGCTCCTCAGAAGAGCAGTTAAGGTAAGACAGGATTTCCAGCCTTTTAGAAGGCAGAGTGGCACTAGGAACTTAGCAAAAAAATTCTGTTTGGCTCTTTTTTCAGAACGTTTAATTTCAGTGTGGCCCAAGAGATTTTTTTTTACATATTTTAAGATGTCTTCAGAAACCGTAGAATCTTCTTGTCACCTACAGCATGATGCTTGCAGTATATATCCATCGTGTGATGACATAAATAAGCTTATATGGGTTTTTTGGAGGCAGCCTCACGTAGCCCAGGCTACCCTCAAGCTTGGTATGAGCTGAGGATAACCTTATGCTCCTGGTCCTCCTGCTGTTCTGCCCAAAATGCTGAAATCACAGATGTGTACCAGGAGTTGTCCAGTTTGAAACAACTTTTTAAAAGAAAAATTATTGTGATTTAGACTACCATTTCATCAGATCTTAATCCTGGGATAATTCTGGCCAGAAAGAAGGCTTTGCATTTGTAGTGCCTTTGCATTTGGCTGCCTCTGGGTACCACCTGAGAGGAAACTCACTCGACTTGCCTGCAAATTGGGCACCACTACTAGTGTTGAACTTCGGAACATGAGACTACACCAGGCACACTGACGTTAGCCGTGTAGTTGATAAATATTTACTTGCTAGGTTGTGTTGAGCACTTGACTGTCGTGGAGATTTTGGTGAAAATTTCCAGGAAGGTGAAGTGTGAATCAAAAAGGGTTGGGGATGGCTGGACAGGGCTTTGTCTGGAAGGATGACGTGCTGCCTAATGGGTTTGCTTTTGTGTCTTGTTTTTATCCATTTTTTTTTCCTTTTTAGGCAGCTTTACCAGCGATTGTCCACCAGATGGATGGCCCTCCGGGGGCACAGTGCTGCAGATTGCGTGCGCATTTACTTGACAGTAGCCAGGAAGTGGCCATTCTTTGGTGCCAAGTTGTTCTTTGCAAAAGTAAGAAAGAATGGGAGGAAGACACATAATAAAAGCCTATGTGTGCATGTCTGTCCAGATTTACCCCTGATGCAGCATGTTTGGTTTTATTTTAAAAATGAGGAAGTTCTCAGCAGGAGAAAGGGAGAAAGGTCCTTTCCTCTTTCTCCCTCCACTCACCCCACCCCTGCAACACACACACACACACACACACACACACACACACACACACACACACACACACACTAAATCATTTTGAGAGTCACCAGGACGATCAGGAAAGGTAAGAGCTAGCTGAACCTCCTCTCCCCCCCACACCCCTGCCTCCCCATCCCCCACCCACCCCTATTGCCCCCACCCTCTGCCCCCCCACTCCCCCACCCCCTGCCCACCCCAACCCTGAGCTTACTTCTCTTTGTTCATCCTCCCATTCACTCATTAACTCTATCACTTACTGGCTTAATTATTTAATGAGTATTTACAAGTCCTTTTTGGCAAGCATTGCGATAAGCTCCAGGGACCCATAAAGCAGTTTCGAATGGGTTGTACGAGACTTCAGGACAGTTCTCAGCAAAGCTCAGTGTTGCAACAGGCCCATAAACAAGGCGCTGTGTGGTGAGTAGCCTTTGAAGGGACCAGAACAGAGTGCTGCAGAAACACTGAGCAAGGCAAGGAGATGGCCCTGCCTGGAGGTGGCTAGCCCTTGCCCCAAGGGAAAGCCTATGCCTTTTCTTGTTTTTTGTTTTGTTTTGTTTTGGTACTGGGCATTGAATCCAGAACCTCTAGCATACTGAGAACAGGTTCTTCCCTCGAGCCATAGCACCAGCCCCAAACTGTGTCTTTTAGTTCTTTTTCTTTCCCTTAAATGGTGCCACTTGGGGACTCTCTTTGGCTCCAAAGATGCATCCATCCTGTCTTGTTCTGTTTTCCTCACTAGGGCATGCACACTCCTTGAGAGGATCCTACAATCCTCCTCTGCTGCCCACCGTCAGGGGTTGGCAGTAATTATCACGAAATAAATCGTTGCTGCTCTGAGCAGAACTGTCAGACTACCTGATCTCAGTTTTCTCATCTTTTAAGAAACAGTGTGGACTAGAAAAGTTACATCCCAGGAATCTTCTATCCCTGGCCTTTAGGTTAGAAATTACTTTGCTACTGGAACTAGAAGCCGTACGCTGAGATAAGAGAAAACTTGTTATGTCGTAACAGCTACACAGTACATTTGCAGAGGATTCAGGAGTGTTTGTTATTCTTGCTTTTCAATATAAAGATTAAGCCTGGCATGATGGTAGGCTCCATGCCCAGCTACTCAGGGCCTGATGCAGGATTACGTGAGACTAGTAGTTAGAGACCAGCCTAGGTAATATAGTGAGGCCCTGTCTGAAAACAGACGAAAAATTAATTGATAGACTTGAAATGTGAACCATTTTATAATGAATATTAATTCCAACTTCAGCATGGGCAGTGCTGCTAACACACACATACACACACACACACACACGCACGCGCACACACAGAGAGAGAGAGAGAGAGAGAGAGAGAGAGAGAGAGAGAGAGAGAGAGAGAGAGAAACACATACACATACATACACACACAGAGAGAAACACACACACTTTTCTGTGCCATCATTAGTTAATGGTGCTGTGTTGGATGTTGCAGGGCCAGCATTTGTCAGTCTTTAGAACAGGGAGGCATTTCCCTTGTTGGCTTCATGGTGCCCCCTTTTTTTTATATTTGCGGGGATACACATGACAAAAACCTGCTGGTGTAGCAGTTTTAAGAGGATGGAGCTCTATCATTAGGTACATCCACACAAATGTCCATTCTTCAGATATTCTTTCCTCTGTGTAGCCCAGGATATCCTGGAACGTGCTCTGTAGCCCAGGCTAGCCTCTAACTCAGAGATCCGCCTGTCTCTGCCTCCCAAATGCTGGGATTAAAGGCGTGTGACACCACTGACTGCCTCTGGAACGTTTTTATCTTCCAGCCTGACACTCTAGAATCACTAAATCACTAAATTTTTAACTTTCCATGCACTCCCTTGCTACCCTTGCTTCTGTCTATGAATTTGTCTACTCTAGGGAACCATGGACCACACATTATTATTTGCTGTACTTAGGTAACGTCTTCGGGATGCATCTGTGGTGTAGGATGTATCAAATGTTCCTTTCTTTTCAAGGACTGAATAACATCCCTCTCATAACCACACCCATGTACCATACTTTCTTTATCCTTTTGTCAGTGCATCCTTAATCAAGAGGAACTCACAATCCTCCGATAAAACATACCATCAGCCTCTTGTGTGGTGCTGGCGATTGAGCCCCGTGCCTTGTACAGTCTGGGTGAACGCGCCACACCAACCTACATGCCCAGCTCAGATCTTTCTGAGCTACTATTTGAAACCACCCTCAATAGAAACAGCGGTAACCCTGTGATTGAGATGTACTGAATCTTCATAATTGAGATTTATTGCAGAAAACGTAAGATTCGGCTTCCGTTTTTATCTATAGTTTTGATGCTCTTATAGAAGACTTAGGAGAAGTAGGTCAGTTTTTGCTAGAATTTCAGTTCTTAAATAAAACAATCACTGTAAAAATGCTCAAAAACAGTCTCAGATTTTGACTAGGTTTTTCTGATGGAAGTTTTTTTTTAAAAATTATTATTAATAAGGTTTTATTGTTTTGGCCATAAAAATGTATAGAAATCCCAAGACTTCTTATTCCTGTTTATCACACAATTTTTTCCTTTTTCTTCTGTTTCCGTTAGACACTGGCTATCAGGAAAAGTATGAACGTGTCACCACAATCCTTCACTCCTTCTAGCACGAGCACCTTAGAAATATTGATGCTGTGTTTGTTTAGGAGTGCGGTTGTCACAGAAGCCCTAAAACTTTTGACAACTATGAAATTTGTGAAACAAAAAAGAAGATGTAAGAATTAGTGTTCCTGTGTGTAGGATGAGAAACCTGAGCCCCTGTGGCATAAGAAGGTTGTTCAAATGGACACTAAGGAAAGAACTCAAGGCTGCAAGTTGAGCGGCCTGAAACAAGTCTGCTGACTGCCCCATCTCCAACAGAGATTTATCAATACGTTTTTGTTGGGTTTCTGTAATGGCAGATCTTACGTGCATTTAGATTGGAAAATGCGGCTGTAATTTTGTGTTTGTAATGCAGCATATTTCCCCTTCTCCATAGCCCATAACACCAGCATCCTTTGGCAACACGTTCGTGTGGCTGGCTGTCCATGAAAATGGATTGAGCATCCTAGAATACACCTCCATGGTAAGAGTAAACCCTGATATCTGTAATTGAATCTTCTGTTTTCATTGCTCAGGGTACAGCCAGCTATCCTGGGTAGTGCTATCATGGAACTGGTGGTGTGTTCTGAGTTTTTTTCTGAGCTTAGAAAACATTCTTCTTAATACGCTAATAATTATGTCACAACCCAATGTTTCAAAGTAAGACGAAACAGTCTATGTGTTGTATATGGAAGAATATTAAGATGCTATGATTAAGTTGCGATCATGGTTCTGGGGTGTGTGTGTGTGTGTGTGTGTGTGTGTGTGTGTGTGTGTATAAACTCAAGTGCAGATTAGAGGACAACTTTCTGGAGTCAGTTCTATCCTTCTACGGTGCGGGTTCCAAGGATCAAATTCAGGTGGTTATCCTTGGCAGCAAGCACCTGTACCCTTCGAGCCATATCACCAGCCCCCCTACATGTTTTTCTCTGTATAAAATAAGAATGTTTAATATATTAAAAAGTAGAAATTTACCAAAATGTAAATTTCAGTTTCACTTAAGTTTCTATGCGTAATTTGTATAGTTTTCTGTAATATCATCAGTTTTACTTACAGTAAGGTTACATAGCTACTAAAGCTTAGAGTGCATAATTTAAAATGAACTCAAGCTGGACAGTGTGGCACATGCTGGTAGTTCCAGCACTGGCGACCCTGAGACAGGAAGGTTGCAAGTTCAAGGCCAGTCTGGGCTACATTGCAAGATCCTGTCTCAATTATTCAAAATAAAAAAAGCATCAAACTATTCCTTTTGTGTGTTCATTTATTTATGTGGAGTTATTTTCTATCATGTTTCATAAGCTATTTGGAAATTTTTGTTGTTGTACTGGGGCCTCACACATGACTGGCTAGTGCTCTACCACCGAGCTACATCCTAACCCTAAATTTCTCAGTCTGGTGGGTGGGAACTACCACTTTAAAGATATAGTGGTAACTCCTTGTCTGTGGCAATAGTCAGAGAGCGCTGAACAATTTTTTAAATTTTGTTTTGTTTTTAAATGAAAATATAGTTGTATCATATCCCTTTTTCCTTTTTTCTCCAACCCTCCCATGGACCCTCACCTCCACTCTCTCAAATTCATGGTCTCCAGCTTCTTCTTCTTCAATTGTACACACACACACACACACACACACACACACACACACACACACTTCTTCAGCAGCCAGGATGCTGATTAAGATGGTGTCCACACAACTGTCTGCGGTCAGCTGCTCTGTAGGATATTGGGCAGTACGTATGACAGTGTTTCTGTTTTTATCAAAGTCCGCCCAGCAAGGGGAACAGTGGGTCTGCCAATACAGTGTTTGAGCCTTTAAAACGATCAATTTATATGGATTAACCTTATAGAGAGATCTAAGTGAACATATAAAAATATATTGATAGTGATTTTCTGCTGTGAATACACGTGTTTATAGTTTCTAATTTGAGTGTTCCAGGGTCAAATGTATACTTGATTGTATATGTTGATGACCCCTAAATACGCTTAGCACGACTAATATTTACATTAATCGTAATAGACTTTGGAAAATTTGATCTTAGAAAAATTATTTTTGCATTTGCTGTAATTCATCACTATCAGCGTTTTGCCTTCTCTTTTGAGTGCAAGCAGCACATAACAGCTCCTCTTCCTTTCCTTTGAAGAGGCTGGTGGTCAGCTATGTGTACAAGAGTCTGATGACCTTTGGAGGCTATCAAGACGATTTTATGGTGGTCATTAATACTCACTCAAAAGACCGGCCAACGGGGAAGTTGCTTTTTAACATGGCAAAACCCAAGGTGAGTGTGTGTATGGGTGGGGGAGGGGGGAGGGGGGAGGGGTGCCCTTCCTGCCAGTTTTTCAGCTGGCTGCTTCTTTGTGATGAGGGAGACTCTTCTTGCGTGAAGAGTTCCAGATGGACATGAGTATTGCTTTACCAAGCCTGAGTACAAACCCTGGCTTGCTCCATCTAACATGGCATGACACTACCTGCTTCTTTTAGCTTAAGAACTAAGTGAAAGCCAGGCAGTGGTGGCGCACTCCTTTAATGCCAGCGCTTGGGAGGCAGAGGCAAGCGATCTCTCTGAGTTCAAAGCCAGCCTGCTCTACATAGTGAGTTCTAGGACAGCCAGCTACAGAGAAACCCTGTCTCAAAAAAAGAAAAGACAAAGACAAAGTAGGAAGGAAAGAAAGAAAGGAAAGAGGAAAGAGACTAAGTAAAAACTTCCAAGTGGGCCCGTGCCTGGCAAAGAGAACTTTCGGAAGCAGCATTTGTCTGTCTGCATTCAGCAGCGCTACGGGGAAGGGCAGAGCTCAAAGAGCACATGTGGAGAGTGGAGTTACTGTGGGGTACGTCATAAGGTATTGCCTCCTTGGGGTGCTTGTTTTACAGACTCAGTACAGAGCTGAGTTGTGTAGTTAAGATGTACTTGTTCCTTTGTTATATTTAAAAAACAAAACTATGTAGTTCCAACATCTCTAAGTAAAGCAGATCTGGGCCCAGGGGTCCTGCTCAAACTATGGCACCAGCCAAGGACAATACGTGCAGTAAACTTTAAACCCCTACCCAGATCTAGCCAATGGACAGGACATTCTCCACAGTTGAGTGGAGAGTGGGGTCTGACTTTCACACGAACTCTGGTGCCCCATATTTGACCACGTCCCCTTGATGGGGAGGCCTGGTGGCACTCAGAGGAAGAATAGCAGGCTACCAAGAAGAGACTTGATACCCTATGAGCATATACAAGGGGAGGAGGTCCCCCTCAGTCACAGACATAGGAGGAGGGAGTATGGGGAAAATGAGAGGGAGGGAGGAATGGGAGGATACAAGGGATGGGATAACAATTGAGATGTAATATGAATAAATTAATAAACTATATTTTTTAAAAAAGTAAAGCAACCTTTTAAAAGACTGCATTCTAAGGTGGAGTTCAAGTCGGAGGCTGTAGCATAGTGTGGGAGTCCTGAGGTTCAAGCCCTAGTACCAAAAAAATAAGAAAGAAAAAAAAAAAAGAAAAGAAAGAATCTAATTTTAGTTTAAAAAAGATAAGAAATTGCTTTCCCAGCTGGGCGGTGGTGGCGCACGCCTTTAATCCCAGTATTCAGGAGGCAGAGGCAGGTGGATCTCTGTGAGTTCGAGGCCAGGCTGGTCTACAAAGTAAGTGCAGCACAGCCAACGCTTCACAGAGAAACCCTGTCTCAAAAAAACAAAATACAAAAAAACCACACATGGGTGCTGGAGAGATGGCTCAGAGGTTAAGAACACTGACTGTTCTTCTAGAGGTCCTGAGTTCAATTCCCAGCAGCCACATGGTGGCTGACAACCATCTATAATGTGATCTAATGCCCTCTTCTGGTGTGCAGATGTACACGTAGGCAGAGCACTGTATACATAATAAATAAAAAAAATCTTTTAAAAAAAGAAAGAAAGAAAGAAATTGCTTTTGACTTTAAGAAGTATTTTATTATGTTTATTTGTGTTATGTGTGGGTCGCTATGTGCACGCCACAGCAAGTGTAGAGAAGTGCTGTGCTTGGGGAGTTGGTTCTTTCCTTCCGCCGCTATATGGGTCTTCACCCCTGAGCCATTCTCCAGCCCTGTTTGTTTCATGGTCCCTATCTTTTCTAACTAAGTCTGTGCTGTAAGTGAGAGTGGCTAGCCACAGAGTAAGGAAGATCCCAGCACCTTCAGTATTTTAGGTTTAATAGAATTGGTACGTAATTCTAACTTTCTTTATGCTGGCCGTCATATTTCCCAGCATTGCCACTAAGCTTGATCGGGCTTTGGGATTCACGCTTGCTGCTGACTGAAGTAATAGGGAAATGTGGTGATGTCTTGATGGTGCCAGGCATGTTAAAACCTTACTGTTTGGGGGCCGGAGAGGTGGCTCAGTGGTTAAGGGCACTGACTGCTCTTCCAGAGGACCCAGGTTCAAATCCCAGTATTCACACAGCAGCTCACAGTTGTCTGTAACTCCAAGATCTAACGCCTTCACATGCAGGTAAAACACCACTGCACACAAAATAAAAATAAACACACATACACAAGGCACAAAAACAGAAACAAAATTTTAAAAGGTCAACGTCACAAGCACATTTGAAAAAAAGAAAAAAGAAAAAAAGAGAAAACCTTATTGTTTGATCCAGAGGAGTGGTTCTCAACCTTCCTAATGCTGCAGTCCTGTTGTAGTGACCTTCAGCTACAAAACTATTTCATTGCTACTTAGAACTAATTTTGCCACTGCTATGAATAATGTACATATCTGATATGTGACCCCCCCAAAGGGGTCGGGACCCACAGGTTGAGAACCACTGATCTGGAGCGCAGGGCATGGAGGTAGGCTGGGCAAATGCACCCGAGATCACTCATGGACAGTGGAAAGAACGCCTCTGGATCCTGACGGTACGGTTCTTCTCGTTTTAGATTCTTGAAATCACCCTTCTGATTGCCAGTTACATCAACAACTTCTATCAGCAAAAGGCAGCACTCCACCACCTCTCGGCGCCCGCACTGCTCTCAGCCAGGACCCAGGGACCCCAAGCCAAGGCCATGGGGAGCCAGCCCCTTCTCTCAAACAGCAGACCCACCAAAGGCCCCACGCTCCTCTGAAAGCTCCTGAGCCTGAACCTCCACTCCTCGTTCTCCACAACGTGGCTGTATCGGCTGCAGACAAGTGTTTACACACCCGGCCAGCCTGGCGCACACACCAGCACTCCAGACTTTAAGAGTAAAGGGTCGCTCTCTTATCTGACTCTTAAATATTTAAAGAGCAATAAAACATAAACGTGCCAACACGCTCACTGTGTCTTAGACAGAGCAGGTTAGAATTTGTTTCTCCCTCCCCACCATCCTTCTTGGCCTTGTGCAACGAGGGTTCTCATTTTGCTTTTAAATATCCTGGCAGTCTTTTGAAAGGGAGATTCCAAACACTCGTTGGGTAAACCAGTTGACTATCCGGAAAAAGCTCACTGCCAAAGAATGTAACTACTGTAATTAAATGTGCCTTTAGCTAATGAAGTGGTATTTGGAAAGGAGCGAGGTTTAGTGTAAGAATCAGCTGTGGGAACATAGGCAGGGGGTAAATTCTTAGAGTAAGTGCAATAAATCTTCCGAGTCTCTGAGTCATTACATCAGAAGGCAGGCGGTCGCTAACCAGAACCTCCCTGCGGTATTAGATAGTGTGTGTGTGCCCTGCTGCCTCTGCGCATCACTGGAGTGTGGTATTTAAAAATGAGATAGTGAGTCCCAGAATTCCTGCCTGTCAGCTCAGCGTAAGGTCACTGGAATAGTGCCCCACATTTTGCTGTGTTTAATGGTAGGCCAACTTGACCTTGTGTTGTTTATAAATAGTGTCTTTGGAAACAAAGATGATCCTCATGGCTTCATCCTTCATTCAGTCTTTTCTAATGCAGGTTTTAAAATATACGCCCAAACTGTAAGCTGTAATAGAAAATGCTTATGCCAAAGGAAGGACACTTTAGTTGACATTGTCTGGAGATGCCGCCTTACATCTGTTAGCTATCCCGTTGCTCTGGCAAAATACTTGACAAAAACAACCCGAGCAAGACAGGATTGTTTTTTTGTTGCTTCAGAGAGTTCTGTCCCTGGTGGCTTGGCCTCATGCAGTTGGGCAGGACCCCATGTTGGCCAGCACATGTGACATAAGGGGTTTCATCAACTCATTGTGGGTAGGAAGCAGAGAGCAAGGAAGGGACCAGGGGCAGGTACAACTTCAGACCATATCCCCAGGACTCACTCCCTCTAACTGAGTTCCAAATGTCTATGACCTTCCAAGCTAGTACCACCATGTGGGGGCCAACGTTCAGCCCATGAGCTTCTGGAACATTTCATAGTTAAATCGTAATGGCTACCTAAGTGGACAATACATTCCAGCTGTGTCAAAGCAGTGTAATTGGTATTCGTGACACAATGAAACTGTGATAAGATACGAAAACTCTATTATGAAAATGTTTAACTGTAGTGGTAATAACCACAAGTCTACCTAATTTTATTTATGTGTAGAATATTTGTATTTATTTTTAGACATATATTTATCACTATGTGTGCTGTATTTTTTTAAAAAACTAATTTCAGAACTTGCTAGCTGCCCGATTAATTGGTTGGCAGAGCCCTTGTAGTTTCGTCTTTGCTGTGGCAGTGTCCTGTTCTCAGACTGAATCTTGTAAATATGCCCTTACATATTTAAGGGCCTTTAGGAGCAAAGTCAAGAAGCATGTTGTTCAAAGTCATGTTGTACTGGCTTGGTAATGACAAAAACGCTTTTGAAACCCCATAGAAATATGTTTCCAGGGGCTGTTTACCCTTCCATCTTTGAACCACAACCGCTCATTTAGAATAAATGATTAATAATTTAGGATGACTTTCAGAGTGTTGTCTTTTTGTTTGCTTGGGCTTTTTGTTTGTTTGTTTTGTTTTGTTTTTTCAAGGCAGGGTTTCTCTATGTAACCTTGGCTGCCCTGGACTCAGTTTGTAGACCAGGCTGGCCTCAAACTCACAGAGATCCACCTGCCTCTGCCTCTTGAGTGCCGGGAATAAAGGCGTGCGCCACCATGCCGGCTCAGAGTGTTTTTGATTGGGATGAAGTAATGTTTTTGAATGGCCATAAAACCACTTAGTAGTCGTTAGTGGGTGAACCAGAGACTGGGACAGAGCTCTTACATGTGAGAACTTTATTCTCAGCCAACAGTGCATTCACCAACTGGTAAGCAATCCCATGTGCCATATCTTAAGATTTAAATATAGAGAACGCTCAGCTTAAACCGTGGTATCTTAGAATTTGCACTTGTTTTTGATAGAGCAGAAATAAAATATTTTGATAGAAAGAAGTCAATTTTCTATAACCAATGATGTGAAAATGTTATTTCCTGGGAAATTACTTATATAGCTACTTTTTAAATGCAAGTATATTATTATGATTGGTTACAAGAGAATAATGCTTTGTGTTTAATTGTAATATTTCCCACCTATCCTTTTCTTCCCTTTCAATCATAATAAATGGTTCACAAGACCCATTTTGAACATTAGCTTTTGAATAATATTCTAATCATGCCTCGTGTTTTCATTGTCAGCGCTGAGGTGAGCTGTGGTGGGAGTTGCACGTTTTGCCTCCTCATGCGTTCATTCTGTGTCTTCCGTGTGGCTTTGCCTCATTCACCTGAAAGGAAGCTGTTTAGACACATTGTAATTCTAATACATGCACATATGGATACACATAGGCTATGCAAAGAGGCAAAGACAATATAATAAACCCCTCAGGAGAGCTTATGTCATTTAAACAGGGCAAAGAGTTTGTCCAAATATTTATTTCTTAGTTGTTTGCCAGTGTTTTTCATAGGAAAAAAAATATGGTGACCAGGTTCCTAGAACAATTTGGTTTTAACTGTTAACTGAAGTGCAGCATAATCCTGAAGAAGTAACCATCAAGTCGGCCTGTACTTCTCCAGTGGTGGCTTCAGTGTCCCTGGGATGCTGGCTGCTCCACATGCTGCCTCTTGGCTGCCATGGAGTCTGCACTCTGCCCAGCCCTGGGCTGCCTTCTATGGGTCTGAGTGCAGTGAGGCCCAGGACGGGTCCTGTGGAGAAGCTCCTGGGCAGAAGCTTGTGTTGCTTTCAGTTCTCTTCCCCAAAAAAATAAATGGACTTACGGGCAGAAGAGGAACTTTTTAATCTCCTTAAAGCCCCACATTCAGCTGAGTTAACAGTGGATATTTAAGGTGACATGAAACGCATTCATATTTTCAAGCAGTCCCCAGATGTTCTAGGTTATTTAAGTTAGAAGGTGGGCTCCACAACACCGAGGTGACAGGCCGGGCCAGAAGCTGGCATGCGATGGGGTAACACTGGCTCCACATGAGCCAAATTTGCCAAATGTAACTTCACCTAAAGTGAACGGAGTGCGGTGCTCCCAGAGAGTGGGTGGCTGTCGTTAGCACCGATGCCTTACCCTCCATACGACATAAGGTAAGTATTGACCGTCCCCGATGGTCCCCGGCAGTCCATCCCAGTGCCCTCTCCAATTCCCAGTGCCCTCTAAACCTGAGTTTCTTCCTCTTTGACATCAACACCTAGCTAACAGGATTTTCCACCCATCTGCTACCCAAGAGAGAAGTGTCGACTTTTCTGCCTTCCCAAAACCTAACTCTATGCTCTAGTAACTGTATTAGATAATTTGGGGTGAATTTCTAAATTTCAACTTGAACTAGCTGAGAAAACTCACCTCTCGTTTTCATTACAAAGATACTAAGATGCCTCAAATAACCAAGTAAAGTCATAAGAAAAGGCCACAGGGGACCTTGGGAAAACCCTGGGGACTTGTACCAGGACTTTCTGTTCATACCAGTGTGTCTGCTTCGTGTTCTTTAACTCCCATTTAGCAGAACATACGGTGATTTTCTCCGAAAGGCAATGACCTGCTTTTTCCAATCATAATTTGGAAAATCCCCGGGAAGGACTCTGAAGAACCCAATTCATGTTTCGTGTTCATGCCAAAAGAAATCACGAAACCAGTTTTGTTAAAATGAATTTATACCTGATAAATGGAAATACTTGCATAAAATCCAGATTTTAACCACAGTACAGTCTTAACTCCAAGAAAAAGAATTAGATGTAAGACATCAAAATGTTGAATTTTTCCTTTTTCTGGGGTAAACTTATTTCACCACTGTCTTCTTTCCTACTTTTCATCTTTTCTCTCTCTCTCTCTCTCTCTCTCTCTCTCTCTCTCTCTCTCTCTCTCTCTCTCTTTCTAAGTGCTAGGGACTGAACACAAGGCTTCTCACACACTAGACAAGAATTCTAGCACTGAACCACATCCCCCGTTCTCCCTCTCTCTCTCTCTCTCTCTTTTTTTTTTTCTTTTTCCCCTGTATACCATTTTCTTGCAATGGTTCCTACAAGAAGTTCATATAACATTGAAAACAAAGGGGAAGATATAAAAATGCCGTCTCACTTCCCTGGCTATTGTTAATAGTGTCCACATGGTCTTCTAGATTCCCCAAAAATCCTCCACACAGCTGAAAAAAAAAAGTCTCACTGAAACACAGGACCAGTCAATGCATGCTTGTTTTAAAATCTTGCCTGCCTTCTCAAAGCCAATCCAGGCAAACCCAGCTCCTACACAGCAGTCCAGCCCACCTGGCCAACGTGTGCTTCTGTCTCAGGCCCCCATGCACAGTCTGTCCTCCCAGACAACACGTAACTCCCCAAACAGTGCCCTCGTGTGCCAGTAGCCCTCTGAGCTGCTGCCCATACTATATGGTACACAAAATAAAGCGTGTTCCTGTGTCATTACTAACTTCAAAATCCTTGAGACTCCTTGAGGTGATGTAGAAGGAGGCTCAAATCTTTTTGTCTCACGTTGCTTTCTGTTGCTGTGATAAAGACCATAACCAAAAGCATCATGGGAAAGGAAGGGCTTATTTATATGCCCCAATCTGTCAAGGGAACTGAGGCAGGGAAGGGACCTAGAGGCAGGAACTAAAGTAGGCAGAGACCATGGAGGAGTGCTGCTTACTGACTTCCTTCTCGTGGCTTCCTCACTTTCTTATACCACCCAATACCACCTGCCCATGCGATGGTACTGCCATAGTGGGCTGGCTCCTCTCACATCAACTGTCAACCCAGAAAATGCCCCCACAGACTTGCCTGTGGGCTAATCTGATGAAGACAGTCCTTGAAGTAGCATTTCCTCCTTGCAGATGATTCCAGCTCTGTCAAGTTGCTAAAGATCTAACCAGCACCCTTCGTTATAGCACTTGACCACTTGGCACCCAGGAGGCAAGTAGCGCTGTTTGCAAAGGTTTAGGAGCTACAGCTGAGGCGGTGAAGAATGCCCCTGAGAGAAGGCCGAGGGCATTTAAGGCTCTGATGACTTCTAGACAGCCCTCTCTGCTTTGCACTCACAGTGTAAAGTGTGGGCTCTTAGGTCTCTGTTCCCGCTGCCCCTCCTGCTGCTGCTCGCCACGCTTTCCCCCACCTCCGCCACTGTGGACTCTAACCCTCTGGGATTGTACGCCAAAATAAACTCACTTCGCTGTAAGTTGCCTCTGTCACAGTGTTTTATCCTAACAAAAGTAACTAATACAGCCATGCGCTTAAGAACAACACTCATCTGTAGAGGAAGGTCACTTTCTTCGCCCAAGTGTGACACCTCAGGATAAATAAAGGAACCAAAGGGAACTTGGCTGCCCAAATAGACCAATTGGTTCCTCCTAGGGTTAATGCTGGTGATCAGGGCCCAGACAGATCACGAATTCTTAACTTCCCAAATGGTGCGGCCCTTTAATATAGTTGCTCATGTTGTGGTGACCCCCAGCCAGCCAGCCATGATTTCATTGCTCCTTCAGAACCGTGACTTTGTTACTGTTATGATTCACAATGTAAATATCTGGTAAGCAGGATGTCTGATATAAGACCCCCATGAAAAGGTTGCTTGAGCTCCTCAAGGGGACCCACAGGTTGAGAACCACTGCCCTAGCTCTTCCTGCTCACCAGACCCCCCTCTTCCTCCTCCAACCATCTATCCTAGTTATCCAAAACAATTGTAGTCTTGCCGTGCTAGCGGTGCTGTGCAGGCAAGGAATACCGCCAGTAAGGTACTCAGTAAACGATGGTAGCTGTCACGACGGTTATCACACAGCGGTTACCAATACCTACCTGACTTCCTAAACAGCACGCAGGGATCGAAACACGGGAGCTCACATCATGGCAGTAACAGTAGTAGCTCACAAGCACGGGCTGGCTAGCCCCAGAGGACAGACGCCAATTCAGTGAGCAATGTGTCAGTCTTCTTTGAAACTGTTCTTCCAGGCTGGGTGGTGGTGGCGCATGCCTTTAATCCCAGCACTCGGGAGGCAGAGGCAGGCGGACCGCTGTGAGTTCAAGGCCAGCCTGGTTTACAAAGCGAGCCCAGGACAGCCAAGGCTAACACAGAGAGACATGTCTCAAAAAACCAAAATAAGAATAAGAAAGAAAGAAAGAAACTGTCCTTCCTCCACTGAATGCTTTAATTTTTAGCCCTTCTAAAAGTGCAACTGTCATCTTTTCCAGCTCCACAGTGCACCACCCTGCTGGGGAGATTTGTTCCCAAAGACTTTATCTGAAATGAGTGTTCTTTTCTCTTACTGGCATTTTGCTTCATTTCCAGGAATATGCTCCTTGTGTGTCTCCATTCAAATCAGCCAACAGCCCTGAGGGTGTAACTCATAGTGCAAGGCACTTGCCTGGCTTGCAGGAGGCTTTGGGTTTAGTCCTCTGTGTACTGGGAACCGAATCTAGGTACATCTTCCTTCAAATCTCAAGTTCTTAAATAACACAACATAGAAAGTGAGCCCAAAGCCAGACTGTTGAAGACACTTTCCTTCTGACATTCAGGGAGCTTGGGCCTTGGTCTAGTCAAAATTCGGACAAGTCAAATATCAAATCTGCCATGAATGTTTTGCCAACTTCTTCAGGCATGGTCACTTTGTACTTCTTCTACAATAGCCTGCTTACCTTGAATTATGACTGTACTTAGCTGTGTACATCTGCTTTAAATTTTGGATTCATATCTCATTCCTTACTCTGTATATATTGCAAAGGGCCCTGTATATGGAAATAGTCTATATAATTTTGTTGGGATTTCTGAGTATCTATGAAGAGTCCAGGAAGTTCAAATATAATCTACCTTTATAAAGTAAATTATGTAGGAGAGGCACACACTTCATTGACAATAATTATTAATAATGTACTGCTTCATAAAACACCATACAGCTAAATGTTCAAAAAACTAGGGGCGGGGAGGAGTTGCACACCTTGTTTTGACTTTAATGGTTGAATTTTTTTTTCTTCTAGTACCTTATAATAATAGCTCAACATTATTTCAGCTTCTATTCCCAAATCCTGGCAATGGGGTGGGGGTGAGTTAAAGATGAGAGAGCAGAGGCCTCTAGCATACAGTCGACACAGTAGAAATAAAAAATAAAAACCTTCAAGTCTCAGCGTTTTGATTTCAGATGCAGGAGGACGCTCACCATATCCACTAGGATCCTATGAGTTGATGCTGAAAAGTGAGATGGGAACAGAAGGTCGAGAACTACATTTCCCATGAGGCGCCTCTTTGGCACGCAATGACGTCATGACGTCGTTGCTATGGCAACTTAGGAGCCCGCTTTCTCTGGCCCAACTAAGAATCTTCGGCGGGGCCCTTCGGGGTCAGGGTCTTTACGCGGAGCCCAGGATTGAGAGGGCGCCACAGCCACCATGCCCAGGTATTGCTGAACCTGCCTGCAGGGTGCTCACAATCTCCCTTATTTCCCACCTGGATATGGAAGGGGCACGGGAGGATGGGGCGGAAGGTACCCAGCCCTGGCGCTGTGAATGAGACCCTGGATCTGGACCTCTGCACTCTCCCCCTCCTCACTTCCTCCTCCTCCCGCCCTAGCCCGCCCACTCGCTCGCCCCACATCCCACTCCCTCAACCCCCCACCCCAGGCTTAGAGCTTGATGATTCTGTCACAAATAAGTAGAAAAGTAGGGGATTAGGAAAGATCATCAATCCGTCCATTCGCTGACTGCAATGAAGTTTCTTGAGTGCCACATGCTGTTGCATAGGCGGTGGTGAACTAGACCCAGAACCCCCTCCCAGGGTCCCCTGGCGCCTCCTTGAAGGCGGAAGTTTGGGGCCTTGAGGAATACAATTGAACTCTTCATCTCTTCAAGGTCCCTTTAAAGTACCCAAACCTCTGAATGGCCTATAAAAATGTCACGGGAGAGGGCCAGGGGTCCACCAGATAGCAGTATAGATCTTTTGCCCCCTGCCCCCTTTCTGGATCAGAGGCGTAAGCTGCCTGCGGTAGAGTTTCTGGAGTTCAGGATTAAAAGTGAGTCAGCTTTGCATCGCGTTCTCATTGGTTACTGTGATGAAGCTATGGGCAGTTTTTGTTTCTTTGGCTGGTTGTTTTGTTTTTAGTAAGAGGCATAGCAGACTGAAGAAGCCTTTCCTTTGATTGGGCACTTGAGAAACAGATAATCACATTTTGAAGGAACAGTGTGTAAACAGAGCAAACATTTGCACACAGAATTCCTGGGGGCTGGCCTATGAAGTAAAATAGTTCAGTGCAGTATTTCCGGATTTCCGTTTTGACTTTGCTTTCCTTTGAAGTTTTAAAACATTCTCATTTTGTTTGGGGGTTCTGGGATTTGAACTCAGAGCCTGATGCGTGCTAGGCAGGCGGAATACCCCTTTAACTGTATCATTGGCTCTGTTTCTGGTTCCTGTCTGGTGATAACTATAGGCCATCAATAGCTTAAAAAGCCAGGGACGTAACAATCATTATGGCCCCCAAAGCAGATATTCTTTTTTTTTCTTTTTTTAAAATTGGCTTCAGAGACGAGAAACAGACTTGAGCCTAAAGATTAGCACAGAGGGTGAACGTATTACTTACTCAACCAATACTTGCTGGGAAAATGGCTCAGTGGATAAAGTGCTTGTTGCTCCAGTATGAGGACCTGAGTTTGTAAACACAAGGCGTGGGGCATTTGTCTATAAACTTAGGGGAAGGAGCAGAAGACAGGAGGAGGCCAAGAGCTTGCTGGACAACTGGTCAACCCAAGAGGGCAACTAAGCTAGCACTCGTTTTCTCTGCTATTGACCGTAGATATGAGTAGCTGAGGCAAGCTCCTGCTGCCGCAGCCTGTCTGCTGACTATGACATCTGGAACTGTGAGGCAAATACATTTGTCAGAGTGGTTTATCACAGCAGTAAAATAAAGGCTGGGGCACTCCACTATCAAGTCAGTGTTCCTCGGGAACCATTTTCAGGTGAAAGGTGTTAGAAAAAGCCTTCAGTGCTTTACCTAGATGTTGGCTCTCAGGAAATCGTATATTTATTTATTTATTTATTTATTTATTTATTTAAAGATTTATTTATTTATTATGTATACAGTGCACATTAGATCACATTATAGATGGTTGTGAGCCACCATGTGCTTACTGGGAATTGAACTCAGGACCTCTGGAAAAGCAGTCAGTGCTCTTAACCGCCGAGCCATCTCTCCAGCCCCCGGGAAATCGTATCTTTATAAATCTTACTGGAATAAAATTTTTCTGCTGGGAATGAATATTTCTAAGGATTCCTTTTGTTTCTCTGGCTTTTGTTTTTCTCCTTCTTATGCAGTGAAACTCTCTGGGAAATCGCAGAAGCTGAGGTGGAAAAAAGGAGAAACCATGGAAATGAAGGGGATGCAGCTGAAGTTGGAGAAAAATCTGTTTTCTTTATTGGCAGTAAAAATGGGGTACTACTTTAACATTTTTTCAGTTTTCACAGTTTAGCAATCAGTGATAAATTTTACTTTAGTACTTTGATAACAATCTACATGTTTTCAACTCTTTAATCAAATGTTCACCCTGGATTAGCATAAATTAGAAAGGGCTTATCATCGATTTGGGGAAAGTTATAACCATGAGCAAAATGTTAGGAAGACTTTTAACTCTTTATTTCATATTTAAAGCATTCAGAACTTGTGTTTTGATTGCACATAAAGGCCAGGAACCTCTTAAATGTCCAAGTCAACATCTAAGTGAGTAAGTCAGTATCTTAATAGCAGCCACACTGTGGACTCGGGGACGTCACTTTTAGTAATCTCTATGAAGGAATAATTGAATTGTGTTGGTGGTGTTTATCAAAGACTTAGTTGTGTAGGAAAATGTGAGGGGAAGGAAGTGGTGCTGCCCATTCTTTGTGAGGTCACTCGACCAAGTGCACGGAAAACTTGGGATGTGGCCACACAGCCAGAGCAGTTGTGTCATGTCCACACAGAGAGTTCCTGGGTGCAGGGAAGGGCTGCAAGTGGCACTGTCAGCAAATGATCAAGGCTTGCAAGCTGCTGGAAGGTAGAGCCCATGTTGCGTTGTACTCGTTTCTGTTTGAGTTTGTGTTACTATTCATTCACTGTGCTCCATGCATCCACACAAGGGCACTGAAAAATAGGAAGCTGGGCCTGGGGAGATGGCTCAGAGGTTAAGAGCGCTGTCTGCTCTTCCGGAGGTCCTGAGTTCAATTCCCAGTCAACCATATGGTGGCTCACAGCCATCTATAATGAGATCTGGTGCCCTCTTCTGGCTTGCAGGTGTACACTCAGGCAAAACATTGTATACATAGTAAATAAATAAATAAATAAATAAATAAATAAGAAAAATAGGAAGCTTACAGAAACCGGTGAGGTCACATGTTCAGTGGGTACCTGAAGACCCCTCATGTTTCACCATCTCCTCAGAATCACCTCCAGGACACTAGATACCCCAGTTGGGGTTTTATCTTCATTATTAAAAACTATATTGACATAAATAATCATATAACAAGAAACAAGTTGGGCCTAGAGAAACAGTTCAACAGTTAAGAGCACTGGCTACTCCTCCAGAGGACTTAGGTTTGGCTTCCATCATTCACATGACAGCTTGTAATTGGCTGTTACTCCAGTCCCAAGAGATCAGAAGCCCTCTTCTGGTGTCCTCAGGCCCCAGGCATGCCTTTGTACAGACATACGTGTAGACAAAACTCCCATACACATAAAAATGAAAGAATGAATGAATGATTTTAAAATTTTAAAAGAAAAAAGTTATGAGTTTTAGAAGAAAATAACATTAATTGAAAAAACAAGATATAAATTTTATATATAATTTGATCTGTTATATTAATGTGTTATATATTATTTATATATGTGTTATATATTAATTAATAAACAAGATAAACAATTTATGGATAGTATTTAATCATTATATATTCATTTTATTTTTAATTTCTATAATTTCCCAATGTTTTCTTATTGGCTCACTCATGGCACTTTTTAACTTAAATCTGAACATGCACACACAAATACATCCACCACAACACATGACACGTCAATAACACTGTCATAGGAATTATCTATGTTTGCCGTTTCTAACCCAACATACTCTGTGAGCATTCATGGAGTTGCCATCATGAGTAGGGTCATTTTCTTTCTTTTCAATATTTTTTAATTAACTGGAGTTTTGGAGACTGTCTCACTACAAGCAGCCTAGGCTAGCCTTGAGCATGCTTCAACTGCCTAGGGGCTGGAATTACCACACCAGTGGGTCTAATTCTTCAACGGTTTCCTGTTGGGGACACACACGTGCAGTAACCAGTGCTAGTCTGTGATCCAGAGAAATTGTCCTTGCATAATCTACTCTGAATAAAGAATGCCTGAAGGGCTCTGCTAACACCAGTGACTCTAGCCAGGCATGCTCCCATACTGGACGCGCATGCCACTGTCCTCCACATCACCCAAGGTAACCTTTGCTCTTGATCTCTTTCCTCTGTGACAGCCTGATGGGTCATGGTGTGACATTTGTGAAGTCACTGCTTTTTATGGTAGCAGTAAGTAGCCTGTATAAAACAGTTCTGTTCAGTTTCCCTAATGTAGACTTAAACCAGATTTTCTCTTGAGGAGTTAGAACTGTTACAGGTAGCGGTCTGTGAGAAAACACCTGGTTCTGGAATTGAATCAGAATATTAGTTTATTCTGAAAGATAAAGAGAAGAAAAGAATGCTTCTCTTGTTCGACTGCCAACTGCTTTGCATCCCCTTGTTAGCCTTCCCGCCTCATGGTCATTCTTACCGCAGGCATCTGTAGAGCATCCGCTGTACCAGCTCTCGGTCTGGGCACTGCAGCAGCGGGAATAGAGGGCACAGTCTCTCCTGTGAAGGTCGCGGAACTTATACAGCACGCATGGAAGTGCCATGGGACAGATCCTGTGAGGAGAACCAAGAAAGAATGAAGCTCAGCCAGAGAGTCTGAGAGACCTTGAAAGCCTCCGTGTCGAGTTCTTTTTTCTACTGTGATCAAATCCCTGACAGGAACAGCGTAGGGGAGTGGTGGGGAGGGCAGAATGGAACAGAGAAATTTGTGTCATGACAACCAGAAAGGGGCCAAAGAGACACTCCAGGGTCTACATCTCCAGCTAGGCTCCAACTCCTGCTGTTCACAGCCTCTTAATAATGCCATTGCATTGTGAACCCATCACGGGATTAATCTGTCTGCTAAGTCAGTCATTGCTCCAAAGCTCTGTCAGCTGGCAAACGAGCACCCAATCCGTGAGCCTAGGGGGAGCACATCATTCAGAACCTGTCAGCATCTGTTAGAGGGTGAGGGCTAATGCTCGAAAGGCAGCAAATAAGGAAACAGCATCGGTTCAGATGAAGGGGGTCAAGTGAGGGTCCTGAGGGTCCAAACAGTGTGTGGATGTAGGAGAAAAGGAGCAACGCTGGGTTCGTGATGGAGAGGAAGGCGATGCTAATCTGATGAACACGGTCTATGTAATTTTCCCCATCGCTCACTTGCAGGGATGCAGGCCAAGGGAGGGTGGCTGAGTTTCTCTAGAATGGGTATTTGCTGATGAGGAAGCCTAGGGTGCCAGTGGTGTTTGCAAGAGATGGTTATCGTGATAACCTGCTGCCTTTAGGGTAGACAACGAGTGTGGTGAAGGTAGCAAGAGCCCAACCGAGGACAAACGTTCTGGTCAGCAAGTTTTCAAGACCTTCACTGAGGCGGGGGTTGTGGTTCCTGCAGAAGTGGCTGGAGAATGTTTCTGCAGCTGTGATTTGGAAGTTGAGCCATTCCTAGTGGTGAAAGGATCTGAGATAAACCCGTGGAAGTGACATGTAGTGGGCACAGGGAGAAAAAACTGCAAACCTGTCCATTAGAAACACTCTTAACATAGGTATGCCCATCAGTGTATGCATGTGTAGACAGCAGATACATGTGTATATAAAGGAAGCAGGAAAAAGCATTTCAAAACTGACCTCTTATCATGTAAATGTATTTCTACATTGCCATACCTAATAGCTGTATATTTCTTGTGTGGTTTGCCTTAATCAATTTGTTTGGTACATTGAGGTCTCTAATGTTTCAGTTTTGTGTAGCGCCAGCCAGCCCTACGTCAGAAGTGTACGTTGTTTTATAGTATGCTAGTTATCAAATTACACAAGGTTCACTCAATCTGATCATGTTGCAGAGAAACTCTGGCGTGATTCATTACTGTCTTTTGGTAAAATTTGTAACTTTTGTACTTGGGGGTGGGGGAGGGAGAGGGAGGGAGAGAGAGAGAGAGGGAGAGAGAGAGAGAGAGAGAGAGAGGGAGGGAGAGAGAGAGAGAGAGAGAGAGAGAGAGAGAGAGAGAGAGAGAGACTTTTGGCAATCTAGGGTTTTCCAAGCTTTTCCTGGGAGTCCAGACGATCCTAGAGTGGGCTGTCCCTGCCTCTCCAAATGCATGGAGTCATTTACCTTTTTTTTTTTTTTTTTTTTTTTTTTTTCTGTCTTCACTGAACCAGTCTCTGGGTAGGACAGGGTTAAGTTTCATGGTTAGTGGCTAAAGCCTGTATTTCTTGACCCCTAAACAGAATTAAAACAGAGTGCTCCAGCAGGGCGTTTGAGCATATCCACAGCATATCTTTTATTTATGTGTTATCTTTTGTCTTTATTTCCACTTCATCAATCAGGATGGAAACATTTTAGAATACACTAATCAGGCTAACCAGTAATTAGCATTGCTGAGCAAAGAGAAAGTTTAAGACAGCTGTCAGGTGACCACTAAAGTGAGATGTGATTTGCTAGTATTTGTTATCTGTGGGACTTTATAATTATAATAATAGCAGTGTAGTTACATCGTGACAGAACGTTGACAGTTCACTTTTCCACTTATCAAACTTTCAAGTAATTCTGAAAGTTTCTAGTTTTTAGTTTCCAGGTAATTTATCATTCAAATGATTTTAAAAGCTATTTTTAGGCCACAGTCATACTAATAAAATTTTACATGTGCGTGACATTAACACAATATTCTTTCTTTTTAATTTCTAGGGAAAGACTACTATAATTCTACGATGTCTTGACAGGTAAGTGTTGTACCAACCTGTGTCAGACAGCATCCATGCCTGTTCAGCTACAAGAGAGCATGTGAGACCTCACAAGGCATAGGAAAGAGGAAGAATTTTGAGACCCAAAATATTTAATTCTCAATCTTGATTACAACCTTTAAAGATATTCTCAATATTGAATACAACATTTAAGAGTACCTTTAAAGATAAACCAAAAAAAAAAATTCTGGGTTGATACTAGATTTTTCTGTTCAAAGGAGAGATGTTACCACAGTTGCCTCCAGTGGCAGTTATGTTTTTTTGGGGCTTTGCTACTTTGGTATTTTACTTCTTTTTATTCTGCCTAATTTAAGACTGTATGAACAATGATTGTAATATGTGTTTTCTATAATAAGTCACCCAGGGTGACAGTTTAAGATAAAGTGCTATAAACTGTGACACTGAATGAAAATTGTTCATTTCGGCTTTCTTGTAGCATGCCCAGAAAAAGGATGATTTTTTTGAATTTAGGTTACCCATGTTAGACATTTTATTTTAAGGGAAGCATCTTGCTTCCTAAAAGAGTTATATCCTTAAGGAAATATGACCAAACAATATCTTGATATGTATATTGAGAATATCTTCCAAGATAAAGTTCAAACTATTCAGCAAATAGAAATATACAAATCACAAGATTTTAACTTGTGGGTTTTGTTCTACAGGCTTAAACTAAATATAAGATTATTCAACCTCAAAAAGGAAAGAAGTTCAGCAGTGGACAGCATTTGCTGTCTTTGCAGAGGACTCGGGCTTGGTTCCCAGCACCTACATGGTAGCTCACAACTATCTGTGAGTCCAAGGGATCCAAGTCCTCCTGGCCTCTGCAGGCACCTGGCATGCACATAGTGCACACACATGAATGCAGACCCATTCTCATCTATGTAAAATAAGTAAATCCTTAATTATAAATGAATAAATAAATAAAATAAGTAAATAAATTCCATCATACTCTGCAATGGAGGTGAACTCTAAGATCACTATACTAAGTGAAATGAGCTAGTCACAAAATAGACAAAGCTGTCTGCTTCCTTTTGTATGAGTACAGAGCAGTTAGTCTCACAGTAGCACAGGTGAGTGGGTGGTAGCCAGGGACCGGCAGAGGGGCATGGGGAGTTGTCCAATGCAGGTGGAGTTGCAGCTTTGCCTTTGAGAAGTCCTGAGGATTGGTTGCACAGCAATGTAAGTCAGTATACGTCATACTATGAACAACACACTTAAAATGGTATGCCAGTAACATTTATTTCATATATTTCTTACAACATTAAAAATGAATATACCATAAAATTGCTTACCAAACAATTTAAGCTGCATAAGTAGTTTGTTAAATCCTTTAGATGTTTTACAAATCTTTTGTTGCTTTTATGCCCTTGTTCATATCATTTTTTAAACTCTCATATATGAAATGAAGTACTGCATAAATGTCTCCCTCTAATGCCCTTAGTCGTTGACGGGCATTGGGTTCTCAGCTCCCACTCTGAGGATGAGCAAATGAGTTAGTGTTTCCCATATGGCCTGAGTTCAGAGAGCTGCTGCCCCAGCGTGGCCCTTGATGCTTCCAGTGTGCTGTTCTCCACAGGCCCCCGCCAGGCCCCAGCATGCCTTCCTGCACCTGCCACTAAAACCGATTAAGGTAGCTTTGAAGGAATAATGTCACTTTACCTCAGTGCTAGTGATTCAAGGTAACCTCTGTGCTAATAAAGTGATTAAGAGGACGTGGAAACGGGTAGAATTATAGCGGAAGAACCCAGCTCCACCGTCATGATATAACGTCTCCTTTAATGTACAGGGATGAGCCAGCCAAGCCAACCTTAGCTTTGGAATATACATATGGAAGAAGAACAAAGGGACACAACACAGTGAGTCCATTTTGGAGTCCTTTCTCGTGTCTCAGATGGGAAGCCATGATGCTGACACTGCCTCATGTTATCTGCCAACAGTAAGCATAGCCACTGCGCATGTCATAGGTATGTGCTTTAAACTTGACATGCGGTTCAGCTGATGGAAAGCCCACCTAATCTGCAGGAAGTGTTGAAAGTGATTTATTTACAGTCCTTGTCCAGTTCTTTGTTCACTTTAAGGTTGTGAGGACTTCCCCCTGTATGTGATACTTTTCCTTGAGGGTTTTGATTTGTTTTTCATTATGTATCTCAGCCTAGCCAGAAACTCATTGTGTAGCCCCGATGGCCCCAATTTTCAGTCCTCCTGTTGCAGCCTTCTGAGAATTGTCAGAATTACAGATGTGTGACAGCAGGCCCAGCATGAAATAAGATTTTTTTGAAATTTGATTGTATAGGGTTCTCTGCCTACTTATAGAAATTATATAGGTGGGATCTTTTTTCTATATTTCAGATGAAAATAACATTATTACTGCCTCCATTTTTGTAATTAAAATATTTTTTAGATTTGTCATACAATATAATGTGGGCGTACTTTCCCTCCCGCAGGTCCACCTCCACCTCCTATTCACTCTGCTTTAGAGTCTTCTTTCGATAGAGAGAGAAAAACCAAAGCAAACAAAACAAAACAAAGGCAAGAAGACAAAACCACCAAACCGTACCCCAAAAGCACGTGGGACAGCATGGGCTCGTTTTGTTTTTGTCAGTTAGTTGCTCCTGAGCACCAGGCCTGCCCTGGAGTGTGGTTGGTGTACCCAGCGGGACGCCACCGGAGCAGGCTGTTTTCCTCCCCTCCCAGCAGCTGTCATTGCAACGTTTCTTGGTCAGGAACTTGGTGGCCCTTCCCTTCTCCGTGTGGGATTTTATGTCACTATAGCTTATGCAGTCCTTGTACATATGTGTGTCAGCCCTGTTGTGTCTGGAAGATGTGTACCCTTAGGGGCATCCACCACCTCTGGCTTGTAGCATCTTCCCACCTCCTCTTCCAGTAGATTGCTGCACCTCGAGGGGAGGTTTGATAAAGACACCCATTTAGGGCCTCTCACTGTCTGCACACTGTCCAGTAGGTACCTACTATAGCACAGTGGATCTACTGCAGTAAAGAGCTTCTCTGATGAGATTTGAAAATATTGCTTTTATTTCCTCACATGATGAGATGAGGTGAAAGTCATACCCAAGCTGTGCTAATACACGGCTTGGGCTGATCCCACAGTGTTTAGTTCTCTGTTATAACTATCTGCAGGCCTAGGCCTGGAAGCTTCTAGCCTCTGTGCAATCTAATCTTCCCAGCTGACTGATTCAATCCAGCTTCTCTCAGCTTCTGAGTGAGTTGCTCTGTTTGGACTCATACTAACTTTGGTGGTATGTTTTACTCTTCCGTCTGTCTCCCCTTATTCTCTGGCCCGTTCTGTCTTCACCTGTGTCTAGCTTGTTTTCTCTGCAACCTGTCTCCGTAAAACTGCCATGTGCACACACACCACACCACCACCACACCTTTTCTCTTGCTGCTCTTAAGTAGCCTCTCTTTCCTGTCTGTTCTCTATTGGATGTCTGACTCATTCTGTCAGATCTTTCTCTGATTCGTCACTTTGTCTGCCCCTCAATTAGACATCGCTTTAAAACATGGCTGCTTCCTTCTACAAACTAACTTTACCGTCATTGTTAGGGACTGAAGGTGTGTGCTAAGGGCCTCGCACTATAATCCAGGGCATGGCTTCATTCTGGCTGCATCATATAGACCTAGAAAACTTTGGATGTGATCCCTTGCCAGAGCAGCCATGTTGCTAGATAAAAATTCCTTTATAGCACTGATATGTGAGTATAGCAGTTGTCATTAGGAGGCATTTTATGGCAATGTTCATTTATAAAAATAATAGCAGTAGGCTCTCCCTTGGTCCCATGACCCATCTGGTCTCATATTCATGTTCTCATTAACAGTGTCAGATATGGGCTTTATTTCATGGGTAGGCCTTAAACATAATCAGAACATGATTGGTTTCTGCCATTACCTCTGTGCCATTTTGCAGCAGTATATCTTACAGGCAGGTCACTGTTGCAGGGTTTGCAGCTGGTGGTATTGGTGATCACTACTCAGCCCCAACACTGTGACTATGAATCAGCAGACATGAAGCTTCTAGTTAAGCATGAGCTCAACTTCTTCATGTCCGATGACATCAGTAAGTAGTGTTTTCAGCAATAGGGCCTTAACATTCAGTTGTGGCAGGTAAGCAATAGTATTGGCAATGGCCTGTGGTGTTTGAGTAGCATGAGGCGTGGTCTATGGAACCCCTTTGGCCAGCAACTCAACAAAATGTCACCATTCTGGGTACTGGATGTTTTACTTGGTCACATATACTCTCTAGTATAATCTGGTCCCCATCCCCCACCCCCCAAGCACACACACACACTATATGGTAACTCTAAGGGTTTTTTTTTCTTTAATTATGTGTTTACATGTGTATCTGTAAGTATTTGCACATGAGTCAGGTATCGACCAGATGAGCGCATTAAATTACCTAATGTGCATGCTGGGAACAGAACCATATCTATTTTATGAGTTGCTTTTTATTTCTCTAAAACTCTTATTAAAAGGTAGGGCTTACACTGTGAAATTTCTGTGAAAATACACTGTTCAAAATCCAAATTATTAATGTTTTAAAAAATAGAGAGTTTGGAATATAGCTCAATGTTAGGGGGTTTGTCTAGCAGTCTTTAGTCCCTGAGTTCAGTCTCTAGCATTTTGAGAGGGAAAGAATTCTAAAAGTTGGTAGAACTGTTGAGACCATAGGCCTAACTGAGTCTATTTCCACCTGTTTTGTGTCTGTTCAGCGGATGTTAGAGAGTGGTCGGCGTAGAGAAAGAATGTAGAGTAGTGTGTGGTGTAGGGACAAACGTTCTTTTTTTGTTTTGCTTTGTTTTGGTTTTTGAGACAGGATCTCTCTGTGTAGCCTTGGCTGTCCTAGACTTGCTTTGTAGACCAGGCTGACATCAAACTCACAGGGATCCACCTGCCTCTGCCTCCCAAGTGCTGGGATTAAAGTCGTGCACCGCCACGCCTGGCTGGGGCAGGCATTCTTAAGTGTGATTGCTTCTGGAAGTCTTGTGGCAAAGGGGATCATTTGGTTGGTTGGTTGGTTGGTTTGGTTTGGTTGTGGCTTGTTTTGTTTTTCTGAGACAGGGTTTCTCTGTGTAGCCTTCACTGTCCTAGACTCACTTTGTAGACCAGGCTGGCCTCAAATTTATAGAGATCCACCTGCTTCTGCCTCCCCGGTACTGGGATTAAAGGCGTGCGCCACCACGCCCGGCAGGGGTGTGTGGAAGAGCAGTCTAGAGCAGAAGGTCCTACTAACCCCATCAAGAGGCACACTTGTATAGAATGATCTAGTTCAAATGCGTGCTCATTAGACAGTGTCTTAAAGGATGATGTGGCCACGCACGGTAGAGCACACACATGACCCCGGCACTTGGGAGTTGGAGGCAGGGGGATCTTTGTGAGTTCAAAGTCAACCTAGTCTGTGTAGCAAGTTCCAGTCCAGCCAGGACCATACAGTGAGAAATAAGAAAGAGAAAAAGAAATAAAGGGAAAAACAATGAAAAGAAGGAAGGAAGGATGGAAGGATGGAAGGATGGGTGGACTGTGCAACGGGTGAGTCAAGAATTGAAACTGCCTGCGATTGCTTTCAGGTTCTACCACTGAAAGTTGGTTATTAAAACTGAGAAACTAAAAGGAAACAAAAATAACATACTAAGATGCAGGAGAATCTTATTTTTGTGATTCACATGGTTTATGCTCTTCTTTTTATGGGAAAGTTGCAACAGCTCTCACAAACTTCACTTCTGAGAAGGGCTGTAAACCCTTTCTTTGTCACGTTGTAAAGCAAGAGAGATTTTTCCAGTGAAAAATGACTCATTCCACAAACATTATAGTGATTCATGTATCAACAATAGTAAAATGAGTTAGTCGTTATGAGCATTTGTTCCAAGAAAAGGAAAATAACATATATTCATCTAAAACGTACTTAACTGCCATCCACACCTCCTAGTCATGGTAGCAAGTACGTGAAAACCCATGTGACTGTCTGTCACCTGTTTTTCTTCTCAACTTTGGAGGTTTTATATATGTACTCTCAAAGCTTCACGTCTTTGTCAGATTAAATGTTTCATGATGAGTTCTGGATGCACAGGACAAGGGCACTTGAGCATCAGAGTGTTAGTTGACAATGGAAATGGCCCAGTGAGCAGTCCTAGGAGGTAGGCTTGGGTCATACTGTCCCAAGCTGCATGGCTACCTGGCCCTGTAATCCCCTCTTAGCTGAAGAGTCCTCCAAGCTGAAAGGCTAGCCTTATCCCACCCCCTGCCCACACCTGTCAGTACCAGTGGCACCTGCCGGGATCCTCAGGGCAATACCTGTGCTCAGGCCTACACTGTGTCATCTGCTGTGACCATTTCTCAGGTTTTACCTGTACAACTCATTCATTTGTGAGCATCTGTATTTCCAGATCAGAATGTCCTATTTCACTGTTTCATGTCCAGCTAGAATCCCAAACATGTTAAACTGAGTGCTTATGCGTAAATGTTATTTACATCTCTATTTCACGTGATATTAATATGTATAGAGTTGGGAGCACTGTGCTTGCCTGATATAAGGTCTAAGTAGGGTGGGTATTTATGTTTACAGAAAGACGTAGATTACTTTGTTCTTTGGAATGCATTTGGTGCATCTCAAAGCATGGCATAGAGGAAGCAAACAGTTTCAACTAAGAAGAAAGGGTTAGTTAAGGGGTGAACATTTTATACCTATAATTATCATGAATATATGTTAATTAAAGTATAACAAAACACTTAAAAGTTTAAAAGTGAACATTTTTTTAGACCCTCTATTTTCTTTCAGCCAAAAGACATCGCTCACTTTTGGGAACTGGGTGGAGGAACCTCTCTGTTGGACTTAATCAGCATACCCATCACCAGTGATACCCTACGGTGAGTGGGAGGTCATGGGTGTGTCTATGGGATGTCCACCTGTCACCAGTGACACCTTAAGGTGAGTGGGAGGTCATGGGTGTGTCTGTGGGATGTCCACCCATCACCAGTGATACCCTACGGTGAGTGGGAGGTCATGGGTGTGTCTGTGGGATGTCCACCCATCACCAGTGATACCCTAAGGTGAGTGGGAGGTCATGGGTGTGTCTGTGGGATGTCCACCCATCACCAGTGACACCTTAAGGTGAGTAGGAGGTAACCAGCATGTCTGTGGGATGTCCACCCATCACCAGTGACACCTGAAGGTGAGTGGGAGGTGATGAATGTGAGCCATCATTTTGAGACAGTTTTATGCTATCTGGAGGTTTGCAGTCCTTCCTTCCCATGAGCGTGGGCTGTAGTGCCTCCAGAGAAGTCTTGAAAGATTTGAGCTTCCGGCCAGGACTGAGTGAGATGCATTACTGCCAGCAATGTATTTTACAAGCCTGCTAGCGAGGAAAAATGTCAAATAGTATTTGGGTGACGAATTCGTTTTCGAGAGTATGAAAAGCTGAATTCCTTCCACTCTGTCTTAGTGTGGGTTAACTCAGCCCTGGGTTTTCCTCCAGCTGGCTGGGCTCAGTCTCCTGTGGAATGTAACACACTAAGATCATTGGGCTTCGTCCAGAGGATGAGTGTGTTGGAGAGGAAAGGTCTCTCCACTGACTTTTAAGACCCAAAACCAAGGGTAAACTCCAAACACACAGATACTCCCACGCATTGGTCACATCAGGTATGGAACTTGTGACACTTCTATGTTGCTGGGAACTGATCTTAGCCAAGAAAAATAAATTAAATCTGAAGTGTATTTCTTGCCCGAGATTAATATGAACATTGCTGTTGCTTGGACCAAAGATGGAGGACCCAGCAGGTACTTGTGTCATTTCAGGCATGAAGACCCTTAGGGAGAGGCTCATGTCTTCTTTGCAAGACAATTGTTTTTTTAGAGATAGCTGAGTACAGGTCAGACTGGCTTTGCTTATCCAGGGGTCTCTTTCTTTTAGTAAAATATTATTTATTTTCTTTGATTTTGAGACAGGGTCTGGCAATGTAGCCTCAGGCAGCTTCGAACTCACAGAGATCCACCTGACTTTGCTTTCTGATTTACTGGGGTTAAAAAGCATGAAGTATTTTTTAGTGTATGTGTGTACATGTGTGTGTGTGTGTGTGTGTGTGTGTGAGAGAGAGAGAGAGAGAGAGAGAGAGAGAGAGAGAGAGAGAGAGAGAGAGAGAGAGAGAGTTACTGTGCCTGTGGAGACCAGAAGGTGGCACCAGATCCCCCGGAGTTATAGTCAGTTGTAAGACATCTATTATGGTCTGGGACTCCACAGACTGAATTTGGTTTTTGTCACCAGGCTTCTACTGGACTTTGCAGTGGGAGCATGAAAATGGAAGTCTGGGCTGGTCTTCAGTAGATGCTGGAATTCCACAGAAGTAGGCTAACACCAGTGCAGGAATGGACTGAGAGAGCGAGAGCAAGCAGGCAAAGAGAAAGCCAGCTTCCTCCTCTCGTGCCTTCATATAGGCTGCCAGCAGATGGTGTGGTCCATGTTAAAGGTTGATCTTCCCTCTTCAGAGATCTGGGTGTAAAGTGGGTCTTCCCACTTAAAATGGTCTAAGCATGGTGGCTCATGCCTTTAATCCCAGCACTTGGGAGGCAGAGGCAGGCAGATAACTGTCAGTTCGAGGCCAGCCTGGTCTACAGAGTGAGTCTGGGACAGCCAAGGCTACACAGAAAGACCCTGTCTTAAACGCCCTCCCCTCCCCCAAAAAAGAAAAGAAAAAAACCAATAACAAAATAAAAACAAAAACAAAAAGCAAAAAAAACTCTGACAAGCATATCCAGCGATTGGATTTCAATTGATTCCAATTGTAGTCAAGTTGACAACCAGAAATAGCCATCAGGGACTCCAGGGAAAAACTAAGTTTTTTTAAAAAGATTTATTTATTTATTTATTTTATATATATGAGTGTTCTGTCTGCGTGTACACCTGCATGTCCGAAGAGAGCATCAGATCACATTATAGATGGTTGTGAGCCACCATGTGCTTGCTAGGAGTTGAACTCTGGACCTCTGGGAGAGCAGACAGTGCTCTTAACCTCTGAGCCGTGTCTCCAGCCCCGAGGAAACTAAATTTTCATTTGCAAGGTTATTAATTGGAGTTAGCTTCTGGGTTAGGGACGGGGCATTTTTCCACTTTTCCTTTCAGGTCTAGGACCCCGTCTGGTGCAGACCCACGCACAGGCCCTATGCATGCTGCCTCAGTCTCTGTCAGTTCATATGTGCATAGGACCTTTGATTTAGGGGACCTTGTTTTCTTGGGGCCCTCCTTCCCCTCTGGCTCCTAGTTTCTTTTTGTCTCCTCTTCAGTAGAGTTCCCTGAACCCTGATAAAGACAGCAGGTTTAGGACTGAGTGTTCCAAGGTCTCTCACTCTCTGTATATTGTCCGTTGTGGGTTTCCGTATTTGTTCCCATCTGCTGCAGGAGGAAACTTCCAGGGTGATGGCTGAGCAAGGCACTGGTCGATGAGTACAGCATATAGGAGTCACTTTACTGTTGCATTCTTTTAGTGGAACAGAGTATTTGGTGTTATCCTGCGTATCTGGACTATCTAATCTCAGGTTCTTGGTCCCCCAAGCATTGTTGGATAGGGCTTCCATCTCCTAGAGTGGGCCTTAAATCAAATCAGATACACGTCGATTGCTCCCACAGGCTTTCTGCCACCACCTCCCCAGCATAGCTTGAAGACAGGACAGCACTGTTGATGAAGGCGTAGTGGGCAGAGAACCTTCTGTGCCAAAGGTGCTAGCCCGCGGGCACGAAGGCTGATTTCTCTGTGGTCAGTGAGTTGTGCAGATGGGGTCTGTAGCAACGGGCCATCAGTTTGTGGAGAGCAACCTGTACTCTGGCAATGCTTGGTTGTCTGGGTATTCTCATGGGAGCCTTTTGGCCAACCATTCAATTAGATATAACCTGTTCCCAGTACTGGAAGTTTCATTTGGCCACAGCTGTTCAGTTAGGCTTTCTATATACATGCAAGTGCTAGCTTGTGCTTGTGACGACCTTTTCCTTGGGACAGTAAGTTTTTTTGTTTTGTTTTGCTTTGCTTTGCTTTGCTTTGGTTTGTTTGTTAAGGAACTTCATAGCTACACAGTTTTACATTTGACTGACTTTCTTTTGTTTGTTCACGGGTTCCTCTTTTTTTTTTTTTTTTTTTAATTGTTTGGTGGTGGTGATGGTGGTTTTGAGACAGGGTTTCTCTGTGTAGCCTTGCCTGTCTTGGAACTCACTCTGTAGACCAAGCTGGCCTTAAACTGAGAGATATCTGCCTGCCTCTGCTTCTAAATGCTGGGATTAAAAGCGTGAGCCACCTCCACCCACCCAGCTTTCACTTTTCTTTAACTGTCTTTCTTTAAAGGAGATAAGCCAAGCTCCTAGTTGACCATTGAGACGGGATGGTAGAGCAGGGGTGGTAGAGCGGGGGATGAGCTAAGGCACCATGCCACCCTGTGTGGCCAGGGGCAGGAGGCTGCAGCAGAGGTGGCTTTTGCCTGTGCTGAGTCTTGGCTCCTAATCTAGCCCTCACTTGTACTTGACTCATCCCCTTAATCTGAGGCCCCGGCAGACAGGCTTCTGGAAACTCAGGCTTCTACAGGAAGTGAAAACTTTCCATGTTTCTTTAACACCTCACTGTGTGGGGTCTGAGACTTCCTGTCCCTGGGCTCTACGGCAGCTGGAGACAGCCTTGGGTTGTAATGGATTAAGCCCAGGCCTGGGTCCAGGGTCGGCTGCGGGGTAGCAGGTGGGGCTGGAGGGGATTTTCCTTCATGTAGTTGCTAATCACAGAGAATTTTAAAACTGGAATGAGTTTGACACATAATTTCCTTATACTGGACAAACCTCAGCAAATTGAGAAACTGACATATGGCCACAAGAGATTACATGTTTACCTTTCACATGCATGTTCATAGAACAGTGTTTCTGCAGACTTTGGATAATTGGCAATAGACCATTTCCTGTGGTCTGGTCCCACTTTAATAATTTTAAGCTGCTTCCTTTACTGTCATTTGCCATAGAGAAGGTACAAAGCAACACAAGGAATAGAAACAAAAACTTGGGTAATCCATTCCATTTTTGCCTATTTTCAATGTTAAAACTACTTATATTATATTATTCAACCACAGTAAAAAGTTTGCATCGGTCTTTTAACAAACAAAAGTATAAAGTCTAGTATACTAAACGCTAAGGGTGAGCTAGTGCTTTGCCACTGTGTGGTCCCTGGATGAGTCTGTAGTGAAGCTGACTGTGTATAAGCTCAACAGGGTGATGCAGAAAAGACCGGCTGGACAGGAACTGTGCACATACACATGTTAATTAGTATCTAACTGATTCTGAACTGAGACCATGGGCACAGACTTTAGATACTGTATGAATTTCTATGAGTTACCCAAAATAACTGGTTTGACTGGACACCACAAAATAACTAGATAAATAGCATCGTTTTGTCTCCCAGCAGAGTATTTGTCAATTGAATTAGAATGTTGGCTCTGAGCTGGGCGTGGTGTCGCACACCTGTAATCCCAGCACTCTGGCAGCAGAGGCAGATCTCTGTGAGTTCGAGGCCAGCCTGGTCTACACAGAGAAACCCGATCTCAAAAAAAAAATTGATCATGATTAAATGTCTGTACATTATGACCATTTTCTAAAGCATTCCTCTCTTTATATGTGTGTGTATTTGTTTTTCAGTTGGTAAAACACACATAACATAAAATTTACCACTGATGCCACTTACTAATGAGTTATTCTGTGGCATTAAGTACATTTCCCCTGTTGTACAGCCACACCAACACATCGTTCCTAGGGCCTTCTCGTCTTCCTGCTGTGACGTCCCTGAGGCTGTGAGCAGTTTGACACCATGGGGCCTTATATAATGGGATTCTATAGTATTTGCCTTTTTGTAGTTGATTTAACTTAGCATAACATCTTAGCGCGTGTGAACTTCCTCTTCTGTGAAAGTGGGCGTCCTCCATTGCATGCATGTACTAGTTTGTTCATCCATTAACCCATGCGTGGACGTGTGAGACATGCTCCCTTTTGACTGCTGTGAATGGTTCTGCCCCAAGCATAGATGCCCACATGCCTCTTCAAGCACGGTTCCCCTCTGGACACCGTGCTTGTGCCTAGAATCCCAGCAACCTGGGGCCTAGGCAAGCAGATCATGTTGGGTTCAAGACCATCCTCGGCTACGTAAGTTCCACAAGAGCCAGGGCTACAAAGTGAGTCTCCTTCTTAACAAACAAATAACAAAAACATTTTAGCTTCTTCACAATTTGGGGCATAGACCTAGAAATGAAGTTGCTGGATCATGTGGTAATTTAGCTGTTGTATTGCTTCAGGAACTGCCACGCTGTTTTCCACAGCCGGCTACACCATCTTATATCCTCACCAGCGATGCACAGAGACCTAGTGTTTCTGTATTCTCAGCGGCACTTACGTCCTATCCACTTTTCTTCAGTAGCAGCTACCCTAATGGCTGGGAAACCATGCTCTCATCATGCATTTGCTTTATCCTTTCATCATGATTGAAATTGTTGGGCATTTTTTAATTTTTAGAAATTTTATGTATATGGGTGTTTTGCCTGCACGTATGTGTACCTGGGCACCACATGCATGCAATGCGTACAGAGGCCAGCAGGGGGTGTCAGACACCCAGAACTGGAGTCACAGATGCTTGCGTGCTGGGAATTGAACCTTCATCTTCTGGAAGAGCCATCAGTGCTTTTAACTGCTGAGCCATCTCTCCAGTCCTTACGCATCTTTTCATAAGTTCCTTGGCCAGCAGCATGTCTCTTCAGAGTTATTTGAATCCATTTTTAAGTGGGTCATTTTGTTGTTTAGATTTGTGTTTAATGTGTAGAAATACATATTTATTAAGATTTCAGATCCACAAAAAGGGCATCATCACCTCTTCTAGAGAGGCTCTCATAAAGGCTAAGTAACCCCATTGATGTGGCACAAGGCTCATCAGTGCATCTGCTTCCTTCTGTTTACATTGCATTGCTGCTAGCATCGACTCTGAGAGTTTTGCTCCTCTTCTCTGGAGCACCAGGTAAAATTAGGTCTAAACATGGCATCATCAGGACCATTTGCTCTCAGCTTCTCTGTCTAAACTGGATTGTTTCCCGTTGTAATGCTGAATAACCATAAGGAAGAACGCCAGAGTACAGAGGCCATAATGAGCTCTCACTCTCACTCCTATGTTAGAATAATGCATGCTGGGCTTTTCTTGAACTGTGGTAGCTTTCAGGGCATTCACATCTCAGAGCAGTCACTGTTGGTCAAACCTGTTTTCATTTCTTTAGGACATTTTCTATTGTCCTTGTTTTGGATCTTTCCAAACCTAATGACCTTTGGACCACCATGGAAAATCTGCTGCAGGCCACAAAAAGGCATGTAGACAAAGTGATAATGAAGCTGGCGAAGACAAACTCTAAAGCCGCCTCTGAGGTGAGGCAGAGGATGTGGAGTGCTATGCAGAAGGACCATCCGGTGAGTTGATCGGTTTGCTCTGCCGTCAGTGCCACTCAGAGTAGAGCTGGCATCACACCACAGCCTCCTTAGTTTTCTGCATGACTTAGAACCCATTTAATGTAGATGAACCTGTCCACTGGAAAGTCATAGCAATTTCATAAGACCTCAGTGAGCACAAAATGAGGAGAAGATGGCGTCTTCCCGTTAGGCGTCTGCTGTGCTTATTATGGTACGTATCTCACCAACCAAGACAAACGGGTTTTAGAGTAGATTTTTTATATTGATTTTATAATCTCTGTAAAATGAAGATGAAAATCCAGCTTGAACTGGCAAAGACTGGCTGAAGCTACAGATTAAAGCAGGAGCGGGGTTTGAAGCGTCTTCCCCAGCACTGCGTCCTACATACATTTAGTGTCACATGTCACGTGTCATCAGGCTCCCCCATCATCTCACGACTGCTGAAGCTACAACGTGACAGCAACACAAGTATATTAAATACAGTCTGGAATGCTGTCTTCTAGAAAGCTAAAGGAAGCAGTTCATGGTGTCCATAGTCTTGTGAGCATGTGTCTCACATAGTCTCAGAGCAAAACAAAGCCAAGCTGCAAACAACATAAATCAGAAACTCCATAAAGATGATGTGTGTGCAGGAAAGCAGAGCAGGAGCCGGATGGTGGTGGGGCATGCCTTTCATCCCAGCACTTGGGAGGCAGAAGGTGAATTTCTGAGCTCAAAGCCAGCCTGGTCTACAGAGTGAGTTCCAGGACAGCCAGCGCTACACAGAGAAAGCTTGTCTCGAAAAACAAAAACAAAAACAAAATTAAAAACATAAAACAAACGAACAACGACAACAAAAACCTAAAACAACAGAAAAAAAAAAGAACAACAAAACAAGGAAACGAAGGAACACTATGGTATTTTGGGAATTGCTGTTTCTGACTTTGCACTTAGAATACAGAATGAAGTGAAACTTACTATTGTAACAAGCTCTTACAACAGCAGATATGGGGGACGTCCATGCAGGGACTAAAAATGGTGGTTTTGAAGTAAGTAGATATTCCTGAAGGCTTAGCATTACACAAGTATAATCAAGTTAATTTATTCATTAACAGGATCGTGAATTAATTGACCCATTTCCAATACCTCTGGTCATAATTGGAAGTAAATACGACGTTTTTCAGGTAAGTGCTTCCGTTTCACTGGGTGTGTGCAGCTGTGCTTTATGGGGAGGAATAAAAATAATGAAACAAGAACAAAGGTTGTGGCTGGGACAGGCTCAGAGACACCCAGCTTAAAGATTTTAGAAGGGAAGATGCCGTAAGGAGAACCCAGGGAAATAAAGGAAATGAGTCCAGTGGTTAGAACAGCGGTGAAGGCGGAAGACTTAAAAAACAAATCTCCAACGCTGAGGGATAAGATTTACTCCCCAACTTTAAATTGAAGAAAGTAGGAAATTAGTTTCTTCTTATCTTGGCTTGTCAGAGAATCCTTAGGGTATTCCGCAGGATGAAATGCGTGCTTATATCTGGATTCTGCTAAGCCAAGTGTTTAAACACATCTGATAGCTGCGGCCCCGCGCAGTCTCTGTGGACATGAACGTGGAGGTGACCGAGCCCGACTCCTCGGCTTGGGGTTTAAAAACAAGCTTCTTCTCCCTGAGTGAGCTGCTGAGACCTCTCAGCTGATTTTTTCCTTTCAATCACTTTCTTCTACAGGATTTTGATCCTGAGAAGAGGAAGGTTATATGCAAGACACTCCGGTTTATTGCGCACTACTATGGAGCCTCGCTGATGGTCAGTGCTTCCCCTGTCATTTGGGCTTGCGTGGAGAGGAGGGAGAGTGGAGAAAGGAGCTGGCTGCACAGACGTGAATAATGGATGCTCCAGTATCACACTGTCCACACTTGCAGTCCCCGCAGGCTGTTAGGCAGGATCTACAGGCCGTCCTGTGCCTGGCCTCTCCTCCTGTATTGCTGGTATCTGAAAGCCCCGGCAAGCTTACAGAGATATGCTGGTGTATTCACTCATTTTTATGTTTCTCTTTAAGAATTAAGATCTATATTTCCCTAAAAGAAAATGCAGGGCGGGTGTTGGGGGGGTGCGAATAAGATTTTTTTTTTTAATGTAAAAGAGATGCTGCCGCAGAGGTTAAAGTCACGAATTTTGAAGTCATGCTGCCTGGGTCAGTGTCAGTGTGACCGCTTTATAGACATGTGGTTTTAGGCAAGTCATTTAAGCTCCCCCCCCACCCCCCTAACTCCCCCACCCCCGCCTCAGGAAAGCTGGACTGGAAACAGGGCTGTCTTCATAAGCACCTCACGGAGCAGCTGAGGGGTTTGTGAAGAGCTAAGCCTGGGGGCTGGCTAGTAAACATGGTGTTAGCCAGACCCTCAGGAGGCTGAGGCAGGAGGCAGTCAAGTGCAAGCCAGCCTGAGCTGCATGTAAGACCTGTCCCAAAACAACCCAGGAAGTGGGTAATTGTAACTGTCTTCTGTAGCAGGCCAGATTTTTGCCGCTTATCCTTTAAACAAAAGAGGAAATATAAAATAATTTTGCTGAAAAATACTACCTTAATTTCGGAACTGCTTTTGCTAGGCAAACTTAAAATGTACAATGAAACGATTAATTTTAGGACTTAAAGTAATCTGCCTTTTCCAGGCCTGTATAATGAGACCCTGTCTCAAAGAACAAAAACAAAGCCATCTTAGTATCTGAATACACACCTAACGGTCTCCTTTCCTCCCAATGCACTCATAGAAATGTAGAGACAGGGTGACTGAGCCCTTCGCTTTCATGGCTGAAAGTGCTGAGCGTTCTGGATGTTTTCAATTCTGTGTGTTTGGAGCACTTCACATTCCCGTATGTTCTTTCTTTGCCTGTTTAGCCTAAACTCTATGGTAAGTCGGGTGGACAGGATGCTTCGGGAAACATTTTTACCATTTTGAAAAAAAAAAAAAACCAATACGAAGGAGCCTTCTAATACCAATGCATTACTCCTAATCAGTGGAGAGGAACGCTGTAACCAGTTATTGTCTGAGGGTGGAATGAGCTGCTCTGGGCGAGCATGACCTAGCTCGCTGCACTGAGCTGACTCCAGAGGAGTTCAGCAGCTGTGTGTGGAGGCTGTTCGCGGGGCGCAGTTGCAAGTTAGGGAGAAAGCTTCTAGTGTCCTCCCACGCCCACCCCCTGTGAAACACACTTGTGCTTAGCTTTTCTCCTCAACCCACATAATAAAAACAAAATACCATAGAATTACCTAGTTTAAAATCAGTAACAATGTATTAATTATATTGTAATAAATATATAATTACATTGTAAAATTAAGTACAACAATCGATTTTTTATTAAAATTCTCTCTATTTTTAAATACATAATAAGCATGTCTCTGAGCTTTGTACCCTGGTGCTGCCTTTGAGCACTTCCTCTGTGAGCCTGTTCTTAGCCAGAATTAAGTTTGTCGTGTAGATCTTGCATGTGTATTTGCCGTTCTGGTTTTCAGTCACCCACTCCTGACTTCACACATCTCAGGCTGAGCTTGCCTTTGTCTTTAAACAGTGAGGTAGTCAGAGGGCAGACCGTGGCTGAAACAGTCTGTAGAGAAACCATGCATCCTGCTTTCTCCCCAGGTCAGAGCCTAGTTATTGGTAGAAACCACCTCCTTTCACGGTCTAAAGGGTCTAAAATGCTGCGATTTGATTCTCTTAACTTCCGCCTGTGAGAGTATTCAGTGACTCTTTTTTCAGGCTCTGCAGGCAGTTCAAAAACAAAGCTAAGAACAAACTTCAGGGAGCATCACTGTGACTGTCCTGCCTGCAGCTGCCACACAACTGCCGTGATGGCAGCAGGGCCCCTGCAGCTGCCACAATCACTTTTGATATATGTGTCGTATTGTTTAACCAACCCAATTAGATTAGGGGAATTTTAATTTAGAACATAGGAGTGTTTGTGACAACACACACCACAAACATTCCAGGCAAACACAGATGTGCAAATTGAAAGAAAATTCTGATCATTTGTGTAGGTGAAATGATTGGTCTGTTCCCAGGGGCCCTTTCCACATAATGCACACATGAACTCTGGAAAATGAGGCAAGCTTAGCAAGATTTCTTTATTCAGCTTCTGTTTTGTTTACTCAAATGTAAGTGTTTTGAGGCAAAGAAGCTGTAATTCTCTCACCGTCTGTGCTTTTCAGAACCATATTTTTACCTGTTACAGAGATTACAGAGCAGACTGTAATCCAAGATCCTGTTTGTTTTTAAGTTTGCCAGCAAATCAGAAGCTCTGTTACTGAAAATCCGAGGTGTTATCAACCAGTTGGCATTCGGTATTGATAAAAGGTACTGTTAAATATTTTCCAATCAATCAGTTGTTCTTGTTCCCTGATTTCCTTCCTTCCATCTTAGTGGCTTTCATTTTGTTATTATTTTTCTTCTATTAATTTTAAATGGAATTGAAAGTTTTAGCCTTTTTGGCCTTGTTCTTTCTCTTGCTTTGGCTTTACAATGGTGTTCGTTTGTACAGTCAACGTTCACAGGTCCATTTGGGTCAATGCGCTCATCAGTGACTTAGATAAAGCCTGGCCCTTGTATAGGAGAGTGTCGCAGCATATGCAATTGGTGAACTAAATTAGAATCTTTTCTTTCCCATACAGCAAATCAATATGTGTGGATCAGAATAAACCACTGTTTATCACAGCGGGATTGGATTCTTTATGTCAAATAGGTTGGTGAACTTATTAATATTGTTTAATCTTTTTAAATTGCTTATTGATTTTACTTCCTGGCTTCTTTGGTCTCTAGCACACCACCATTTCTGGCTTCATTTTCATGACAGTTACTTCATATGTATTTATTTGTATGCCAGAACTGATGTGGCCTGCAGCACACTGACATATTTGTTATAGAAGGTAGGGCACTGCACGGAGACAGAATTCTGATCCCTATTCTACTTTTTTTAAAAATGTATTTTCAGATTCTAGTTCCCTGAGTTTAGAAGACGTCAGGAGTCTAGGGTAGTCAGAGAACTCCAGAGCACATGATAATTAATGATCAAATATGTGAGATTGAGGTGGTAGGATAAACCAAGACCCATTAGATACTCCGTAACTCTCATCATAAAACAGTTTTTCAGTTGCGTGTGGTGGTATGTCTTGTGCACCAGGGAGGTTGCCTAAAACTCAAGGCCAGCCACACTAGACTGTATAGCAAGACTCTCTTTCAAATTTTAAGAAAGAGGGGCTGGAGAGACGGCTCAGTTAAGATCACAGTCGGCTCTTCCACAGGTCCTGAGTTCAATTCCCAGCACCCACATGGCTTATGACTATGTATACTGGGATCTGGTGCCCTCTTCTGGCACACAGATGTACATGCAGACAGAGCACACATACATAAAATAAATAAATAGATCCAAAATTTAAGAAAGAAAGCAAGACTGAATAGTTTTCCTTACCTACTGAAAAATGTCTTCTCAGCTCACAAATTCTATTGTCTATCGAGCTCCTTATCTTTCCAAGAAAGCGGGGTTTTTGTGAAGCTCTTTGGGCCCAGCAGTCCTTTAGGCACTGGGTGTGCTTTGACTTTTCACATGGCGACAGGCAGGTGTTCTCATGCTCTGTTACTCTTAAGAGCTAAGGTAACGGGGCTTCAACTGTAGGGACCTTTAGCGGTGAGGTGTAGTTTAAGTGCAGGGAATGGAATGGTGCTGTTGCCTAAGGAACGGTCGTAAAGACAGATTGGCATCGTTGTTGTTAGTGCCTGCTTAGTTTCAGGAGCACTGAGGATCACTGTGTGTGCTGATAGGGAATGCTGACACAGTTCTGTCTGTGAGGATCGTGGACTGATAATGCTGATGGAGTTCTTCCATCTGTGAGAGTAGTTGGCCGGAAAGGGCTTGCGAACTACTGAGTTTAAAAATAACAAGAACTTGAGCTGAGAGATGGGTCAGCAATTAAGAGCACTTGTACTCTTCCAGAGGATCCGAGTTTAGTTCCCAACACCACTGTTTAGATACACACACACACACACACACACACACACACACACACACACACACTCAAGCAGTGAATCAATACTTTCTCACCAAGATGGTAAGGAAACCCCTGAAGGCCAACAGTTAAACAGTTTGGGGGAGACAATAAAGATGTTAGAAAGAAAAATCTTAGGTTTTAGATTGAAAATTGCCAGAAAGGGACTAATTAAAAAAAATTTTTTTCATTCAACATTCATTATAACATTCAAGTTAAAATAATGGGGGCTGGGGCTGTAGCTCCGTCAGGGGTAGAGTGCCGAGCACGAATGAGGTCCCTGGTACAATCCCAGCACTTCAAAGGGAGAAAGAGGAAGCCGAGCCTCGTGTGTGAGGAGGACAGCCCTCATCTCTCCAGCACTCTGCATTTCCACACGTGTGTGTGTGGTCAGTCAGCATCATCTGAAGCTCTGTACTAAATGGACTTGCAGTGTGTCTGCCACCTGTAGTTCTAAGCAGTATTTGGTGGCTTCCTAGGGTTATGAATCATAGCTATGCATAATGGCAGGTCACCATCTAAAATGAGGAACTCAGGGTAGCGATCGCTTTTATGTATAATAAGTGGTGCTGTTGAGGGAAATCGCTAACACACACTGTGTTTCTGGAATTCCTGCTGATGGGGCACAGATACCAGTACAGAGTGGGAAGTCAGAGTTATAGCTCCCGCATGACTTCCTACTGCCTCTGCCTCACGTACAGCAAGCAGCCTAGGTCGGCGTCACCGTAATGGTGTCTGTAATACGGAGATGGAAAACAAGTGAGCTAAGGTTTGTCCTTTAATAAATGGCACCTGCTTTATTAACTTTATGATAGTTTAATCTTTGTTGTCATTTGGAGTAAACTTTCAATCTTAGGGTCTCCTCCTGTTCCCGATGGTGACATTGGAAAACTTCAGGCCCACTCACCAATGGAGCTGTGGAAAAAAGTGTATGAAAAACTCTTCCCACCAAAGGTGTGTGTTCCTCAATACCGGAAAGCTACAGTCAGCTGTGACAGGAAGTGCCCCCAAAGGTCCTACTATGAAACTCCATATCTCTCTCTCTCTCTCTCTCTCTCTCTCTCTCTCTCTCTCTCTCTCTCTTCTTCCAAAATGATAAAGTGTTTGTTAAGACTGGTGTAAACAAAGCACCACAGAAGTTAACAGCTGAGTAAGACGTGGCCCCTGCCCCCTTCCAAACAAACGTCTCTGGCCCTTAGAAGAGAGGGGAGTCTGACCAGGGCTTGGGGAAGGGGGTGGGTGCATTTGAGCTAATTTCCTAGAGTCTGATGAAAGCTGGAAATGGCAGAGCACTCTCAGCACCAGCCTGAGGGACCTTGGTCTCTTAAACAGATGCTGGCCATGTTTTGAAGTGTGGGTCATGGGCATGACATGACTTACAGAGTTGTCATTTCAGAGTATCAGCACACTGAAGGCAGTGCAGGACCCCGCCCGGGATCCACAGTATGCGGAGAGGGAAGTTGACGAGATGAGAGTTCAGAAGGATCAGGTATTTCCCAAGACTCAATTTCACCAAAATACAGTGTACATTGGGAAATTCATACATATTCTTAATTTTTTTTACTTGTAAAAATTGTTTAAGTATTGCATCTCTATAGAAAAATTCTGATATGCATATAAAGGAAACTGGAAAATCACCTGCCATTCCATCACCCAAAGATAATGTAAATGTTTTCAAACCCTTTTTCAATTTTGCAGTTTACTTGAGATGGGGAACGGCTGCCACACTCAGTGCCGGGAGACACTTGTGATGTTCTTGTGTAACACGTGTGCACACGTGTCTGTGACAGCTGTTGTTTCCCGTTCAACCATCAGATCCTTGTGCTAGGAAAGCTCCTTTGTCCAGTGAGGGCTCTACCCTTTTAGACCAAGCTGCACAGGCATAACTGACAGACTCCATGATCTCTGAAGAAAGTGCTTACAAGTAGACATGCCGAGATAGCCCATTGCAGTGTGCAGCTCTTACTCAGCACATGAGTGTTGGTGAATTCACCGTGACATAAGTACTGGACAGAGATATTGTCAGATCTCCTTTTACTGTCATAAAATGAGATGTCACACTATCTGTCCTCATAGGAGACACTTCTGTGTAGCACACTCAGCACACTGAAAGCCTGGCCACATCTGGGCGGGCTGTAGAACTTTGTAACTCTGGCAGTCGAGCTGTGGCAGGGGTTACTTGGAGACACTTGTCTATTGGGACTGGTGACCAGGGTATTTTTGTAGCATTCACCCTTTACCTTAACAGCTCCTAGAATTCAGTAAGCAAAATGTTTTATTTAAACATGTTCCAGGCAACTTGGAAATATCCTATGAATATTTAAATGGCTTTGCAGTTATGAAAAAATGAAATATGATGTGGGGACAATAAAATGACCTGATGTAACCCTTATTGTACATGAACCTTGGCTATAGAGTTTATTGGAGGTCACTTCCCAATTAGTATTCAAGAGTCAATTATTAACTGTCACTATCTGTCTCTATTGCATCGTGACTACTTTAATAAGGTCACATGCACAGGTGTTAGTAATGCACTGACGTTTATGGAACTCTGAATTTACACGTTGGAATTTTATTTTCTCTGACTTCACATTGAGGGAAAATGGAAGACAAGCCTCTGTGCTTGGAGCATTCTTCTTCAGCCGCTGTGTTCAGCCAACACATCATGACAGCTCCAGTCTCTTGGCAGACATATTTTTTTAAGTTATCTAAAAAAATTATAATATCTTCGTTTTGCCTAACAGCCAGTTTTGTTTGTGTTGCTCTGGTGGATAAGTTGTGCTGGTTTCAGATTGCCCACATAGAATCTTCGTGTAATTTGCACTTTTGCTGTAAAGGTACCACAAGGAATACCATTTGATGCTTAATTTTTTAATTGATATTTGATTCTAAAATTTGATATTCTGATATCAGTTTTTTTAAAGTCATGCATAGTGGCACACACCTTTAATCCCGGCTCTCATGTCTCTGATTGCTCAAAAGTCTCCCCTGTCAAATGTCACGTGGGCACCAGAAGCTGCTTCATCATTGTCCTCTGTGCCTTTCGGGTCCTTGAGCTCTAAGCCTTCCTCACTCTAGGGAGTGCGGGTGTGGAAAGTGCTTGCTTCATCCTTCTGCCTCTTTTCAATATTGTTGTTTAAAGGGGGTTGTCTCAGTTGGGGGCTCTGTTCCTGCAACGAAACACCATGACCAAAAAGGAAATTGGGGAGGAAACAGTTTATTCAGCTCACACTTCCACAGCACTGTTCATCACAGAAGGAAGTCAGGACAGGACCTCAGGCAGGGCAGGAACCGGGAGGCAGGAGCTGGTGCAGAGGCCATGGACGATGCTGCTTACTGGCTTGCTCGCTATGGCTTACTCAGCCTGCTTTCGTAGAGAACCCTGGACCACCAGCCCAGTGATGGCATCACTCACATGGGCTGGACCCTCCCCCATGGATCACTAATTAAGAAAATGCCTTACAGCTGGATCTCATGGAGGCATTTTCTCAATTGACTCTACTTCCTCTCTGCTCACCCTAGCTTGTGTCAAGTTGACATAAACCAGCCAGCCCAGGGATAAAAGGGGAAATGGTCATGGTGACACATGGCCTTAGTCCTAGCACTGGGGAGGCTGCGGTCTATGTACGGAGTTGCAGGCCAGCCAGGGCTACACAGTGAGACCTTAGCTTTTAAAAAAAAGAAAGAGAGGCTACAATTAAGGTGTAAAGTGATAAATAAATATTTTTTTTAAAAAGGAGTCAAGGGAGGGGAGGATTAAGTAAGTAATTGCTTTTACTTTTAAGGTCTTCTTGTTTAGCCATAGTTATCTTGTTTGAATCTCCAGTTTAAAACAACTCTCTGCTCCTAGGGCTGTAATTTAATTACACTGATGCCCTGACTCACATGGCTAGAGAAAACTGATGTTGCCCTCCTTTGCTGAAGATGCTCTAGCAGCTGTTAGAATATTATTATATCATATTATATAAGCGCAGAGTAGCATAAGCCTACAGACCGTGTGTCGTCAGAGCCATCAAGGATTCTTAAGGAAATCCGGGCCTGGGTGGGAGCATCTTGGCGCTTGCTTTTCAATGGCTCTGCAGGCAGCCATGCACTCAGTGTAAAGAGCCTCTGAAACACCGATTGCTCGAAGCTCATCTGATAGTGATACTGGAAATCTTACGGCTGTTTTGGGTCCTGGATCAACTGATTACTCCTTTTTCTTCCTTTGGCATGACCAGGTGACCAGTCCCTGGCCTTTTCCTCTGTGTGTTCTATGCAAAATATATACCACAGCCAGCAAGAAACTGCAAACCCATTGTCCTCGCCTGGCTTAAAAGCAATCGACCATTTCTAGTTAAAGGCAAAGCTTGAAGGGTCACTTTACCTCTATGAAATTGTTTTGAGACAAGGTCTAGCCACGTAGCCTTGGCTGGCCTGGAACTCACTACGTGGACTAGGCTGGCCTCAGACTCCTAGAGATCCCCTCTGCCTCCTGAAGGCTGGGATGAAAGATGGGTGCCACCACACCCCATTTCCTACTGTTCATAAGTTAACAGCCTTTAATAGTGTAACTGGAAAATAACTGGTAAACTGAATTGGGATTGTTTAAACATAAACCAGATGAAAACTGCTTTGGAGTCATTGTCATAAAGGCATTCTAAAGTACACCTCCAGCTTTGAAACTCTGCAACAGTTCAGTTTTAATAACTTCAAGTATAGCTTTGAAAAATAATCCACACTTTTTATGAACACAACGATGGGTTTTGTTTATACTGCCTGTGACCAGCAGTAACCTCAGCCAGTGGGCAGTGCTCACTTTATCTTGCAGGACAGCCACTTTTGCTTATCTAGAACAGTGCTACACTTTGTACAGTTGTTAGATAGGAACCAAGCGCAGAGGCTGCCCGGAGGTAATCCCTGGTGACGTGACCCATCACGGTTTCTACCTCCACTGTAACACTAACATGTCTAGAAAGGACAGAGTGACGGTCTCCTGTCTTCCTTCCACTTTGCTGTTTTCCAGGGCACCTATGTCTACCTTCGCTTGCACTAGGCTGCCCCGAGGCTGAGCATAAGCGAACCCTGACTTCTTAGTCCGTCCCTTCTGCAGACAGCTAAGGGTCCAGTTGTGTAGGCATTGCAGGAGCAGCGGTCTGTCCATAGCCCGTGTGCTTTACTATTGTTCGTTTTTTATTTGTTTGACATGGGTGCTGGGGATTTGAACTCAGGTCTTAAGCTCTCAGTACAAGCTCTCTTACCCACTATGCCATTTCCAAAGCCAATGTCTTTGAATTTCTGTGGCTTTTAAGTGAGCTGGTGGTGGCACACACCTTTACTCTCAGAGCCAGGGAGTAGTGGCACATGCCTTTAATCCCAGAACTTGGGAGGCAGAAGCAGGCAGATCTCTGAGTCTGAGGCCAGCCTGGTCTACAGAGCAAGTTCCAGGACAGCCAGGGCTACATAGTGAGACCCTGTCATGGAAAAACAAAGATAACCCCCTTTTTATTTTATAGTCTTTGGTTTTGGGGCTATTTGGTGTTTTTGTTTGTTTGTTTCAAGTCAGGGTCTCACTGTGTAGCCCTGGAATTCACTTTGTAGGCCAGGCCGCGCTCTGCTGCCTTTGCCTCCCAGGTACGGGCATTAAAGGCATTTGCCACTGTACCTAACATGATGATTGTGTCTTCTCAGTGACAGATTGCTAGGCAAGCACTCTACCACTGAGCTGCATAAGTCCTTGGGGTCTCAATGTGAAACACAGCTGACCTCAAACTCAATGTCCTCCAATGACTGCCTCCCCAGCGCTGGTCTTACAGACAGGCACCACCACACCTAGCTCAGTATGACAAATTCTTTTTTTAATTTTCTTTCTTTTTCCTTCCTTTTTGAGACAGGGTTTCTCTGTGTAGCCTTGCTTGTCTTGGACTCACTCTGTAGGCCAGGCTGGCCTCGAACTCACAGAAATCTGCCTGCCTCTGCCTCCTAGTGTTGCTGGGATTACAGGTGTGCACCACCGCCCCTGACTTTTTTTTTTATGTGTGTGTGGTTGTACATATGCATGTATGTCTGTGTGCATATTTAGCGCACAGGCCGGAAGAGGACATTGAACCCCTGGAACTGCAGGTGGTGGCGCACGCCTTTACTCCTCGCCCTTGGGAGGCAGAGGCAGGCGAATCGCTGTGAGTTTGAGGCCAGCCTGTTCTACAAGGTGAATCCAGGATAATCAAGGCTACACAGAGAAACCCTGTCTCAAAAAACCAAAAGAGAGGGGGAGGGGAAGAGAGAGAGAAGGGGAGAGAGAGAGAGAGAGAGAGAGAGAGAGAGAGGGAGAGAGAGAGGTGTAAATGCTCTGTTTCACTAATTGAAAGTGGCTTGCAAATTCTGTTCAGTAAATACTTTTGTCTGAAACTTTGCTAAATTCACCTCTGAGCGCTGCTTCCTCTGCTTAGGAGCTCTGGGGCTCTCCTCTGGACAACGAGTCATTAGTCACAGGAAGCCTTGAGAATGACAGCCAAAAGGCTGCACGGTGGCAATCACAAGTTCCTGTTGAAATTATAAATAGTTGGTCTGGAGAGATGGCTCAATGGTTAAGAGCACCACCTGCTTGTTCTTCCAGAGGTCCTGAGTTCAATTCCTAGCAACCACATGGTGGCTCACAACCATCTGTAATGAGATCCAATGCCCTCTTCTGCGGATAAAGCACTCATATGCAATAAATAAAATAAATAACTCTTTAAAAAAGAAGTTATAAATTGTTGAAATAATGCAGATCTTTTTTTTTTTTCAGGAACTAGAGCAATACAAGAGAAGCTCTTCCAAGACCTGGAAACAGATTGAGCTGGACTCTTGAGCCTGGTTTACTGTTGTGGGTTTCTGTCTTCTTTCCCAAGGTCAAATGAGATTATTTCCTTCTGTGGCAGCATGTGAAGAAAGCTGAGATGTGGAATCTGTTAGGAGAAATCTGTTCTTGCTCTGGCACAAGTTTCTGAATGTTCGAAAGTCTTTTAGAGAGGAACATATTCACTATATGTAATTCTTTTTAAAATAAAAGAATTTTCTATCACCTACTTGTAACATCTAAGTAGTATACATTTGTTTGGCGTGTGTAAGTTTCTGCTCTTATTCTCTAGAAATATGAATCAGGGTGTTTGCTACAAGCTTTCTGCATTTATATACATAGATACACATATATGCATGTGTGTGTGTGTGTGTGTGTGTGTGTGTGTGTGTGTGTGTGTGTGTGTTGGTATCTATGTATGGAGATCAAAGGAAAACTTTCAAGATTTCTCACTTTACCATTTGGATTCTGGATTCTGATTTCAAACTTAGGGCAGCAGGGTTGGTGGCAGATGCCTTTAACCACTGAGCCATTTTGTTGGTTCTGGTAGCAATTTCCACATAAAGCTAAGGGTCCGTGTTGGACAGTCCTTCTAGAAGGTGTACTCAGATGCAGCGTGTAGGATTTCAGGAAGGAGTTGACTGTCATGATCTCATCTTCAACAAGAGGTACAAAAGGCACCTGCAGGAGTCGTGTAAAATGCGCGTTTCTGGTCCTCACACCCAGAACTTTCCAATTATCTAGAATGGATCATTTTAGCAGCAACCTCCACCCTCACCTCTCCCCTTATCACCCCGTGAGACTGTCATATTTATCTTAAAAATCACCGTTTAAAGAACAGGCTAGCCTTAAAGCATAGCGTATCACTAAGCTGGCCAAAACTTCATGAGTCAGGGTAACATCCGGAATGACTTCCAGGTGGGCGTCACATACAAGAAGCCATTTCTGAGTTAGTGTGGCCATTATCACTAGTCAGTGTGTGTTCTTGTAACCTGCATGACTCTTCACAAGCTGTGGGCACAGCCTCGAGTAAGCCCGTTAACTAAGAACGTGAAGGCTGGTGAGGGGCGTGTGGGTGGGGTAGCCACCATCGGGTCATTTTGATGAAACAGGAGTCTGGGGGCTGTTGGTCTCGTACGTGGTTCTGACATCTGGCAACCATGTTCAGTGAGTTTCTGACACATGTTTGTGCTGTAGAGAAAGCCCTCCTGGGGCCAGCACCCTGGTGGCACCAACAGGCCGGGCCACAGCAGCAACAGGAACATTCGCTCTGTAAATTGATTTTCTTACATCACCGTCCGTCTTGTGACTTGAGACACAAGCTGTCAGGTGCCAAAAGCCACAGTGTTTCTAGGGTGCTATCACTAACATTTAATAGCTTGAAGTCACGCACATGTCAGTTTTCCAAATGTGCCTGAACTAGAATGAAATTCATCTGCATATGAATAATAGAAGCTGCTTGCACTTACCTTGTATCTTCAGTAAGTTGAAATCAGTGATTTCAAAAGAGGCTCCTGTGGGACTCTCTTTGAACTACTTGAGTAGATTATCATCTCTAGGGCTGCCTATAACTGATGTGACATATATAATCTGTAAGGCATTGTGTAACTATTATACCATAATCACCGGTGTCACAGGCCTTGTATAAAAATTGACAATACTCTAGTGGTAATGTACTGATGCCTCAGATCCTTAAATACAGGTCTAAGCAATAGGCTTTCACTGTGGCTCTCTTCTTACTGCAATGGGGGGGGGGGACCATTTCAAGTGCTATAATTTATCAGTCTTTACAAGCTAGGTCACAGTAGCGGAACAAGTTCATGTGCTCGCTCTGAGAGCCTTGCTCCTAGTTACCATAGTAACACTGAGAGAATTAAATTTCAGACTTGCTCATGAACTGCTTGCAGATCAATGAGGAAGAATCCGTTAGCTAGCAGAGGCTTCACTTTTAATAGCCCACACCCATCATTTCGTCCCAGCAAGTATGCACTGCGCGTACATGTTTGCTCTCATCAATTTCCTTCCTGTCTACAACTCAAGAGCATAAATCCCTGGTGGACAGGCCCGTCCTTCTTCAGGGGAAGCTGTTCTCCAGACTGACATAGCTCATTGTCAGTCATACTGTCCAGTTACATTTAAGTTTAAAAGGCAAGCTGTGCTAAATGTGAAAAATAACAAACATCCCTCAGGAGTTTGCCTTGATATGTGGCATTCAACCTTCATCTTCCTCAAGTTTCATTTGCCATGTATTGGTGTATTGGCCTGCTCACCAGCATGTGTCCAGCAGCTGTGTGATGGGGTCAGGTGACCCAGCCCCATCATGCAGACATGCACATGTGTGTAGGGGGTGGGGGTTAAATGGCAGCGGAAGCTCCTTACCCCCTTCTGTAGGAGGCTCACTCAGTCAAACCCAGAACATTTTTCCTGTATTGCTCAGTCAATAATTGTACACATTTTTGTTTTATAAAATTCTTTATCAAATGTAAACATAATTTTTTAAACGGGCCTATTTTTCTGTGTCTAGAAAAAACACATAGTCAAACTAATGCCCCATAGGTTTATGAATTATTGTTATTATTTACATCTTTGGACCAGGTCAGTCATAATTTCCAAGGACCACATTTGCCCACAAGCTGGAACAGCAAAGGACTCTGGGCCCTTCTCATTGCACTTGGGGATGCAGGTAGATTCAAGGGTCACAGATGGACTCGCGATTCTCGAAGACGGTACGTCTCTGTGGTCCACACAGGCACAGCTGCCCGTGAAACCCTTTCCTGGCCGGGACCTTGGCTATCTGCTGATAAGGTAGTCCCGGACTTTAAATACCACTATCCCTAGGATGATGAGAACTGGGATGAATGCATATAAGATGAGAAAGTTTGCTGTGAACCTGGATGTGGCGCCTGGGCAGGTCTTCTCGATGAACTGGATCCCCTGGGTGATGGAGCACAAGGGGTTATATGTCGTAGAGGTATTGGAGCTGGAGTCTCCTGCCGGGAGAAAGATTGACAGTGGCAGCTCTGATGAACTTCAGGTTTTCACTCAACGAATGAATGTTCAGAAAGGGTTCAGCACTCTACCTTTCTTCATGACAGACACACAATGTTTTGCGACCCCAGAATTACCAGTGAAATATGAAGCAAGTGTGAGTCTCAGGGATCCTGGCTTGATTTGAAGATGGAAAAGCATTCGCTTGTATTTTGGGAATAGATCCATTCCCCTATTTCTCATCTTTGCCTGCCATCAAATATCCTAAAGTAATTGGCATTGTCATGTGACCATATTTAACCACTGAACTCTGCCACGTACTGAGTTTTCCAGTGGCCACTGGCACTTGTGTCCCCACTGACATAGAAAACTGGGTTTACGATCTGTATTCTCTACACATTTTGTGGAACAGGAGGCCATGTGAGCTTGCTTTGGTGTGTTCAGTAGATAGGAGCTGAGCCTACCTAGAATACACTGGCAGATGTGCTGGCTGCCGCTTCCTAGGAGCATCAAGAGTGCCCCAAAGCTGGACCACAGAATATTTTTCTTTAAAAATCAGAGACAATGGGATGGAGCTGGAGAGATGGCTCAGAGTAAGAGCACTTCTCCTGCAGAGGACGTGGGTTTGGTCCCTAGCACCCACTCACTGCTTACAGCTGTGTGAAACTCCAGGTCCAAGGGACCTGACGTCCTCTTCCGCACCCTACCAGCAATCAGGTCCTCACACAGCATGCATACATGCATATGTCTCACAGCATGCACACATACATATGTACATATACAGACAAAATAAATATCTTGGCAGAGTTTGCCATCGACTCTGCCTGCATCCATGCTTGCCCTTTTGCAGGGAAAGCAAATCCTCAATAGTTCCTGCCTCACAAATATGTCTGTCAGACATATTGGGCCAGAAGGCCGAAGAAGATGTTCCAACGTTATAGAGAGTTTTGGGTGATTGCTCAGGCAGCAAACTCTCTCTGTCATCTTCTCGTTTGGGAAGCTACTAACCTGTAACTCCCTGTATACTCAGGCAATTAGTTTTGTTCCTTCTCAAGTCTCTGATGGGGTTGAAGACCAGATAGTTTAATTTTAAAATTAAGCTTAGTTGTTTAGGGGTTAAGATGTTTTTAGGTCTAGGTAGATGTTTTAAAATTGATAATGATGAGATATGATTTACATTCAATTTTAGACACACCAAGATAGGAAAGATGTTTTCTTCAAGGCTGCCAAATACAAATAGCCAAAACACTAAGAACATAACATTTATATAATTCCTGGTTGTTTCATGATTCTTCTTTCTGTAGGTGGTTCATTGTATATTTGTGTAATAATATAAATTATATGTGTAAAAATATTAAAAAGTATTTAATTTAAAATATCTTCTAAAATTGTTTTAAAAGAGAAAATGTGGGGTTTATTTCAAATCAGGGCTTGAAATAACTTATTATGAAAGTACAACATTTCTAGGAATTTGGGGAGATAGCTTAGTAAAGTGATGGCCACCGAAGCAAGAAGACATGAGTTTGACTTGCCCACATGAAATGTGGGCATGGCGGCACACAACTTGTAACCCCAGAACCGGGGAGGTGTGCGTCCCTGAGGCTTGCTGGCCAGCCCCGCTCTATCAGAGAGCCCAGGTCCCAGTGAGAGACTGTATCAAACAAGAAAGAAGGCGGCTGTGAAGGAGCAAAACCCAAGGTTGACTTCTGGCCTACACACACACACACACACACACACACACACACATGTACACACACACACACACACACACACACACACACGTACACACGTGCACTTACAGCATTTCTTCCAAAAATGCATTTCCCTAGGAAATTGCATACTTAGAGCAACATGTAAGAAGAATATTGTAATATAGAATTCTTACCACAAGTGAAATTCAGCCCATAGAACTCATTGACCGTAAGAATCTCAGAGCAGTATTTTTGGAATGTAAAATAACTCAAGATTTTTAAAGGAATGGGCATTTCTTCTATGTTTCTTAAGAAAAGAAAAAAGAAAAAAATTTAATAGGTTCTAGTAAATAGCCTACTAAATAAAAATTAACATTCTTTATGTATTCTAACCTAACTATAATCTTCTATACAAAATCTTCAAATAACACTGAAAATTGTAAACAAATACCATTACCCAGAAATAACTGTTAACATTTTGGTGATGTGTGTGTGTCTGTGTGTGTGTGTGTGTATGTGTGTGGTGTGGGGAGGTGTGTGTGTGTGTGTGTGTGTGTGTGTAGTATATTTATGAAACTCACACCACATGACTCTTCCAAAGGGATCTCAGTCATCCTCCAAGTCAGTGTGGTGCTCCATCATTTTGAATCTCTATCTGGCAGCCCATTTCAGTATAGTGAAGAACCTCTCATGACCATTTTGTCTGTCTGTCTGTCTGTCTGTCTGTCTGTCTGTCTGTCTCTGTCTCTGTCTCTCTCTGTCTCTCTCTGTCTCTCTGTCTCTCTCTGTCTCTCTCTCTCTCTCTGTCTCTCTCTCTCTCTCTCTCTCTCTCTCTGTCGCTCTCTCTCTCTCTCTCTCTCTCTCTCTCTCTCTCTCTCTCTCTCTCTCTCTCTCTCTTCCCCTCCATTACTTAAATAAGCATGCAAGAAGTCGCACACCCAGCACATAGCACATTAGAGGAAGTTTATCTGACATCTGACTGAGCAAAACCCTGAAGGTCCCCAGGGTGCTGTCAGGACAAGACTAGAATAAGGAAGAGCTGGGTGCTGTGGCGCACACCTTTAATCCCAGCATCAGGAGGCAGAGGCTGGGGAAGCTCGGTGAGTTCAAGGCCCGCCTGGTCCACAGAGTTTGGTCCAGGACAGCCAGGCCTACACAAAGAAACCTGTCTTGGAAAAAACAAGACAATACAAAGTTCAGAAAAATTGGAGGCTGGAAGCAGAAGTTTTTCACTTGATTTTTGTTTGTTTGTTTGTTTTCTTTTTGTTCCTTTCTTTATCCCTGTGAAAAACATGCTCCTTTCCATTCGGTCTCAGGAGAAACTTCCTGCCAATATTGATTCCCTCTTGGAGCAATGTGCATTGTATTAGTAAAAGTCTACTGTGGGACTGGTGAGGTGGCTCAGTCACTTAGAGCACGTTTTGCTCCTCCAGAGGACCTGGGTTCAATTCCAGCACCTACATGGTGGCTCACAGCCATCCGTAACTCTAGTTCAGAGGATCCAACACCCCTTCTGACTTCCTGGGCACCAGGCACACAGACGTACACACAAGCAAAACATTCATATATATAAATACATATCAAATAATTTCTCTTTATATGACTCTATTCCTAGGTGTTTTGATTTTTTTAAAGGTGTCCTATCCCTAAAGAACTCATAATACAGTTATGAACATAGAATATATATCCTCAATACCAAAACCATATCCAGAAGTGAGCCATTGGTACCAAGCGCACACAACCAGTATCATATGCTTGTTATGCCTTTACGATCCTGTTTGTTGTCCCTCCCAGTGTCCCCAAGCCCCATGGCTTCCAGTCACTGGCAGTCTTCCAAGATGAGAGACTGTGGACTGGAAAGGGTAGGGGGGGACATGGGAAGAACTTAGGGAAAAGAAAGGACACTTAAGGAGGCAGAGAAGGCTACTGCTCGGCTTGAGGGTTCTCCAGGCTAGAACAGAGGAAGTGACGTGGGAGGAAAGAGAGGTGAGCTTGGAATTGGCAGTGGAAACAGTATTTTCAAGGCCTTGAAATGAGTTGACATTGACTAACCATGGGAAAGACCGAGTTGAGATACTGTTTTTAAATGGATGTAGCACCAACAAGTAGAATGGACCAGAATAAGAGGAGACTAAGAACAGAAAAAAAGGGGGGGGGGGAGGGAGAGCAGGCTATGGAAAAAATTCAGGTATGAGATCAAAAGACCTGAACAGGGTGGTGGCTGAGAGGTGGGCTGTCCTGCCGTGTGTGAGGCCTCTTAGAGGCCGGAAGTGGATGTCCTCATCTCTCCTTGTGCACCAGGATAAACACAAGACATATCTCGGCACAGGCGCTTATACTTGATCCCCAAAAGGAAACCAACGTGGCCAGTGCCTGACCCCTGGAGCAGCCCAAGGAAAGTCATTCGTTTGTCCATTCAACCCAGCCAATGATTTTTGCACATTTAACTGCCTCACGGTCATGGGCTGGTCACTGAGAAGGACTGTAGTGATAAATGGGACAAACCGCTGCTCTCAAGACTGACAGCCTTAAATATTAAGGACAGGATGTGATGTAATATGGCCCTTAATGGGCTGGGCATGCGTGCATGTGTGTATGTGTGTATGGGGGGTGGGGGGGAGTGTTTCAGAGGGAGCGTCTTCTGCCTTGGGGCCAGAAGGCAGGTTTTGTACAGGTGACTGAGGGACAAAGTGGAAGGCTCAAGAAGAGAGTAAGATTCTATCACAGAAATCTTGGCTTTCAAGAGGGAGGAGCCATGTGTTGTTTGTTGACAAGCCATCAGCACTGTGTTGTTCAGTGGGAAGAGAGTATGCGTACGTCCCATTGGCCACAGTAGTATGATCTTATGTTTAAATAGATGCCCACTTTTTGTTGTTCCTTTGTGGTATGTGGGGGCTGTGTGCATGTGTGCATGTGTGTGCTCCTGTGTGCATGAGCACACATAGGGAGGCCAGAGGAAGACACTATGTGTTCTTCTGTCTCTCTCCATCCTATTCCTGTAAGACAGAGTCTCCTGATGAACCTGAAGGTCGTCATTTGTGGGTAGGTTGGTTCCAGCAATCCTCCTGTCTCTGAACACACTACCCTAAGTGCTGGGGCTATAGGCCATGCCTGACTATAATGTGGGGGAACCCAAACTCAGGTCGCCATGCTTGCAAAGCCCACATTTCCCACTGAGCCACCTCACCAGCCCTTTTAGCTAAGTCAACAAAACCATCACATTCCCTTAGGTTGTAGTTCACTTATTGGATCCCACATGTAGCGTTGCCTGGACAAATTTTACTCTTTACATTCTTTGACCCTTTCTGCTACTAATTGTAAAAAGTATGTGTGTTATATGTATGCATACTCTTGGTTATAAAATGATAAATGATATAAAAGTTATAAAATAAAATGTGATGAGAAATTAAACATCACCCAGAGATTCTTGGTGTTAACATTTGACACGTGTCCGCTAATCTTTATTCTTTCTTGAGTAGAACTTTATCCTAGTGGCTTTCTCCTTACTTGACTGATTTTAAGTCCAGAGTACCCATACTTGCCTCCTGTGAGTAAGTCCTTGCTGGCTAGTGGGAGGAAGGTGTAATTCTTGGCAGGGCAAGCCACAATCCTCCTATATACAAAACAGGGTTCTAAAGAGATGGCTTAGCAGCAGCTAAGAGCACTGGCTGCTCTTGCAGAGAGCCTGGTTCACTTCCCACTATCTGCACGGCGGCTCAGAACCATCTGTAACTCCACTTTCAGGCATCCTCTGCCCTAGTCTGGCTTCTATAGGCACTAACACAGACCATGGTGCACATACATACATGTGGGCACTGGTACATACGCATAAAATAAAAATAAATGTTTAAAAATGGGGACCGAGAGCTGGACTAGAGCCTCGCTTGTACAGGTAGACATGAGCTAGTGTGCACACTGCTTGGCTGTAAGTTGGCCTGGGGGTTTCCTAGGGAAGCTGGCTTGTTTCCTGTTTTATTCCACTCGCTTGTTCCACGCGAGTCACACCAGGAATGTGTTCACCTTGTTGTGGTCTGACTTCTAGTGAAAAGACATCTTACTAACAAACAGTGAACAGTTCAAATTCTAAGGCAGTAAGGGTTGGCAGGCAGTAGAAGCAGCCCAGGCTACAAAGTAAGAACTTGAGCCAGCCACTCAGCCTCGCAGTCGCCCCAGTCAGCACTAGGTGATCATCCTGGGCCACGAACCCGGCCAGACTAAATCTTTAGGATCATTTCTTCTTACCTGATAAATCCAGATCCAATAAGCAACCCAGAAATGCTCAGCAGGGCCACTATACTGTTGACAATATTGGGGTTTTGGACCATACCAAGCAGCACAAGAGTTAGAAATTCTCCAATTAAATGGGGGGCCAACACGGCAGCAGAGAAGTATCCAAATCTGGCAACTTCAGGATACAAGCCCAGAGTCCTAGGAAAACACCAGTCAGTAGCTTTCTCTGCAAGCACTATCATTTAAGAAAAAGACCACATTTGCCTCCTGTGAGTAAAGCCCTGTGGGCTAGTAGAGGGTGGAATTAGCCGGGCGAACCACATCCCGCTTTTTGTCAGCTTTGTCTTCTTTGGAACAAAGCCGACACTTGAGCCCACTCACTACCACAATTGTCTCCATTGACTTCAGCTCCGTGTGAGTTGCCTGGTATAGCTCTCTTAGCTCTCGTAAGTAGCAAAATATTACGTTGCTTCCACAACAATCAAATGGGCTGGCGTATGCGGGGCTGCTGAACTCTTGGCGTCTCTTCATAAATAACTGTGTTCGTCCTGCCATTCCCACCCGGACGCTGAGGGTTCGCCCACGGTGCTGCCTAAGCCTTAGCCCTGTGCCAGCACGAAGTCCCTCCCTACTTTGTCCTCCCACTCCGTCCCACTAGTGTCTTCTATTCTAAGAGCCCTGGTCAAGTCCTTGTAAACAAGCTAACCTGTGTCTGTGTACTTTCCTTGCATATGCCTTTCGTCAAATTGGCAGCCTTTTTTTTTTTTTAATGCAGTGCTGGGAACTGACCCTAGGGCTTTGTGCATGCTAGGCAAACACTGTACAGACTGAGCCACATCTGCTGCAGCCCCAGTAGTGTGTCTTAAGCTCTCATTAGACTTCGGGGCCCATCAGTTCACCTGTAGACTGTCTCATCTGTGCTCTCCCAGCCAGACTTAAAGGGTCCTCTTTCCCTTGCCCAAATCACCATGGTTTTCTATTATGTTAATTGTTTCCTCCATCATAGTCTTTTGGCTTTTAGACGTTCTGTCACCTTTGACTGTCTTACAGTAGGAAGACACGGACCCTTCTTTCCACCCCAGTCTTTGCCCTCAGTCTCTTTAAACTTTCTCAATAAGCTATCCACAGAAATGTCTCCGAGGCAGCAGGTCTCCCTCTCCTAGCCTCAGTGACTCGCTGTGTCTTACACTCAGTGGTGCTCGGAATCTTCCCCTTCCAAGAATCCAGGCATCGGTTTTCAAGTGTGGCCTCCGCTCGCCCGCATGTCCCCAGGGCTCTGGGCCTCAGCGCCTACCCGCTTCTGCCCTACTGGAGCCCTGCTCACTCCAGGATCAGAAGTGAACATGCATACCACCGTGCCAATTGGATCCACTCTCCCACTTTGCCACTTTGACTTAGCTGGCTTTGGGGTCCCCTAAGGTTTTCTCTTTACATTTTGGGGTCCAGTGAGAGGTCATCGTGGCTGTCGTAAGCCTCTGCTTTAAGGTACTTCCTCCTGTAGTGCCTCAATTTCATTCTTTTCTCCCTTTTCAGGAAGAGAACTTATTCCCCACTTTATGGATCTCTCTCTCTCTCTCTCTCTCTCCTTCCCACCCTCCCTCCCTCCCTCCTTTCTGCCCTTCCATGCTTCTTCCTTCCCTCCCCGCCTCTGTGTGTATGTGTGTGTGTGTGTGTGTATGTGTGTGTATGTGTGTGTATGTGTGAGTGAGTGTGTGTGTATGTGTGAGTGTGTGTGTTCCTATGTGTGTGTGTGTATATGTGTGTGTATGTGTGACTGTGTGTATATGTGTGTGTATGTGTGACTGTGTGTGTGTGTGTCTAGTTTCCTTCCATCTTTGCTCAGTGTGACAGGGCCTACTTGCACCCCTGATGCCACATTGTTCTAACATCCCTGTATGTGTGACTCTGTGTAACTACTTTGGGCTGTCTTTGTATCTTCTCAGAGTCTGTTTGCTTGCATGATAATTTTTCAATGCTAGAAAATTAAACTCGGGGTTCTAGGAAACCTTTCTGTCATAGAGCTACACCCCAAATCCTCAAACATTTCTTCATGGTTTTCCTTACCACGTTCTACGACAATCCTTCTTTAAGCCCAGCAGTTGTGGGACTCATTCTTTTCCTTGCTCCCCAAGTAGACTGGTGCCCTGAAATGCAGGTCACTGCACTAGGCATGGGTGCAGTGATCCAACCACTAGCTAGCTGCCTTTCCGTGTGTCCTATCATCGGAGCCTGGACCGGATGCCCCTGAATGCCACCTTACCAGTAACACACACTGCTGAACAACATCGTGGCGACGATGCTGAAGGGGAGTGCGTGCAGTACGTAGGCCAGCAGCATCTGCCACTTCTGGTACAGGCCATCCTGACTCTCCTGGTCGCTGACAGCTCTCAGCATGGGAACTGGTGAGAAGGCATGTTCCAAAACCGTCAGTCACTGCACCGCTAAGGGAGGAGGAAAGGCTACCCAAGCAGCACCCGAGGTCTATCGGGGCTGGATCAAGGCCGCCAGGCAGGTTCCATAATCGTGGAAGGACAAGAAGTCCTCCCACCGCAAGAATCTACACACTACCTGGAGGCAGTGTGGTGGCCAAGACCCCACACTTTGCTTTTTCTCTCTACGGTAATAAAGCACACTGAAAGGGGTGTGAGTGAGTGGCCTGAGGCCCCTTGTCCTCTCCTGCAGGATACTGTCCCCATCGTAGCCTGCGGGCAGGTGGCATCGGTTCCCAGAGGCCAGAGAAGTCTGGTAAAGGCGGAGACTTATCCTTGCCTCCCACCTCCATCTAGGGCCACCTTCCGGAAGCACCAAACTTCCCTTTTCCCTACAGTTGCTACTACATTTTGAAAATCCCTCCGATGCCTATAGTTCTGAGGCAAACTGCAGCACCAGGCAGCGCAGTGCTGCCTCTGAGTCCCCAGTGGGTTTAAAAATTAGGCGCTGGCCGGGCGTGGTGGTGCACATCTTTAATCCCAGCACTCGGGAGGCAGAGGCAGGCGGATTACTGAGCTTGAGGCCAGCCTGGTCCACAAAGCAAGTCTAGGACAGCCAAGGCTAACACAGAGAGACCCTGTCTCGAAAAACAAACAAACAAACAAACAAAATTAGGCACTGGCTCTTCCAAAAACAGCATCCAGCATGAAAACCGAGTCCACAGTGAACTAAAAAAAAATCCTAGCCCAACAGGAATGAGCTGTAGGAAAAACTCTTTCTAAATTCTGCGCCACCATCACCTGGGGTGCCCTGGATTCTTCAACCTTCAGAGATGTCCATTTGGTGCACCGCTTGTATCAAAGTGACCCTACAGTCAATCGTCTTCCCCTGGAGAACTGGGGGAGGGGCAGGTTTAGTTTATAGAAATACCTTTTTATAATGGTGCGCTTTTAGAAGGCAACCTATGGAGCAGATAGATTTTGGGGGGGGGTGCGCTTCCCACAAACAGGCGCTGACACGGGTTCACCTCCCCCACACAGGCACTTACACAGGTTCACTGCATTGAGCATTCCAGTGTACGGGGTGGAGCCTATAAGCTGGTACAGCAGACCCACGCGGTCCTGGACAGCACCCTTCAGCATGTTGTTCTGGACCCGGAGAAGGTAGAAAATGAGGAACAGTCCCATGATCAGATTCTGAACAAGGCGCATAGCCACCGCCTGCTTATTTCTCAGCAAGTTTCTTGTTACTCTCCTGAAAACCAAATGAGCCAGTTTTAATCCCATTTATTTCATTATTGGTCAATGACTGGAAAGATTTAAAATGGGTCTTGGCTGTGTTTGCAAGGTTCTTACCTCAAGAGGACACCAAGCTTACAGAACATTCCGGGAGGGTCTTTCGTTTTGAAGGGGACCATAGGTAAGGTTTTCATGTGTTTTGTTCTTTCAATATTCTCCAGAATTTTGCGATAGATCACAGAGTCTTTGAAGGCAGATTCGAGCATCTGGACACGCTTGTAAGTTTCTATTTCTCGTTCTCTACTTTGGGTATCCACTGACGTCAAGTCCACTGAAAGTTTTCCCCAAAAGATATGACTCATGTGTTTCTAAATGCACACACACACACACACACACACACACACACACACACACACACACAATGGCTAATGATACAGGTTCATCAATCCTTCTTTTCCCTATCTACCAGAGAAAGCTCTTTTTGTTAAAGACCACCTTGCTACATTTAAATGTCTAAAGTTATCCAGAAAGGTTATGAGAATCACATAAGGACTGCCTGGAAGGACTCAGAAACTCAACTCTGATGGTCTGAAAGAAAATCCCCCCCCCACCTTAATCTCTGGTGAGTCAGTAGTGGCAAGTTAACTGACCTGGCAGATCAACTCTTTGAGAAACAAAGGGAACATCAAAACAAACAAAAGCAAAAATAAAACTTACCAAAACAAAAACCTAGCACAGCCAATGCCATCTGGGCAGAAATCAAAGATTAGGGAAATTTAGGGGACACAAAATAGCTCAACACTTGCACCCAAGCCTGATGACCTCACTCTGATCCCTAGAATTCACATGACACGAGAGGACCAACTTGTCTGGTTGGCTGTTCTCTGATCTCTACATGTAGACCATGGCACAAGTGTTGTGCGCGTGACAGGGGAGGCACACGCATATAAACAGTAAAAAATTTAAATATTCTAGGGTTAGAGAGACCGCTTAAGAGCACTGTCTATTCTTCCAGACGTCCTGAGTTCAATTTCCAGCAACCACATGGTGGTTCACAAGTCATCTGTAATGAGACCCTGTGCCCTGTTCAGGCTTGCTGGCTTACATGCAGGCAGGATACTGTATACATAATAAATAAATCTTTTTTAAAAAATATGTCTAAACAGCATTGATAGTAAACATTAAAAAAAAGTACACTTACTGTAGAAATCAAAGGGATTGGAATGTTCAGGGCATGGGTAACCACAGTTACTGAAGAAGCCAAGCATTTCCTCTGGTGTACCACAGAACACCAACTCTCCGTAAGTCAGGATGGCAATTTTGTCAAAGTGCTGGTTGGACAACAGATGGTGTTAGTGGGTGCTTGGGCAATGAAAATGGCCCCCATGGCCTCACAGGGAGCAGCACTGTTAGGTGGTGTGGCCTTGTTGGAGGGAATGTCACTGGGGGGGGGCAGGCTTTGGAGGGAATGTCACTGGGGGGGGGCAGGCTTTGGAGGGAGTGTCACTGTGGGGGGGGCAGGCTTTGGAGGGAATGTCACTGTGGGGGGGGCAGGCTTTGAGGGGTCAGAAGCCAGGCCTAGTGGCCCCCCGTCTTCTCTTCCTCCTGCCTGAAGATCCAGACTGCAGATGTGGAACTCTCAGCTCCTTCTCCAGCACCATGTCTGCCTGCGTGCTGCCACCACGCTTCCCACCATGATGATGAGAACGGATAAACCTCTGAATTGTAACCCAGCCCCAAATTGTCCTTTCCTTCTGTGAAGTGTATATGTGGGTTCTTGGCCCCAGGATTGCCTGGTGGACTAAATGATGGTGGGGCCAAATGACCTAGTGTATACAAGATGTTTGTCGTGAGTTAGGTACTGAGAGAACCAGGCCCCTTGCCCTTTAATTACTGGGGTGTGCTCCTTATTCTACCCTGCCATCCCTGGTTCAAAACACCATACTCCTACTCCTGAGTTGAGTAGGGACAAGAGATGCATTCCCTTACATGGAAGAGCTCAGAGCGAGGCTGGTGGATGGTGACAATCACAATTCGATCCTTGCGAGCCAGCTCTGCCAGGAGGATGACAATCTGATTCGCGGTCATGCAGTCCAGTCCTGTGGTCGGCTCATCAAACATCATGACCTCTGCCGGCAAAGAAGGGGTCAGCCGTCTGAGCCACTGCCCAGCCTGCTCTGTGCTCCCAACTCAGTATCCCGACCGGTCCTTCCTTGAGCTGCCGCACCCCATCCAAACTGCGTAGCCGCACGGAAACTGGCTTTCAGCCAGAGCCGGGGAGAAAAAACCTGGCCTGGGAGGGTCCAGCTCTCAGCTCTGGGGCACACCTGGAGACGGGAGAGTGACCAGACCAGGCCTCTTCGTGCTCTGGACTACTTGGGCTCCATGCAGGGGACACTGGTAGACCACAAGGCTGGCGAGCAGACATTGGGGAAGCTAAGAAGAGTAGCTAACGTTCACCTAGCCCAACCCCGTTTCATACTTGGGTACTCTCCAGTATTAATGTGGTCTTAGCACAACAGAATAATGAAAGGAAGTCTGAGGTAATGGTGGATAGGAAGGAGCTGGGTTCTTTAGGAGCTTTATAGTTCATGTCTACCCAAAAAAAGTGACAAGGGCTTTTTATCATCTCCTGACCAAGCGCCATCAGAAGAGGCAGGCTTATTCTACCCCAGAGTAAAGAAAGAACCCAGGTACAAAATGCCCTCTCCCAGGCGCATGTAAGTGGTGAGGTTTGTCAAGTTGGGAGAATGACCAAACCAGGCTGAGGGAGGCAGGGGACCGGCCACCTCACCTTGATAGCCCCTTCCTCATGGCAGATACACTCTGCCAACTCATAAACACTTGCAGTCACGCCAGAACTCATTGGCCTTCTCTGCAGGGCATAATAGTACTGCTTTCAGAAGTCAGGATGGGCAGGGTGCACCTCCTGTTTATGGAAGTCTCTGGTGGACCACAGATGAACAAACGGGATACTCTTATAAGATATCAGAGCAAATGGTCCTAGTGACCCAGCAAGCAATGTAACCCATGGGTAAGTGAAAACATGGTATAAGCTGAAGATGCATTTAGCGCACCTAATGTCCATCCAACCTACTGAGCAACATAGCTTGGCAACACCACACACCCTAGCCCCAGGCTCCCCTTCATGGACAACAGGAGTGTGGCTCACTGTTGCTACCCAGCCATCACGGAAGAATGTATGCTACCATTTATCATTAGTCCGAGAAAAGATCAAAATTCAAAGTCCAGGTGAGTGTGTATCGCTTTCACGTCACCATCAAGTTGAACTGTGCTAATTTGGGTTTTTTTTTCTCAAGTTACAGACTCTTATCAGGAAATGAACGACATAGCATTTCCTGAAATTGGGGCCTCTCACTTGGAAACCTCTGGGATTTTCATCCTATACAAACCTTTTCTCACTGGGGACTGTGAGGGAAGGTCCTCAAGCACTGAAGACACACGGAGGAGACCCTGGTGGCATCTTTCCTGGGCCTGCGTCTCACTTACTGGGATCCTGAAGGAGTTGGGCTGCGATGGAGACTCGGCGCCGCTCCCCACTGGAGATCCCCCCAAAATGATAGTTGCCAATCATTTGGTCTGCCACGTGGCTCAGGCTCAGCTCCGCCATGACAGCCTCTACCTGTAAAAGACACAACACTCCAGGGCTGTCACCTGTTACTGTGGCTGATACTTCAGTTTATGGTCTGATGATGTTCCAGGGGAGATAACTCTTCTCTAGAGAGCAAGGGCCACGTTCAGACTCAACATACCCTGGGGAGAAAAGTCCATTGTGGTAAAAATCCAGTTTGGTTTAATACATAATAAATAGGTTGGATTTAAATAAGAGTTTTTAAGTCCCCATAGAGACAAAAAAAAATTGCTTATACTTACATCAGAGAAAAATGTGTCCCAAAGGCATAATTATGACATAGATTATGTTAAGTGTTTGGGTTTTGAAATTTTATTATCATAAATAATTTCTGTGCTTTAAAAAAAATCCAATTTAGTTTGAAGTGGCCCCCATATCCCCTTTGTAGCCCAAAAAAAGTCCTGGAGATTCAAGGGACCGGTCACAGTGTGGTTCCACATCAAAGGAATATAATCCAGCTCTCAAAAGTAATTAAAAGCCATTCCAATCTTTACTCAAATCTCTTCAAGAGACTTCAAAGAGGACCCAACATATAACCCACAGCCTCACTTCCAGGTCTCGAGTTCCCGTCCTTCCTGTTACGCCCTGCGGCTCCCTGGAGCCCCGCTTCCCAGCCTCCACTCCTAAGAAGGCCTTTCCTCTTCCCCTACTCGGCTTATTGCAGCCCCCAGAGAGCTTTGGAAAATCCTGCCTCTGCTTCTCCCTCCCTTACCCCTCCCTCCCCCCAGTCCGAGGGAAGCAGAGGGCAAACTGGAATAATATAGCAGAGAATTTCTTCCCAGCTGCTTCTAATGAGATTGTGCCCCTTTCAAAATTGAGGGTGGGAAGAGAAGAAAGAAAGAAAGAAAGAAAGAAAGAAAGAAAGAAAGAAAGGGAAAAGAAACCAGTGCACTTCTTTGAAAAATGCCGGAAAAGAGGGGATAACTGTGGAACAGAGTTCCAGAGGGGAGGGGCCAAAGCCACCAGCATAAAGGAAGCCCTGGCCCACAGAAGATGCAAAGTTGTAGTGGAAAGTCTTAGTGTCTTTTAAAAACTCAGTGATGTTATATAAATATGTTTTTGTTTTAATCTCAGGTGTGAGATATGGGGCTGATTCAGACTGTCCACAGGAGGAGACTATTTGCCTTGTGCAAACAGAGGAGCCCTTTACTAGCTGCGGATAGTTTAATTCTAAGGACTCTGGAGAGGGAATAAATGCCAGAGCCCAGAGAGGGGCTGTAGGGGTGGGGTGAGGTGGGGTGGGGTGAGGTGAGGAACCGAACACTTCAAGAAAGATGAAGGCTGCTGCTCTTGGTCTTCTTCCTGTATTTCATTTCAAAAAAGTTTGAGAGAATGGTTGAACAACTGGAAAAGTTGCATTTGGATATGAAAGGGGTCTGAGAAACAAAAAGCGGATGAAATAGAAAAACTACAAGTGTCACTCAATTCTCTTGTTACTGAAAGGACGGTAGCATTGGCTGTGCAGCTAGAGAGTTTGCTGGTAGCGATGGAAGCGCTTGGGAAGCAAAAAGGACAACTGGAAAAAGGAGAAAGAAAGCTTTCAGGCCTGCTAACAGAGAGCTGGAGTTTTCCACAATTGTGGCCTCATCCTGCTCCACACACTTTGGGTGTCAAGGTCCCCCAGCCCCCAGAGGAGCAGCCCTGGTTACTACGTTACCACCATTGTCTTTTCCGGGAGCCATTAAAAGCCTTAAATATCAAAATTCTCCGAGGCAGGGCACTGTGGGGGCATGCCTGTAATCCCAGTACTTGGGGAGGCAGAGGTGGACCCAGGTACATGGTACAGACTGAACTAAGCATTGTTTCCAACTAAGGTCAAGGTGGGCTTATTTATAGCCATCTCCAAAGTGGGTGCATTTAACAAACATACTGGAACCTAGAAAGAATGATGACCCCATAGTTTGCCTCCTTTGTGTGAGGCCCCTTCAAGATGAGATGGTCCAGTAGGTAAGGGCACCGGCTACCTGAATTCCAGGCCCTGAAGCCTCATGATGGACGAGGAGCAAGCACTCTAACAGACCAGGCTTGGCTTGGACTGGCCACATTTCAGGTGTGCAGACATCTCGTGGAGCTGCCACTTAGGAGCAGAATACAAGGGTGGAAGCAAAGACGAAAAATGGGAGGGCCAAGCGGTGGCCAGAGGAGGGGTGGCTGAGGTACCAGGTCTTGTCCCCTGGGGAGTGGTCTTCACTTCGCTTTAGCTTTAAGTACCTTCTTCTTGTAGAAGTCCGCAGAGCTGCGGCGCAGGGCCAGCATCGCTGTGTAGCACAGCGTCTCGCGCACAGTGAGACTGCTCAGAAAGACGTCACTCTGCAGGAAAGGGGCACATCAGGGTCACCAGAGCCCCGGAGGTGGGGCCCAGAGCGGAGGGCAGGCCAGGGCCAGGGACGTGCCCACCTGCAGGACGTAGGAGAAGCAGTCTTGGAACTGGTCCCTGTGCAGCCCGCGGCCGTTCACAAACACCTCCCCTTCCAGGGTCCCTGTGCGCCGCAGCCTCCCGGAGATGGCATCCAGCAGGGTGGTTTTGCCTGAGCCTAGGGGCGACAAGAGAAGACCCTGCAGGAGCCTCTTCATGACGAAAATGGGCCTTTATGCCTCAAAGGGACCCTAATTGTGCTTCTCCGTGGCCCCCTGGGTCCAAAATCCCAGAGTCTAAATAAGTGTCTCCAGTTTGTCCTCTGAGTGACAAGCCCAGTAACAGAGGCTAAACACCACGAGGAGGTGTCCTCTGGATTTGGTGACTTGCTCTTGTGTGCAATGGTAGGACTGGAATCCAGGTCTGAAGATGTTTTGTATTTATACAGGATGGCTCAGACAGTAAAGGCACTTGCAGCCAAGCGGGAGGACCTGAGAGTCCAGTCCCAGAGGCACATGGTAGAAGGCGAGAACTGACTACCAAAAGTTGTCCTCTGACTTTCCCCATACACGCATGACATGCACTCACCCACACACATACACACACATGCATACATGAACGTAGTGGGAGAAAATAGAATTAAGAAAAATACAGGTTGCTGGGCAGTGGTGGCCGTGCCTTTAATCCCAGCACTTGGGAGGCCTAGTCGACCTAGCAAGTTCCAGGACAGTGAGAGCTACACAGAGAAACCCTGTCTCCAAAAAAAAAAACTTGTTTTTTGAGGCCAGTTTGAGTACATAGAGAAGCCTTGGTTCATAGAAGAGAAAGAAGGGATTATGTGGCTACTTGCTGAATTGTAAAGCCACATTACACAGCACTGAATAACAAAGTTTACTTAATTTAGGTAAACTAAAAAGAATTCACATAGTTTTAATAGTCTCTCAATTTTTCCCCTTGCAAATGAACCCTCTTAATTCAAATGGATCTTTTTTATAAATTTTTATAGTAGAAAACTGGTGAGTTGGCTTATTTATTTATTTATTTATTTATTTAGTTTTTGTTTTTCAAGACAGGGTTTCTCTGTATAGCCTTGGCTGTCCTGCACTTGCTTTGTAGACCAGGCTGGCCTCGAACCCACAGCAATCTGTCTGCCTCTGCCTCTCGAGTGCTGGGATTAAAGGCATGCGCTACCACGCCTGGCTGGGTGGGCTTTTTTGTATAAATATGTATTTTTAGTCTAAAAATGCAAGGAGGAAGGAAGAAAGAAAGAGAAAAATACAAGTTCATAGTAGAAAAGCCTTGGAAGCATTTGGCCCCTAGGATATAAATTTCTTTCTGATCCTTTAGGACTGACCGGTTCTACCTGATTCTAGATGACATTGCCAGAGCCTTCTGACCTGTGGTCTGAGGCCTGAAAGTGTAGACTCTAAGACCCACCGACTATGACTCTGATTTTAACACGTTTCCATGAGCGTTAGAGTGTGAGAGACACTGGCTCAGAGGCCTTTGTGGGAAAGCAAATTGACCTCGGCACGCACCAAAACTTGGCTATAGCTAGCCAGTTGCTACCAAGAACATTCCTCCAGAGTTCTAGAGTAGAAACTGCCCGGTACTTGAGGTGACAGAGGAACACATTTCCCTTGTTTTGTTTTGTTTTCCTAAAGTCACATCACACACGTTAGCCTGGGTCCCAGAACCCCTGGAGACAGGACAGACATTTTCTGACTTTCTTACTCAAGGCTGCTAAACAGACTTACAAACGCAAACACAGGCAGGAGGCTCTAAACTACCTGAGAGCAAGGGCGTGGTGGTACACACCTTTAATCCCAGCACTCAGGGAGGCAGAGGAAGCATGATCACTGTGAGTTCGAGGCCAGCCTGGTCTACAAAGCAATCTAGACAAGTCAAGGCTACGCAGAGAAACCCTGTCTCGAAAAACAAAAACAAGAAACAAAAAAGCAGCCAGCATCTTTCCTAACCTATGTCTCACCAAACTCGGGACTAGCACACATGTTCAGGTGGACTGGAGCAGAAAGGAAAATGAACGCATCCTCTTAAAGGAACATGCTTTCAGATGTCATTAGTCATAAGCCCTGTAAATGTTGACAATACGTTGTGTACTACACTACAGTGTTCAGGAGTCCCACTCTGTGGCTTTTCTGCCCATGCATATTGTATAGTCTGTTTGCTGTTCTCTTCTGTGACATTAAAAGAATAGTTCATGTGGAGAAACTTTAGCACTTCCCCGCCTGTACTTAGGGTGTTAGCTCACCTGCTTCACGGTTGAAAAGCCTTATTATCACAGTTAGTGTATTTATAAACTGTCTGAAACTAAAGTGTAGGAATAAAACCATTTTCTTGTATTAGGAGAAAAAAAAAAGCAAATCGTGGGCTGGAGGAACGACTTAGTTGAAGAGCACTTGGTTCAACCTCCAGTGCCACACACAGAGGAAGAGGGGAGGGGGGGGCGGGGGAGAAGAGGGAGGAGGAGGAAGAGGAAGAGGGAAAGGAGGAGGAAAGAAGGAAAAGGAGGAGAGACCCAAGCTTGGCAGGATGAAGTTCTGACTTCCCAGCCACGAGCCCTGCCTGACCTAACCAGAGCCTCAAAGACCTCTGCAGGGTGTGTGGCCCCTCATTGGCATTTGCCACTGCCACCTGCGCTGTCTCTCTGTCTGTCCCCACAGCTGTTTAACACACCTACTATCAAGGCCGAAGCTTCTCAGCTCCACACAGAGACCCTCAGGTCCGTCCGCATGCCCCTCCTGCCCCCTCCCCCAGCTTCGGATGACTGAAGACTATCAAGAAGTGTGCTTAGAAAAAACGGCTGAGGGTCAGGGAGATGGTTCCGTTGGGAAACTGCCATTTGTGCAAGCATAAAGACTTGAGTTAAAAGCCCCAATCCATGTAAACAAAGCCAACATGGCAGGGCCTGCTCAGAATCCTGCCCCTGAAGAGGCAGAACCAGGGGGATCCCTGGGCCTCACTGGCTTGCCCACCAGCCTCACTGAACCAGAAGTTCCAGGTAAAAGTGAGAGACCTTGTCTCGGAAAACAAGATGGGAAGCCAATCGTGGTAGCATACCCGACACTCCACAGGCAGGAGCAAGCAGTTCTCCCAGTCTGAGAGCAGGCTGGCCTACATGGCAAGTTCCAGGCCAGCCAGGGTTACATAGTGAGACCCTGTCTCAACAAAACAAAACACAAAAAAAACAAACACAAATCTACCCACAAACAAAATAAGACAGAAGACACCCAAGGTTGATTTCTGGCCTTCACAAATATGCACTTGCATAGACACACACACACACACACACACACACACACACACACAGTGATTCCATTAATTAACTAAGCCATAAGATACTTGGGAGAGATCCCACAACTCTTCCATTATGTGAGATTAGAGCCAGAAAACAATTGCATAGGGATTGAATATAAAATGCCGCCCCACCCCCACCTCTTATATCCCCAGGTGGCAGTGCTATTAGGGAGGTTCTGGAATCTTTAGGAGGTGGCGACTAGCTGGAAAAAGTGGGTCATCGGCGGGGGGGGGGGGGGTAGCGGGGTGCTCCTTGGTGTGTCTTGTCCGATCCCTTCCTGTCTCCTCTCTCTGTTCACTGCTTATCATGATGCAAGCTGTTCTGCCGTGCCTCTCGCCAAGGGACTGATCTCTCAGAAACTGTGAGCCAACATAGCTCTCTCCTCCTTTCTATCATTTATGCCAAGCGTTTTGCCCATAGTAACAAACAGCTAACTCCCCAGCCCTCGATGCACGTCGGATCTGTCCAACCTTTGTCCTTGGGTGTGAGTCTGCTGCTCAGAAGTCACCCAGTATATGCTTATTTTCTTACAGTAACCCAATTAGACTATGACAGTCAGTGAGTTTGTTACCATTTAATATTATTATTGTTTCACTTAATCTTTTTTTGTGTGTGTGTGTGTTCTTAATTTTATTGTTTTTTAATTTTATTGATTTATTCAGATTATAACTCAATTGTTATCCCATCACTTGTATCCTCCCATTCCTAACCTCCCTCACTTAATCTTAATGCATTGTCATACAGCTGTGCTTAGATGAATGCTCATGAAGTCAATATGAGGCTGGAAATCTTAATCTGGTTTATATTGTTATAGGAAAATGCCTGAGACTGGACTCCTGAGGCTGGGTAATTTGTAGAAGTGTGCGCTCGCACGAATGAGGTGTTTTATTTTGTGTGTGTGTGTGTGTGTGTGTGTGTGTGTGTGTGTGTGTGTGTGTGTATGTGCTGGCCCACAGCCTTGGAGTTTTAGAGTTCAAGATGGGATAGCCTCATCTGTCCCGACTTCTGGCTACGTCACATGGTGGACTGTGAGACGCCACGTGCTGAGCGACTCTTTGATGAGACAGGACCCAGGGGGATTCAGGCATCAGGTTTTCTTGGGTACCAACTTTCTCTGGTGAGAACTCATTTGGATCCTGCAAGAGCTCCCTCATTGCCTTCAGAGGGTCACACCTCCATGGCCGCTCATCTCCCACTAGACCACAAGGCCTCTCATCGTTTGCACAGTGGGGAAAGCTTCTGTCACAGAACTTTGGGTGTCACACACAGCTATGTCCAAACAGGGCCATGCCTGCCTCTCACCACAGACTGTTTCTAGGGAAGAGCGAGGCCAGTGGATGTGGACTAAATGCCCACGCCCTGGGAGCAGCTGCTCAGTCAGGAGGGTTTATGAATCTAGTATGCCAGAATCCTGCAATTAATACAGGCAGGATAACTCAGTGTTGTGAACACCCAGAGCCCCTCATCTGGGCCAATGTACCCCTAGAAATATGAGGGTTTGCAGCTATAGGCTTAGCAGGAACAGGAGAGGCTAAAGACTGCTTGATGCAAGAACACAAAAGCAAATATGGAAGTCGTGTCCAAGTGTTCAGATTCCCCCCCCCCCCCGGAAAGAAGAGAAAGTCATAGGGAAAACACATGGCTGGGTCAGTGCAGTGCATGCGATGCTGAACTCCTGAAGAGAAAGGCTCAAAAAGAAAACCTCGTGTGCTGCTAAGCCCTGCTCTTAAGATGAATTCTTTTTTAGTATTCTCTACTCTCAGCTGTGTGTCTGATGACTATCAAAATGAAAAAAAGGCCACTGGGATCAAGAAGAGGAGTTAAATTCTGCCTGCTGGACACCTTGGCAAGAACTTGCCAGATGTGGAGATGCCAATTCAAAATACATCTGGGGCTGGGCTCTATGGTAAAGACTTTACTTGGCCTGCGCAAGACTCTGGATTTGATCCCCAGCACAACAAGCAACCACTCACAGGTCAGGCGGGGCTTCCTCTCTTCCCAGGGACTTTTCTCAAGGTTCCACTCACAGTCAGACGCGCCACTAGATTTCATCTGAAGCCAAAGTACATGGCCTCTGCTCTACACCTTCAACTTATTTCTTCACCATAGGGCTTAAGGCAAGCCAGGCCTCCCAGAGTCCTCCTTGGACGCGTAGAAGCCCTTCAGCCACTTACCTGAGCTGCCTAGGATGCACATTATCTGTCCACTTTCCATGTACAAGGAGACATCTTTGAGAATTTTCCTGTCCCACCGCTGCTGGCATGATTTGATGTTCCACCAGGGCCCGACACGGTTGCTTTAAAGTAAATCCCACAATGGCAAAGGCAGAGTTGACTCCTGGAAGAGGGTCAGACCCCTGTCCCCCAGCCCTCAGCCTAGCTCTACTCCATCCCTGTCGCTCCTGGAGAGGTTGGCAGTTCTAATTCAGCCTCCGAGGTCCACCCTGCAGTCCTTGGAGGTGTAGTGACTGTGGACTGGCTGCCACGTACTGGCTGCTCTGAACGCTGGCTCTGGCTGGCTGTAAGATGGTAACGTGCACACTGTTTGTTCTCGAGGGGAACCCTTTATTCCTTCAACGGGCTTCATTTTACCTTGTGCCCCCAGCGCTCTCACTTTCCAAGCCCTCTCCATTTACACAGGACAGTTGCTAGACAAGTCAAGGAAGCGGTGTAGGAAAAATTGGTAGGAAGCAGCAGCAAGCAGCGTCAGACAGGGCATGTTTTAGTGCCGAGGAGGCCCAGCCCTGGGCAGAGGGAGGAGCTACTCACTGTTGCTGCTAACTGCCTGCTGGCAGCCTTGCCAACTTCTACCTTGCTCTGCTAGACAGGCAGCCCAAAACCCCCAGGCCCACCCACCCATTTAGTGGGAAAAGGCAGCAGAGAGTGTAGGGAGCCTAGCTTTCCACTGTGGGGTCCCCTTACCTGACGCTGAAGGACACGTGCAGGACACCTAGACTGTGGCGAGCCTCCGAGTCCATGACAGAGGTTTCCTCCAGGGAACTCTGGGACCCTCTGTTGATGTGAGGTCCTCCGGCTGCCTCTGGACTCAGAAAGGGCAGCTCGCTCATGGCCAGCAGGAAACAAGTGCAAGTGAATTTTCTAGTGGCCTGTCCACCTCCAGAGTAGCTTCAACTGAGGAGCCAGTGGGAGTTCCCTGTCTGACCCTACCCAGCCCTGGAATCCCTCGTGAAACAGCAGCTCACCAGTTTGGTCATTGATGCCATTATCTGATGTACCTTTAGCCAGCGCGTTCTTATCTCGACAGCAGGCAGGACACACCGTGTTTGTAGGAGGGCTTGCCAGAAAGGAATGCTGGGAGAAAGGCTTGCGCGGAGGAGGAGGGCTCTGCTGGCCCAGCTCTAAGGAGCAAAGAGAGAGAGAGAGAGCACGGGTCTGGCCAGCAGCAGGGAAGACCTCAGGAGCCACAAACATGGCTGAAAAGACCCCAGAGGAGACCGGGCTGTGGAATGGGACTGTACTTCAGGATGCTTCTGTGAGTAAGGCTCGCCACCATGGTCCTGGGCTGGAGGCAGGGTGAAACTGGCCTTTCTTTGCTACCATAGGAGCTTTGGTCCTAATTCACCTCAAGTAGAATGGAAATGGGGTAGCAGGGGCCTGTCTCCCTATTGTTGGCAGGATGAGGGGAGCAGGTTCAGGAGCCAGGGGACCTCTGAGGTCACTTCCCACCCGGCATGCTCTTGGAGGAAGGTGATGCTCTTGTGGGTGATTGCGGTTGATATCAAGGTGACATTCCGTCACAGAAACTCTCACATACAGAAAATCCAGGGCTTTTCTGTCAGGCCAAGAACCTCAGTGGGAGTCAAGAAACAGAGTTGAGATAATGACAAGATGGCATTCATGGCGGCGTCAGAGTTTCGTGCTTGTAATTTTTGGATCTGGGAGAGAGCTGGAGTGAGCAGGCAGCAGCAGGTGGCCAGGATGTGGAGGTCCAAGGCCTCATCTAACTAGAGAAAGGTTTGCTTGATAAACGGCCTCGGTTTGGAGTTGTGCTTTGAAGTAGAAGGTGATATTGGAAGACAGAGCGAAAAGGTCCCACCCCCATCTTCCACATCCCGCCCACTTTTCTAGAGAGAAAGACAAGAATGAGATGTCCACGTCCAATAGGGAAGCCAAGGACGCTGTTCCAGGAGAGACAGTTGCCTGGAATTGACCAATCCAGGCATTTCTATCTAGCCAATTCTACTACCATGGCAATAGCCAAGTCTGCTGCCTGAATTCCCCATGAGCCAGACACTCGTGGGGAAACAGCTCCTACTATGTCTGTCCTTGGAATTTTGATGCTCACTTCCTGAACTATCAGAATCCTTTATCCACAAGTGTGCCCAGGTCCTGCCGCTTACAAGTTCCTCCTCTGCAGTCCTGCGCATGGTGCCCTGTGACGGCCTGCCAACTGCCAACTGTGGGGCTTGGGGCAAAAAAGCAATGAGGCTGACATGCCCTCTGCCTGCATACTTAGCTGCCAGTCAAGCTAAAAAAAGTTCAACGGTTTCCACCCTCTCATCTAGCATGGAAATTAGGAAAACTGAGTGTTTCTTGAGTAGCTGGCTTCTGGCTCGCACATGTCCACCCCCTTCTCTGCCCACCCAGCATTTAGCTCTATGAAGAACTCAGACAGGGCCACACCTTCTTCCCACTCACATTTTAGTCAGGCCTTCTGCACACAGCAGCTCCGCTAGCCTCTGAGCACTCCCTGAAGGGACACTGCCCACACTCAGAAAGATGGCCTGGGAGGAGGAATGGTGTCAGCGCGATTTATACAGGGAGTTCTGGCGTTGAGTACCAGGGCAGCAGGGCCTATGGTCCACAAACTCCTCACCATCACCACAGGAGCAGGGATAGGAAAGCCTGGGCCCTCAGCAGAGACAGGTGGGATCAGCTCTGGAGATGTTGGCAGAGGAACAGGCGTGTGCCTTGGGCTAGAGACTTCCTTACCCTTTCTGCCCCTGCCAGCCACAGTCGTTTGCACACTTCTCCGTGTGTGTGTGTGTGTGTGTGTGTGTGTGTGTGTGTGTGCGCGCGCGCGTGCGCGCACGCCTCAACGTTTCCCCATTTATCTGTGCATCTGACTCAGAAGTTAATACAAGGAGACATTACACTGTAGCCCAGCAGGAGCAGAGCTGGTTACCTACAAATAAATCCGCTTTTGATTTTTAGGGTGTCACCTGTCACAAATTCAAATGATGTTCTGACAGTCGTGCTGATTAAAGTGTCAGCTGAATAGATATTTAAGTATTTGAAAAATAGAGAGAGTTTGTCAAAACCTCAGAAGAGTCTAACAAATCCTTCCTGGGTGCCAAGGAAAATATTTTAAAATGGAACAGAAGTCGTCCACAAGCCAGACATGATTCCCAGCCCCCCCATCACCCCCCCTCCAGAAGCTGAGTTGTCTGTGTGGCTTCTGGAAAGCCAGTCTCTCCCCAGTGGCCAGGGTTGGTGGGCTTAAGCGAGCCAGAGTGGCCAACTGGGCACTTTTCAATGCCATCGCTGTCTTCCACTGGGTCCTCTCTGTCCCTGGAAACCCTAGGGTCTTCACACCTCTCAAGCCACATTAGCACAATAACCCGAGAGCTCACCAAAGACACACCAGGCACAAAATATCCAGCTCGCCTCCCACAGCAGCCCCCACCCCACCCTCAAACCAACAGAAACTTTGCACCGGTACAAACTTCTGCCAAGTTATTCCTATCTGATGCAAATTACCTAAGATCTCTCCTGAGGATAATTGTTTTGAAAATCCTGGGGTGGGGGATGTGGCTCTCAGGACAGTGCTTGGCCTAGCAAGCTTATGCCATGGATTGGATTCCCAACACACACACACACACACACACACACACACACACACACACACACACACACATATACACACATGGCATCCCAAATGTATCCCTACTTCAGAGAGCAGAATCCTATTACTAGGAGTGAAAGCAGCAGGGGAGGGCATGGTGGGAGGTCAGATCCTGGCCCTCAAAATGAGATGGAAAACATAACTCCTAGTGTTCTAAAGCACTGTGGGTGACCATAGTCTACACCATTGTGATAAGTAGATAGATAGATAGATGGATGGATGGATAGATAGATAGATAGATAGATAGATAGATAGATAGACAGATAAAGAGAATGGGGCTGGAGAGGTGGCTCAGATGTTGAAAGTACTTGCTGCTCTCCCAGAGTGGCCAGGTTTGGTTCCCATCACGCACAGGATGGTTCACAACCATCCTCTTTTGACCTCTGAGGGTACCAGGCACATGTGTAGAGCACATACACGCATGCAGGCAAACACTCATACACACAAAATAAAATAAAAGTTTTAATTTCAGAACAAAAGACCAGAAGAGAAGAATTTGATGGTTTCCAACACAAAGAAATGGGAAGTGGTGAAAAGAGGTGGAGGCGTTGAATGCCCCACTTGACCATTACACGTTACATACATGTATCAAATGATCACACTGGAAACAGCAATATATGTCCACTTCGACAATAACGGCAACATCATAGTCACTGTAGCGATGGATACTGGTGATGACAATAATAATGTGGGGGCTTCCTCTGAAATGTCCCCGAAGGATTCCCAAGACATTCATGGCACAAAATTCCTTATCGCCATAAGATAGAACTTTCTTTGGGGTGACATCTTCGGATACCCAGGGTCAGCTTGCTCTTGACTGTCTCTTTATCATGACTTGCCTGTTTGGCATGAGGTGATAAATACAGAAAGTGAAAATCAAAGCTCAAAGGATTACCTTGTACAGACCCATGCAGACCCTGTGCTTGCTGTTTCAGTCTCTGTGAGTTCCTGTGAGCTTTGCTCTGTTGTTAAAAAATAAAAGAACGTAGCTGGGCGTGGTGGTGCACACCTTTAATCCCAGCCCTTGAGAGACAGAGGCTGGCGGATCGTTGTGAATCAGAGGCCAGCCTGCTCTACAAAGTACGTCCAGGACAGCCATAGCTACATAGAGAAACCTGTCTCAAAACACCAAAACAAACAAAACAAACAAATAGGGGCTGGAGAGATGGCTCAGATGTTAAAAGCCCTGACTGTTCTTCCAGTCCTGAGGTCCTGAGTTCAATTCCCAGCAACCACATCGTGGCTCGCAACCATCTACAATGTGATCTGATGCCCACTTCTGGCACGCAGGCATAACACTGTTTACATAATAAATAAATAAATCTTTTTTAAAATTAAAAAAACAAGTAAATGAATGAACGTCAATGGGCGGGGGGTTGGGGGGGGGAATCAAGGGTTTCCTGGTTTCCAGTTCAGTCTTCCCACTGGAGTCTGAGTATCATTTGTCTTAAGCCTGACGCTGAGGGTCTCTGAGGCTAGGGCTGTTCTGGAGAAGCTCGGGGCCGCCCTCATTAACGCTCCCATTTTTCTCAGAGTGCTGAGGTACTGCCTGCATGAGGCCACCTCCTGTCAGTGTGGGATGCTGACCACATTGCCAGCAGCTGCCTGGGCCTCTGAGGTTCCCCTCCTGTCTTCTATGCCCTCAGTTGCCGCGGAAGGGGCACCTCACCTGTCGTGTCTCCCAGCAGGGCCTCCAGGACAGCTTGTTCTCCTCTGAAAGTGACAACAGCCTGTACTTCACCTACGGTGGCCGGTCTAATACTCTGGAGGTCAGAGATCTCACCTATGAGGTAGGGCCACAGGCCTGGGTTGAGGGGTGAAGAGTGGACAAGTAATGTTCAGGGGAAGGGAGGGTGAACCGACCCTATGGGTCCCCTAAGGCCAAGGATAAAATTCTGTCTACCCTGGGTGCTAACCCCACCTGCAGCTTCTAGAGGTGTGGAAAGGGATGGGGGCCCTTGTGGAGATGTTGAGGTTCACTGTGCAGGCCTGTGGGGAATGTCTCTGGAACCCACAACTTTAAAATTTGAAATCACTCTAAACATATATGTATGTGTGTGTGCATGTGTGTGCTTATCGTATCTATAAAATATATGTGTGTGTTTATATATATAAACATATATGATATAGCTAATATATATGATATATACTTTATATGTATAAATAATATACATATATATTTATATAAATAGATACATAGATAGATGATAGATATCAAAGGGGCTTGGGGGATGGCTCACTCAAGCAAGTGCCTGAAGTACTAGCCTGAGAGCCTGAGCTCAGACCTCCACAGCCCGCAGATGACAATCTGGCCTGGGCGGCACATGTCTGTGTTCCTAGAACCAGTGCATCCCAGTGCATCCCAGTGCATCCCAGTGCATCCATAGACCTCGTTCCACCTGGGCAAATCAGCGAGTCCCAGGTGCAGCAATAGACCAGGTCTCAGAAGTAAGGTAGTTAAGAGGTGCCATTCACCTCTGGCCTCCACACACCTATGTGCAAGGTGCCTTTTTATCCACGTGTGTATGTAGATATCTGTAGAAGGCACACATACCAAAACACAGTGTTTCCACATACCCCTTGGCCTGCCTTGAAGTCAACAGCTTGCAAACTACATGGTAATTATCAAAACCAAGAAATTTAGCATGCCTTTAACTAAATGACAGTTTATTGATATTTCATCTATTTACATCTATCTACTTATCTATCTATCTATCTATTGTCCATCTGTCTGTCCATCTATGCATCTATCTGTTGTCCATCTGTCTGTCTATCCATGCATCTATCTATCTATCTATCTATCTACCTACCTACCTACCTGCCTGCCTATGGTCTATTTTTTTTTTTTTTATAAAATATGGTGTCCTTTTGCTGATAAAACAACCAGAATGCATGTAACATGTATATAATTCCTGATTGTGTCATGGCTCTTTTTGCTACAGGTAGTTTATTGTATATATGTGTAACAATATAAATGTATATGTAAAAAATAAAAAATGTTTAAAAAAAATACCCCTTCCCAAAATAAACAACTTGGAAACAAAAAGCAAACAAACAAAAAAATCCAGAATGCAAAGGCAACGGTGAGGGTCTCAGGGTTGCCCTTGTCAGAAGTCAGAAGTTCTTTTCCCTCCACTTCCCTCTCCCCTGCCCCCCTCCCCCTCCCCCTCTCCCTCTCTCCCCCTCCCCCTCCCCCACAGGGGTAGACCACCTGCTGCCCAAATGGGATGATGAGCTTCAGGGTCAGAGCTGGCCTTCTTGTGGTTGTGGGTTAAACAGAGGCATGAGCTACTTTGTAGCCTTTCTCTGCGCTGCAGTGAGTAGTTACTCTGAGTAATTTCTTAATAGCTTTGCGCCTGGTCAGTACAGGACCCATGCCGTATGTTTGCAATTAACAGTAGATGTGATGACGTTGTTGTAAAGTGATCATGGTAACACCTTGCAGGTGGTAAACACTTGCTGTCTTCTGGTCCCCCTTAGCTCTAGACTTGAACGGGATGGTGGGGATCTCACTGTCACGTTCGGTCAGCAGCCGGGTGTCTCCTGTGAAAGGAGTGATACAAAACACAGGAGAGCCGTGCAGAAGCTGCTATGGCTCTGTGAGCCGTTCAGCTTCCCAAGGACCCGCTAACGTCTCCCCACAGGTGGACATGGCCTCTCAGGTGCCTTGGTTTGAGCAACTGGCTCAGTTCAAGTTACCGTGGTGCTCTCGCAGCAGCCAAGACTCCTGCCGTCTGGGCATCCGGAATCTGAGCTTCAGAGTGAGGAGTGGGCAGATGCTGGCTATCATCGGGAGCGCAGGTACCAAGAGAAGCAGTCGTGGGGCGGTGGCTTTTCTCCTCTGGGATACAGGCTAGCCGTCAGTCACGGACTCTGCTTGCAGAACTCTGAACTCTGAGTAATATGGCAGAGTGGCTGGGAGCACAGGTTCTGGGTCAGATGAGCCTGGGTTCAAATGTCACCTCCCGTATCCACTAACTCCCAGATGTTGCTGCCATTGTGACCTCAGTGTGGCCCCTTGTGCACCTGGAGCTGCAGCCACCGCAGTTCTTTCTGCAGCCTGCAGCTCCCACTGGACTAAGACAATACCCAAGCAACCTCAGAACATGGTGTTCTTTTCAGAGACTCCCCGGACCACAGGTGCTGGCTCAGGTCGTTCCTCCACAGGCAGAGTCAGGTCATGGTCAGACAATGACTCGGCAGGGCCCCGCCACCACTGCCCCCCTCCACAGTCCTGCCATAACCTTCAGCCAGCTGCAAAAAAGCCAGATCCGCGCAGTGTCATAAGCCATCACTGTCATGGGTCCAATCGGAAACTGCAGAACCTTGCAGTACGAGAGGGGCTCAGAGAACAGTTTGTTTTTCTTATTGGATTCTGCCTTATGCCCTTCCTGTCTGGAAGCATTTTTAGGAAGAAGATTTTTCAAATCATCTAGTCTTCCAGACTTCTCGAGTGCTCTTTGTGAATACGTGCATGTGTACACACACACACACACACACACACACACACACACACACACACACACACACACACACATTCATTTGGCAGGTGAGAACACTAAATCCAAATAAGCCGAGTGAGTCTGTCTCCCAAGGACATAAACTTAACCAACAGTAGATCTTGCCCTCCGCCCTGATTCTTCCTGGGACTCCTTTACACAGTATTAGAGGGCGTACTTTATACCTTTTAATTAATCATTTCCAGAAGGAAAGCTTGCTCAACACTTTGAACATCTGTTCCAAACTTTTACTTTCTTGTGATAGAGTTGTTTGCTGTCTAACCAAAGATCAAATAAGCTACAATATGTAAACGCACTTTGTAACTGAGACAACACGCACACTCATTCAGTCCTTTTTCACTCTGGCCCTGACCTGTGATTCTGAGCTAAACAAGCAAAGGGTATTTTGACTTCTAATGTGTGGTAGCTTTTCTTGTTGTGTTTATCTTTTTTGGGGGGGGGGGTCATCCAGGAGACACACAGGCCATTACTCAGTCATGATGGTGACCATTTGGTCCGTATGGCTCTCTAGCCAGCAGCAGCCCTGAGTTTTAATTAGGAAAGTGAATTTCAGAAAGGCTGAGCAGGATTCATAGTCAGTAATGTCCAGGGCTCAATTTTGCTTGGCTTCAAGATTCCTTGACTGAAATTGTTGAGTCTTTCTTAGAAGGATGTAGTCACTATACCTCCTCGATGTTAATGACTTTCACTAGTATCACACGGAGGGAAGATGAATATGTCTACTAGCCATAATAATATTTTTTAAAAAATATTCTAAATTATCAGCTCCAAGCACCCGGCTTGTTCTGTAGAATCAGCCATACGAAAGGATTCTCCAATGAATGAAGTTATTGCTGAGGGGATGGCAGCCAAATCACAAGACTCCTGAGCCGTGGCTCTCAGCGTTTGCCCAAGTGCACCAGGCACGCTCTGCCGGAAAGGCTGCCTCTGTCTTTTGCCACAGTTTTGCTTAGGAAATAGTGATCTTCCTGCCCTCTGCCTGGGGAATCCTGGCACAGTCCCCTTTCACTGCCAGACTCAGTGTTAGGCTGAACAGGGAGCAGAGCTGAACCTCCCTCTCTGGCACCTCTTGGGGATACGTTGTTCAGCCTAACTCTGCAGGAAGCATCCCACGCTGGCAGGAGGCAGGGTTTCTCTGTGTAGCCCTGACCATACTGGAACTCAACTCACTCTGTAGACCAGGCTAGCCTCGAACTCAAAGGTTCTGCCTGCCTCTGCCTCCCAAGTGCTGAGGTTAAAGGTATCTGCCACCCACTGCTTGGCTAGGTTGTAGTTTTGAATTCTTCAAAGCCTGTTTGGAGACAAATGACGAATGATGAGGCGATGCCAAGGTATTGTCAGCCAAAAAACAGCTACACTTTGTAGTATAATTAGACCCAGCCTTGCTTGGGAGATTAGCCACTTGTTAGCTAGAGAGTGCTCCAGGCGCAGAAGCAGGCTTCTTCCAGTCAGGACTCCAACCTTTTCCTGTCTGAAACCTCATTCTCCTGTCTCCTCATCACTCAAGTTGGTTATGGAAGAAAAGCCTGAAGGTGCACCTGCTGCGACCTCCCACCCAGATCTAGTAACAGTGCCGGGTTCCCTGGAGCTTGGTCGCTTCTGTAGAGCCCTCTGGGTTGGAGGGTGGTTGGGTAGGATTAGCTGGCAGGCTGCCCCCCTCCTCCCCCCCACCCCCCCCACCCCCGGCAGAAACTCTGCCCTCAGGGTCGTCTCTGACTTTGCAGACTGTGGGAGAGCCTCGCTGCTAGATGTCATCACAGGCAGAGACCATGGTGGCAAGATGAAATCGGGGCAAATCTGGATAAACGGGCAACCCAGCACGCGCCAGCTGATGAGGAAGTGTGTGGCGCATGTGCGCCAGCACGACCAGCTGCTCCCCAACCTGACTGTCAGAGAGACCCTGGCTTTCGTCGCCCAGATACGCCTGCCCAGGACCTTCTCTCAAGCCCAGCGTGACAAAAGGGTAACCAGTTGTCTGGGTGGTGATCCCCGCCCGGTGTTGGAGAGTTTCCAACCCACCCTAACCAGCCCACCCTAAATGCCAATGCCCATGGGTTCCCGGACCTTGTCAAGTGGGTGACAAGTGTGTGATTATTTGTGTCAGGGTTTTCTGGTGCTTCATATGAGAGGGGAGCCAACTATCTGGAACCCAGTCTGGTACCTAATCCAGGGCAAATCTACTCAGACCCTGGGGACATAACAGGGCGGGGGGCGGGGCAAATACTGCTGCAGGGAAATAGCGCAGGAGACACCCTCCTGTGCGTTAAGGAGTTTGTGCAGCCCCTGGAAACCCTGTCGTCCTCAGGTGGAGGATGTGATTGCGGAGCTTCGGCTGCGCCAGTGTGCCAACACCCGCGTGGGCAACATATATGTGCGTGGGGTGTCCGGGGGCGAGCGCCGGAGAGTGAGCATCGGGGTGCAACTTCTGTGGAACCCAGGTGAGGGCTGGGAACCTGAGGGGGTGAGGCCCTGAGCCTGCACTCTGCCCCGGCAATGTGGTCATCGGGCTCCCTGTGCGGTGTCCCCAGGAATCCTCATCCTGGACGAACCCACTTCCGGCCTAGACAGCTTCACCGCCCACAACCTGGTGAGAACCTTGTCCCGCCTGGCCAAAGGCAACAGGCTGGTGCTCATCTCCCTCCACCAGCCTCGCTCTGACATCTTCAGGCTGTTTGACCTGGTCCTTCTGATGACATCTGGCACCCCGATCTACCTGGGGGCTGCGCAGCACATGGTGCAGTACTTTACATCAATTGGCTACCCTTGTCCTCGCTACAGCAACCCTGCTGACTTCTACGGTGAGTGAGCTAAGGCCCGTGGCCTGTAACCTGAGGCGCAGCCATTTACTGACACCACCCTCCCCCTGCCTAACAAAACCAAAAACAAGCACAAAATACTTACTGGAAAAGATCTAGGGGGAGACACCATTCTGCTCGCCTCGGATGAGCATCCGAAGTGGGAACCTGGTCAGTTTGGCAGGGACAAATGCAAGGCGTGGGTGGGTACCACAACCTTCCACCACAAGTTGCCCCTCTGTGCAGGACAGGTTAGGGAGGGGTAGGAGTTTGCAGATGGAGTGGAGTAGGGGCACATAAGCCTGAGGCCTTGGATCTGTTTGTACAATTGTGGTCTTTATGCAGACTATAGGAAACTCTCTCTCTCTCCCTCCCTCCCTCCCTCTCTCTCTCTCTCTCTCTCTCTCTCTCTCTCTCTCTCTCTGTGTGTGTGTGTGTGTGTGTGTGTATGTGTGTGGTGTGGGGTGAGGGGGTGGTGGTGTAGGGAGGTGTCTGTGTGTGTGTGTGTGTGTGTGTGTGTGTGTGTGTGTGTGTTTATATATATATGCCCTTGTGCTCCACCAGGGGAGGCAGTGCAGGGCCAGCGAGTCTCTGACCATAGACTGCTTGATTGGTCACTGACTTACCTTTCCCTGGGGTCCCAGGTTCTTAAATCACACCAAGGACACCATGAACCACTTTATTCATGGGGAGCAGTGGCCTTTTCTGGACACTTGCTTGTTTAAAAAACAAAAACCCAAGAGTGCTGAGGAATAGCCTGGGTGCTGAACAAGTAGCTAGTTGTGCCAGAGCCTAGGAAAGTGGCAGCTGTAGGCAGTCCCCTAGGTACCCAGGAACCCCAAGTTCTTCCTAGGATGGCAAAGGGCTAGCCTTCATGGTGTCTCCTGTCAGATGCGCTGATCCCGCCCTGGCCTATTGTGCTCCAGGACAGCTGTAGGAGCAGAACCAGAGTTCCCATAGGTGTGCCCGACCCTCAGCCTTGACTCTGTGCCGTGCCATCCACTGTCATGGCAGCATCCTCAGATATCCAGGAGAAAAGGCCATTTCCCTGGCTCACTCCCCTGCCCTGTGAACTCACGCCCTCGATGAACTCCCACAGAGGTCACCTTTCCTCCCCGCGCTCAGGCTGCCATCCTGACTTCCGGGCCATGTGTCACGCTCTGGGCAGTGTCCTCAGATAAAGGGGCAGAGGACAGCTTCCAACCTGGCTGCCAGGGAAAGTTTGAAGTAAGCCTGGGAGGCTGGCCAAAACCAAGTGACTAGGGCTGACTTGAAGCCTTTTGTCTGTCTGTCTTTCTTTCTTTCTTTCTTTCTTTCTTTTTTTCTTTCTTTCTTTCTTCTTATTATTTGGAGAAAGTAGGGACAAGGTTCTTGTCTATTAGCCTTGAGGCAGGAGCTGCTCACAGGGGGCCCAGGGTACCCAGCACATGTGACATTTGAGCTATAGCTAGCACAGAGAAAACCTATGTGGTTCATAGGGTCCCTCCCACAAGAGATCTTTCCTTGTGCAATGAAAACAGAGGCTGCCTGGTAAAGAGGGGACCACAGCTGTGCATGGTCCTGGAGTCTCCAGGGGATAGCCTGTGACAAGTGGACCTTGTTCTTTCTGGCATTGAAGGAGCACTGGGTATTGGGGCGGAAGGAGGTGACAGAATCCCGTGAGAGGAGGGCTGCAGAGTGGGACAGTCAAATGCAGGGTGGCATCTTCTCAGATTCAGAAGGTAGCTCCCCAACTGGGTAGGCTGTCCCAGACTCCCCTGGGGGCAAAGTTTAGCATGGGCCGTAGGCTAGTCCCCAGCACCCTGGCCACTTGAGAGGCCAAATTATGAATTCACAATAACAGCTGGAGTTAGAGCCAGGATCTACCTGTGAGGAGGTATCTATCCCTGAAGGCGCCTGTACACTCTAGGGATGTCCTGATGCGTCTTGGGGTGTGTTAGAGCTGGAGCCTCTACTATTGGCCATTTCCTGATCTACGGCTTACCCAAGGTATCTGCATGTCTGGTCAAGTCAGGCAGAGCCAGGGACCAGGTCTCTGCCTCTCTGCTTTGACCACTGTATCACAGTTCCTTCTCGGAGGGTGGGGCGAGCTCCAGTGACCACCAGGCTGCCCATGACCCTGCATCTTCTCCTTACAGTGGACTTGACTAGCATTGACAGGCGCAGCAAAGAACAGGAAGTGGCCACCATGGAGAAGGCTCAGTCACTTGCAGCCTTGTTTCTAGAAAAAGTGCAAGGCTTTGATGACTTCCTGTGGAAAGCAGAGGCAAAGGAGTGTGACACTGGCACTGGCACCTATGTGGTCAGGTACAGTGGGAACTGTGCAGATACTGCCAGAGTGGGAAGGCCCTGTGGTGCCCCCTCCCTGACCCCAGGCTGACCACATACTCTTTCCTAACAGCCAGACCCTCACACAGTTCCCTGACTGTGCAACTGCTGCTGCTGAGTTGCCCGGGATAATACAGCAGTTTACCACCCTGATCCGGTAATATTCTCTCTCTGTCTCTGTCTCTGTCTCTGTCGCTGTCTCTGTCTCTCTTTCTGTCTCTCTCTCTCTCTCTGTGTCTCTCTCTCTGTCCTCCATCCCTTCCCATGCCTCTGAGTATCAAAGCAAAGCATTCCTATCCAAGGGGAATTTAAGTGAAGGAGCAAGCGGTGAAATTGTTTGAAAGCCAGCATCAGCAGGACCAGCCTAGCCCTCCTGTGTCACAGAGAGCTCCTGGTACCCTGACTCTCTAAACTATAAAACTGTATTAGTGGCAGCGATCATGGAAAGAGCCGTGTAAGAAGCTCAGAGCTGGGAAGGGTAGAGGCTCTACCGTTCCGTGCTCAGTGAGAGCTAGCTGCACCTGTCGCACTCTGTCTTCCTGGGTCTGCACAAACACAGACCTGGACCAGGCTCTCTGTACTGTTCCGTAACCTGCTCTTCAAACTAAGGGTCACACTCCTGCCTCCTTTCTGATTAGAGCCCTCTGGCTTAGTCATTTTTTTGTTTACTTCAGTCCATTTGCATGGTCCTTATTTGGGGGTTTTCACCATTATAAGACACACTGTGCCAGCACTTGGGAGGCAGAGGCAGGTGGATTGCTGTGAGTTGAAGGCCAGCCTGATCTACAAAGCGAGTCCAGGACAGTCAAAGCTACACAGAGAGACCCTGTCTTGAAAAAAAAAAAAAAAGAGAAAAGACACACTATGGCCAACATCTTTATGACATGCTTGATTTTCCCTGTAAGTAACATCATTACGGATGATGAAAAGCGATCATTTGCTGCGTGTTGTGGTGCATGCCTGAAACGCCAGTCCTGGGGAAGAGATGAGCCAAGACGAGCCCTCATGTTCAATGCCACCCTGAGCTATATAACTACAGACCCTGACCCCCCAAAAAAACAAGAAAGATACCTCCCAAATAAGAATCATATACTCAGCCCCAACTTTTGTTACTCAGTTGTCATGGACCACACTCCACATTTTACACGTAAGGAAATAAGGCTTTGCTGATGATGACATGCCTAAGTTTTGTAGGTTGTTCCTTTGACACCTTTTTTTTTTTTCTCCAAGTCGTCAAATCTCCAATGATTTCCGGGACCTGCCTACCCTGCTCATCCACGGGGCGGAAGCCTGCCTGATGTCTCTCATCATTGGCTTCCTCTACTATGGCCACGATGCCAAGCAGCTCTCATTCATGGACATGTCAGCTCTTCTCTTCATGATAGGAGCTCTCGTCCCTTTCAACGTCATTCTGGATGTCGTCTCCAAGTGTGAGTGTCACCCTCTCTCCTCCCCAGACTGTGCCGCAGCAGGTCACGGGAGGAGCCCAGCACTTGTCTGAGGCTAAACACTATGGTTCTCCCAGCACTTTGGGACAATGGCTTTATGGGACCACCTCATCCAGACTGTGTAATGATCGCAGTGATCATTTTAAAAGTTTGCACTCTGATACTAGCATGCGACAAAAAAAAAGCAAATCATGATGTCTTGGCTGTTCCCATCCAAGCAGGATTTATGCTTGGCGGTGACTTGTTGCAATAATACCTGGAGATCCCCAGATTCCCAACACCTGGAGCAGAATGACGTCACCATGCCTGTAATTTTAAAAAGCATATGAACGATTTAGAAAGTAGAACTACTCCCCAGCCCCCCACCCCCGGGGACCCCCCAGTGCTGGGCATTGAACCCATAGCCTTGTGCATGCTGGGCAGGCGTTCTGCCACTGTGTAACCCACCCAGCTTTATATCACCGCTTTCAGCAGTGTTACGAGAGACGCAGCATCAGTAACACCATAGATGACTTTCAGACATTCATTGCTCTCCCTTCCCCTGTCTTTAGGTCACTCGGAGAGGTCGATGCTGTACTATGAGCTGGAAGATGGGCTGTACACTGCTGGGCCATATTTCTTTGCCAAGGTCAGAGTTTGAGAGCAAGTGCATGGTACAAGGCATGGTACAGGCACTGTGGGAAGAAAGGGTTGTGCTGAAACACCCAGCCATGAGTTACCTGTGGCTTGTATCTAGAAGAGTTTCGGAGACTTGCTAGTCATCAGACTGTCCCCAGAAAGGCTGGGGCTGTGCAGAATAAATGATACTTTATTGGGCAGCCAGTCCCAAGAGAGGAAAAGGCGGGCGGTGTTTCCGGGAAGTTGTAAGACTCTCATAAAGCCACACAGGGGCTGAGCAGGAAGTGGGGGCATCAACCCGGCTCTTAGCAGAGCATATGCCAGCTGCCTCCATAGAGCACAGCTCCAGAACGTTCCTGCAGCGGAGACCCGGAGAGAGGTCAGGTTCTGAGTCTTCCCTGCCACCCCCTCACGGTGAAGGGACATTCGGATAATAGTAATGCAGGCATCGGTGCCATATCCTAGCGAGGGGCTGTGCTTTGCAGATCCTAGGCGAGCTGCCCGAGCACTGTGCCTACGTGATCATCTATGGGATGCCCATCTACTGGCTGACCAACCTGCGGCCGGTGCCCGAGCTCTTCCTTCTTCACTTCCTGCTTGTGTGGCTGGTGGTGTTCTGCTGCAGGACCATGGCGCTGGCTGCCTCCGCCATGCTGCCTACGTTCCATATGTCCTCCTTCATCTGCAATGCCCTCTACAACTCCTACTACCTCACCGCTGGCTTCATGATCAACCTGGACAACCTGTGGATAGGTGAGGCTTGCTCCCCTTTGCTCAGATGAGCGTCTGTGGGACCCTGTGGCTGGTTAAGTCTTCGTCTACTGGTGGAAGGTCACTAAGGTTTCTCTCAATGCCTCTGCTGGCTACACAGTGGGCTATGGGATGGATGGCACTTCCTCAAAGCCGTCACAAGCACTCAGAAGTCACCCTGACTCCCTCCCTCACCACATTCACCAGTGAGCCAGGCCTGAAATAGCCCTGTGGTTTTATCCCAGCCTTCACCCTCATCACTGAGCCCTGGACCACCATAATAGTCTGGCCTCTCAATGTCCACCTATGCAGAGTGAGCTTTCTGGGGGACACGCTCCTGTTCCTCTTTTGTTCAAAGTCTCTCAGAGATGCTAGTTCCTGATGTCCCCCCTCTCCCCCCCGCAACTCACCCCAACTCTTGTAAAGCCTCCAGCACCGCTACCTTCTCACTGTGGACCCCATGGGGCCACTTTCTGCATTCACCATTGCCCGGCCTCACTACTATCTCCTCAGCCAGCCTTTGATGACATCTGAGCAGGGCTTGCAGCTTCCTCCTCTCCTGGCAGATGCTCCCCAGGGTCAGGACTCTTCTCTGCCAGCGGATGCTCCCCAGGGCCAGGACCCTCCTCTCCCAGCGGATGCTCCCCAGGGCCAGGACCCTCCTCTCCCAGCGGATGCTCCTCAGGGCCAGGGCCTCTCTCCCAGCAGATACTCCCCAGGGTCAGGGTCTCTGGTGCTGAGTGCCTTGTGAAGCCAAGCATGCTCAGTATATAATGAAATGATGGTCCAGAATTGGTAGCAACCCAACATGTGGGTGACCCCTCATTGGCCTCCTCAGCACAGTGTCACCAGGCACAGCTGTTACTCCTTTGGCCCCTCTTCTCTTTTGCTCCCTGGTCCTCAGAGGACTCTTTTGGCCACAGGCAGCATGACTCCACTCTCCAGGAGCAGTAGGAGGCTTGGGCAGGCCATCAGAGACCGTGTGAATAACATAGCTCTTGCTGTCCTCAGTGCCTGCGTGGATTTCCAAGCTGTCTTTCCTCCGGTGGTGCTTCTCAGGGCTGATGCAGATTCAGTTTAATGGCTACCCTTACACAGTGCAGGTCGGCAACCTCACCTTTTCAGTCCCCGGAGACAAGGTAAGGAGTGAAGGCTGGGCATCCTAAATTCAAGTGCTTCTGTGGGGACCGAGACAGCCCTTGGGCGCTCACCAAGTGTTCGTGTGTGCAGCTGGTCAGTGCCATGGACCTCAACTCGTACCCGCTCTATGCTGCCTACCTCATTGTCATTGGCATCAGCTGTGGCTTCCTGTTCCTGTACTATCTGTCCTTGAAGTTCATCAAACAGAAGTCAAGTCAAGACTGGTGATGCTCACCCAGGCTTGCTCCTGCTGCTAGGCTGCTTCTCCCCCGGCTGGCTGCCCCTTGAAGAGGACGACCATGACACAGATCTCAGCAGCATCCACCTCTTGGTGCTGCAGTAGCATGGGTCAGCCACAGGATGGCAGCAGAATAAAAGACAGTTGAGAGGGATTCCTGCTCACAGGCCGGAGCTCGCGATGGGAGAGGACAGAACGAGCACTTGGAGGCACCTGCAAGGTTGCCCACTCATTTCCTTTGCTTACATCTTTATATCAACAACGTAGTATGGAATGGGAACCAACTATGTATAAATTGAGTAGCCAGGCTGTGCAGCAATTTCTGGAGCCCAGAGAGAATAGTGGTTTAATGGCAAAATGTTTGGCTCTCTCTTCCGTAGCTCTCATATCCTGTGTTAAAGCCACTCCCAGTACAGAAGGTGACCTAAAACAGACTAGACAAATGTTTATCTCTGTGTGGCTCCATAGACTCCAAACCCCAAAGTTGAACAACTAAAGAGTTTATTGAGGATCTAGTCCATGGTAGGGATGGCATAAAGTGTGGCATGTGGCTACTGACATTTGTTCTCCAAACAACCCACTGATAGGAGCAGCACCCTGCTTTATGGATGAGGACTGAGGCAAAGACAAAATTCAGTTGTCTCAGCTTACACAGTGGCCTCGTGATGGAATCAAAAAGACCTTAAAGCCTTTGGGAGTTAGCGAGCAAAAGACCAGGCCTAAGATAACTGGTTTTGGGTTTCAAGAAACCTTTAGAAACAGTTTGTAGAGTTTGCGTGAGCTCGTCCAGGCGTTGGAGTTGCATGCACCTGGCTGGGACACAGGGTCAACTTTGAATCTTTCACAGTGGCCAGAGTATGGATTGCCACAATCCAGGTTGTGAGCTTCATGCCTGTGTTTAGGACCACTTGACTCAAAGCACAGAGATGGGAAGGATTGTTCCCAGAGAAAGTTCCCAGAGAAACATCTGGAAGTGAAAGAAACAGTGGGAGGGTGTGTGAGGCCGGGAGAGATGCTCTCCACTAGCTCCCCAGATCCTGACTGTATCCTGTGTGGTCCCTAGCCAGCATCATGACGTCACTGGATGCTAGTGAGGTAGGCAGAATCCCAGGGCTTCCCAGACCCATGGACTCAGCATCCATGTATGTGTTCAAATTCCCCTAATGACTTGAGTGCAGACCCCAGTGTGAACAACAGCTCCACAGCACTCTGTCTTTTTACAAGCACCCACTAGCCCCAGGCAGTTCACTGTGCCCAGATGTCACTCAAGATCCACAGTGTCCCCCTCATCCAGAGCAGAGTCAAGGGCACCATTTGACTGTCATCTGTCTCTGGCTTCTTTCAGTTTGGAATAGCTCAACACCCCTGACTTTCTAGGGTAGCTTTCAATTGGGTATATCTGGTGTATTTCACAATTAAATCCGAGCTGGGTCCCTTTGGTCGGGCTATACAGAAACGGCATTGGTCCTTCCCCTAGTGTGCCCCATCCAGCAGCACACACGTTCTGCCTGTTGCATTGATGACCTTCAGTTTGATGGCTTGGTGGCAGGCATGTCTGCTGGACTCCTCCACAGTCTCCGTGCTCCCTGTTTTAATAATTAATAACCCTTTTGAATGCCAGTGCCTGGACCCGTGGGTTGCTCATCCCCCCTCTGGATTTCCAGATTTCCGTTTACTTACTGAGTTATGCCTAGAAACGATAATACTTGAAGAATCCCATCTTAATTTAGCAAGCTATAGTCCAGTGCTATCGTTCATTTTGGTGCTCAGATTGTTCCCGATTTGCCCCCTGAAATGAATGCTTAAGCTGGCTTCTGTTTCTTCTTCTTCTTCTTCTTCTTCTTCTTCTTCTTCTTCTTCTTCTTCTTCTTCTTCTTCTTCTTCTTCTTCTTCCTCCTCCTCCTCCTCCTCCTCCTCCTCCTCCTCCTCCTCCCCCTCTTCCTCTTCTTCTTCCTCTTCTTCTTCTTCTTCTTTTTTCATTATCTTCTTAATCATGTCCCTGTCACTCACTGAGGACTGTGACAGAACCAAGTGTGTTTTGGTCACTTTGAAGCTCCCCAGCCCAGGCCCGGAATTGGATGCTTCTGTGTAGACGCCTGAATCTCTTTAGCAGGAAATGATAGAAGGTCCAGGTGTGAATGACAGATCTGTTCTGCTGCTGCGCATTGCTGCTTCAGGGCTCTCAGCGGGCAGAAGTGAGCACGTGTGCCTGTGGTGTGTGCGTGCCTGTGTGTATATGTACACGTGTGTGCTGGCAGCCATAACTTCATATGAATTCATGTACATACTCTGCAGTTCCGAGCCAGCGCTCCCTCTTACAGCTCTGTCTTCCCCAGTGTCTGTTTGGGAGACACGTGCCTTCTGTGTCTGTGTCCCGCATCTGATGAGTCCCGCTTGTACTCTGCCTTTTGGCACTGCCTTCCCAAGTGGACATTCTGGCTCATTCTGCGCATGCAACTGTCCCTATATCTGCAGCACCTCCAGCCTGTTCTGCACTCCTCCCCCAGATGCCAGCCCACTGTCTTTAGGCCTGAATGGAGAAGCACGGAAGTAGAGGAAGGTTAGCAACCACTGAGAGATGTCATCTGACTTTGCCACTCAGTGTGCTGTGGTACCCAGAACTCAGGGCATAAGAGATACTGAAACTCGGGTGGCTGCGGGTTCCGTGGCCCTTGTCCTCCATCCTGTTTGTCCATGCTTAGGCCACAGTGTCAATCCACCCTGAGACTCTGAGACCACACAAAGCCTGGGAAGAGGACACCCAGTACCACCCAGTGACGCTCACTCTGCATTGCAAAGGGGAAGAATTTTCTTACGGGTTGCAAAGTTTTGCTGTTAAGGATAAATACTTTAGGTTTTGATAGCCATGTAGCCCTGTCACAAGCTCTCACCCTGCTGTTCCAGTATCAAAACTGCCTCGTCCGTAGTAGAGCATGCACAGCGTGGATGTGTTCCAATTAAACAGCTTACAGAAATACACAGCTGCTGGATTTGGCCTGAGGCTGCTGCTTGCAGACTCTTGATCTGAAGAACAAGGTTTTGAAATTTTTAAGCTCTCCAAGTTCAAGTTATGCTATTGATGGGGGGGGGGTTTTTGACTAAAATTAAACCAAAAATAATCACCAATGTGGACTCCGATATTTCTTGTTGTAATTTTTTTTAACAGCTCTTGTTCTTATGAAGATTATTTAAGACATAATCAATCTTTCCCTGGGTTGAGCCCAGTACATGGGTAGATCTCCTGCTTGCTTTTGTTTTTTTTCACTCACTCTTAAACATCTTCTTTTGATCTTAGATTAAATCACTCACACACAGAGGAGATATTCTATTAAACCCAAGTGGTAGCAGACTTGTGGCCAAGGGTCCTTCAAACACTGAAATTAGTTACTTAGCAGAGAGGCTCAGCCCACACAGGGGACCAGCTTCCTTGGGGCAGACCAATCGTGAGGCATAGGGTGGGAGCCAGCTGCAAAGCAAGCAAGCAAGCAAGCCAGCCCTTGGGTAGTTTGCTGCTGACAGGTGTATTTGGACAACACAGTCAGAGTGCATGTCTGAAAATGTCCTTATTTGCAAAGCTCCAGTCTCATCTCATATGCCACTTGATAAATTGGTTCTTCATCTAGGATGGCCCAGGTGACTGGCTGGGGTGACTAGCTTGGTGGCAGAGAAGGTAATTAACAGGTTAGAAGCCTTAGGCTCACACCCCAATACCCAAACCTAAAACAAACCAAAACTCAGGACCGGGGTCCAGAGCAACATGCTGGGTCTGTTAGGGAGGGCAGGCAGGTGGCGTACAGAGCAGCAGCATGTGTGGGGAGCAGCTTGTATTAAAACAGCAACGTTCAGGAAATGGGTTGAGCTTTCCCAGCATGTGCCAGCTGCCCACTGGCTAGGTGACATGCTTGTTTACTGTATATGACAGTCTTGTCTGTTGTAGAGTTGAAGTGTTGATCCTCCAAACTGAAAAACAGCTCTGCTGCTCCTTGCTAAAAAAGCAAGCCCGCCTCTCCTCCTCGCCCTCCCCTGCCCTTTCTGTTAACTGCATTGCTGCAGCACAGCATACTGAGCTAGGTCCAACTTCAGAACAGTTAGTTGAAAGGCTGCCTCCTCCTCCTTCGACAGTAACAGATATCTGAGGTCATCAACATATAGGAGATTTCAAATCATGACAAGTTGGCCTCACTGACGGTACTTTTTGTTTTGGAGGATCCTTGGGCCTCAGACCCACTCTCCCGACTGAGCCACATGGGAGGGAGCATCCCAATGTGCACAAACCAGGCATTTCATGAAAAGAACCTGCAATAGGGGGACGTGGCTTGCATCCATGTGGCTCATTCCACGAGACCCACTGAACCCACCAGGTGGGGCTGCAGAGCACTGGGGGGGGGGGGGGCGGGAACCCAGGGCCTGGGGATGAATAACCAGGTGAAGATCGGTTTTCAGTGGCTGCCCAGGGCGAGGTTAGGATCTCAGCCCCAGCCACTATGCACAGCAGCTGCAGGAGGAGCAGGGAGCCAGGCCCGTCTTCCCTGGCTCTGATGTTTCTATTCTTTATGCAGAAAAGAAGTGCCTGCTTTGAATTTGCTAATGCAGCCATTTTCTTTATTTGTACTAAGGCTGCATAATGTGGGCTTTGTAAAAGTCTGCTGGCCTGAAAGCAGGATATATTTCTAATGGAAACACTCCCACGCATGATTGTACAACAGCAAAGCGATAAATTACCGTGATTTTGGACCTCCTGTGGCTATCAGTTCTGCCACACTTGAGGAAATGTTGCTTTTGCTGAGAAATTCTACAAATATTTTTTTTTCAGAAAGGCAAATATTAAATGGAAATTGTTCTGAAAGCCACGAGGAAAAGCATGTAAATGTACATACTGCAGACTGGAGACGTGATTTATACCAGAAAGTGATTTGCAACATAAAGCTCGCTTATAATTTGCTGGGGCTCGTACACTTGATTATACCAGGCACTAGGTATTGGGTTAGATAGAAGAAAATGTTTTTACAATGTAAGGTATCCAGAAACTGGGAACACTGTATTAGTGTGAAGGGTGTTTTGTTGTTTAAGGAGTCCATTCCGACTTTTAGCTGGACTGACTTATTTTTGCATTCTCATAGGTCTTTTGTTTGTTTTTTCCCTGAGGCAGGGAGTCTGTGTAGGCATGGCTGGTCTTGAACTCAACACTTAGCTGCCCATGCCTCTGAAATGCTGGGATAAGCACAGGTACAACCATGTCCACAAGGAAATGACTTAAATTTTTATTTTATATTTGTTTTGCCTGCATTTAAATGCAGTGCCCAAGGAGGCCGGAAGGAGCGCTGGGTACTCTGGAGTTACAGATGGTTGTGAGCAGCCATACGGATGCTGGGACTGAATCCAAGTCCTTTGCAAAAACAGTGAGTTCTTTTAAGCATGGAACCCTCTCCAGCCCCAAGCAAAAAAAAAACAAAAACAAAAACAAAAACTTTACAAAGTCCTGGCCATCTGATTTCCTGCTGTGAACCTAAACATTTCGCCTTGTGCTAAGCAAACAGCAGCCATGGAGCTCACCACACATGACTCTCCTTACGGGATCTTGCAGGTTTGAGGACCTGAGTTCAGTCTGCCCAGAAGGCTATGTGAGAGGCACGCAGCCATGAGCCTTGGACAGGCCATACTGAGGGCAGAGTGAGCGCTCTGGGAAAGAGCAGTCATTTAAGATCCTGTGGAATGTTGAGTTTTAAACCATCTCTCCAGCTCATACAAGATACCCAGTGCCTCATTTTGAGTGTTAGCATAAATCTGAAGGCAATTTTTTAAAAAAAAATTGTTTAATTAATTTATTCAGATTACAACTCAATTGTTATCTCATTGCTTGTATCCTCCTGTTCCTCCCTCCCTCCCACTTTCACCCTATTCCTCTCCTGTAGGTCTATGACCGAGGGGGACCTGCTCCCCCACTATATGGTCATAGGCTATCAAGTCTCATCTTGGTAGCCTGCTTATTCTTTGAGTGCCACCAGGCCTCCCCACAAAGGGGAGGTGGTCAAATAGAGGGCACCAGAGTTCCTGAATGCAACTCTTTTTGTCTGTTGGGAGACAAGTTTCTCTGTGTAACCCCCGGTGTCCCAGAACTAAATATGTAGACCAGGCTTCCTGCCTCTGCCTTCAGTGCTGGGATTAAAGGTGTGCGCCACCATGCCTAGCTGTATTGCTCAATTCCTGGCAACTTTGTTCCTCAGAGGTATCAGACACAGTTTATTCTTAGCGCAGGCAACTGGTTCACTCACTGTTTCTCCACAACAAACCAGAAGACATATGACATGGAAATTCTTCCTGTGATGGAAGTCACCACACTTCTACTAAAAAAAAAATGCAGTTCACAAATACTAAAGTATGCTTTATTTGGAGAAATTTCCATTTAAATTATATTGGCTGGCTGGGGACTCTGCCAACACCCATATATTACTCCATGCAAATGTGATTGCACCTCTGGTTTCCAAAGATTCTGTGAAGCCCAGCTTGTGCTCCAAGGCTGTATCTCACCAGGGCGACTGGGATGGTGTTGATTCCTGGGCTTCCACAGGCAGACACTGGATGCAGGGGGATGGGTCCCACTCAGGTTAATGGCACAAACAGCAAAAGGCAGGTCAAGTCCTGCCCCATGACAAGGCTCTTGAAGCCAACTGTGGGAATAGCAGACACCAAGTTCAACTACAGGAGGAATACAAACTGGGGGCAATTCTCAAACAAAACATTCTTGATGACTGTTTTAAGTGTGCTTTAAAGTAATGTCTTACATGTAGATTCTGACAAGCCTAAGGAACAATACAGGGACTACTGCTCATTTCAAAATTTGATTACACACCAGTATTTTACTTATTCCCTACGAATCACATCTATACCGCTTGTAATTTTTCAGTAATGACTGTAGTGTAGCCTATAGCTTGTACTAACAAAATACTGAAACCAAGGATGTCACGACCAAGATGCCACATTAGAAGCTTCTAGAAACAGAAGAGGAAATTACTGCGGTGGAAAGGAGAGGCTCTGGGCTGCACCCTGGCAAACAGCATCCCGGGGAAGGCAAGGCCCAGCCTCTGCTCTCAGCCTCTCCCTGGGAAAGCAATGCTGGAAGCAGTGAGACTAGCGTAGCTCTCTCTATAGAAGAGAAAGGTCGGGACTCTGGACAGAAGGGTTGTTATGTCCCAGAAGGACAGGGACTGGAAAAGCCTGTGGGTGTCATCGTATTTAGTCAAGTAAGGGTAGGCCCTGGGATTTCAGAGACTTTATTTTACACGTAAAAACCACACAAACCACTTAATTTTCATTTGTTTATTTTTCCCTCAAGTACATTTTAGAAATAACACTTAGACACAGGCTCACGAACACGCACACAGGCATACACAGCGGTGCTGTTTCTTCATGACGGGTTTTCTTTTGCTTCCTTTAGCTGCGTTACATAAAACCTAAAGCTTTCCTGTTAAGGAGAAAACGAGAGAAACTACAGTTATGAGCAAGCAACAAAGCCTTTAAAACCACAGACGGGTGAGCACTGGTGGGCACGGCTGCTTAGTCCATGGCTAAGGACTTGCTCTTTAAGCCTGGGCATCCCTGGGTCTTGCGAAATGCCAAGGTCAAAAGCCTCAAGTTCTGAGCTAGATCTAGATCCAGGGCTGAGTCCCACCTCACACAGAAACAAGACAACTGCCTAAGAAAGTCTGATAAAGTCACACCTGGCTGGAGGTCTGGACCACACCTCACATTTACCCCAGGCTATTCACCCCAGCCTAAGGCCACCGCTGAGGCCCCAGCCCTCCCACAGCTCTTCAGAGACCTAATTCTTGGTAATTTATTAAGTATTCAACCCCCTTTCTCTGCACACTCTTCGTTGTGGTCTTAGGCACACAGAATGGGAGGGAGCGCTGTCTCACCGGGGGCTCAGGGAAGGGCACGGGCTCGCCAACACTCTTGAGCAAGGACGCATAGCGCTTCAGGAAGAGGTCGTTCAGCTTCAAGTTCTTGGCTGTCAAGTGTTCGTACAACGCTTTAGCAGAGGCCACATCTTTGTCCAGGACTGCAGGAGTCAAAGGAGAGAGGTGAAGTGTCAGGGAAGAGACCCACCTTCTCCGCTCCCCAGGACCCTTGGCTGACCAGGCACCCCAGGACCCAAGACCAGGAGAGGAGTGGCTCCAGCAGGAGGCCACCCACAATCTGCGGGGCCCATCCCTCCACACCCTGCCCTCCACAGTGCTCAGTGTGGGGGAAGGGAGGGGCGGGCCAGCATGTGAAGCCTGAAGAACAACATTACAGGTCCTGGACGTGTCTAGCTGAGGACCCATGGTGTAGCTGGACTGACCAACGTCTCAAGTACAAAGCGAGGCTGTGAGGAGAGCAGGGGCCGCCCCCAGTCCTCCCTGTGCAGACCTGTGCTCCTCCCACTTCTGTCCAGGGCTCCTGGTCAGCCTTGCTCCGCCGTCTCTTTCTCTACACCCCCCTAACACATCAGCGGCCCCCCTTTTACACACTTGATACTTTTTCTATTACTCAGAGGAGGTCTATGGCTTCAGCAGTTTTGAAATACTGCAGGCTACACGTGGAAACAAGGAGCCTCCATTTACTAGTGCTGACTGCTACGTCAACTGCTCTACTGTAATGTACTATAGTGAGCAAGGCTGTGGGTGGCACATGGTCAGGTCACGACGATTTGGAAATGACAGTATTTTAAGTTCTCAGTGAGAAAACTTGAGGCTAGCTCCCTTTCTCATGTGACTAACAATGAGGACACTCGATGGCCAAAGGACTGAACACCTGGGACAGGAGATAACCCTTGGTCACAGTGGAGGTAAGTGTGCAGGAATACAGAGGCCAGCATGGCTGCCTTGCAGGGCAGGCCTTGCGGAGGAGGAGCTGCTCCGTAACACCACACATCCAGACTGCTCGGAAGGTGCTCAGGAGTACATACATATATGTATCTATATATAATTTATTTATTTATTTTGGTTTTTCAAGACAGGGTTTCTCTGTGTAGCCCTGGCTGTCCTGGACTCACTTTGTAGACCAGGTTGGCCTTGAACACCCAGAGATGCGCCACCACACCCAGAAGGAATATTTTTTCATCTTAAAGCTCCAGAAATAATTTCATACTTTTCTATAGCTTAAAAACATATTCTAGGGGCTGGAGAGATGGCTCAGAGGTTAAGAGCACTGATTGTTCTGTTGTTCTTTCAAAGGTCCTGCGTTCGATTCCCAGCAACCACATGGTGGCTCACAGCCATCTATAATGTGATCTAATGCCCTCTTCTGGCTTTCAAACACTGTATACATAATACATAAAATCTTTAAAAAAAAACATATTCTAGAGCTAAATGAATGCATAATTATCTGAAATTTAGGATTATTCCTTTGAGCTGAACTAACAGTTGACTATATTTAGAAATATTTGCATCACTTGAATAATGTAGTTAAGATTAAAATTATTACCATAGCTTTTCATGCTGCAAGAATATGCTTCTTCCTTTTCACGTAATTCAGGAATCAATTCTAGTAAAGCCTTCAGAACGGGTGCCTAGGAAGATGGACAAAGGTAACACACTCAAAAGAAATTTACAGACCACCAGCATAACAGTACTATGATAATTACAACACAACCAACCACTCAACTTAATGGGCCATTTTCACTTTTGTGTATCTCAGCATTTGATGTTAATTTGATAAAAATCATCATGTTCCAATAATTAACGGCATTTCATTTGCATAGCTAAGCACTTTCAAAAATAAGATATAAGCAATAAAATCAAAGCTCTAAACACTGCTTTTATCAACTGCTAACTTACCACAAAGGAGGAAGACCAAGGTTAAAGAGATAAGTTATATTTTAAAGTAAAAATTTTCAGGATAAAATGTGAAGATTCAAAAACTCGTTTGGCGCATGATGAGGCACTTGTAGAGTCGCACTGGGTGGTCACCTGACTGTGTGCAGCGCCACACAGTCGGGAAGACAGAACTACTCCACTGCGTAAGTCAACGATGAATTCCGTATTACAACCCATTTCCACCTTACCGTGTGGTATCTGGCTTAATTACCTACTATAGTGTCAATGGCACTGGGGCCACCACTTAAAAGTCCTAACTCCCCTTTCAGCAGATTAATTTAGTCAAATCACGTGCAGATTCGAGGGTTTCCTCAACTCAGGACCTGGGACACACGAAGCAGGTTCTACCATCGGGTTATACCCCAGCACCCAAACCACAAAACAGGACCTGGTTTTATGTACATGTACGTACGTGTGTGTACACACACACACACACACACACACACACACACACACACACACACAGCCGTCCAACAGGCACTCTAACAGAGCACAGTACCTTTTTTGGTTTCTCAGCACTCCTGACACAGAACACCAACAGAACTGCGCTTTGCTCGGCAATGGCACCGCATCTCTACAAAGCAAAGGACTGTCAGTCAATAGAGGTTTTAAATAAGCAGGGCAAGGTCACCGTTCCCAGGTAAGGAAGTTCTCAGCGACACACTGATGCATCATTACCCCAGGAGCTCCCAGCCAGCCAGCTCTGTTTAGGCACAAAAGGGCGCACAGGTGCAAGCTGGGCACGCACTGGGAGTGTGGCTCTTTGCATCCATGGATGAAGTTTGTTTAAAAAGAAAAGGGAAAAATTAAACTAATGCTTCAGCAACCACAGAGCAAGGCTTAGGACTGCAGAGAAAGAGGGAAAAAAGAAACACCACTCCTCTCCAATTACTCTGCCAAGCATTCACAAGTGAGCTAGGGATCATAAGGTTAATTATACATTTAATAAGGTGTCAGGGAGATAACTGCTCGTTTCTTTATAAAAATTAAAATGTACAAAGCAAGTTCTCTTTAAAGTATAATTACCTACACTTATGCATACAAAAGGACTGATTTCAATCTCTGTTTTATAAAAGGCTTTCATTGCAATAGACAGCCAGTGCTTGAGAAAGAGACAAAAGTTAAACTAAAAAAAAAGTTTATATGACAGACCAGATAAATCAAGTGTCTATCCAACCTTAGATGCTTTAGTCAAATCAAATATGGCAAGACAATATTTTAGTTTACACTCATTGCAGATGCCATCCTCTAAGTTTCTGAAAGCACACTGCTCATTCAGAGCTTTAAAACTGTCAACGCTAAGATGAACAGTGTAAGAAGAACTTTTGGGGACGAGCAGAACATTTACATTATAAACTGATGTTTTCAAGTGAGGAAGAACAACACTTCACTGTTCGCCAAGCGCGGAACGGATGGAGCTGCTGCGGGAACAACACTGAGCCACCACCTAGAGCTCCCAGGTGTGGCCCCACGGCTGGAGGCAGCGCCCGGCGCAGCCCGGCTGCCGGCAGCTCCACTTCGACGGAAGGCATGCGATGATGGCGCAGACCGAGCCGGTCGGGAGAGCAATCAGAAGAGTGTGTTCAAGGTCACTGAGCGCCATCACAAGTGGGACTAGGCCACTGTGCTGACTGCCCTCGGCAGTTAGAGACATATGCAGGGTAAAGCATAAAAGAACATTCAAGAGAGAACAATCAAGAGTCTAATACTCCAAACCGAACAGCAAAACCTTGAGAAAGCAGAAGCAATTTGTCTGTGTTTGTAACTGTTAACTCAGAGGCACCTGCTAACGTGGGGCTGCTGTCAAGCTAGAGGAACTTGGATCAAACCTGGAGCTCAAGTCAATGAGAACAGCGTCACCTTCCACACCGCCGACTTACGCTACCTCACAGCTGCTAGGAATGTAAGTGAATAGAACACTATTTACTATCAGAAATTGGTCCCAGGGCTCAATTTGACACAGGGAGTCTACACAAACACAGCCGCTGGCGGGATCACCAGGCAGACTATTTGACTGCCACCTGCTGGGCCGGGGCTCCCCAGCGGTGCCTGTTTGTGTACACTGCCAGCAGCAGCTCCATCACCCACCGCTCCAGCGCACTTGGCGGCACAGCTTTATATTTAGAGCTGTTAAAAATGGCATCAATGCAGTTGTCTCCTTTCCTCAAGATTGCTAATTTAACTGAAAGTGTGGGCCACAGAGACCCACATTTGTCATTTAATGTGTCTGTGACACATAAGTGAATAGAAAGCAAATTCAACTCTTAATAAACCTTGAATAAGGCACTGAGAATGTTTGAGTATTCAAGTGAAACGCTGTACATGAAAAGCAAACATTTCCTACTTCTTGTTTGCAAACTGTGTTGCCATGGTGATTCACAGTATTTACAGCATTACAGAAATTAGGAAATGAAAGGAATTGTTGCTTTGCATTACCCATCTTCACAGAAACATTTGTCTCGTTTACCCACCCGACTCCTGTCTTAATTACGAGGACTTCCAGTCCTACCTGACATTTTTAACACTGGCAACCTGCAGCCCAGAGGGTTGTCATGTAGTTTTGATTCACACTGAATCTCATGAGTGTCCTCCATTTCCGGTCCACTCCTCACACTCCTGTCTAGTCATTTCTCAGTATACTTCTCGTGAGAGACAAGCTCCAACGAGTCGCTCATTACCTCTAAGAGAGCTCTGGCCTCGTCCACCTTGCCTGAATCCACCAGCTGCAGGAAGAGATCGGTGACTGGCTTGTAAAGTGCAAACTGATTGGCCAATCTCTCAGACATGATGCTTACTGCAAGAAAAAGAGTTAAGGAAACTGAAACAGGAGTATGACGCCCTTGCCAAAGGAATCCGGCCCAACTGGAGCCAAGAAGAAGGGCTTCTGTGTTCTCCAACAAGCGAACAACTCACATTTCTCTAACGCTGGTTCCATCCGTTCTTCTATTACTTTTCTGAATAAATAGGACAAACCAAAGTACTGATGTTCTATGGTTCGATTCTCTGATGTAAGCATGTGTTCAATGTTTTCTATGGCAACATCTATGTTATTACTGTAAAAGAAAACAAAATTATAATAAAACATTTGCTTCTGTAAAATTGTAGCCAGTATTAATTCATGTGAATATTCATGGAAATATTTCACAAAACATGAGCTATATTTACAAGCAACTAGATTAATAACAATAATTTTTAAAGCATATTATACAGTATAACCCAGTTATATAGGTATAAATGCTATTATTTTGGCCTTATAAACCACAGTGATCACTAGCTGTGTGACATTTGGAGATTAAAAAAATAAAAAGATCATGTGGTCAAAAGTTGTATTTTCACAGATTACAGAGATTTCTTTTTTGTCAGGCTCCAGACATTTGGAAAACATTCAATACTAGAATCCTCAGAAAAGGGTGCCTTTGCACTTTATTTTGCTGGCAGGGGGGATTTGGTGGCCTTCCTGAACAAAGTAGTAAACCGTATGCTTATCACTGTCATTTTGATAAGGTAACTTATAACTGATGTGTGCAGTTTTAGTGTGGTGCCATATGCCAATTTCATGTTGAAATTATTACATTGAAAGTAAGAATTCTAACTAAAAAAAAATCATTTGTTATCTCATTCTTATGGGCTAAGGTGAAAGAATTACTTTAAAGTGAGTAAAAACATGTTTTTCATATCATAAAGATTATATATTGTAAGTTTAAAATGTTCATATAGCTCTCATATAGATCTATTTTTTTTAAATCACATTTTCTTATTAAAAAGGAAGTCTTAAACTATTTCAGGAAATTGCTTTTAAAAAATGTATCTTATCTATATATGGCTGTTTTGCTTGCATGTGTATAAGGACATCAGGGCATGTGTCAGATCCCCACGGTTGGAAGTCCCCACTGTGTGAGCACAGGGAACTGAACCTGGGTCCTCTGGAAGACTAAGGTTGGCTCAGGGAGAGATAAACCCATCTCTCCAGCCCTCAGGAAACAGTTTAAAGGTTAAAGGCAAAACATTTTCTGCTCAAAGAAATAAAAATAAAGAAAAATACTCCTTGCAGAACAGTATTGTAGTATCATATCCGTACATCAGAGATTAACTATTAAAGAATGGTTCCCTCACAAGTGTTATGAAGATCAACTCTCGAATTATCCTTAGGACATTTTCTTCCTAAAAAGGTTTTATTACATAGCTCAGATGGTCATCACACTCATGATCCTCCTGGCTGGCCTCTGAGTTCTGGGGTTCTGGGCCTACTGTTATGTGCATTCTTACTGCTGTGCTGTGCCGTACCTGACAGTGGAGATGTGCCCAACAATCGTTTTAAATGCTTGCAACGAAAATCAGGGTGTTATGTTTGCTAACAGGTTCCCATCATAAAGCTATACATCCCAACCACGAAACTGTAGTTTTAACAAGCCTGTTATATCCTGTTTTACTATGTCAGTAGTGTGTTCAGACTCTAAAGAACTGCTGATTAGAAAAAGAAATCACGCTGGACATAGCGGCGCACACCTTTAACCCCAGCACTTGGGAGGCAGAGGCAGGCGGATCTCTGTGAGTTCGAGGCCAGCCTGGTCTACAAAGTGAGTGCAGGACAGCCAGGGCTACACAGAGAGACCCTGTCTTGAAAAACAAACAAACAAAAAAAAAAAAAAAAAAAGAAACAGAAGAAAAAAAATCACTTTAATTTTGTAAAAGATGTGTTTTGACAAGAGGCATATACGTATATCTGTGTATCTATTTTATACACATATGTACAAGTGTACATGAACACATACATATGGCTTATACATACATATGAGTTAGCAATTGTGAAATCTTTTATGAATTATAAATGTTTAGTCTAAGACTTAATTAAAGATAATATACATTTTAGTAGCCTGGCGTGGTGGGGTTACATACCTGTAATCCCAGCACTTAGGAAGGCAGAAGCAGGTGGATCTCTGAGTTCAAGGCCAGCCAGGTCTACAAAGAGAGTTCCAGGATGGCCACGGCTACACAGAGAAACCCTGTTTCAAAACAAAACAAAACAAAACACCCCACCCTCACCAAAGAAACATTTTAATATAATTAGTTTTAACAGTAAATAACCAACATAATAATTAGAATAAAAAATGTCTGATTGACATGGTTTCCAAACAACAAAAACATTTACAAGTGGCCATTTGAGATGACGGCCCTCAGCCAGGAAAGCTGAAAACACTCACTTCTTCATCTGAGCCAAAGCAATGTTATTGATGAAAACCATCTTTGAGAGGCCGATTGCGTCAAGTCCATCCACCATCTTCTGGATGGCCTCTATGCTGCCCAGGTCACCCCTCACGGCAAAGGCCTGGATGAGGCGGGTCACGGCTAGCTTAGAAGGAATCTGCTCCAGATCCAAGGCTTCTTTTAGAGTTGCTAGAGCCCCTAAGACAAAGAGCAGAGGACCGAGTTTCTGTTAAACTGACTTTAACACATCCTGAAAACCAGCTTTTAAAAGGAGCATCAAATGGCTAATTACAAAAAATATGAATAATTCACTTTAGATTACAGAAAATATTAACACTTCATGAAAAGTCTTTCAAAAACGACACATCTGACGGTGAGGTATGTGAGAGGAGCAGAGTTTGGCGAGAGGAAAAGGCGGTGTCCACACCAGCCGCGCTCCGCTGGGGACTGCCTCGTGACTAATCAAGGAGCTGGCAAGTTCTGAGAAGCATAAAAGGAAGAAGGACTTTTTAAAGCTGAAGAATATACTAAAAACAGAAACAAAAAGTAACTTCTATCCATATTAATATTTTTTTACTAACTCAAAAGCCTGCATAATTATAAAAATTTTTTTTAACATTTCATATTCTTTCTTGAAAATGGTCCAAACAGGACCAAATCACCCAAAGCCAGCCAAGCTGGAGCTGTCACTCATATTCCACATTAGCAAGTTTATTTCATAATTAGGCCCTTGAAGATATTTTCTGCATTCAGTTTTCAAAGAAAATAAAGCTTATTCAATTCTTAGGGCTACAGTCAAGGGGGGGGGGTTTGTTTACGTAAATACAATTACAAGTACTTGATCATGGATAAATATGGAATGCCTTTCTAATTTACAGACTCGAAAGCAAGTGCAGTGAAATCCTCGCATTACCTAGCGGTAGAGAGGAGGGGCTGCTCTGGCACTTAGCATAACAATCACCTTTACCACCAAGAACTTCCCGGGCTCTGTAGCAATTAAGGCGCTGTAACCTAGACAAAGCTGAGGCTCTCCTGGCAGCTTCAGAATGAGAGCAGCTTATCTTCACAAGGGAAGGGAAAGGGTAGTAATTAAACAGTCTATTAAAAACAAGGCAGTAAAAGACACGATCAATTTAGTCTTCCTTACTGAATAAACTATTGTAATTTCAAATTTACACATATTCCAGACCATTGACTGTCAAATACAGAAGTGGGAAAACAGTTTAAAGAGCAGTAGATGTTACAAATATGTACGCACAAATCAGAAACAAAAATGCCTATATACTATTTTAAAAATACGGCATACAGAAAATCAGCTTGATGGTATCTTGTTAAAGTGTGGTCATCCTGGGTCTCTGAGCACTTGTTAGGGATGAGCTTTCTGTTAGTGAATAAAGTTAAGACCGACAAAGATGGAGGGTGGCGGCTCAGACGGATTAAGCATTTACTGCAGTGCAGGCACGGGATCAGAAGCCATGCTCAAAGAACCTTCCAGAACTTAGAACCAATCTTACAGACCAAGGCTACAGTCGCAGAGCTGGGTGCCAACCTCTCTCCCGCCCCATTCCCGGTGCAGCACCTACGGGTACAGCAGAGTGGCGAGGCAAGCAGAACGGGCCAGTCTGCGCCTGCACCAGGGGAACCCAAGCGATTACCATCTAACCCACGCACAGTTTGCCATCCATGCACAAATGACCTAAGGAACACTAAGACCCCATCCTCGGGCCTCTTCTCCAAGTCTTCTCCGTCACTTAATTGCAACATTTCTCTCAATTACTATCTAATAGTGCTGAATAGACAGTCTACTAAAGTATTCGTTTATAAATTACTCTGAGATTTAATTGGCTGCTTTATTGCCATGGGTAAATTTGATTCAACAAGAGAGCGGATCTGAAGCACTGAAGGAAACCAGGTGCTCTCTTTGGCTACGTGGACACGTGGACATGGGAACAGAGGCCAAACCATTCCAGGCAAGGTGATGAGTACTGCGCCTGCGTCACCAGGTGCCAGTGAGGCGAGGCTCTGGCAGCGAGGGCTGAGGAAGTGGAGGGAGGGGTCAGTGGGCTCAGCGGTCCTCCATGTGTGCCAACACCTGAGAACAGATGTGCCACCACACCACAGCGGTCCTCCATGTGTGCCAACACCTGAGAACAGATGTGCCACCATACCACATACTTCCGTGTGATTTTCAGGGGGCGCCTAGTAAAGGCCTTGAGGCATACACACTTAGTTTCAAACTGAACTCTTAAAGTTAAAATAAAAAAGTCCTGTTCTTTGTGTCTACAGAAACATTAGCCATTTAAAACTTTAACAAGGAGCAGACTTTTAACTCCCTCTTTGTTTCTCTGAGACAGCCTCACTGTAACCCAGCATCTTGGCAGTCCAGGTTGATTCAGATATGAACAATCCCCCTGCCTCAGCCTTTCATGTGCTAAGATTACAGTGTGTACCACTAAGCCCAATTAAAAATTTCAGTGTCTTAAAATCTACATGAAAAGTAAACCTCCCAAAATCATTTCTATTGAAAACAAAAGCCTTTGAAAAAATTTAAAACAAGCCTTATTACACCTTCCAATTACAACTCAGACTTTCCAAAAGACTGCTTGCATACACAGAGTGCCAACTCTGAAATGCGGGAAGTGGTAACTGTCAGTTAGGAAGACAGCTGAAGACCAGCAAGCTTAGGCACTGTAGGTAACACTGAGGCACTGAGGGCACAGTCCGCTTCCGCTCAGGAGATGGAAAACTATTTGATGAACTGCAAAGCAAGGAGCAGCATTATTATCCCAGCCTGGGAAAGAAGCCGAGCACCATGGAAGACTGAAAACCTTGGCATCTCACCTCGAGGTCCCCTAAGTGGAGCTTTATCGCAACAGTGTTGCTATGCGGACTAAAATTCAACCGTGAACGTTAATTGGACCGCTTACCTACATCAGGAGTCACCCTGGCTGCCCTGAGAGCTAATCCACCCCCTGTAAAGCCATCAACAGGCTGCCCCACGGATCCACCAGCTCCCACGTCCCAGCCGTCCTCTGGTCTTCCTAGGGTTACCCCTCTACACTCCTTCAAAAACTCAACTCCAAACAACGCATTTTACTGTTCTTGGTTGTATTATGAACTATTAAAAAAGTATTGGATAAGGTTTTTTTAAAAATCAATATTACAATCATTTGGCGCACAATCTCACACACTTAACACTCAATTTAACTCATTTGCTATCTCATATACAAGTAACACAACATGCAAGAAATAACTGCTGGGAGTTGTCTCAGACCTCCGAAGTATGTTAATTTCCAAAGCAAAATGACTTGTGCCGTGAATTTTAACGCACTTGAAAGCCTGTACTTTCTCTCGTTCTGGAACACAAATTTTGCATGTCTGAAGAGCTGTGATTCATCTTAAGAAAACCCATCTTGTGTTAAATGGAATGGAAACTGGACTAAGTGGTCAAATGACAAGCACATTCATATTCAAGCTGTATTATAAATGCATGTACAGTAATTTACGTCTCTCAGCTACCACAAAAGGCTCTTGATAAGCAGGTAATTTGCTAAATGGACTCCTTTATCCAAGTATTCGAAGGGCGTTACAAGAAAAATCTGCAGAGGCATTAATGTGACGTAAAGGTCAAGCATTGTGACATACCTTTCAAATAATCCCGCCTAACTTGCGTTATGATGAGGAGGCTGTTGGCAGCATCGTTCAGTGTGAAGCCCTTGATGTGGGTCTCAGCGCTAAAAGAAGCAGACATTTAGAAAGGAATTACTGACATGCTTCTGATACGATAATAAATGGTTGAGCACCAAGGTGAAATTATAAAAACTACTGTTCGTATGTTAAAAATATTGCTGCAAAATATCGACCTGGAGACAGCTTTTGTGTTATCCTGTCAATGGTTATAGAAGGATAATTTTTTTTTTGCATTCTGACAGATGACAAAGTTGGAAATGAGCAACAAAAGAAACAAAGTACAAGATTTTTTTTAAACAATCGGTTCAGATTCTTGAGTGCTGACATATTAGGTGACTAAAATAACCGCATGCCCTGCATTGTTCGCTGGATCCTAAGCTGGATACTTTTTCCTCTCTCTCTCTCTTTACAGTCACCATAATTATAAAATGTAAAACTATTCTTCTAGCAACAAAAATGAACATTTTATTTTCAGCATCGTATATTTTAAATATAAACTAAAGCATATTACTAACCGACACTGTATCATTTGGTTGATTAATTTTCAAATTTCTGTCATCGAGATACAGTTTTAGAAGCTTTTAAACAAAACTAAAACCATTGTTACACTAAAATTCAAAATCTCACATAATCACAAACTTAAAAAAAAAAAAAACTTCCTAACTTTTTAAGACTTAAAAAGCAAAAAATAGGTTTACTTAGCACCAAATCCTGTAGGATTAAATAAAACCAAACCAACCAAGCAAACACCCTAAAATCTAATGGGAAGCAGTCTATTACACTGTTTGTACATCTCTTGGGATGAACTTTTAGCATCCTTAATGCCCCAGGGCTGAACTCCCAGGTAGGAAATATTCATAGGTTACAAGGAGCAGGCGCAATCACTGCAAACTACCTCATCAGCTCATCATCGACCTCACCATCCATTTCCATGGCTTGCCAACACAAGGCTAAGAACCCAAGCAGAGTACAAGACCACTATTCGTATCAGTCCAAGAAGACCAGCCACAGACACCACGCAGTGCCCGTCCCTCAGTCACTGTGCAGCCCCAGCCACAGACACCATGCAGTGCCCGTCCCTCAGTCACTCTGCAGCCCCAAAGTGAGTCTAGGGCAGCCAAGGTTACACAGAGAAACCCTGTCTCGAAGAAACAAAACAAAAGAACATTACTCACGCCACGCCTTTGATCCCAGTACTCGGGAGGCAGAGGCAGGCAGATCTCTGTTGAGTTTGAGGCCAGCAGGGTCTACAGAGTGAGTTCCAGAGCAGCCAGAGCTACACAGAAACCGTGTTTCAAAAACAACAATAAAAATAAGAGAGAGAATTACAGTCTAAAACCAGCCTGACATGGTTTGGTTTTGGTTTGGGTTTTTGTTTGTTTGTTTGTTTGTTTTTTTGAGACAAAGTTTTTCTGTGTAGCCTTGACTATCTTGGACTTGCTTTGTAGACCAGGCTGGCCTCGAACTCACAGCAATCTGCCTGCCTCTGCCTCCCAAGTGCTGGGATTAAAGGCCTGTACCACAACCACCCGGCAAGATTTATTTTGTATTTATTTATTAATATGTACATAGTGCTCTGCCTGCATGTATGCCAACACGCCAGAAGAGGGCACCAGATCACATTACTGATGGTTATGAACCACCATGTGGTTGCTGGGAATTGAACTCAGGACCTCTGGAAGAGCAGTCAGTGCTCTTAACCTCTGAGCCATCTCTCCAGCCCCCCAAGTCTCAAGTTTTGTTTTTTATCTAGGGTAGTTATAAAGGAGGCGGGGAAAGCATTAGCGATGTACAGTTACACTATAGTTTGAACTGAGGACCTTCTGCTTGTAAAGCAGAGGTGATAACCACTACACTATGGAGCCCCTCAGCCTGGTAACTCAAGCCTTTCATCCTAGCACTCAGGAGACAAAGGCAGATAAGTCGCTGTAAGGTTAAGACTACCCACGAGAAAGTACCAGCCAGCAAGGGCAACACAGTGAGACAAAGTGTCAAACCCCCAAATAAATACATCAACACAAATACCAACTAAATCTTGTCTTCTAACCTACAAGAATAAGCAATAAGCTTTTTGAAAACATATAACATAGTTTTAAATCTCTTCAAGAAGCTCCTTGTATTTGTTTCAAATTGAAAGTGGAGATTACTATAAGGAAAAAAAGTCCCCTCCCTTTGAACAGTAGAGAAGGACCAATCCCAGGGAGAATGTCCTCTAATTTGGCACAGAGAGAAAAAGTACAAGAGATTCACAGAAACGAGTGCCCTGGAACTGTTCACACAACACAAAGAAATTTAATTGTGGTTCCTAATTTTTATTTTTCAGTTACCGAAATGGAAGTATCTGTGCTGTTCAATGGGGGTAGTCACTAGCCATGGGAAGTATGTAATTTAACTATATTTCATTTTATACAATTTAAACAGTCACAATCAGGCTGGTGGCTACTGGAGTGGGCTATATAGAATTTCAGACCTTTTTTTTTTAACTGTCAAAATAAAAAAGAATTATGGGAAAAAAGGGTTTACATCTTATAACTCATACTTAAGCTCTTTTTAAAAAGATTTATTTATATGAATGTCTGTTTGCATGAACACCTGAAAGTTAGTAGAGGGCATCAGGCCCCATTAGAGATGGTTGTGAGCCACCATGTGGGTGCTGGGAATTGAATTCAGGACCTCTTAACCACTGAGCCACCTCTCCAGCCTCCTACAACCTACCCTGGACTGCAAACACTGATGATCTTCCTTAACTAAGGAAGACAGTGTTTCAAGGAAAATCCCATTTTCAGAGCAACGAATGTACTCCGGCTTGTGCTTGCATAGCACACATGCAAGACACTTGTCCATTGATGCTTCTAAGTTCTGTCACTCTGAGTTACAGAACTGGACAGCCCAGAGAAGGCAGTCAGGAACAGACTTAGCACCATTTCTAGACAGGACCCAGGAAGTGGTGAGGACACGGAAAAAAGCGCTGTTCTCACAGGTGAAGCAGGGCTGTTGTGAAACGTTCTCAGATGCGCAAGAAAACCACTGTGTTCCCGAGACACTGACTCGCTTACCTTAGTGTCATGGCTGGGGGGTAAGAAGACCAGTTATAGATAGCTACAGGCCATGGCAGCCCATGTGGTGGCTACCACAATAAAAATCAAGTGGCCTATACACACCAACCATATTTCTGAAAAATGATTTTATACGTGTGTGTGTATGTGTGTGTGTGTGTGTGTGTGTGGAGTCAGTTCTTTCCTTCCCGCAAGGGGGGCTTAGGGTATCAAATTGAGGTTACGGCTAGTACCTTAGCTATCTTCTAGCCCAACAAGCCCTTGTTTTTCACTCTGATAGCTGATATAGAGCTGGAAGAGGAAGAGATAGGCAATAAATGAATCCAAAGATGTTACCATGACATACTTCCAATAACACAATTAACTGCATAATTCAAATATTCCCAGTCCGGGGACTATCCTAGAACTCAAAGAGATCTACCTGCTTCTGCTCCCAGAGTGCTGGGATTAAAGGTGTGCATCACTACCTCACTCTTTACAAGAAAGGCACCCAACAGGTTTCAAGTTACAATCCTACATAACAAAGAACAACATTTTATTGGTTCAAGGTTAAGGCCTGTCATAGGATTAGTGCTCTGATGAAATACCTTATCCAAAAAAAAAAAAAAAGTTTGGGGGACTATCTGGCTTACACTTCCACATTGCTGTCCATCACTAAAGAAGTCAGGACAGGAACTCAAGCAGGGCAGGAACGTGGCGGCAGGAGCTGACGCAGCAGCCGCGGAGGAGTGCTGCTTACTGGTTTGCTGCCCATGACCTGCTCAGCCTGCCTGCTTAGATAAAGAACCCAGAACCCCCAGCCCAGGGAAGGCACCACTCACAATGTGCTGGACCCTCCCATATTGATCACTAATTGAGAAAATACCTTACAGCTGGATCTCATGGAGGCATTTTCTCAATTGAGGCTCCTTCCTCTCTGCTGACTCTAGCTTGTGTCAAGTTCACACACAAGTGGCCAGCACAGGGCCACGCAAGCAGTCCCCTGTTGAAGGCTTTGGATCTTGGATTCTCTTGGGTCCACAAAGCTATGTGGGGAAGGCAGCTACAGAAAAGCCTTGTAGGCTATCACAGCTGAAATGCCAGGCCTCTGAAGTGCACAGGAAGTCTCATATAAATGTGGAGTCGAAAAAAACTCAACTCAGAAGCAGAGAAGAACGGAGTTTGTCAGGGACGAGGGGAGGGACAACATGGAGACAACAAACAATGAATCCCGGCAAGGCAGCTCTGGAGCCCTACACAGCAGCGCCTCAGCTAACAATCCCGCTGAGAGGGGAGCGCATCAGTGTACTGAAAACACAACAGTGACAATGCGACGGTGAAAGAGAAGGTGGGAGGAGACCCCAGATGGTGATGGATGTGTTTACGGCCTTGATGCCGGGGGTAGTTTCATCGGTATATACTTATCCCCAAAGTTAATGAGATGTATACATTAAATATGTATATCTTTTAATATGTCAATCATATTGTAGAAAGGCTTCATAAAAACCTAGAGAAGAAAGAATATAAGCCTCCATTTTACAAGTTGTGGTGAAAGGAGACTACAAGGGCTATGCGTCCACCATGCAGGTCAGCTCCCTTCAGAGCAAGACTGAGGGCACAACTCCGGAACGTCTTGAAGTAATGACACGTGAGCAAATGCATATACAAATGCACGCAATGGAAATCAATATTCCACAACATGGAGTGCTTCGGTATCTTCCAGTCTATTTGATTTTTAAAAAAATGTTCTTTCTGCCCTACTAAATAATGACAACTGCAGTTTGAAACTATGCCAGGTCAGCCGCCTTCTTGGAGAGGTACACACAGCCCTGGCAGGGTGCTATGGTATGGACACATGGCACACAGTACAGATCACTGTGAAGGGCACACCGTCAAACGCTCCAGGTACACGACTCATCCCTCATCTGGGATGCTTGGGAAGTGCGCAATGCTTGGTCACTCAGAATCAGAACCGTAGCAGTGGAACGTGGTCTGATGGATGCAGAGGTCATTATGCAAAAGCCCAATCAAGGAGTTTGCATGTGCACATGCGTGCGTGTGTGCGTGCGTGTGCGTGTGTGTGTGCGCGCGCGTGCGTGTGTGTGTGTGTGTGTTATATGGTATACATGAGTGCATATTTGCATTATGTGTACAGACAGGCATGGATGTGTGTACATGCACGTGTAAAACCAAAGTCAGCATCTGGTATCTTCCTCAGTTGCTTTCCACTTCATTTATTGAAGCAGTCTCTTGTCGAACTTGAAGCTCATCAATTACAGCTCGTCTGTCCAGCCAGCTTGGCCATCAAAGTGTGGGTTCTGGGATCTGAACCCTTGTCTTCAAGCTTGCACAGTGAAGATGTTCTCGCCAATTCAGCTCCAAGAGGAAGGTAATTATGCTTTACTTTTGGGAAGTCTTCAGAGGATTTCTGACTAACTTTCAGGATTAAGTGAATTTTTAAAATATATTTTATTAATTTATTCATATTACATCTCAATTGTTATCTCATCCCTTGTATCCTCCCATTCCTCTCTCCCTCCCATTTTCCCCTTATTCCCCTCCCTTTTGACTGTGACTAAGGGTGGACTTCTTCCCCCTGTATATGCTCATAGGATTAAATGATTTTTGACTTGTTTTTTTTTTCTTTTTTTTTTAATATTTATTACATACACAGTGCTCTGCCTGCAGGTACATCTGTAGGCCAGAGGAGGGCATCAGATCACATTAAAGAAGGTTGTGAGCCACCATATGGTTGCTAGGAATTGAACTCAGGACCTCTGGAAGAGCAGTCAGTGCTCTTCACCATGGAGCCATCTCTCCAGCCCCCTTGTTTTCTTTCTTAAAAGTTTAAGTTTCCTACTTGTATTCATCAACACGAATTTCTCTTCTGTTTTCTGCCTCCCTGTCTTTCCAAATCACTCATTTCAGAGTACCTTTGGCTATGGTAAGGTGGTGCTCCATGGTAACTTTCTGACATAGTAACGTAACCCACACCCAAGACCCATGCATACAGAAGGCAGGTACCATTTAAATCCACACCCAAGACCCATGCATACAGAAGGCAGGTACCATTTAAATCCATACTTGAGGCCCATGCATACAGAAGGCAGGTACCATTTAAATCATGTTGTAAGGCATTAACTGAGTTGTAAACAAAGTCTATAGGTACATCATTAAATTTACAATGGAGTAAGTGTACAAGTTACATTGAATACACCCGGGGTCCAAGTGTGACTGTTGGTATTAACACACACATGGACTAGGCATGGTGGCAAACATGCCTACTATCCCAGCACTCAAGAAGCAGAAGGAATGCTGCAAGTTTGAGGCCAGCCTGGAAAACACAGTGAGACAGTGCTTCAAACAATCATAAAAGTCAGTACCCTTTACTGTTGCTTCGGTGGACACTTGAGCCATCTTAGGCAGCATTTGTTTCAAGTGACAGGTTTCACAGATGGATTCATACTCACAAATCTTTGACTTGCATGGCCTGTGTGAAGCTGTCCTTCTTCAGCAGCAAGCCAATCAAAGTGCTGTAAGTCTCACTGTTAAATACAATGTTTTCCTTCTGAGCTTTCAGGAAGATATCATAAGCTTCTGTAAGAGAGAAAATAGATAAAAAAGGAGACACTGTTATTCTGAACTAGCAAACAAAACAAAACAAAAAACCAAAAATATCCAGCTACCCCCTGTGACCAACTCTTAAGAGAGGGCCAGCGACCGCACCAGCACTCTTCAAACATGAGGACAAGGCCGGGGCAGTGCTACTACACTGAAAGGAACGGTGTCAGGAAGAGCTTCTTTGGGTCAATAAATTATGTTCTTGCTAATAAAAATGAAAATCAGCTCTTCTGAATTCTAAAGATGATAGCAGTTTCAAAATAAATCGCAAAATATGTGTTAAAGTCCAAATAAAGCAGAGGTATAATTTAGATTGAGGGGCGCCAAAGACTCACTCTCAAGCTATCTTTAATCTATAAGTGGGTGGTTACAATGGCTAACATTTCAACACAATAGCATTAAAGTGAATATAGCCTATAATTCTAAAATTAGAAGATCAAATTATTTGGCTACGACAGGACTTATACAAAAACATACAATTTTCAAATATACAGATACCTAACAAGTAAACTAGGCAACATTTGTTTGACTGATTAACAGTTTTATTTCACTTGTTCACAATAACTGTCAGCGAATGAAAAGACGTTACCAAAAGAGAAGTATCTACACTTTTCAGTCACTTACTTTTCTGAAATACAATTGCTTGTCTATAAAGAGCCAAGTGGAAATGCCATCCACTCTTGTGTGGATAAACATGTCACAACAGAGACCGAGTAAAACTGACCTATCACAGACAGCACTCTATGATACAAACCTCAGCTGGAAAGGAAGGCCAGGTGTTTAAATAGGTGCACACATGATGTGAGTGACCACAAGAACACTCTAGGAGTACCTGAACAGGCAAAAATAGTTGCAACTATGTGTGCAAGTTAGAAAAGTTTGTATTATCCCCTCAATAAAACTCAAGTGGCAACGTCCAAATCTTATTTAAAACTGAAAATTAAATTGGGAGGAAAAAAAGATAAGGTATGGCAACATTTATGTTAGTTATATTTTAGTTAAGATTAGGTTTGTGTGAATGAAAGCAATGGCCTTAATCAGATTTTAAATTAGCTTTCCAGAGCACAATCCTTTCTAGGTATCACATTACTAACTGCCTTGTGGCCCGTTAATGCCTACATGAACCAGGCACTAGAAAAAGGTAGGAACACACACTCAGGAAGTACTTAGTGCCACTGTATTTTACTAAGTAAAATGGGAGGAAATGAAAGCTTCCTCTCATTTCCTTTCACATATATAACATACTTTAGTCAAGCCCCCCACTTTTCCTGTCTTCTCCCTCACATATTCTCACCATCCCCGACAAGCCCCCCCACCCCACCCCCACTCCTTTCGTGCCATCACCACCGTTGGGTGTGTGGACGTTGCCTGAGCACGGCGTGTGAGGACACACTGAGGACACGACCTGCCCAGATGCCCTGGGAGACATGGGCCCCAGAAGTTATCTCTTGACTGCCAGAATCAACCCATCACAAGCTTTCAAAAAGCTTAATAAAATTTACTAAAAACAAATCATTTTAAACCATGGAACACACGAATGAAGCCACCCAAGAATCTACTGCTCAGGACACAATGCACAGGTTCTCTTTTGAACGGGGCTATAAGTTAGGATGAGACATAGTTATTGTCCACTTAGGTCACACAGTTTGGTACTAAGACTGAGGGCTGACGCTGGCGGAGGCCTGCTGGCTTCCCTGGGTAGCTGTGTAGCCGTTCCTGGCAGTGTTGGATAGCTGTATCACATACATCTTCTATAGCCTTTTAGTTAAAGAAGCAGCCCATTGATAGCTTGCACTTTAGAAAATGGCTGAGACACACCTGAAGAAAGATTGTGCAGACAGCACTTGGTGCTTCCTGCGATGCAGTGCATGCTTGGTGCCGTGTTCTCAGCACTGACTGAGGTAAACTAAGTGACTGAGTTTGAAGTGAGTCATTAGCTCTCATGACAAGATGGATGAGTTCCATGAACAACTGCTTCACCAAGACACAGTGATTATAATTAGCAATTTGAATTATGTCTTTAATTTAGGTAATATTTAATATCTTTATTATCTTTGCATATGTCTTGTGGATTGTCATCCTTTATGTTCTTTTAAAAAATATACTATTAACGCTTATTAATAAACTGTCAATTTTTTGTGCTTAAAAAAAAAGAATGAGGACTGAATAATAGAACTTAGTAAAATAAAACTAAAAAAATATTCCTGGTTGTTTTCTGATACCAAGTGAGCTACATGCACTGTTATCTATCAAGCTTTACGTGATCACTTCTATGTATCAGACCCATTAAGCCGCAACTACCTAACAGACAGAACTGTAAGCACTGAATTTCCAAAGCATTTATATCTTGCTGTTTGGATAACGAGACATATAAAATCAGTATATAACTCTGAATTACCAGGCTAAACAATGGGCTGAATGACTGTATACTATTAATCACTTATTAGATGTTTTCATTTAATTAAATAAAAACAACTTTTAAAAAGGTAATCTATCAGCTGGGCATGATGGTGCACCTCTGAAGGTCTAGCTCTTGCCCTAAATTGAGGAGGGAGGGTCGAGTCTGAGGCAGCCTGGGCTACATACTGAGACCCTATATCAAACAGAGTTCCCCACCACCCACGAGTGTTATCCTAAGTTCAGCCTTCCCTACGCACAACTGTACCCAACAATTAGTCTCTCTCTTCATTTTTCCAGAGGGTTTCTCTGTGTAGCCCTAGCTGTCTTGAAACACACTCTGTAAACCAGGCTAGTCTGAACCTCACAGCGACCCACCCACCTCTGCCTCCCTAGTGCTGAGGTTAAAGGCGTGCGCCACCGCTACCGGCATCTAACAATTCTTAGCATCTGACCAGATTTACTTCCTTTGCTCTTGTTTTTAATCTTGAAATACTTCATACAGATCTCAAAATTTCAGGACATTGGCTTATAAATTAGAGAATCATTATCATAACTAATACATTTCTTAGTATCATCTATATTACTGTGCTAATTTAAAGTACAAAGTGAGAGTGCGCAAGCTCACCTGCGGTGCACCTTGGCACGCGCAGCTCAGCCCGCACTCTGCTTCCTGTTAGAAACAATGCCTACCTTTAGGTTTCCTCAATCTGCAGTTCTCCAAAAGCATCTTCTCAGTACCGGTTCCCACTGCTGAGGGTGATGAAGAGCTCCAGGAAGGTCTGTCATCTCCAAACAACAACTTTAAAAGAAAAGTACTCAGTTCAACAAAAGTGGTTAAATGCAGCAAGCTTCACACTGTAAGGCTGGGCTAAGCTCGGTCCTAGAAACATATGGCAAAAAAAAAAAAAAATCTGTTAGGCTTATGCCACAGACAAATCACCTCGGGCACATCGAAGGGGACTTCCTGGTTGCTGGTTTTCAGGATTTCTGCTAACAGCCGCAGTGTCCTTTCACGAGGGATAATGTTTTCTTCTTGCATTTTATTCCAGACGGCATCAGCCCTTTGCCAGTCACTGTTCATTTCTGTAGAATTTGATTAGTCAGATATCAATGACCATGCTAAGCAGAGCTGGTAAATGCTTAGGACAGCCTTACTTTCTGTCCAAGCAGGCATTATTCAGAGCTGCTGTCAGGGAGAGAAGACACTAGTGGCTGTGGCCCAAGGGTGAGGAGACTTCTCTGTGTATCTTTTTAATTATGAGCCACAGAAACGCTTTCTCTGCCAAACAAGCAAGCTAGACAAAAATAGAAACCAGTCACCCCCAGGCTTTATCCAAAATCAAGTTTTTAGGGTAACTAAAAAACTGCCCAATTGAAAATCAAACTCAGAAACAAGTAGCACATGCCTTCTTCAGTATTTCCAGATGATAAATTCACGTGCGCTGCCTTGTGAACACCTATGGTTCTAAAATGGTGGAGTGCTTTGATGCGTGGCTTTTCTTACAAAGTGTCAAAGTTCCAGATACTTAAACTTGGGTGAGGAGAGGTGACTGTCCCTCACCTGCTGCCGTGAAGGGTCTCTGCCTCACAGAGTGTTTTTCTTATGGCAACAGGTGACACTGCTGACTAAGTGTTAGGGGAGCAAGAAGTGTCCTGTAACTAATGACCTAGTAACATCTGTGTCACGATACCTCGTTCTCACAGATAACAAGAACATCTTGTTTTGGATGTCCTTGTTTTAATTTGCACGTGTGTGTATAAGGAGCATTTTAGGGAGACAAGTGTGAGCACATTCTTTTAAAATCCATGAATTCATTAAGAAAAAAATATCAATTTTGGAGTTTCAAGGACAACAAAATCTTACTAATTATGAAAAGAAAATATAAGTATTTGGGTTTCCGATGAATTTATTTCATATCAGGAGTTAAATTTTAAAAAGGCCACAGACTGTAGGCTATTCAATCTAGAATTCAAAACAATCAAACTAGAATACAGTCAAAACAGTACGTGAATGGGGACTAGCAAAACGGACAGCTGCAAAGGACATCTTTGAGGCAAGGGAGTCTGCACAAAGGAACACACAGTGACATGTTCACACTCAGCTAGGAAACTATTATGCGGTGTGACTCTTTAGTGCTTAGAGTGCATCCATTTTACTAGTGTAACAATGGAAGAGGGTAAGGCCACACAGCAGGAAATGTCAATGCCTGTATGTACTGGAAGGTTAAAAACAAAACAAAACAAAACAACAGGCCAAATAACTTGAAGTAGAATAAAATATTAGGGAGATAAAACTTAAAAAGCCACAATCAAGGTATTTGCAAAATACCAAATCAAAGGCAGCTCAGCTGCTAAATGAATGTTTGCTTTTTATATATGAAGGCTGAGAGGCCCGGCTTTAGTGTACAAACTTCTGATCCCAGTACTCCAGGGGCAGAGCCAATCCCGTCTATACATCGAGTTCCAGGGAAGCCAAGGTTACAAACGGAGAATTGTCTTGATATAACAACAAAATAAAGACAAAAACAATACATTCAGACTGAAGTATCTTTAAATAAGAAAATGTTTGATACTGTGACAATAAATGACATTAAGGAAGCTTCCACTGAAAACATGTTCAAAAAGACAAAATCATTAACTTATTCACTATTTGATGATGTAAAACTGCCACCATAAAAACACACAAAATGATCTCTAACTTTACTATAGCGTGAAGACTATCAAAAGCTCTTTTAAACTCATTTTAAACAAATTCTTTCTCCTTTAGTAACCGAGGACCTCTGCCATCTCCCAGAGTCAATCAGGAGTTGGATAAAATAGAACAACAACAACAACAAATCTCTAACTACAAAAGCAAAAGGGAAACATCATTGACCACTCTGTTATTTCCCGACACTTAAATATCACAAGTACACCCAAATGTACGAGCTGCTGTTGCTGTAAACAGACCAGAGCATTATTTGGCTATAAAAACGAAATCCTCATCACTCTTCAACCTTAACACAAATACCAGGAATTCAGTTCAATGGAAATTAAAGATGAGAACCGAGATGTAGGCTTGTGGAAAACTAAAATCTATTCACAGAAACAAGGGATTGGCAAAGGATATCCAACCAGTTTGTTTGTACTTATAGATGATTAAAATGGAGGAAATGATTGTAGTATACACCTGAGTATAAGAAACTGTAATATGCTCATATGAAATCAGTTCTCACGCAGATGTGCGTGCTTCTATACAAGATGCACACCTGTGAGTTCATAGTTAGCTACTACAGGAGTGACTGAGAAAGCTTCCTCAGGATTTACACACAACAGAAGTGAACAGAAAGACAGAGCTCCTCAAAACAGCCCACTAATAGCAGTTCTATGGCTTTGGGTTCTTCTGTTCTGAGCTGGCGTAAAAGAGTTAGAAAACCCTTGTGTAGAAGCAGTCAGTGAGTTGAGTGAGGGGAGGTCAGCTTTACAGACGGAAAGAAACGAAACCAAGCAAAAGTGGAATCTCTTTGAGAACTGACTGGACTCACATTCAAGGCACCACGTAACAATGCGCACCGCTCAGCTTTCCACATACCCAGGCAGCATCTGGCATGCTGCATTTTAATTGTTAGGATGATCTCATCTTCAAGAATGAATACTATCATATGCACGTCCCAATCCTAGTGCCCGCCCCACCTTTGCTCACACAGGCAGGATGTATCCATGCGCACAGGGGCCTATAGGAGATCTCCACATGGGGGGGACTGTCAGCTGCAGGGCTGGGCTCTAAGAACACAGGAAGTAAACGAGTGAGCAGAGGATGGTCCACCTTCTCATTACCGCAGCAAGGACGTCAGCGTTATAAGCACCACACAGCATCTGACACAATATACTATTCTGCAGGAAGGCCTTCATTTTGGCCCGTCGACAACTCCCTCCCTGCAGATTGGAGCACCAGCAGGCAGAGAGCGTCACTTACTGTAGAGTTTCAGTAAGCTGTAGTACATCTGGTCTCTATCACATTCAAACAGCTTCTGGGTCAGCTCCACTAACTTTTCAAGAGTTTCAACCTTAAAAAGATAACACAGATTTGCAGTGTGTAAAAGCATACTTTACAGTTAATACGAGCCGCAGAACAGCCCTCTCAATCTGTTCCCAGAAGATAGGTTAACTTTACCAGAAGACTCAGGGTCAAGCCCAGCAGCTGGGGTGTGCCTACTTACCCAACCCCCACCCCACCCCAGCGCACTGACCCAGCAGTTAAACCAACAGTAACAAGAACTGTCAAGATCAAAAGAACACAGCCCGGGTAACTAAGTTAAAAGAGGCTTCAAAGAACATCTTGATGAAATACAGACTCTGAGGCAGAGAGCAGTAGTGAGCACTCAGGTGGGACAAGCCTCCTGGCAGTGTCAACAGACAGATGTGGAGAGCTTGGCGAGAGAAGGCACATCCTCCTGCCACCACACAGTGCCAGCTTGCTCCCACCGTAGAGGAAGGCAGGTGAAAACCTCCAGGGCCCAGACTTCTAATGCACCCGAGGAGCACAACACACTAGTATTTGTTTGGAGAAGCACTGAGGGGACACTGTGTCCACAATAACCTCTTGTAAACTCCCCAATGCTCATGATACTAACAGATTCGGAAGTGTGAAGTGCTTCAGACATCAGAAAGCAAATACTGGGCTGGAGAGATGGCTCAGTGGTTAAGACCACTGACTGCTCTTCCACAGGATCTGGGTTCTATTCCCAGCACCCACATGGCAGCTCACAACTGTCTACAACTCCAGGATCCAAAACCCCCACGTAGACAGGCATGTAGGCAAAACATCATTTCACGTAAAATAAAAACAAATAAATTATGAAAAATGAAAAAGAAAACAAATACCAACCTGATTAGTGGCAATGCATTTATCACAAAACCACTGAAGTCTTGCAGGTCGAGCTCTAATGCCTGGGGTCTGTAAAACAGAACCACCGCACAACACGTAAGACTTAGCTGAACTCTCCCTTGAAAACAGTATGTTCCCTCTAATGAATTAGCGGCCACACCCATGTGCTAAGACAAACTTATCATGCGGCCCCACAGTTATTGCAGACCTTTAACGGGGCCGGATCTAAGATACAGCTGAACTCACAGTTACCACTTGTCCAGAGGACTTAGGTTATTCTAGGATGCTGCTTCCCAGCTCATGTTCTTTGTTTGTTTGTTTTGGTACTAGGGATTAAAGCCAGGGCCTTGCACGCCACTCCCAAAGTCTTAAATAATACAGTGATTGCATTTTATTCAGTTCAACCCAGGAATATGTAATGATAAACTCATGCCCCATCCTCTACCAACCTACTTCACATCCTAGCAGAGACAGCAGATAAAACGTAACAATGTGCTATGTAGTTACAAAGAAATCTTAATCTGAATAAAACCCAGCAGCTTTGGAAGAAACATACGTGGATTAAAAGTACTCTACCCACCACTGGATGTGCTGCCTCGTGAATAAAATTAGCTATATATTTAACCTGAGTGTAGTCTTGGCTCACTCCAATAACTGAGGTGTTATGTTAGTTATATGCTCAACTAGAAATTTTGAAGGTTTAGTCAGTAACTCTGGCTCTGAGCACATATTTCACAATGTTGGATACTGGAATAAAAGACAAACCATTTCAACATAATTCCAAGGATTTGTACCTGTAATGATAGCATTTGCATCATCCGTAAGAGGGTTTCACCACGGAACACTACATTTCAATCACAGCGTCCAGATAAGACAACTACATACTCATCTGCCCTGGCTGCACGCCAACCTAGGAGACACCGCGCCTACGCTTGCCACTGTTGATGAAGCCAGGTGTCCCGAGAACGGGGTTTATGTATAAAGCCCAGGGCTGTTGGTATTTTCAGAGATGGGGTATTGCTCTGTTGCCCTGGTTGACCTCAGCCTCCCAGACTCACCCGATCCTCCTCCCCCAGCCTCTCCAGTAGCTGGACCACAGGAGCACACCGCCACACCCTGCACCCCAGTAATTCAAGTTAAAAACCAACACACTGCACGACGTTACTGAAGAGCCTGTGTATTGAGTACCATCTTGCAGCTTGCGTTGCAGGAATGAAAACTGGTAGAGTTTAAGCTGTGCGCTCTCATTATAAGCAGGCAAGTATTCTGGGGCAGGAAACCAAATGCTGAGTAAGCTGCCCACGCAGCCACACCTTCAAATATTAACCTCCACATCTTCAGTACAGGCATGGACTGTATTCAAGGACTCCCTCATATCTACAGTGCCACATACATCGTAACAAATATGAAATTAACATCAATGTACGTAGAAAGCCCTTGAAAAAGAACAAATAATCCTCTTTAGAACATGGCAAGATGCAAGAGCTACATTCACTTACAACTTCCAATGTTATTACTGATCCAAATCCACAAGCTCTGCACAGCGCAGCTCCACGCTAACTCTTCCTGTTGGGGCTGATTAATTCCTGTCGCTGGCCAGGAGAGCCGACTTATATGCTAGCTCTCCCCTATGTTTCATTTTGAAATTGAGAACTGTTTTCATATATAAATCTCAATCATCAAAAGAACATCTAGGTCAGATTAACTAAATCTCCTAGGCTGCTGGAACGGCCGATGCTCCTGGCTTACCTCTGAACATCTTACTGAATTTTAAACACTGCAGTTGAAAGCAGCAATAAAAAATGTAATAGAAACATGGGAAGAACCGAATCCTAATTTGGATGTTAAATATAACTTCAAAGGCCAGCTAATGTACATTAAAATCACAAGGTAACCTCTAGTTCCTTCTGATTTTTCTTACATATAATTTATTTAATGGGCAGCAAGGTTAATAGCTATGCTAACAGAAAGACTACCATGTTTGTTTCTACCCAAGCTACTACTGCACTGCACAGCTTTCTGCAGTTCTAATGCAACACTGGGCTCAACTGCATAGGTGGCGAGTTAAACAAAATGCTTTCATTAATCAGTAACTTCGTTACATCACTCTACAGGCACAACAGACATCTATGATGTTAACAAGATAAATATAAAATAATTTAAGTGGAAAAACATAATTGTTTTTCTGTGTTTCAACCTTCATATGAGCTTAAAATGGATTGAAACAGTGCATTTTTACTTGTTTTTGTTTTTATTGCCAATATTAATGGAATGGCGGGAAAAAGAACCCCTGACATCAATAAAGCATGCTCCAGGGTCAATCCCTGAGCTAGCGCAATAGAAAGCAAAGCTATGTGCACAGGGCTCTGCGCGAGTCAGCTCCTCTCTCCCTGCAGCTAGGCTAGACATGGGAGGACAATGGTGCCGTGCCACTCGGCGGCCTTTGTAAATCTTCAGCTGTGCACTTAAAGATCAGGTCTAGGAAAGAGCAAGTCACACGAACATCTGCTATCAGCAGTCACAGGCCTCTCCACCAGGGCTGTGGAGACACGTCAGAACTAACACTGTCATGAGATTCTGTAAGTCTGAGAGAACATTATTAGCTTTTCAGCACGGTGTATACGGACTTGAACTCTGGCCCTATTAAAGAAGGCAAGTGGGGATAACACTTTGGTTTTCATCAAGTAAAGAACAAAGAGTAACAAAAACTGCACTTGAATCCAAACTTCTAGTGTTAGCCCTGAAGCCATCAGAATGAGAGTCCCCCTGCAGAGGACTGCAAACCGACCTCACATTCGGTACCAATGGAAGGGAACAAGAGATGAGGAGAGGGGGAAACAAAGTTAGAGAAAGTTGTTTTGATAATTCAGAAGTTGGGGCAGGGTACCCAGAGAGCAGGAAGACGGATAGGGAAAAGCTGAGGGAGCCACAGAGCGTGGGACCCGTCCTGACTCCCTAACTCTACAGCCTGTATTCAGAACCTTTGTGTCTTTGCCCTCGCTGTTCCCCAGAGCTCCTGTGTGAGGCTCAAAGTCCCAGCTGTAGTTAGACGGCCTAGCTGGTGGTGTGGGCCTGACTCCTGGGGAAAGAGGTCAGAGGTAAGAGAGCGCTCATCTCTGAAGACAGCACTGCATCACTTGCCCTGTGGCCTAGCTGCTACTGAGTCACCCAGAAGGCTAAGCATGACGCTAAATGGCAGGTTTCCTCACCAAGCCCCTCAGAGCATGTAAAACTGCACACCATCACTGAGCCTTTCCCGCTGGCATATGCCATCTCTCTCTGGATTTAATTTTCAGTCTTGAAATAAAGCGGATGAGACAAAACACATCTTATTTTATGCTCTGTAATTAAGCCTGTGCCGGAAGGTAAGTATTTAAACTGCAACTGAAGGAATGAAGGAACAAATACCATCTTCTTTGACCATAATTTCTTTCTTTCTTTCTTTCTTTTTTTTTTTTGGTTTTTCGAGACAGGGTTTCTCTGTGTAACCTTGGCTGTCCTGGACTCGCTTTGTAGACCAGGCTGTCCTCGAACTCACACTGATCCGCTTGCCTCTGCCTCCCGAGTGCTGGGATTAAAGGCCTGCGCCACCACGCCCAGCCAACCATCATTTCTGAAAAGGAATGCTAGGCTAGAACTTGGAAGACCTGGTGTCTACTCAAATCTCGAGCACGGTGAGCCAGAAGTGGGGGTGGGTCTTCACCTACACCAACATTTCTGTCTCATTACCTCACTGGCAAGATACCACCTGAAGAAAACGGTCTGAAACCGAAGGCGCCGGGACATGGAGAGGTGGACAATGACAGCGCAAGCTGAGGAGCGAAAGTTTTTCTTGAGGGAGACAAAATGTGATCATTAAAATATTTAAAGAAGCCTGTAATGAATTTCATGAGGGAAATGAAGGAGTAGTTGATTACAGTGAAATATTAAGTACGATACATAAATCCATTAATTCCACTCATAACCGAAATAAGCAAATGAAGTAAGAGGACAGCAAGGCCACAGAGATGACTAGATGAGAAATAAAAATTGAGTCTTTCTACCTGACATATTTTAAAATAAGACCTATTACTTTTTGTTGTTGTTTTGTTTTCAAGACAGGGTTTCTCTGGATAGGCCTGGCTGTCCTCACTTTGTAGACCAGGTTGCCCTCAAACTTACAGAGATGCATCTGCTTCTGCCTCCTGAGTGCTGGGATTGCAGGCGTGCGCCACATGTCCAGCCCAAGATTTGTAATTTATACTTGGTTCTATATGTGGGCAGGGTGGGAGTATTAGAATAAGGCACAGAAAGTACGTCACCAACTTTGCCTTCCTGACAGAACCAAGTAGGCTGTAATATGCTCTTAGTTGTTTAGTTCATTCCAGAATGTGCCATAAGGATGGAGGAGGTGGAGTCTACAGAGGATGCGCTGGTAGAAGGGGCAAGTGCTCATCCAGCACAGGGAAGGACGGCACAGAGAGCACACTGACACTGAGTAAGTGTTGAACAATGCATGGACATCCTAGTTATCACAATGCTCATGTCACCTTGTAATGTTCTAAGAGGCCCAACAGAGGAGCGCGCACTCTCCTTCCATTGCACCTCTGCACTGCCGGCAGCTTCCTTGGCCTGGAATAATTTTATGTCATCAGTTCATCTTTTAGTCCTTCGCCCAGAGACAAATTCCTTAGAAATACCTAATCTAAAATAGTCCTCTTCTACAGAAATCTCCTTGGTAACCAATACGTTTGTTTGTTTGTTTGTTTGTTTGTTTTGGTTTTTCAAGACAGGGTCTCTCTGTGTAGCCTTCACTGTCCTGGACTCACTTTGTAGACCAGGCTGGCCTCGAACTCACAGCGATCCGCCTGCCTCTGCCTCCCGAGTGCTGGGAGTAAAAGTGTGCGCCACCACGCCCGGCTGCCAATACATTTTTTAAAAGGTCTATCTCAACAATGAGACTTTAAGACAATCAAATTTGTTAAGTAAGGAAGCTGCTTAGCAGGAGGTTTCAGATGACAACCACGGCATATCAACCACTCATGGGACGAGATGCCGTATTACATGTGAGTCAGCCTCCTTAGTTCAGCTGACTACTGCTAATTGACACCATTCCCCGAGGGCTACCATGGAAACGTCCCATGCCCACGTCCCTGAGCTCCTATTCACCTCACCGTCTCATGCCCCAACTCACCCAGATCCCCAGCATCTGTTTCTCTTTTGAGTTAGCCCCATCTCCTTACTCTGGCCTTGAGGGTTTCCAACGTCTGGAAGCCATCTATCCTGCCAAAGTGTTCCCCGCCCTCTGTCTGCTTCCTAATACTATTAAGTTTGTCAGTGCCTAAATGTCGCCATTTGTTCCACACCTATCTCCCCCTAAGAGCCCCCCAAATTCCTTATGGGGTGGGGATGACTCTTCCTAAATGCTCAGACCCCCAATATATTCCTCAAGTCAGTCAACACCTGCCTGCTATAGGCAGAAATTAACTTTCACACCAATGTCTGTTCAAGGAGTCTCACTTTAGTTCCTCAAAGACTCATACTTTAAATAGTATAGAAATAAAATACAAGTTTATGTTAAAAATACTATATATCACATAATATATGTATACACACCAGCTGATTTTAAAAAGATGTATTTATTATTATGTATACAGTGCATGCACACCTGCATGCCAGAGGAAGGCATCAGATCACATTTATAGATGGTTGTGAGCTACCATGTGGTTGCTGGAAATTGAACTCAGATCCTCTGGAAGAACAGACAGTGCTCTTAACTGCTGAACCATCTCTCCAGCCTCATATCAGCTTATTTTAAAGCAAATTATGCTATTTATAAATTCAATACTGCTTATATCTTTTTTCACTTGAAAACTTTAGGTATTTAACTTTAATATAACAAAGTGTTACAAATCCTCACTAAAACTTAACCTTCATTAGTCACAAAACAAGAACAAAAATAAAACAAGCTTGTCTTTCAGTCTTGTCGATGAGACAGGCCTTTAACATAGTGTCACCTATCACACTCCCCGCTGTCCCCTCTGCCCTGGCCAGTGCTGTGGTTCTAGTCATTTGTCACATGTCTGTGTGGAGTGCATGTGTGTTTTATGCAAATGTCTATGCCTGTGCTTGTATGTGTGGAGGCCAGAGGTTGCCTCCAGATGTCTCCTCATTCTCTGAGACTGTGTCTCTCTCTGAACCTGGAGAATACTGATTAGCTAGACTGGTTGGCCAGCAACTCCCAGGAATTCTCCTGCCTCAGCCTTCTAATGCTGGGATTGCAGGAAAATCTTACTATACCAGTGTTTTTAATGGGTGCTGGGGATGCAAAGAAAGCACTTTATCTATTCAGCCATCTGCTCAATTCCTACACAGAACTCACTATGCACTCAACAATTTTATACACACCCACTGTTTTTTAACTTTACAGTCTTTCCTAACTGATCCACACAGGCAAAGTTCTAAAGTATTAAAAGCCAGTCTTCTCTTGCCTAGTTAACATGATATTCGTGTGCCTCTTATTAAGCTTCAGACTGAAATCATGTAGAATAAAGGAGACAAAAATAAATAAATAAATAAATAATCCCTACCTTTGAGAGGCATAGAATTAATATTATTGATCACTTACTATAATCCAGGGACTGTGCAAGCTGCTTTACACACATTATGTGATTGAGTCTTAAAGACAGATATTACATTCCGTCTTGCAGATAAAGCAGCTTAGGAAAGTTTAATAGATGCCAAAGGAAACTCACTCTCATGCTTCTGCCGCTTTTTTGTTGGGTTCTGCTCCCACTGCGGGCTGAGGGCACAGACTTTTAGCCATCAGCGGCCCACGGACACCGAGGCACATGCAGACACTGTGCCACACAAACAGAGTGGTAGACCAGGAGGCAGAGAGGACACCCACCTTCAGATCTACTGAAACCGTTTTGTAGATACTACAAATTAACCATTTGAGTTTAGAAGCACAGTCTACGACACTGACAGGTATGCAGACAGACAAGACAGAGAAAAACCAAACAAAGTCCTGAATTAATTTCACAGTCTCCTGTACTACATTTTTCTCTTCTTTAAAACCATTTCAAGATGCAAGTCAGTCATTAAGGCCCAGGCCTTTAATCCCAGCAAATGGGAGGCAGAGGCAGGGGGATCTCTGAGTTCCAGGAACCAGAGCTATTATATAGTGAGACCCTGTCTTGAAAAAACAAACAAACAAACAAATAAATAAATCTGAAGACACAATGAAGACTTTTTGGGTCCCCCACCTCTATCTTCAGCCCTATGAACAGGGGCAATTTAAAAACCTGGTACCCTGTACACTTTTAGAAAAAGAAAGGGTAGCAGCAAGCCATGACTTGGAGCAATGTGGTTCCTGAGGGGTTAATAAAGCAATGTGGTTTCGATGGCGTGTCATCATTCTCCTTACAGCAGCCACGTCTACTTTCTATGGAGTGTTTTCTGACGAGACAGAGGACTGTTTGATAATGAAATTAATCACCATGTGGACAGGCTTTACATTAGCTTTTCTTTATTAATTCCAGTAAGAAAAAAATTCAGAGAAGCCTAGATAAAGTATACTAATCCTAAAGAGGCCAGGTTTGTCACCTGTTTCCTATAAGCTGCTTACCATAGTGGGGACAAAAAAAATAAAAACAAAAAATAAAAAATAAAAAGGAAAGGAAGAAAGAAAATTTAAATTAAATGCCAAACCACTGCAGACAGCACTTGTTGGGCTGATTAACTTGTAGACAAGCATTACAAATAAGTCTGAGCCTGGTCTGCAGCAAATTGAATTTTACTGCTTTTAAGAACAAAGAATTCTTTAGCAAAGAGGATTAGCAACTTTACACCCAGGAATACCAGGGTAATTTAATTGTTTCACAATTCAAGATTTAATATGCAAATATCATTTTGATATATAACAGTGAATTTAGCAAAGTGAGGAAACAAATTCAATATACAGCCAGACTGTCTTTTCTGAACTGTAATTATATACAACAAAGCTGGCCGAGCCACCCTCCTCCCATTATTGGTGGGACTGAATTCTATTAACATGAATCAGAACGAGGATACGTAAAGGTTAACATTTTTAACATGTATTGTAATTAAGAGTCTAAATAGCTGTACATTAAGATAGCAAAGTTAAAATTCCTACCTCAATGATCTTCTTGGCCTCTTTGTAATTTCCAGTCTGCAGGAAGGCAAAGAAGAGGTCGTACAGCATTGTCATTTCGCCTTGCTCTTGGCTTACGAAGTCCATTGCTGGACAGCAGAGAAGGAGAAACACACAGATCGTAAGAAAAACATAGGGAGATAGTATCCTGAAATTCTAGGTAGATAAAAAAAGAACAAATATGGAGACTAGTAAGCCTGTAGCTTTATCTATTTACAGTCACAGTCCTTGCCTGGCAGCACACACGGATGGCATTACATACTAAAGGCTAGCTTTAAAGAGAATGGTGAGGGGAAGACTAAACAGTGTATAGTCATAAGAGCAGGTCGCCAACAAGTGCACATCAATAGCAGAGAAGCAATATACCCCAGGGAACAGACATGACCACCAGAGGGTTCCAGACGCACAACTGCTTCCTTTGGGAAGTTCGACAGCTTCTCTGGAGGTGTTTGTCTGCTCTCAAATTTTCCTTTCCCGTCTCCACACTCAGATTAGAGATATAAGAAGAAAATGTTATTTGACAGGTACTAACCTTTTTGGATTAAATCCGTCTCGCCTTTCTCTATTAGCTTACATAAGACATCATGCATCCTGGGTAATATTTTATATTTTTCATGGCAGGCAATGCTGGCTTCAAGAGCAGCATGTAAATCACCCCTTGGAAAAATAAATTGACAATGATGAAAAAATTATCAGATTCACTTTAGGCTCCAGAAACAATGTAGACAGATATAATGAGTAAATAAACTGTCAACAACTAAACTTTAAGACAACAAACAAACAAACCAACCAAAAAACCAAAACCAAAAAGCTCAAATGGAAAGAATGGAAAGCACAGAACCACACCTGTTCAGGTGATAGTCACCACTTTCCCTATTTATTACTTTGCTTCCTAAATAGTTTTTCTTTGGGGAACAGCAGTGGGGGGGGGGCAGGAAGGGGAGGATGACAAGATGAAGGCATTCTCAAACTACTACGCACTGCTAACCTTTTTTTTTTTTTTTTTGGCCAGGCTAGGGGGGTGGTTTCGAGACAGGGTTTCTCTGTGCAGCCTTGGCTATCCTGGACTCACTTTGTAGACCAGGCTGGCCTCAGACTCACAGCGATCCACCTGCCTCTGCCTCCCGAGTGCTGGATTAAAGGTGTGCGCCACCACGCTCAGCTCTGTCTTTAGAAGGTAAACTTCAAAAATCTGCTTCGTTTTAAGTCATGGCACTTTTTTCAGATGTGGCACTTAAAGGATATTTTCACAAAGAGCATTGCAAGATATTTTCGTGGGTCTTCAAAATGCCTTTTTCCTTTGAAAGGACAAGTGGTAGTGTGAAGGGCCCTGCAAGAGCCATGGAGGGGTCAGACATAACTCTCATGGTCAGTGCCTTTCTTTTCTTTCTCTCGCTCTCTCTTTTTCTTTTCTTTTCTTTTCTTTTTAAGAGCCAATGAGGCCCCTAGAACCATGGCTTTGCCTGAAGAATAGGGTAAGCAGATGGTGGCCCGGAGGCAGGTTCCTGGACTTCCCACTCTCAGCCAAAGTACTTCACTGTATACTATGTTGTGAAATTACCACTGCTTCCGGGGAAATTATTTGTTATAGGAGAAGAGACTACACATTAAAAAAAGGAAGTGAAAGAGATGGACAGGTGGTGGTGGCCTTTAATCCCAGCACCTGGGGTGCAGAGGCAGCCGATCTCTGTGGGTTTGAAGACAGTCAGGACTGTTACACAGAGAAACCCTGTCTCAAAACAAAACAACAACAACAACAACAAAACAAACAGAGAGGGAGGGAGGGAAAGGAGGGAGGGAGGGAGGGAGGAAGGGAGAAAGAGAGAGCACTCATACGGCAGCTCACAGCTGTCTATGACTGCAGTTCCAGGAGATCTAGTGACCGCATACAGACATATATGCAGACAAAACACTAATGTATATAAACTAAAATAAATACATCTTTAAAAAACGCTACTTTTTTTAAAAAGAGGATGAAGTATTATTTTTAAAGTACAGTTCAAGATACAGACAAAAAGCCAGGCATAGTGGTGCACCCCTTTAATCCCAGCACTCAGGGAGGCAGAGGCAGTTGGAGCACTGTGAGTTTGAGGCCAGCCTGGTCTACAAAGCAAGTCCAGAACAGCCAAGGTTGTTCAGAGTCCTGAGTCCAGGACAGAAAATCTGTCTCAAAAATAAAAAGTGAAAATTATGCAGATAAAAAGTACACTTGATCCCAGCAGTCAGGAGGCAGAGGCAGGCAGATTGCTGTGCGTTTGAGGCCAGCCTGGTCTACAAAGTGAGTCCAGGACAGTCAGGGCTACACTGAGAAACCCTGTCTCAAAAAACCAAAAAGTCCATTTGGTGACAATCAGAAATTCTCCCTCTGGAGATACATTCTCTTCCACAAGCCAGCAGTTCTCACAGAAGAAAGCCTTTTATAGTTTACATTTTGCCCACTGAACAAGGGTTGTATTGCCCTGTATCAGATTACTATTTTTTTTCTAGATTAATATTGTAAGCTGTGCTAAGAGAGTAAACGACACAGAAGTGCTCCCTGTGACGATGCAGGGAGGTGTGAAATGAACCCGCCGTGAAGGGAAGTCTGCCGTACCCTGCACCAAGTCCTGTTTACAGTGCATCTTCTGGCACCCCACTGAGTCATTTGAATTTTTGTCATTTGGGGTGAAGACTAAATTGCAGGTTAATTTCAAAACCGAATGTAGATGTTGCAGGCTAGATTACTGTCATATGAAGGAAATGCTATAGTAGCTACCACATATGCTACAGAGCTCCATGTAATCAGTATTTTCCTTTGCTTCAGACAGAGGCGCAGTTATTGCCTTTCTACCGTTCTTCATGGAAAACTAGGAACACATCTGTAAGAGGTAAACTAACACATACCACTTTTCTAAATGGAAGATTTGCTTTTTCAGATGGACTCCTAAACTAGGACAGCACTGTCTCAACTCTATTTCCCCTACATTAGGTCAAAACTATCAATAAATGAATGAATAATTGTTCTGTCAATCAAAAAGACATGCTAATAGTCCTTGGTCTCCAAATATATGCTTCTGAGGATTATACATGCTTAGAACAACACAAGAGAAATGTGGAAATAATTCATACATTTGCCAGTAATTTTAGACACCAATGTTATCACTCCTTAGGCTCCTGACGGAGTAAATCCAGCCTACAAAACACTCCCTATAAATTGGACTTCAGACAGAGATAAAGTAAATGACTAGCTGGTTCCTTGCCATCTCTTCTACATGCACTTTGTGGGTGGTTGTGTCGCATAAAAGTTTACATTCCTCATGTCTTCCCTGTCATCCTGATGTTTTCTGGCAGAGCTTGAAAACAGGCGATGAAAATTAAAATGTGTACATCCACAGGACTGCAGACTCTGACCCTGCACTGAGAGTTCTGTACCAAGCGGGGTGGAAGGCAGGTCCTTCGGCTTCCCAGCTGCGTCTCATCTTTGCTGAGCAGGCTCACTTGTCATGTACATGTGTCACTTCAGCACCACTGGTGTTAGACAGAATGAAAGCTTTAAGAACAGCAAAAGAAAAAACTTCCTAGACAAATGTAGAATGGCGCAAGGCCAGGCAGCACACTGCGGCTCTTGACCAGCAGCACCTACTGTAGGCCTGCTGCAGCCGGCACACCAGGCGTGACTGGAAACGCACTTACAAATAACAAGCCTTTGAATGAAATCTTTTAATATGTTAAATCTATATTTAAAACTTTCAGTTTGTTACTTCAAGTCTGCTATGTCCCTTACACAATTATAAAGTTTATTCCACAAAAAACAAGTTCCAGCCATTGTTCTTTTTTCACAAACCAGATAACACACACACACACACACACACATACACACATGCGCGCACTATCTTTAATGACCAGAACCTTTTAAAATATATATATTGGAAGGACCACACAAAATAATTCTCATAGCTAAAACAGTATTTTAACAAACGTAAAACAAAACAACTTAAAAGTGTTACCAAATCATGTGAAATAAAGATAAAACTAGAAGAAAAAAATGATTCTTTAATTCTAATTTTTTTTAAAGGTTTTTCGAGACAGGGTTTCTCTGTGTAGCCTTGGCTGTCCTGGACTCACTTAGTAGACCAGGCTGTCCTTGAACTCAAAGTGATCCTTCTGCCTCTGTCTCCTGAGTACTGGGAATAAAGGTGTGCACCACCACGCCCATTAAGGACACATATACATTCCTAATAGGATACACATCTAAGAAGTAATTTAAAAACTTTAAAAAAAAAGAGTTGCATTTATTAACCAGAGTGTCCCACTCAATATTTATTTGAGTCTGTGTTTCATTTTAAGGAAATATGACTATGCATATAAACTATACATTTGTGTCAGTGTACAGAATTAAGAAGCGCTGTGATGCATGCCCACATGGCAAATCAATGTTGCCTATTACTTTAGTCTTTAATAGGAAATGGAAATGTGCTATAACATGAGCGATAAGCACACACACTCAATCAGGTGCACGCTTGCCGAACACCTATTCCCAGGAAGCACCTGACCCTGACAACTGTCTCCCTAAAGTACCAGGAGCCAAGTCTGGCTCCCTGAAAGACCTTCATGATGCTGTCATACACGAGTTCCAAGATTCTGAACCTCTGTGACTAGAAAGCCTGTGTCACTCTCTAGTCACATCTTTAGCTTTTGACTTGTTGGTCTCCTCAGGCATCTGTAGGAAGTAACTTTTGAATCCTAGGTAGATACATAATTAAAGCAACAACAACAACAACAACAAAAAGATGCCAAATATTGGTTTTTAATTAGAATAAAGTACTTTAACATTACGTATAAAGTACTAGTGAAGTAGTAATTTCCTGAAAGGCTCTCAAATCTGAAGTCACCAGAGACAAGCAGATCAAGGAGGCGGGAGGCTTTTAAAACAAACAAACAAACAAACAAACAAACAGCCAAACCACCTAAAAACAGCTATGTTCAGAATGGGGGAAGCCGGTCAGGAGGAACCATCGCCTTCCCAAACTCTGTTCTGACAGAGGACCAGCACCTTCAAAAAGCCAAATAAACGGCTGGGGTTTTTGTTGTTGTTTTCCCCCTGGTTCATCATCTACAGATGAGAAATCTTCAAGGCGACTGGTGTTGCAATTACAACTAATCCTCCCCAAAAAATTAACTGTGTTGAAGGCTTTGTAATTTCCCTAGGTACAATTTAGCTGTCACTTACTTTAAAATTTACTCAAACATGCGTTGGGAACAGCGCTAACTTCACATGTCAAGTGCTTTCCAGCCAATTGAGTCTAAACTGGAAGTCGGTGTTAAACAACTGAGTGATTAGACAAGATAGCTCATTTCCCTGCTCTTTTGTTCAGAGTAAAATGCCACATTTACATTATCAGGCTCAACAGGATTTTCTGACAGAGGGAGAAAAAAACCTTACTGCACACTGTCCGTAAGAAGCTCATGAAGCCTGTCATTTACCAATCATCCTTCAAAAAGCAGTAGCCATGAATGTAACTTAATTACGACCCAATGATCCTTGACGAAGAATCATCTTATCACTGTCCTGTCCCCCAGGGCATATGAGGCACTTTTTGTCCTGTGACACTTGGTGATGCTAAACTCTTAATTGCAATAATGGAGTAAAAGAGCCAAGCCTCTTTAGTTTCCTTTCAACATATAAAGAGTCTTACTCTGGAAGGCAAGCATTCCTACATATAATAAAAGTATCCAGTACAAATGAAGACCCTCACATTAAAGGGGAGGGTTTACCACGGAATAAGCAGCATTTTAGAAATGTGCCTCATTTATGTAACATATATGCAGCTAGGCTATACTGTTCCAAAATTTAAGTTTTTTACAAGCTCGTCTTAGGGAAATTGTGATGTTTATAAAGAACTCAACATTAATTTATCAAGAGCACTGGGAAGAGAAATGAACAGTATCCGTGCATCTCTAGATTATAGCACAAATCAGCACACACACAAACTCCTTAATGGAAAGCAGAAATCACAGCGCCTTCATCATCTGCCTCGGATAATTCGGTTAAGCAGCCTCAGGAGCTTTCCACATGCCACGGAGCCAAAAGGATCACACAAGGCATGTGAGTCTGCAGCGGCATCACACGTTCTTATTGATTTCCTTTCCTTTACTATAGCGTGAAGATTACTCAAAGGCTCTTTTTAACTCATTTTAAACAAGCTTTTTCTCCTTTAGTAACTGAGGACCTCTGCCATCTCCCAGAGTCAATCAGGAGTTGAATAAAATGGATAAAACGTACAATTCCTTGTAATTAAGCAAACATAGGACTATATCTTGGTTTCCCTTGTCAAATGCATATAAACAAAATGCATTGTTTCCAAATCCACAAAGCATTTTTGCAGCCTACAAGTAGCATAAGCTAACATGGTATCATTTCCTCTGTGTTTTTATCAAATATCAGAAAAGTCAGTTCAAAACGAAAGTCGACAGAATCTTAACAGCTTGCTTCACAACCGTGTATGAAAAAAAAAACGATATCCTCTTTAAGAGTCTCTTGTGGTGACATGCCAAAAAGAGTCTTGTCTTTAAATGAAAGAATGGAGATCTTTTAAATGTTCTGGAATTGTTTTCATAATTTTATCCTAAGTTTGAATAAATAAGGCTCATTTTACAGGTGAGCTGATAACCTGCTGGAGTAAATTCTGTGGTATTACTGAAAAGTGAATGTTATTAATCAAATAAAATAGTTGTGGCCACTGGGTAGCCTGGTGTAGTTAATCCTGGGACTTGTCATGATTCTAAATTAATTAGCTTTCTTCTATCAGTTGGGCAAGACATAACTGAATAAAAGTTTCAAAGTCGGTATTTTATCCCAGTTTTTCCTGATAAATGCTACCAGAGGGGTGGGGTGGGGGGGAGAGTAGCTTTGTATATATGACGTTTCCTTTGTTTGATTTTTATTATTCTCATGAAATCTAAAGCAGTCAACATCATGTTTTTAGTATGATAGATCAAACAGAAAGACCTTGTCATGGAGACTCTCTGTAAAGACAAAACAAAACAAAAAAACCAAACAAACAAAAAAAACAAACAAAACCCCAGAATAATAGAAAAAAATGAAGAAAACCCTCACACGGAAGGTAATAATTTCTCTAAGTGTCTGGATACAATGACACCATTTTTAAAAAGGTACTGACATAGACTTCCTCAGCCCAGCTGACAAAGACAGCCAAATGTGGTGGAGACAAGCCTCTGACTGTCCCAACACCCACAAGCACGGGGCGTGCTGCAGGGGGCGCCGTCGCACTGGCCGCCCAGCCCTCCTCACTCCCCCTGGCTCAGGACTCCTGGCTGCAGACCTCTTTTGCAAAACTTTCACGTCTTCTCCATCTTCAAAGTGTTCTGTTTGTAAGATACTTTTCTGCCATGACCTCGTTTTCTTTGTTAGTTATTTGGTTTTGCCCAGTAGTGTAGGAGGGCCTAATTCTTCTGGGCACTGGGCCCATTTCTTTCAAATCTCTGTACAGAATTCCACATGCAATTTGCAGAGATGGGCCTTTTAAACAATCAAAAAATTCCACCAGGAAGCATATTAATTATAGGATTTCTATTTAAAGCTGGCTGTGACTATGAGAACTCAGTAACACAGCAGTTGTTTGACTCACACTTCTTGGAAAGAATGTAACACCGAGACTGCGAAGGTAAAGGTCTGTACAGTCATCATCCGTCTTGGTAACTGTTTATGATCGGATGGCCATGTGCACATCCACTACAAATGCACATTTCCTAGCAGGAAGCTAGTCAGCAGAGACACGTCCACTCCCAACACTCTCACTCAGTAGGTACAATCACTACACTACCTAAGAAAACTAAAACTACCAGAAATTATGAGACAATGAAACCAATTAAAATATAAAGTCAGGTTTCTCTGGCATTGGTAGAACAATAAATACCACAGGAAAATTAGAAAACCCTAATCACAAAATAAGCAGATTACAAACCACATTACACCATGGAATAAGTGACAAGCAGATACGGTATAGGAAATTAAAGCATCTAGAATAAAAGGTAAGGGGTGCTTAGCCAATCTTACAGGGACTTTTCCTTGTTAGAAAGAACACTGACCTATGTATGACTTGTTCTTGCAAGTAACAGCTAAAACTAGGTACCAACTAAAGAGAGCACTGCAGAGGAAAAGAATTTCAGTCTCAGAAAATCTCACTTTAGCAACAAATTTATTGTTCCAGAAAGAGAAACGCTTCTCAGAGCTAGAGCACCTATCTGGTACACACGTAGCTGGAGAGCAGACAGAGAAGGAATGCCCCTAGACACTGTCCCCTGGATGACAGCCATGGGCTTAAGAAAGAAGTTCCACAAATCCTTGTTTCTTGTAGTCATTGAGCTGGGCGCAGTGGCGCACGCCTGTAATCCCAGCACTCAGGGAGGCAGAGGCAGGTGGATCTCTATGGTTTTGAGGCCAGCCTGGTCTACAAAGGGAGTCCAGGACAGCCAAGGCTCTGGGTAACAGGGAATCCCTGTCTCAAAACACCAACACCCCTCCCCCCCAAAAGTGAGTCTTATAGTCATTAATAACCAGCACTTACTATACTCAAGACTTAGAAGAAAACCTGTATTTACATATTTACTTCTTTAGAAACAGGGTTCTCACTGTATAGCCCAGAACTCACAGAGATGTGCCGGCCTTTGCCCCGCCGCCCCGCTCCCTGCCCACGTGCTGGTATAAAAGATGTGCACCACCATGCCTGACCTGTTTTTAGTTTTTGAAGTCAGGGCGTTGCCCTGTAGCTAAGGCTGTCTTACAACTCACTACATAGCCCAGACTGGTCTGAACTTGGAATAAGCTTCCAGCCTCAACCTCCAGAGTGCTGAGATTATAGGTGTGTGCCATCACAGCCAACCTCAGGGACCACTTCGTGTACTGCCATTATATGCTCCTTAAATACAACAGCAGTCGCCAGGGATCAGGCCGCCGGTGTGTGACGGGATACCTAGTCTACTTCAGTGCGCTTACTTATCAGCAAACGACCTTCAAGGCTCCCACATCAGAGTGCTTGTAGAGCAGACACCAAAACGAGTAGGTTCATTCTGGTAATTAAAACGTCCAACATCCAATTCACTTACTTTTCCAGGTGCACGGTGACCAATGGGAAGCTTATGTTGGTGGATGGCTGTGCTAACCCAAGAGTCACGATGGCTTCGTGCAACTGTTGGACTGTTTCAATTTCACCTCTTAAAGCCGCACCATTTAGGATGTGGAAAAAGGACAAGACTGTTGTATCTTTGATAACAACATCCTTCTCTTTCATCTCCTTTAGAATGTTAATAGCATCTACAATGAAGTAACACAAAAGACCCTTAGGTAATTTCATGTAGGGAAAACAAACTGCTATTAAAACAGCATTTCATGCCCGGCAGGAATGGAAATTCTAGTGTATAATGCCGATTTCAAGTTAATTACTACTTGCATTTCTAAACGAGACTACAATTATAAATCCACAATAGCATGGTTTTATCATTTCCCTGCAACTTTGACTACAAATTATAGATAGGGCCCGCGTGCCCACTCTGCACCACACAGCCCTGTATGGTGCGCCCTGTGGCTGTAAGATCCTCCTAAATGGATGCTTTTATCGTTCCGAGCTAACATCTGCTAAATCACACCATTGTTTCTTCAGCAGATGGCTTGTCAGGAGGCCAGATAATAAAGATGTGTTTACACTGTATATACAGCCAGACTAATGGTCTGATACCGATAGGGCCTGTTTGCTATGTCGATACTAATTAGCCAAGCAGAGCCAATGAAAGCTTTCCAAAAGACTGCACGTTAATACATTAGATTCATTAAGCTTCATTAGAAAGGCAGAAACAAACATTTTACGATATGGAATAAGTGCATTTTTATGTTTGTTCTCAACTATTACATAGACAAAATGTTTTGACCACTTCACAAAAAGTAATTTTAAAAAACAGGCTAATTTGTGTTAGAAAGACTTCCTAGGAAAAATGTCACCATTCAAATCAAGTAATTTCCCCTTCTGTCTCTTCTAAAAATCAAAGAAAGGGAATGTAAAGAGAATGTAAAGGGAATGTAAAGTTCCAATATAAAATGATAGGAACACCAAGAACCTGTAACAGGAAGACTATTACCAAGTGCAATTAATTATATTATTTAGCTTAGCAATTTTTCAACGAGGAAATTAGAGCATGCAAAATATCCGTGTAATCAAATTCTCTTTTCAACTAAAACAGACATTTCGTTAATGTTGCTAAAGGTTAAGACAAAACTGCACAGCTCAGATTCTTATCTATCGGGTCGTATCTGCAGGTTTTATGTTCAGCCTTCAGATCTTTTTAAGCAAAAACAAAGCCATTAGTGCAGGCATATAAGCAAATTGTGCCATAAGTCATGATCTTCAAACTCGATCCAAACGGCAATGCTAATAAAAACTAGCTGTAGAAACGCGAAAGGCACTGAGCTGTGCAAATGTAAGTGACAAGCTTGCCAATCCATTAAAGCTAATGGCCTGCACTGTCCAGGCAGCTCTGGTCCAATTCACATGCAAATCTGTATGCAAAGTGTTCAAGCACTTTGTAGGACATGATACGCCATTAATATCAATTCACGCGCTATTCCAGTGGCAGCGACTGGCACTGTGTCTTCCCTACGTCCTGGGGCTTACCTTGGAGCTTGCCATGCTTTCCCAGTACTTTCACAAGGCCCACGTACTTGGCAGTGTCAAGAACCGCAGAAGGATCTAGTCGATCACTATTTAAAAAGGCCACAATTATGTTACCCAACTACAGAAAGGAGAGTGGTGTGTTCATTTTACTACTTTACAAAAGCTAAGCAAACATTTTCAATTGTGATAATCACTTTGACATATAACATGTTCGGAACCAACATGTCCAAATTCAAAGGTAATTACAGTCACGACTGCAGAAGTAAAAATGCAGAACCACAGACGCAGCCTCACTACACAGGAAGATGCTGATGAGGACACACTCGGCCTTTACAGCTCTTCTCATGATTCTAGCTGTCAATGTAAACACTCAAATACATTTCCATATTATAAATCTATGAGTAAGGAAAACAAAAGATTCCTGGGAACAGACAGGATTTTGTATACAACACCACATAGAAAAGGAAACAGATTACATTCATAAGAAAGTTACCATTGCCCCTCCTTGGCTTGGAGAGCTAGAATGTTTTACTAAACTGAAAAGCCCCTGCAGAAAGCATGAGGTAATTAACCACAGAGCCCTTCTGGCACAAAACTTAACAAACAAACAAACCACTGAAAACAGAAGAATTTTTTTTTAATTACGTGAAAGTAACATTCGGGCCATGCAATCCACCCACGGCGTTAAGCGTCTGCCAGGGGACTTACAATTCTTGTTTCAAGTTCAGTGCGTCTTCTGCGTTGTCATGTCGACAGCACAGATTTATTAAAGCTGCATAGCCACCAATAACCATGTGTGACTCATATTTTGCTTTCACTTCAAGGGCCTTTTGCATATTCTAAAATAAAAAGATACAGTGAAAAACAAGAAAATAATATAAGGTAAAAATATGGTTTTTATTATGGTGTTCATATATGGTGAAAATATCACCTTTTTTGTTATGGTGTTCAGAGTTCAGAAAAAGTTAACAGTACTTTAAAAAAGATGGCTTTATACCCTTAACCCTGCCCCTAGAGGTGTGTGTACACATACACCCACCCACCCACCCATCCACCCACACACACATATAAAACAAGCATAAATGTAAGTACATACATATATATAAGCTTAAAAGATAATGTGATTTGCAATTAAAAATTAGACTATTTAAGTATTTCCTTAAGTCTGCCCTAACAATTTAATTTGCAGAGGTAGAAAGACACATAATTGAAAAGTGACAGAATCTGTTTTGGAATGTAACAGTGCCACGGTATCATCTCAAAGTTAGTTACAGTGTTTCCCCATCCAATCACAGGCGCAGGATCACCTGCTGAAGCAGAAACGTGCAGTGTGGGGTCCCCACAACCGCAGACTCACTGACACCAACACCAAGTGCGGCTGTGCGCCTGCTGCACACGGCCGAGGACCCTTTATCTCAGAAAGCTTTTTCCTAGTGGGAAAATGGAATTTCAATCCCTGCATTAACAAGCTCGTTAGATTTGACTTGCAAATGACGGCTGCATGTATCAGTTGCCTGACAATCTGGGTAGGAGAGACCGGAGCCGTGGCTTGAAAGGCCATTTGGCATGTATGATAAACCTATCACGGCTGCTCCTATCACTCACCCCGCAGATTATCATAAACAAACTACAGCAACCCGAAAACATGCCATTCAAGGTGTCGCAGAAATTAGTTAACCTTTCATTTAATTGCACTGCTCAAGCACGACACATAATAATAAAGTGTAAAAATCATAAACATTTTATTTGGCTTTACTTACTGTGGTCTATATAGACTATTCCACCCTAAGGGAGATGTGAAAAAGAAAGGACTGTTAGCGGTACCTCTTCTGAACAGAGCAGTAAGATGAGTTGCTTTAGGACGTCTCCTATAGGTTGATTTTCAGCTTTTAGTTTTTCAAGAGTTGATTCCAAATCAGATGAGGTATGTTGGGAAGTCTACATGGGAAAAACAAGTTTACCATGAAAAGACACTCCCAGTCGCTGTTGCCTCTAAGCTGCCTTTTCTGTCGTTATTGCTACTTGTCTCTTGAGACATTAGTAAATACTGGTTCTGTGGATAGGGTGGACTCCAAGATTATGTGCAAATATTCCTGACCCGTTAGTTCTTCTGAGACCAAATCAGAGTTATTCAAGATGACTTAACGGGGACACTATTTGGAATTGTCATTAGATGCAGTTAAAATACAAAACAGAATACTACTTACTTTTCGAGAATCTACCTTCTCTTTGTCAACCAGAATTTTAACATCCTAAAATTGGGATTTAAATTAATACAATGTTAGAAATAGAAAGCACAGGCAAAAAATGTGAGTGTCAAACACAAATTTTGCAAGCCCCACCTCATTTTAATGCTACCTTTCTAAAATTTTGCAGGAATTCTATTTATGCTTAATTAACCACTGTAATTAATGTTTTAGATGTACCCTTTAATATGTAAACAGTTTCTACCAACAATCAATAAAAGCTTTATTTTTGTGGCTGTTGTTGGAACAAAAAACTTGACCCTCTAAATTAAAGTTAAATAACATTTTAACAAGTCTCTACATAAAAATGAAACATTTAATAGAGTTTGATTCATTACACTCACACACCTTAATCAATTCAGGAACATGGTAGCTATCCAGCAAATTACGAATGCCTTTGTAGATGTTTTCAGGAACTTTAATACTCTGTGAGAAAGAAAGGAAGCAGGTAAAGAAACTGCTGAGTTTTAGGCAACCAAACTGAAATTTGTCTAACAGCAATTATCGCCGACATAATCTGAGTCTCTAACTCTTGCATGTCACTGAGAAGTGGTCCTGGCTGTGCTTAAAAGCAGCAATTGCAACCCTGATAGATATGTCAGGCAGGACGAGCATTATATAGCGAAAGGGAAACGGTACCATCTCCTGCAGCTGATGGAAGTATTGTCTCAAATGCTCCTCCTTGGCCTGGACCTCTGAGTCACTCATGCTGTCAATCAAGTTATAAAGAAAATAGCCAACAGCTTCTGTGGAAAAAAACAAGAGAAAGCATTCTACTAAAATTACTGAGACTGTCATGTTATCAAGATTAATTTATAAGAAATCATTTTGGTGTGAGATGTCACCCTGATGAGAGGCTCTGAAATGGCAGCGATGATCACTGAGGCATAGAGACTATGTGGTTTGGGAGCACATATCTAACTGGTGAGTGAAAGGAATATTAATTATTTTCAGGCCGAGTGACAGCTTTTCAGTACTGAATCTTACTTCAATCTATTTTTTTCCACCGCTCTGTGACAGGAGTGGTCATCACCCTCTCCTGTCCAAAGCACAGGTAGTGAGTGTAAATAAATGCTTTCACATATTTCTATACTAATTTTTTTGTGGACAGTATTTTGAAAATTAGAAATGATTGATAAATACTGAGCATAGAAAGTTAAAATACTGTTAATGAGCAGATAAGTAATCCCATGGAGAACTGCCTATTAGCCAATGAAAAACCAGGATTAACAAAGATGTTTTGTAACAACAGTAATTTTCTTATGCATTCAAGCATAAAATTCATAGGGCCATGTGTTAATGCCTAGAAGAGGAGGTCTGAACTTTCAAGAAAGGTACTTTCTTATAGGAAACTATATAGCCCTGACTTCATTAAATATCTTAATTATGTTTTTTTTAATTAATAAGTTATATTAAAGTGAAAAAAAACTAGGACCTTTTCCTACTTGATGCATAAAGTTAACCATTGTCGCGAAACCCTGACACCATCCAGATGCCAATGTGCATTGGTTTCTAACCCTATCCCCATAGATGCTATTAGGGATGTTGATTTATCCCTCAAGGGCTCCACATTCTGTCTTTAAAAAATTATACTAAGACCATACACCTTAGAGCTCTCAAGATAACAGTTATCACTATAGGTTATTATAACCAAATGCTTTCAATTTTCACTTTCAAAATCAGAGTGTTTACTGCTGTAATCCTTCTAGCCCGTCTTTACACAGAAGAATAAATAGGTCTGTGGGTAAGTTACAACCATCTAAGCAGAAACGCTACCCGTTGGTCCTGGAGGCTCTTTGCAGTAACGTCCATCCTTGTACAACAATTCTGTTATCTGGTAAGGCAGGAAATCCGTGCATTGTAGCAAGAGAGGCAAACAAAAACAAAGACAATATGAAATTGAATCTTAAAATAATAAAGCCTCTCCCCAGTGAGGTATTATTCCCTGTCACAGTGATCCCACCCCACCCCCACCCACCAGAGATCATTCGGTTTTTAAATACTAGGCTTGTCTTCTTAAAGCACACACACACACACAAACGCACGCGCGCATGTGCGAGCGCGCGTGCGCATGCACAAGTGCATGAAGAAAAACTGCAGTATTTTATTAAACTTCACAAAGAAAGGCTCTAATGTGATGTTTAAATTTGAATTTAAACTCAAAACAAATTCTTATAACCAGAAAATCTCTTACAGCACTGGAAAGTGTTATTTCTCATCACAGTGTTCAAAGTCTACTCAAAATGGATCAGTTGCTCTCCCTTTGAATAAAATATTAGGAAAATAAGAAATAAAATATCCAAGTGTATATTGTAAGATCAGAATTAATATAGACCTATGGTACTGACTTGTAACCATAAGCAGTGTATCCAAACGGTCAGGGTCAGGTCTCTGAACTACTCTGCACACATAATTAGTGTTAGTAAAAGTCAAATTTCAGTTATTCATATGATCATTTGTTGGCTAATATGGAGAACTGGACAAAATTGACCATATGGCACCATGAAAGGCACGCTTCACCAAATGCAATCCAGAGGGTAAGTAAGATAAAAAAGGAAAATGGCATCCTATAAGCTGTCTACTAAGCAACACACACAAAGACACCTAAGAGTAAATCCTACAGAAACTATAGTTGAACACAGGATATGAAATAGTTGTAGTATTTAGTAACAAAGGTGAACAGATACATTTAATGAATAAACCAATGATTGTCTCCTAGATCAATGAACTGTTTCAATACATAACCCAACTATACACTAAAATTAAGTATAAATTCTGGCAACCGTAGTAATGCTAGGTACAGAACTGAATGAAACTTTAGTTTTAAAAAATGTCTGTGCCTGATTTGCTTAGCATGTGTAAGTCCCCGAGTTCAACCTTGGCACCAGACAATCAAAGCTTAACAAAAGTTTAGCTAACAATATATATTCAGATCTTAGGATAAATTTTTTTATGCAATCATTAACTGTTCTTCTGGCATAAAACCCAGTTGATTTCTTTCAAAGGTAGTAGTGCTAGGTTGGTCTGCGTACCATTTGCATACAGAAATACATACAGACACACATGAATATCAAGAAACCTGGGCTAGAGACAAGCTCAGTGAAACAGCACTCACTCAGGAAATGTAAGGTCCTATCCCAGCACCACCCAAAAAATTATTAAGCCTGCAAGATCAAATGTCATCACAATAATTTTAGCATTTTGTTCTGAAAGATGAAAAATTTAGGACTTTATGCTTAAGTCAAAGACTACTTGACTGACGTTTTCCCTGATGTAGCAAAACTACGTGTATCAAAACTCTTAATCCATTAGCTTGTAATAATATATCAGAAATGTGTGAGGCTATTAAAACTCATTTATGATGAGTTTGTAATAATATATCAGAAATGTGTGAGGCTATTAAAACTCCTTTTTGATGGCTTTTCATGCACCACATTATGGTTTGCTGTATTAGGAATACTTACCTTGCTCCAAAGATCTGTATTCATAGACCTGCAGAGGGCAGCAAAGGATTAAAAATAAGCCTAGAGGTTCAGAAAAATTTTAAATCAAAAAGTACCAGTAATTAATTATGTAATCTGTAAAAGATCAGTGCCTTTAACAAGTAAATAAATAACAACCTGAACTATTCAAGGAAATCAACTTTAAAAGTTTCAAAATAAACTTTGGTTTAGATGATCTCTGTTAAACAGACATGTTGGGGTTCAAGTCTGAAAAAGTAAGCTTATTTGCAGGGGCCCCAAGAATGTGACGCACTTGTAAGAGAAAACAGCAAGTGACTACCCTGACCAAGTGACCAAGACTGCCATCACTGTGGGGGTGCTGGTAGATAACTTAACTCCCTCAACAAGCAATCTAGCAGGGGACAGCACTATGAGGTACAATCTCTAAAAAAAAAACTGCTAGTGTCATAAATGACAAAGCTTTAAAATGGAAATATAAAACCATATGTTCACTAAAAATAGCCCAGCAATGCTTAACTTCCTGAATTTGTTGCCTGTGTTGGGGTTACTTAGACAATATTCTTGTCCTTTGGATTACACACTGAAATGTGGAGGCGTAGAGGATAATAATGTAGTCACGATCAAATAATTTAGAAAAGAACATTTCTCTCTCTCTCACACACACATGACATATGTGATGGATGTAGGCAGTAAAAATTAGTGAGACAAAATGCTAGACTCTAGAGGGTATAATGTATGTGGCCTCTTTGTATTATAAAACCTGAAACCAACTCAATGAAAGGAAAAAAATTAGACTTAAATATGGCCTATTTGTTTTCATTTTTAAAATATATTTTATTAATTTATTCGTATTATATCTAAATTGTTATAAATATGGCCTATTTAAATGAGACATATTTTCAAAATAGGATCACAGATGAATGTGGGCTTCCCATGGCCCCACAAGCTCGTTCCTCAGTCCCAGAAGCTGCACATGTCCAATTCAGACATGAAGAGAGTGCTTGTGTGGCGATTTTACAATGTTAAGGATGCCTGCCTCCCAGGAAGGTACTAAGGATGCCCTCTACTGCAAATGAAGGAGTAAGGATGGCATGCACTGTGGATGCAGAGCTCCTTGCTGGACTTAACAGAGCCTCCAGGATGCAGAAGCAACAGGAAGGGAAGGACCACTCTCCCCACACGTACTGTCTACACCACAGGCCACCAGCACCAGGCACCTATTACATCTCTCTAGTGTAAGGCACTGATGCATCTGACTATTTATTTGTCCATCATGAACTGGGAGAACACTTCCTTCCCTCTCCACGCCCTGTACTTCAGGTGGATGACACATCCATGGAAGCATTTTCTTAAATGTTTGAGGAAGGCCACGGCAAGCTTACAGGAAGAGCACAACAGCCGCCACACGCCTGTATTTGGTCACAAGCTCTCCAAATATCTGAGCCTTCTGTTTCTCAGGAGTAACCTTGACCTATGCTCCTGACTCCCCAGAAGCAGCTTTTATAGAAGCTGAACCTGCCCCGCCCTGCCCCGCCCTGCCCCAGAAACCAGACTAGTCTCTGGGAGTCTGACACCAGAGTAACACCACTGCTTTATCCTATGGGCAGATTTCTGTTTAGTCTCTCAAAATTAGTTACATGTTGTTGATGGTGTATAAAAGCGGCAGACAGAAACTCAGGTAAATGATTTACATCATGTCAGGAAAGCAGGCAGCTTCAGCCTGGAACTGAGGAAGGCCATGCAGAGACCTTACAGTACCACTGACATTCTGTTCCTGATCTCAGTGGGGGGCAGGCACATTCAACATTGAGATACCCCTCTGGCTGTATAATACAATTCATCATTAAACATTTCCCAAGTCCTCACAACTAGTGAAACCCTGGAACCATTCTCAACCCAGAAAGCACAGCGGTGAACCTTGGCATTGGCTATTTAATAAATTAACGAATAATTCTTGCTCTGTTCCGGCCACAAGGAAAACAAGTCTCTGAGAAGGTAGAATTTTACAGGACCGCTGTACAGCACAGTCTGTTGTAGTTAAGGATGGTTCTGTTTGTTGTGGAGCAAGCAGAGGCCGGACGGCATGCTGGCACTGTTTCTACTGAGGACTGACTGCGGGTGTTAAGCAAGCTTTTTCTAGAGCATTAATGGAATTTGGGAGGCTAGCTTGTAACAAAACATTAACATTTGGATCCTGTTGATGGAGTCAAAGGAGTCAGGAGTGTCAGGGTGACAATGATGGTGCTGCTCTGGGTCCCGCCCAGTGCTGACAGCTCTCCACTGGCTCCTCCTTGGTGTGGTGAACTAGAAAGGGAGCTAGATCAGACTTTCTGATGGCCAAGAGGAGTGACAGTGAGAAATGGAAGCCTCTGGCTCATTCTCTGTACCAATTAGGAAGGAGCTAGGAGCAAACCCTGCATCTCATCTCTCTGTTCTGGAAAGGTCAGGACATCCAAGGCATCTTACCCACCATTTGCAAAGAGGACTTGAAGATCATCATTGAGTGACTCCAGCAAGGCTAATATCTGGTCTTACACAGTTTAGGTTCAAAACCCTGATCTTTCATTGGACACATGGCTGGCAGCCCTCCTTACAACACAGACACCTAGCGGCCAAGTTCAGATCGCTGCCCACGGAGCTCTGAAGCATGACGCCCTGGCCTGCCACCACCGTCCCCAGCCCTGTCTGTACTGCCTTCGGTGCTGTATCTGCCCCCGAGCGAGGGCTCAATGCTTTGGGGTGCTTCGGATTAGACATTCAAAGGACACTTTTCTCTTTTTCACTTAAACATTGTTCTAACTGTTAATAAAAGGAAAGAAAAGTCTCGTCCTAAACACAATTTCATCTTGACTTGACTGAGAACTCACTACCAGTCACTTCCAACTGTGGTTTATTTCTTTGTTTGACGACAGGGCCCCATACAGCCCACAGTGGCTCTAAGTTCACTCTGCAGCTGAGGATGGGCTGAGCTGCTGAGCCCCCTCCCCCACCTCCGGAGGCTGTGCTCACAGGACACATCATCCTGCTCATTTCGTGTGGTGCTGGGGACTGAAGCAGGACAAGCAATCGACTGACTGAGCTGTGTCTTGAAATCCCAAAACATACTGTATGTAGCTTCCCTTTTAAGAAAACCTATAGTAGAAAAATCTCTTTATAATAATCACCAAGAGACATTAAAGTTAAATGACTTATACTCAAGTACTTTGCCTGTATTTGTGATTAAACAATTTAAAAAATGAAAAACATTACACATACACACACACACACATAAATGTTTTTTGTTTTGTTTTTTAAAAAGACAGCATGTTTTAAAATGCTGGTTGTACCCTAACCGGTTTAAGAAGGTCCAGGCAGAACGCAGCCAGGTAAGTAAGTGTGTCTGTGTTACTCGCAGCAGGCATGGTCAGGGCTGATGCTCTAAAGCAACCATTTCCTAAGCTTCTTTCCACCTGAACATTACTCTCAAAAGACGAGAGAGGGCTGCTTTCAAGCTGGTTACGAATGCATCTCAGTTGGCAGCGCACATAAGCTGGAGGGGGTCGTGAAGACCTGGTACCCCAGCACCTGAGAGGTGGGGGGAGGGGCTCAGGCTCAGGCTCAGCCGAAGCCAGCAGGGGCTGGGCGGGGAGACAGACAAGAATCAGGAAGATGGCTCACAGGTAAGCGGGGTGCCTGTTGCCAAGCCTGTGACCCAGGTCAGATGCTCAGAACTAAGGTGAAAGGAGAAAAGCAACTGCTCTGAACGCCACAGGCAGGGTCCCCTACACAACAACAACAACAACAACAACAACAACAATAATAATATATTTAAAAAAGAATGTGCATTGGTTAGATTTTTGATAACTTGACACAAGGCACAGTCATCTGAGAAGAGGGAAACCCAACTGAGAAAACACCATCTGATTGGCCTATAGGCAAGCTGTGAGGGTTGTTTGTTTGTTTGTTTGTGATTGGTGACCGATATGGAAGGGCCCAGTTCACACCTGGGCAGCTGATCCTAGGGAAGTGTAAGAAAGCAAACCAAGCAAGTCACGGGAAGCAAGGCAGTAGGCAGCACTCTCCCATGATCTTCAGTTCCTGACCCCAAGTTCCTGCCTTGAGACCCCTTCTTGATGGGCTGAAATAAACTCTTTCCTTTCATGGTGTTTTGTAACAGTAATAGAAACTAAAACTGAACAAGAAAGGAAATCTGAGCCAAATTCCTTACAGCCCAAACAGGCAAGAAGCAACTGTCCAGTCAGGCCCTGGACCTACTGTAACTACTAAGGAGGTTTCCTTCAAGTTGCATAACGAAGTGCATCCACATTAGCTGTGGGCTTACCTAGAGTGACTTAGATAGTACAGTGATCCGTAGCTTCCTGGGTTGCTGAATACCGCGCTTCTGGCTGCCTTTTCTGTTTAGTGTAGGGGCTTCCTACGCTCTACCAGCAGCAGCATGGCTGATCCATCATGAGCTGCTGCTAAGTCAGGTGCTCTGTCCTACTTACTAGACAATTCTATTTGCTCACACACAGCATGACTATCAAAAGCACACAAAACGGTGACTTGACTACTGTACTGAATATTCTGAGAGATTTTAAAATACATTAGTATTTATTTGGACAACAAATTAAAGGCATGATTATATTAATGCTGACATAAAAGACTTTACCACACCTTCATATAATTTTGAAGTTTCGGTAGTTTTGGGGTAAAGTAAAAGGAAAGCAATGACCTAAGTTATAAATGCTTCCCATGCCCAGATCCTCATGGACATTACTACTGTAACCTAAACTTTTGTTTCCTCTACAACAAGCCACTGACAGGAAAGCCGATGGCACAGAAATACACAGCAGGAGCAGGGACCAGCAGCCAATGGATGCTCTAGGGGTGAGCGTGGGAGGACTGCGGTCTGTTCAGCCTGCCCCGGGCACTGGGCACAATGTTCCCTTTAGGTTCTCCCCCATCATACTGGCTTAGATTTACAACCCAAGTACTTCCAAAAGTCTAGAATTGATCAAATATGTCATCAAACTGACTAAAAATATTAAAATCAAAAGAATTATCCATGACTTGGAAGTTTAAGTAAAAATGTTAAGTCTTCCATTAAGGACAACGTGACTGTCATTTACATTTCACTCACTAACACAGCAGCATTACTTCTTAAAAGCCTGTTCTGTTGCAATTGTATCTGCCCAATTATAGTCTACGCTCTAAAATAATTTCTAAAACTCTACTGTCGCTGTGTAAGTGTGTTTGTATGTGTAGGAGGGTGTTCATGTGCAGAGGTCCAGGACAAGCTCTGTGGAGTTGTTGGTTCCAGGGACTGAACTCGGGCCACCAGGTGCCTCAGTGTTTTTATCCATTGAACCATCTCACTTTTTGACATTCTACCTTTGTAAAACTGTGTGTGTGTGTGTGTGTGTGTGTGTGTGTGTGTGGTATGTGTATACACCTGTTTGTGCAAGAACACACAAGTGTGCAAGCACATGTGTGTATGCATGTGGAGGCCAGAGGCCACTTCAGGCATCTTCTTCTGTCACATTTCCACCTTATTTTTTAAGAAAGGGTCTCAGTGGACGCAGAGCTCATGACTAGGCTAGACTGGATGGCCAATGAGCCTCAGTGAGCACAGTGAGCACAGTGGCTGACCTCACACCCAGCTCTACCCACGAGCACATGCCCGGGGAAGGCAGAAGACAAGTGGGTCCTCTCCTTCTCCCATGTGGGACCCAGAGACTGAACTCATATAACCATGCTCGGCAGCAAGTGCCTCTGCATAATGAGCCATCTTACTGGCCCAATGAACATCTTAAAATGGGAACGAGTGAGCATGGACTATGTAAATCAGAAGACATTATATTCAAGCACCGTCGCAACGTCTACTGGTGCTATGTCTACAACTTAAGAGTATATTAGCAAAAAAGAAACAAATGTGTATCTATGCATACAGTAGGAACAGAAGAAAGCAAGCAAGTAAATGCTGCAAACTAATCACTTGTGAAAATATGAAATAGGTAGGCAATAATTAATCTTCTTTTGGTTTTTCTGTGACTTTTCCTCAGCTTTTATACCAGAATGAGTTGTTAAAAGAGTGAGCCCAAACCCTAAGTTGCTCTGTGGCCTATCATGATGTAATGTGTCATCACGTGCTTCAGCCAAAAAAACTCTCAGCGGATCCCAATCGACACTGACATGTGCTAAAGGAAACCTTTTCTCTGTAAGGTCTGCCTTCCCCCACTTCACTATCTCAATGCAGTAACAGGTAATGGGAACACACAAGAGAAAGATTATTAATTTTCCTTGAACACATAAGAACAGAGTAGTCACACTATGGAATAAACTCATTACAATCGAATGCTCAACAGTGATCTGAATACGCACACACAGGGCTTCTTTCTGTGAACAGAGCTGCATCTGATGTCTCAGGAAAGGTCATGGAAAGGCCTCCCAAACCTAACTCAGCGGAGAGTAAGAGCTTGTCTCAAAAGTAGTTTTCATCATCAATGGATCACAAGGACAAGAGGAATCAGTCCAATGACAGAGAACAGTTAGGGTAATAATCTTACCTCCTAAAGCCTAGAATTAGGCTGCCTCTCAAAGAATTAAATGAAAAAGGCAATGCATTCGATTCCACTGCAAAAGAAAACAAATGTCAAAACACCTCAGGCCAGCAGACAAAACGACGCACACTGTGCTACAAATGACCTGGTGACACAGTTTACTTACCTTTTCACTTTCAACTGAGATACGTTACTTAAAAAATAAATGTCTCATTTAAAGTTACTTAATGGGGCAATACATACACGTGTAACAAAACACCCTTTAAAGCCTTTTGCTTTCATGAAGTAGCAAATTCATAATTATTCCCTAATATAAATAGTAATTACGTGAAGCACCCTGCTATGTAACTGTAAGTGTATGTTACTGGGCATTGTGGCACTGTACGGAAATTTGCTCACGTTCATCTTCACCAAAAACCAAAGAAAGTTATTTTAAGAGTTGTGATGGGATCAGAACCAGTGTCTGCGTCCACCCTAGAGCAGCAGGCAACCACAACAAAACAGGCCTTTTTCCGCTACACTGCCCGCCCCACTGCTCCGGAACTTTCCTGAGTTCTCCGGAACTACTCCGGAACTTGCTCTCCTACCCATGCAGTCCACAACCTGGAACTGTCTCAATGCTGACTGGTAAGCCTGATTTTTTTCATGTAAAACTTGCCATAAATACTTTAAAAAACAAACCAACAAAAAAGGGTATAGTCTAGTTTTTAAGTGGTAGACAGGGTCACTGTTGGCACTTTCTGCATTTGTTTGTTTGTTTTCCGAGACAGGGTTTCTTTGTGTAGCCTTGGCTGTCCTGGAACTCACTCTGGAGATTAGGCCGGCCTCTAACTCCGAGATCCCCCTGCCTCTGCCTCTGGAGTGCTGAGATTAAAGGTGTGCGCCACCACAGCCCAGCCTGAATGCTTTAAACTTCTTGTGCTATAAAACCCCCGGACAAGAAGCCTAAGTTTTCCATTAGTTCTACAGCATTTAGATATTTCGATGAAACAACTAAAAATCATTTATGATATATGACTGCCACAAAATTATTCAAGAAATTTGAAAATGGACACAAGCACATGCCTCTCAGTAGCCTTGAGTTTTGCCATGCCTACAAATAAAAGACTGTGTGTTACGTGAATCTGATAAAGAGAAAACATCTCCTCTTGCCCACAGTGTGGTACCCTCCGCACAGCTGAGAGCTGCGAAGGAGAGGAAGCAGCAGTTTCGGCTCCTCAGAGGCCTCTGACGTCCAAGGGAGAGGGAGCCTGGCCAGAATAAGCTCGGCTGGTCTTTGACCTTAACTCTCTAGCATCTTTCCTTTGAAAATTTAATAGACAGCTTCTTACAAAAATATTCTGGGACTGGAGAGATGGCTCAGCAGTTAAGAGCACAGGCTGCTCTTCCAGAGGACCCAGGTTCAATTCCCAGCACCCACATGGCAGCTCACAACTGTCTGTAACTACAGTTCCCAGAGAATCTGGCACCTTCAGAGACGTACATGCAAATGTTTTTAAAAAACTGATGCTCTTCAAAACAGTATTTCAAAAAACACTGTCAAGTGTTTTTCCTTAAAAAGGTGGCCAGAAACATTCAGGCAAACGGGATGCTGCTGACAAGAAGCATCGTGCTCCCTCAGCAACAAACAAGTCTGTGGGAGGGGAAAGGCGCCTCACAGCCCACACTCATCTGCTAATGCAAAATATCTACATTTTTATACAGTGGCGGGCACAATCAATACTCAAAAAGAGCGTGTAGCTTTCGTAGACAATCGCTGATACTACCCGACAGCGGACCCCGGGCCTCCTACCAATACTCACGAGTTCAGTTCACGGCCCGGTATGAATGTCCGAACGGGCATATGCTGATGATCTAATGATCTGTATCTACAAAGTTCCCCCATACACTCTGCACATACATCAATCAAAGTTTAAGAAGATCGAAACTGTCCTGTGCCGGGCACCGTGGTACACTTTTAACCCCAGCATTCCGGAGGCAGGGGGCAGGCAAATCTGTGAGCTTAAGACCATCTAAGTCAGCCACGTGTGGCAAAACTCCCAAATAAGCTAACAAAAACCTGCTATGTTTTAGTTTTAAGTGTTTTCCACAATCTGAATGCCTGACAAATAACATCACGGACAGGTTAAACAAAGATTTTAAGAAACATTTGTTTACTCAAAATGAAATATGCGTAAAAAGGCAAAGTTACAATCAGATTTTGATTCTGGCTGTTTGCTTCTGCTCAATTCTTAAACAGACCATTTCTCTCACTGCCCTGAAACTGACTTTATGTACAAGCAACGGACACTTTTAAATGTTCAGCAAGCATTAGATGTGCTTTCTGTTATCTGCATTGGGGAAGCGGCCTCCAAACACTTAGCAGGTGTCTCACCAAATTTCCCTAATCTCTACAAACAGGCTGAACATCTCAGATTCAGAACGCGGAAGAAGTACAAGTTAACGCATCTGTTCCACGTCATCTGTGAGCTAATCAATGACACACACGACGGTTTCTGGTTTACCACACGCCCAACGACCACTCTAAGCATAATGGTGTCTTCAAGCTCCTCCCAGCCTTAAAATTACCTCTGAAGAAGCCACAAGCTCAAGCCAAACACAGGGTGCTCAATATGACGTTCACATAACATGAAACTGCTCTGTTGCACTGTGTGAACTACTGTGTACATCCTCCCAACAGCAAGGGAAAGCAACACTAGTACTTCTTATGTGCAATACTTACAAAGTGACAAAATGTTCTGTAAGTTCCCGTTTATGGCTTCACTTCTCACTTCGGCTTGAGCAAATGTATTACTTTTAGGTAGACAATCATTCTCCTGGGGATAAATCATACATCAATACTTCAGCTAAGAGTATTTTGATATGTCATTTCAATTTCCTACATTTCATATATTTTATCACCATGTACGAAGATAATCTATTATCTTTTTATAAAATAATCTTCTAGGCCAGGCGTGGTAGCGCACACCTTTAGCCTCAGCATTCCAGAGGCAGAGGCAGGCAGATCGCTGTGAATTTGAGGACATCTTGGTTTACAGAGTTCCAGGACAGCCAAGGCTTCAGAGAAACCCTGCCGCAAAACCACAAAAATAAACGAAACACCGTCTAAAACTATACACAGCTAAGTATCAACTTGGCAAAAAGGAAACCATGCTACATGCCAACACCGCAAATAAGCGCTATGAAGCCAGGCGGTGTATTTACAAACTGACCACTCAAGACCCAACAAGCCTTCCATCTGCGCAGCTTCACCACAGATGACAGTGGTTACTTTCAAAGACATACACATTTTTATTTTATGTTCACTCATCTTTTGCTTGCATAATGTCTGTGTTATAACATAGATGCCTGATGCTTGCAGAGCCCAGAGGAGAGTGTCAGATCCACTGGACGGAAGCTACAGGCGACTGTGGGTGCTGGGAACCAAACCTGGCTCCTTCAAGACCAGTCAGTGCTCTTAACCACAGAGCCAGCCCCACTAAAATGGTATTTGATACATGTGGTAAAGAAAAGATCAAATTTATTTAACTTCAAATGACTGGTTTATCACCTGTCCCAACATTAAATAATGTAACTATATGAGGCAAAATTTAGTTGAAATTGTTTTCATATAATACATTACAAACCTCCCTGATAATTTAAGGCAAAGAATAAAAATTATGACATGTCTATAAAATAAAATATCTCAGAAGCATTAAAATGACTTGCAGAATTACATATTACTAAAGGAAGATAGCAAATAAAAATGTTAAGATGATAATTAAGTGGTTGTGCACACCTTTAATCCCAGCACTTGGGAGGGAAAGACAGGTGGATCTCTGTGACTTTGAAGCCAGCCTGGGCTACAGAGCAAGTTCCAGGATAGCCAAGAACACACAGATGTCTCAAAAAAGATGACAAGTTTTTTTTTTCAAAGAGTTCTTAAGCACACTCATGCATGAAAGGGAAAATGTTTTTAAAAAATGATTATCTAAAGAATAAGACTATCTCTATGGATAAGTTACCAACTGACTGGTAGTCTTCAATTTATCAATAGATGACATATAATACTGTCATAATCTTAAACTGATAAAAATGACATTTTATTTGTAGCTAAGCACTAAAAACCCTAGCAATACCATAAGGCCTATTAAACATTTGACACTGTGTTGTTTCTAAGCCAATAATACTTAATATTGAAATTTTAACAATGAAAACAAAAGGTAACTGAAATAATATATGTAATCGAAAGTCAGGCAAGTTTATAATTTAGGTCTAATTTTCCACTAAAAGGTGGACAGCTCAGAGGAAACAGTAGTCAGAAACAGCAGTGGAACTTCAGGCTGTATTTCTGCAAAGAATAAAGCATGCAAAAAGTCACTGTTTACAAAGAGCCTAACAGCAGTGCACATCCAGCATAGGTCAGCATCCTCTTCTGAGAACTAAAGGAGAGAGCTGCGCTGGAGCTCATTTGGCAGTTACTTCCTGGCAGCATCAAGTCCTGGGCTTGGGTACTAGCACACCTAAACCCACCATGGTAACACATGGCTCCTGTCCCAGCACACAGGGTGGTGTCAGATGGTCACAAGTTAGCCTGAGCCCCCATCTTCCACAAGAAAAGGAAGTGAGAAAGGCAAAGATACTCAAGATCCAACTTCCAATTTTTAAATGATTATAATTATGAAGTTATTTCAAGGAAAGAAAGGACATTCTTATTATAAAAAAAAAAAAATCAAGACATTGCGTAAGTAACTGTCCAGTCTACCTCTGTCAGGCAGTGTGTGGATTAGGATCCTGGTGCTCGGACTTGCTGCTCCTAACTGTACATACAGCACTTAGCTTTAAAGTTAGAAAATCAGTTCTTGTACGATACAAGTGTTTGCCAGCACTCATGTCTGTGTACCATGCGTGCCTCATGCCTATGGAAGCCAGAAGAAGTGTCAACTCTCCTGGTACTGGAGTTACACACAGACACGAGCTACCAGTGGGCAGTCAAAGCTGGGTCCTCTTGAAGAGTGGTCAGCGCCCCTAACTGCTGAGCCACCTCTCACCAGTCGGCTCTTAGATGACACTCATCAACAGCCTGCCTACCCTGGAAGGTTCAAGAAGCACGATAGAACACAATGTCTCAAAGTAAAGCAGAGATGATTTTCAGATGCAGAATAACAAATATCCTACTAACAATTTATTTCGGGAGAAATAAATTGCTTTCCAAAACACGAAAATTCCAGTTTCCAAGATGAGACAGGGGAGTGAATCTTTTTAATGTCTCCGCTCTCTGGACACAGTCCTATCAACACATAAGATGCTCTTTAGTTTTTTTATGTGAGAGCTGTTACACTGTTACATACACTAACCAGTGCATTTATAAAGCCTTAAAAACTGCATACCCAAGACCACACTGAGTTCGCCACTCGATGGTGCTTTTCTTTTCCTTTTTAAAGGATAATGAAACACTGGGGGAAAGGAGTGTTTTCTTCAAGCATAGCATTAAAAGCACACTTGTACCCACCTGCAAAGCAGCTCGGACCGACTTTACACTATCAAAGCATGGGAACACGTAATTCACATATGTTTCCTGGTCAGGATCTACTCCCATTTCCTTCATTATTTTGAGGATTTCCATTATTCCTGTGAGATACAACACAGCAGGGCTGAGGTGAAGAACTTGGAATTCGGGGAAGTCACAAGGTTTAGTCTGCCTGTTCTCTGAATTAGCAAAAAATTTCCTCAGTACTTTGTCTGTCTACAAAACAAAACAATTAACATAACCCAAACCCTAGAGAAACAGACATGATTTGTCTGGTCCACTCCACAACCTCTATAATCAATCAAATATGCTCACTTTATTTGGAGGCAAAATCCAATGGACACCCCCTCATATAAACAACTTCCCTCCATATTCTTGGTTGTTGGTGCGACAGAGTCTCACTCTGTAGCTCTGGCTATCCTGGAACCCATAGACCAGGCTGGCCTCGACCCACCTGCCACAGCCTCCAGAGTGCCAATTAAAGGGGTGCGGCACCACGCCCTGCTCAGCCTTTCACATTCTTTATTTTCATGCTTCCTAACTATATCAAACAAAGTTCAGGCCGGAGCTTTTCCTCTCACTTATGCCTGCTTGATGAAAATGTAATAAATATTCTAATGAGCGACTTTTCTATTTGTGCCACAGAGAAACGTGGTAGTAAAAGAACTCAAAAGAATCTTCTTGGAGATTTGTGATGGTGAAATTCCTGCCTCAAATTCAACAGATATACCATCTTCCTGTTATTGAAACCTTGGTTCAATTCATCCGACTTGTTTCCTGAGGGCTCTTCTCGTTCCTTATGAAACGCTCCTGGGCAGCTGCTGTGGCTGCAGCCGCCGCCGCCTGTCCACCAGCTTACCCTGGATGTCGACTGGACACAGAGCAGCTCCCTTTTGCTAGTGAGAATGGCGAGTTCTAGGCTGACATGAAGGGACAGAAACACACAGCCCTAGACTTAGACCTAAGACTGCACCGCACACACCGCTGTCTTCAGGACCTGCAGCAGAGGGGCTCTAGAGGGAGCAGACGGCTCTGAACAGCTCAAGGACAAGTGACACTCTCACGTGCCGTCACGCCACCACTAAAGCACAGGCTTCTGTGTTTTTACAAGTAAGACTTGGGTTGGTTTAAAAATCTTGTTCCAGATCTTAAGACATCCTTAATGTGAAACTAAGAATGCCGATAGTTACTGAGCAGATGCCGTGAAGCAGTATTTCAAAGCGCATAAGTCTTTTTGAATCCAGACATCCTAACAGCAACCTGGGGTCAGCCACTGAACCCCTTTGCCTCTCAGCTCCCTAAAAAACGAATGTGAGCTTTCAACAAAGCATCGTCAAAGTCTCAATTCTGAGATCTGAAGGGAAGACCAATGCAACATAAGCTCCTCTTCCACAGGCTCATCTCACTCCAGCTAGAAACAGCTTCCTTCTCTCACGTTTACTACCTAGGAACAATGCAGTAGCCAACTCGGCTGCAGACATTACAACACGGTGCAGTCAGGAAGCCTAGCTGGCAGACAGGCCTTTCAGAAGGCACCAGAGTGTTTTGCTATCTGTGTAAAGGTGGGTAATACCAGCATCCCCAGAGCCTGAGGTAAAGCTGTCAACTTTCTGTGATAGGAAGTAGCAGGTGAAAGGTCACCTCCTGCTTCTTCATAACTGTAGGGTATACAAAGAGTTAATCAACTCACATGCTGCTTTCACAAAGACTTTCCTAAAAAGGATTTAGAGACGTTTATAACCAGGAACAATTAGGGAATACTTGTTTTACTATTTCCTCTAAGCCATAAGATGACTATATATTTAAAATAAAATTGCAATGTGAAAGTCTGCTAAAAGCACTTTTTTGTTGTTTGTGCATTCTGTTTGTCACCCAGTGTCACACTAACAACCCTGCATCTCACTCCACAGCACATTACCCTGCGAGATAAAATGAAAAGGGACCATTTTTGTTTCCCCAAGGGGGAGGTACTTCTGTTAAAAGCCTCTTTTTACGAGACTACTTTTTCTGATTACCAGTAATGCAAACCAAAGAATTAGATCCCGTGCTCTAAAATTTAATATTTGTTCCATTTTATTCATATCCTATAGACATCCCATGTGTACAGGGAAAAGTCTACTAAATGCTTAAATGTACTTAAGAAGCTGCAAGAGTGAGCGCTCCGCTCTTCCATCACCAGGCTGTCAGGTGGCAGGCACACCACAGTGCCGGCCCGCAGAGGAAGTGGACACGCTCTGCTCTGTGAGCTCCATTACACAGGACGTGACTATGGCTAGAGACTGCTTACAGCTACACTCACAAGTTTGAATGTTTGTTTAGGAGTATTATTTAACACAATTCCAATTTCTCAAGATATCTAATTCTCAGAAATAAGTGTGCTCAAAGAATTCGAACAGACGTGTGTTTACTTGCAATGACTCTGCCCAATTATGACTCCAGAAAAAGACAAACCTCACCTTGGACGTTTTTTGTGTTCTGATGCCCAGCAAGCAGTGGCCAGAAGTAGTGAGTTCGGACAGGGAAGCCCTCTTCCTTCAGAGCCTGCATCACCGCTTTTGCCAAAGCTGGAAAAAAGAAAAAGAAAAAAAAATCTCGCAATATATCACCAAGGTACCTCAGAAAAGTTCCTGATGTTGGTCTTAACTACAAGCGGACAGTACCGGTGTTGCCTGCTAGTAGCGCACAATGGAGAGTGAACTGCAGCGAAGAGCTGTGCACCTTGGCTTCCTTCAGCCTCTTACAGTAGTCTATAAGCTTCTCAGCGGGCTAAGGAAAGAGACACAAAATCAGCCAAATGGCACGGTCTGATGCTTGATTTTCTACAAATAGTCAATCCCTTTGGCAATTAAAAAAAAAAAGAAGAAAAATCTGAATTTTTCCTTTTTATCCAGAAATCTTCAACACTAGGAAAGTTTTGTGTTGTTTATAATTTCACTCCACGGCTAGCCACACACTCTACAGAGTGCAAACAGGCGGAGTACCGTGTTCACAGTCACGCAGTGCCGCAAGAAGAAACTGCCGAAGGCGTTCCCTTGCTCCTCCTTGGCCACAGGCAACGCCAACAACACCTGGAACGCAGTGTCCTCAAGCTTCTCCGTGACTAAAAGCAGAATTAGGTTCATGGCATCTGAAAGAGAACAAGACACCTGTCCTTACTACACCAGCAATCCCTTTAAATTGTAATCAACAGGAAAGGGAAAATAGGGCCAGCAGCACGGCTGAGGAGATGCAGGTGCCTGTGCCAAGCTTTATGACACGAGTTCCCTCCCCAGAAAAGACCTGACTCCGGCAAGTCTCCCTCTGTGATTCCACACATGTTGTGTGGTATGTGCACACCCCAAAACACAAATAAGTGAATGTTTTTTCTACTTTTCCAGAAAAAAATTAAGAACTGCAAATGCCAAAAGGATATGATACATAAGATACAGTGGCACCATGTGTATACCATGTAAGGAATTCAGGTATTAGCAAAAGTCAGCAACGTAAGAATTCCACATACCTGGAATATATCTTCTTTCATAGGTAATTTTTTCCAAAATTTCTGAGACGTACTGAGGATATCCAGCCTTACTAAAGCTAACAATAACTTGCAACAAATCACGGTCCATAAGATAATGGTCCGACTTGTCCACTTTCTCCAGAATCTAGAGATGGTTGTAGTAATTGGGATGATAAAGTATTAGTATGAAAGCTAAGTAAAATAACAAGACTCAATATCCTAATCCAACAGGAACCATCATGTACCATCATCAAAGTACCAAACTAAGAATTTCTTTGAGTATTACTCTTTAAAAGGCAAAAGCTTTAGAACAGACACATGCTCAGCTGTTTGTTTTTGCTTCACATAAAGTGTCACACAGGCTCATTTAACGACTTCAGTACTGACTTGCAGAGCATGAACCATACCTGCTTAACGTGGTCAATGTCACCCTTCTCAGCATATGCGTTCAGCAAGGCCAGATACGTGTCTGGCCCGGGCTCAATGCCGGCCTCTTTCATCACTGTGAGAATATTTTCTGCATTCTCCATATCTCTATAAATTAGTTCAAAGAAGACATAAGATTGCTGAATATAATTAGTCAACCTAAAACATATTGCCTAAGCTCATTAAATCAATCCTTTTAAATAGTTGGAACCACACCCCCAGGGGACAAATGTTCATTACCCTGGTTACGCATTTCTGAAACCATAACCGCCTGAAATGTTTACCGGTAACTTCACCCCCACATGCAATAGTTTACAAAGGTATGAATTAAGGCTCCCTCTTTCACTAGGAATGCAAGGGTACAGGTTTACCTAGGAACATCAGAGTAGATTACTCGAGAAAAATAAAAATACTTCTTAGATCAGTGAACTTTATTATTTAATTACCTCAGATCAAGCCCAACTTTCAGCACTAAGTAACTGTAAATAATGTGTAACAAATTTCAGAGGACATTATAAAGATGCCATTATGCGCCACCTCACACCAGTGTTTGGAACAGTAAGCAACTGTGATCTGAGCTCTCTACAATTAACTCTCTAGGATGTAGCCCTCGCTGACAAACCAAAACCCAGGAGGACAGACAATTACCCAGCTCTGGCATGCCCCGTAACAAGAGCACTGAACACCGCCTCGGTGACGGGAAGGTCCTTCGTTTTCATGAATCCAAGAATCTTGCTGAAATAAAAGAAGTGACATTTATCAACGAGACCTGCTACGATGTGTGCATGAACTGGGCCCTAAGTTACTGCTGTTTAGCATCATAATACGTCCTTGTTAAAACAAAGACGAAAATGAACCAAACAAACAAACCATCAAAGCGAAAAATAATCCTCTTCTTGTGAAATTTTATTCCTTGGAGTATGAATAATTTGAATACTCTTGTTAAAACTACTAAGTAAACTAGGCCTACGGCTGAGTGGAGAGGCACGTACTTACTGAGGTCGTGTGAGAGGCCCTAAGCTCAGTGCCTAGCATGGCAAGAGGGAAATGAGGATTAATTTAGGGGGATCAATACACTGAGTCAAAAATAAGACTGTACGATTCCAACCCATTCCTTATTTCCTAAACTTCCATATTAAAATAGCAATACATTTCATTTAAGTAGAGAAATACTCCAACTGATTGTACCTGAATCAGCAAATAAAGAAAATATTCCTACTTTATAAACGAACAGTTTAAATGGCTGATGATAGTTCCCTTAGGAAGTAGGTTTTATAAAGGAAATTCCATTTGCATCTTAACAATTTGCATTTCTGTTCTGACCAGTTGCAACTTTTACTTCTTTCCCTTTAATACAATAATTTCATTTTATTTAAATCATTACTAAATTTGCTGGCCGTGGTTGCCCACACCTTTAATCTCAGCACTTGGGAGGCAGAGGCAGACAGATCACTGTGATTTCGAGGCCAGCCTGGTCTACAAAGTGAGTCTAAGACAGCCAAGGGTACACAGAGAAACCCTGTCTCGAAAAACCAAAACCAAAACCAAAACCAAAACAAAAACAACTAAATTTGCTACATTAAAATACTTCTGAAATAATTACCTTCATAAAGAACATAATTTCACACACAAAACAGATAAATGAAAATGAAACTGAAGATGGCCGGCATTTACAGGAAGACCTACCTGGCACCTTCGATATCTCCAGCATTACAATAGGCAGCAATCAGCCTCTGGTACGTGACCTGTGATGAAATGGGCTGCTTAACATTTTCATGCATAAACATTTCTTCTAGAAAATAACAAAAGTGGATATGGCTGCTTGCATCCACAACAGCAGTACCTACTCGATTTGGCTGGATGTTTGCTCCTTCCATCTTTGCCAGGAAATCAGTAGGTGAGAATTTGTATTCATTTTGAAGATACACTTTAAGTAAAGCATTGTAATGACTGACATCATACACAGTACCTATTAATGAAATGTAAACCAAATATTTAGAAAAGCATTTAACAGCCTATCCTTACTACAACTAAACTCTGCAGATACTGATGGACACTTCCTTATGAACACAGGACTGTCTTCATGTGCGAACTCGCTGGCAATCCTTTTGTATTTAGAAGCAACAGAGGCATTCCTATACAAAGCAATCCCTACAAGCCACCGATGACTACCATTCCTTTATAAAGTCTTAATCTTTACCAGGTCACCCAAAGCCTTTGCCAGGAAGACCTGCTCCTGCTTCCATGTGAACACCATGTCCGGCCTGCTAGCATTATTTACCCATTGTCTAACATCCTTGTCCTCTTCCACGCGGTACTGCCTAGGTCACATGTGAGGACGACCACGCAGCTTATCCTACCTTCAAATGACATCATGGTCATTCTATCATTCTAAGAGTGGTGTCCAACTTTTTGGCAGTGCAGTATGACTCTCTCACCTACTCATGTACTGGGGCTGTACTCACAGCTAACCTGGGATGCATGTGACCTTTAGGTCACAGACTGGGCACATCTGAATGGAATACCCATTGTATTTAACTTTCAGGAAATGTTTTATCCTTGGTCAATTGATTGTATACGGTCATACTGCCTGTGCTCATTATCTGGGATCAGTTTATAAGCTCCTAGGCAGCTGCAGTAAATAAACTCTTCCTTGTTTCCACTTTAATATATGCAGACACTTTTTCAGGAACTATGCTAAGTTGTCCACATGTAAATGTTTGGTTATTCTTCACAGCTTTCAGGGAAATAACACTTTACAGGTGAGGAAGATGACTCTTTCTAATTCTCTAAAGCCACCTACATGACAAGAGATTTAATTAAACCTCAGTAGCATAAACTGAGGCTAATCTCTTTTTATGTTGTCACTGGGTCTTGCTATGTACCCTCTGAATGGGTTAGAATCTGGTATGTAGGCCAAGCTTGCATCAAACCCTATAGTGAACCCTCTGCTTCTGTCGCCCAAGTGCTGGGATTTCAGGCATGCACCACCACAGAGTCTAATCTCTTTAGTACTGCAAGGGATTATCTTGATTAGGGTAACTCGAGTGAGAAGGCCTTCACCTGGGGACAAATCACCTTAATCAGGTTCACGGGGCTGGAAGGCCTACCACTGTGGGTGGCACCATTCCCTAGGCTGGGATCCAGGCTGTACAAAAGGGAGTTCAACAGCCTCACATGGAAACAATGTGACCAGCTCTCTCTGGATTCTACTGTCTTGATTACTCAGCAAATAATGACCTTTACTCTGAAATTGTGAGCCAAAATAAATCAAATAAAGTTGCTTCCATCAGGGTATTTTATCACAGCAAAAGAAAAATTAACTAATACACTAGGCATAATTGTAACTCTACTTTTTGAGAGGCATGGACAGATAATTTGCTAGGGCTTGCTGGCCATGCAGCCAGACATAACGAGTAGGCCAGATCAGAGAGAGAGAGAGAGAAACCCTGTCTCAACAAAAGAAAAAGTGGATGGTACCTGGTACATTTTAGGGTGACCTCTGACCTCCATACACATGCATACAATTGTGCCCAGACACCTGCACATTCATGTCCAACACTCCCAAGTACTAATCTTAAAATGTTGTGTTAAACTTATATTTAACTTATAATAGAAATGGGAGGCTGGGAATGACCTACTAGAATCTTTCACTATAAACATGACTGGTCATTTGGCTTCTGAACTGTTCATGTTTCCTATTTAATGGGCAGGCTTATGGAAATATGAATTCAACAAGTTTCTCTCAAGGGTTATTGCTGATGAAGAGCAACGGACTCCACACTCATCAAGGATCCATCAAGATGGCAACATCAAGGAAAATCTTTGGAAAAAATTACAACCAGAAGCAATATACTTGAGGTACTATTATTCCTGTTGTATATGGGCACTTTGCATTTTAGAATACAGTCAATTTTGCAAATATTTCTCCCATCTTAGCATGTTTTTTAATTATACAGTTAGTGTCACAGAATTCTGCTCTGTGTGACACCGAGACCTTTGCACATGCTAGTTCTTAGAAACTACCCTCTCTCCTCGCCCCCTTCTCACCCTTTTTTTATTTGTTTCTTTAAGACACGGTATCTCGCTGTCTTGTCTCAAACTACAGAAATCTACCTCCCTCCACCTCTCCAGTGCCATAACTAAAGACATGGCTAGCCCTAAAAATATACACATATGAGCAGCATTAAATGACCCAGCAGGTTGTCTTTATACAGTCATAAACTTCTTTTTAGTTGCCAGGTGCAGTAGCACACACCTGTAATCCCAGTACTCAGGAAGGCAGAGGCAGGTGGATCACTGAGTTCAAGGCCAGCCTGGCCTACAAAGCAAGTCAGTTTAGCCAAAGCTACACTGAGAAACCCTGTCTCAAAACCCAAAACAAAACAAACAAACAAAAAAACTAACCAACCAAAAACTTCTTTTTATACTTAAATTATTACCTCTTTTCTGCTGCCTTTATACTTAAAATTCTCTCCCATTGTGAAATCCAATAGATACATAAGTCTATTTTAGTTTTAAAGTAAGCAGATTCAGAGCTGTGGGTAAAGATCATTATTCATCCTACAGCTTTTCCTACAACTGTACAGCAAAGGCTAGCCCAGACGGCTCATGGGTTTTTGCTGTCCTTAACTAAATCCTAAGGATTTTATAATTAGAAAAGGTGCGGATTTCTCATTTAATATGTGCAGCTAATTACTATACATTAACATTCCAGGCTCTCAGACCAATAGAGTTAAGAACCTACAAGCTGCCTATCTCCCAGCACTGGGATTAAGGACATGTGCCCCTGTGCTGCAGTTGGGTCAGCATTTTAAAAGACAAACAAGGTATTTAGGCAGGCGAGTGGCACGCACCTTTAACCCCAGCACTGGGAGGCAGACCCTGTGAGCAGGTTCCACGCTGGCCAGGGCAGCACAGTAAAGCCCTGCCTGACACAGTGTCAGCAATGACAAGATGCACTGTTTGTCATCCGTCCAGACAAGGGACACTTCGGTGAGTGCATGCACATAGAAAACGCACTGCTTACGGATGGTGGCACACAGTGTGCTGTTCAGCAGCTGAATTCTTATGTCTGTCTCACCAATGTGTGAAGAGCCATGATATTCTATCACAGAATCTCCATCATTTTCTCCTCTGACCCCTAGTGACAGCACTAAGATTGATCCCAGCCCCCTGCTACTGTAATAAGCCAGAGAAAAGTGCATCTGGACCCACATCTTAACAGTACTGATATTGTAGGCTGAGTTACAACTGACAACTTATCAAATAAACACACTGCCAACAGATTACTGAATCAACAAGCCCTAGGATAAAATGAAATAGGTATTATAATACTTACGTGAAGAACACTTTTAGTGAAATGGGGGGGGGGGGGGAACCTACACCTTTACTCATGTCATGTGCTAAAATGATCATACCTAATTTCTGAAGTTTGTCCCATATCTTATGAGCAAATTCTGTCCTTTCTGCAAGAGTTAGCTCAGGCAAGAGCGAACCACAGCTGCGCAGCAGAAGCAAGGCTTGATTACTTCCTGGGCTACCTGCAGAAAAAAAAAAGTTAACAGGTCAGAGGCAACAGGATCAGTGACATGGAAGTAAATATCAAAGCTGCATCTGAAGTTTATAACTCACTTTAAAAGCTGCAAGCTTTTCAAAGAGATCAAGGAAAACATCCATTAATTATCTATGCATCTCCTGGCTCGCCAAAGACAAGAGAGCAGTACCCAAACACAACCCAGTCCCAAACACTGCTAAACATTACCACCGAGAATGTTAACAGTTGTCCGCTGTAAGAGCTACGACTGTCAAACGTACATACTCCGTAAGCCTGACGAGTCCAGCAAGCAGTGCACACTACAGCTCCAAGGCTAAGGCCTCAGCCGCTTATGGAAACGACACAAAGCAGACATGAACTCATCATCAGACTTAAACTTCACCTCCATGGTCCCTTCCAGCGGACGTTAAGATGAAACAAAACCAAGCACATATTCTATAACTCCATCTACAAGGGCATCCGGAGTAACGGGGCAGAAAACACACCTGTGGGTGCCTAGGATGGGAAAGGCGGGGGAGGGTGACTAGGGGTGACAGTGGAAAGTTGTAGTGACAGCTGAACAGCTCTGAGTACATCAGGAAGTTAGGGTCTTGGGTGCACGGGGCTGAAGTGTCACGGAGCCTCCAGTACACCTCCTGACAGAGCAGACGCCCGCACACGGGCTCTGGAAGTTTAGACTCTTTGCCTTTGTACTTGTGAGGAGATGGGAGGAGCCTGGGACTGCAGAACCTGAAGCTCCTGTGCGACTGTCCAGGTCAGGGTGAGCTACCTGCTCAGCAGCTGACTGGGACAGAAGGGCAATGGCGTTCAGTCTTCACCGTGGCCACCTCAGAAAAGGTGACACCACACAAGGGAAGACAAGGAAACCTGGTGCCTTCCTTCAACCAGAAAGCCACTCGAGAAACCAGGGGAAGTAAACCAATGTTTTTATTTGCTGACTCTGAAATGAAGTCTTAAACAAAATACTTTCATGTTACTTCAAACTGCCTGCAGGAGCTGAAGGTTAGCAGGCTCACAGTCAAAGCGGACACATCAAATGATGCTCAGCACACCGAGCTGCCAGGCGCCCACTAAAACGTCCCCCTTCAGAGAAACGGAAATACCTGAGTGGCATGTGCTCTCAAAGACTTTCTGCAGAAGTCCCTTTGTAATGCGGCCCGTTCTTCGGACAGAATTATCCAGCCTCATTAGAGCCCAGTCAAACTGACTGTTACTTCTTCCCATAGGAGCTGGCTCCTCCGAAAGAGCCCTCTTCTCAGCAACAATGGCATACAGCCTGGCTTGGCTCAGCAGCTCTCTGTAAGAGGAAATACAACTAATAAGTAAGTACACTGCTATCTAGACAGGGCACCATCTGTGTGAGCTTTATACCAAGTCCTGACGGTCACTAGGTAATTAAAATTGCCACGCAACAGCAAAAATACTCGGTTTTGATTTTGGCTTTTAAACACACACACACATACACACACACACACACACACAGCATAGCAAAACTCCTGGAGTGAACCTGGGTGTATTGATAACCTCCAACATGAAGCCATTTCAAACTAAGAAGCTAAAATGTTTCCTTAATGAAAGAAAATGAAGCAGCTTGTACGACAAACTCTTCTCTTCTGCATAAAGGAGACAAAGGGCCAAGGTGGACTTCAAATTCTAAAACAACCTTCAAGGTTTTTCTGGGCATAAGTTTATTATGAGCTTAAGATTATAAATCAGTTATTTAGCCTAGAAAAGGAAGTTTATTCCAAGTTAAAACTGTGCGTCTACTTTACCGGATCCCGAGCCCCATCATTTCCAAGCGTCTAAGTAGACAGAAGCATCTCAGTGTCACAGCCCTGCGCCTGTCAGCACGCTGTTTTCATACGGCCCTCACTCTCTATAAAGTAGTGACCGTCAAGGACACAACTCTATTTCTGGCCTTAAACATTATTATTTTTGAAGGTGTCAGATAAGAAACTAGCCCAGATGAGAAGAATACATGTTTTTACAGAAGGACAATGTTTTTTTAGTTTTTTTAAGGCAGGGTCTCCCTTAGTCCAGGCTGGCCTGGAACTCCCTATAGAACCAGCAATGACTTTGAACATCGGTTTCTCCTTCCGACTCTGATGGGATGCCAGGCCTGTGCCACAGGTTATACAGTAGAGGGATGGGGCTCATGCTAATCAACACCCTACAAACTGGGCTACTGCCATCCCCAAACAAGCACCTCTCTTCACTTAAATCAGTATTTCGATGACCCAGCCTACTACACAACTGAACTATATATAAGATGTGCCTACCAGAAGTGACTCATGCTACGGGAATAAATGCTGCACTTGCTTTACAAATATCAGACCTAAAACAAAATCCTTACATGTGAGGAATAATACTGACAGAAATCTTTGATTTTTAAAGGCTTTCTCAGAATTCGACGATCTCACTTTTAACATATGGTATCGAGGACCTACCCTGAATATATTAATTTTAGCTGCCACTAAGTTACACTAAGCATTATACCTAGAAATATGAATTCAGTAATGCTTTCAGGATGATAACCACATTTTCTGGCATGTAGACCTTTTTAGCAGTCAGCGGTGAGTTTACAAATAACACTGTAGGGGCTAAGTGCGTAACTGAGTGATGGAGCACGTGCTTAGCATGCAGCAGGCCCTGGGTTTGACCTCGGCGCCCCCAGAGCCACTGCTTTCCTATGCTATTAACAAGCCGTAAGTTGACTGGGTACGTGAAGTGGCATCAAAAGCTCTGTTACATGGTCCTGTAACCCAGAGCCTGTAATTGATGTGTAGAAGAATTATACTACAGAAATAAGTCAGAAACTATGGTAGGGGACTAGGGATATATCCAATAAGATGATATCCTGTCTACATGTGCATGTATGTGTATGTGTGTGCATGTCTGTGTGTGGGCATGTGTGTCCAAGTGTGTAGACAGCTGCTTGTTAAGTGACCAGAATGACTTAATGATGTTACCATCCACAAACCAAGGAAGATGCATATGTCCCATTCATCACAGCTCTCAATGGTTATTTGTTACTATAATAATCATCTAACACTATGGCCTTGCTAGTGTGAGGTAAAGAAAGCAACAGTACTTTTCACAGTTTGGTAGTTTATTTCTTTTTATGAATGTATAATATTTGATAGTGTGTATAATATTTGATGTTAAAGGCTATCGTGATTTTTGCCAATTTTGAATAAAGATGATATACATATCTATGTGTAAAAACATAAATGCTGATCTTATTTGGGTAAATACTTTTCAAGTGTCTATAAAACCACCTTTCAAAATAGTTATCCAGTGTTTACTCCTACGGCAGCCAATGAGAGCTGTTTCTCTATACAGAAGCCTACCAGCATTTGGAGCTATCAGAGTTAAAGATAAGGATACAAATACAGGGAAAAGCATACTATTAACAGCTACATTTTAACGCATGCTAGGTAGCAGTGAAGTAGGATAGTCCCCAGCCCTTATACATGAGAAAACTGACAAATATTGCCCAAATAATAGAAAAGGCTAGTTAAAGATGTGATGGCAGAACCAGTATTTGCATCTGTCTGACACAAGCCCATGTGGCATAAGAGCATCAGTGACATCACGCAGCTGCGATGCAGGAGCCACACTGCAGAGTGGTCAAAATGGAAACCTCACTAAGGACCAGCAGACAACGGGGCGTCTCTAACGGCAGGGGAGCGGGTAGTGTGGGGTTTATTAGGACTATGGACCGTCCTGGACAATACAGGAGCAGTGCCCTGCAGCTGCACGCTCAACTTGTTCCGTTATTCTATGGACACAGAGATCTTAAATTCATCTCTTAAAACCTCTCCTTCGCCACCTGACCGTGCTACGTGAGTTTCTGCTACGCTGTCAATATGGTGAACTATACCCACTGCTCTGAAATGTTCACCCAGCTTACACACGTGGCTGCACATTGCTAGGCTCACTTGAGTTTTAGTTCGTCAACAATTCAAAACTGCGGTGCCAACACGACCCTGGTATGTTCACCTTTCCCGTTTCTCCACTGCTGTCCACACTGCCATCCCAAATCCAAGACCTCAGCACAGTTACTTCACTGCTCTCTCACCCTTGCTGGAACCAGAATACAAAAGATTTTCACACAAAAGCCACACCCATCTTCTCCAAAATCATCTTTCTTTATGCCATTTAGGATCCTAAAATTGATTTTTGTTTTGTTTTCATGTTTGTCACAGCACACTTATCAAGTTCACTTGAATTTACAAGGCACCCTGTGTTAGTATCCTTACCCAGGCAGTGAGTCAGCTGATGACTCTCACTGCAAACTTTCAGCTGTAGTAACAGAAACAGGAGCAAGAGATTCGGACAGAAGAGTAACAGTGTCTCCTGTAGGTAAGTTTCAGACAGCTGTCTGAGCCACAAGGCAGAGTGGCACACACGCAATCCTAACACTCAGGAGGCTGGGCAGGTGGGTCCAGGAGTCCCAGGTCATCCTGGGCCATGGTAACAGCACTGGCCATTATCACTAGAGATTTTGGCCAAATTGTTACAACCTCTTCCACTATGGTTTGAATATTGTCCTCTCCCAAACTGATGCTGACATCAACTGCCAATGTAATGGAGGATGAGATAGAGCTTTGAGAAAGAGGTTCTCTTGCCTTCTGCCTTTCGCCATCAGATGACACCCAGAGGGAAAGAACAGGCTGGAGGTGGCTAAGAGGGTAACGGCAGCTTGCCACCAAGGCTGATAACCAAAGTTCAATCCCTGGGACCATATGGGAGAAAACAACCAACTCCTGCAACTGTAACCTCCTCTATCTGCAAGCCACAGTGCGTGTACACATGCCTTCATGTGTGTGTCTGTGTCTGTATGGTATCACACACCTTTAACCTCACTGTTTAGGAGGCACAGGCGGGCATTCAAAGCCAGCCTCAGCTACATTGCAAGTTACAGGCCATTAATGAAGACATATTGAGACCCTGTCTCAAAAGAAATGAAGGGAGGGAGGGAAAAATAAAGAAAAGAGGGGTTGGAAGACAGCTTCAGTGGCCAACAGTGTTTGTTGCTTTTACAGAGGACCCAAGTTTGATTCCCAGCACCCACACTGGGCAGCTCACCAATGTTTGGAACTCCAGCCCTGAAAGCGCAGGCCTCTTCTGGACTCCACAGATACTGGTATGCATTAGCGCACAGACAGACAGACAGACAGACACAACACCTTTTAAAATTTTTAAAAAGGGAAGACCTCATCAATGTCAACTTTTTAATATAGTATTGTAGGCCTCCAAAGCTGTGAAAAAAAATGAGTTTGGGTTTTTGTTTGTTTGTTTTGTGTCAGATACTCTCTAACAGCGTAAGTCTCTAAGCCTAAGCCTTAAGGGGCAGGAAGGAAATGGATGGCTCAGTGGTTAAGAGCACTGGCTGCTCTTCCAGGAACTAGGCTCAGTTCCCAACACCTACATGACAACAGCTCATAGTCAGCTGTTAAATCCAGTTCCAGGGCACCTGACACGTACTCTGGCCTGCATGGGCACCAGGCACACATGCGGTACACACATAACACACGTAGGAAAACTCTCACACAGTATTTCCCTCACAAGAGCCTTACTTGTAAAAAGTGACTGAGGTCCTGCAGTGAGTCTACAGTGCACTTCTAGGCAAGATGGTTTTGAGACTGCATTTACACAAAAGTGTTCCCTTTCAGTGGGTTTACTTTTTAAAAGATTAAAAAAATAATAACTATCATATCTAGTTCTTTTCTTATTGGTTTTTTGGTTAAGACAATATAAAGCTATAAAAATGTTGGTCTAAAGGCTCGAGTGACAGCTCAGTGGTTAACAACACTGGCTGCTCTTCTAGACTAAAGTTCAACTCCCAGCACCCACATGGTAGCGAACCATCTGTAACTTCAGTTCCAGGAGGCCCGATGCCCTCTTCTGGCCTCCAGGGGCACTGCATGCACACGGTGAGCAAATACACATGTGGGCAAAGCACCCATGCACATAAAATACAAACAACTCTTTAAATGTCAGTGTAAACCTAAAAACAATGTGAAGAAGATAGTAAATATATAAATAGGAAATACTCAGAATGGGCCCCACAACAAGTAAAATCTGCAGACAAACAAATGCCCTGCATTTGGGCAACACGAAGAAAGTGTCCCTAACGGGCCTGGCAAGTAAGCTTAGCGAACATAATCTAAAACTCTTGCTACAGCATTTTCTCCTTTATCAGTCAGAAGAAATCCTAATACCGCTTTCCAAAGTCTGTTCAAATGTAAGCTGTGCTGTGACAGCATGACTCGGGAGGTCATCAGCCTTCCCAAGCATCCTATTCCTCACCACAGAAGAAATGCCTGCCTGGAGATGGAGGCGCAGCTCAGTGGGAGAGCCCTGGCCCAACACGCACGAGACCCTGGCTGCTTCTTTGCTACACACACAGACCTACCTTGTGAAAACGGGGTGAGGGAGCCTAGTAATGTAACTCTTACCCCTAATAAAACAATACTCAACAAGTAATTGCTCTCTTGCTATGTGAAAGCACAGAGAAAACTTGTAGATTTTTAAAACATTTTGTAAAATTTCTCCTTGATGTATTACTGTAAAGACCATGATTCTCCAAAAAGTCTTGTCAAACTCGGCTTTCTCCCAACAGGGTTTCATGCCTTATGACGAGTCTTAGAGCACAGTGACACCAGCGGTCCTTCCAGCTGCTCTGTCCTGAGACAGCAATCCTTTTCGCCCCGTGTCAGGCTTCTCCCGTGTTTTAGCTATGGTAGGAAGTGCAGGAGAATGCATTAACTAGATCTGATGATATGAAACGAAGGACATATTTTTCAGAATCTATACAATCAGAATGGCATGGATTAGATTCTAAAGATCTCGTCCAGATTTCATATGCATTTTGTGCAACATTTTTATGGAGCTGAAAAGACAGCTCAGGCAGAGAGCTTTCTGCTGCAGCATACCCAAGTTAGGATCCCAGCAGCCATGTCACAAAGGTCACAACCACTTGTGACTGCAACCCCGGGTCCCCTGACACCTTCTGGCCTTCCTATGCAGCCAGCTGTACCAGTGTGTACATACATACACACTGTTAAAAAGAAAACCTTTTTAACATGAACGTTCTGTCTAGAAGCCATTTCCTTCAGCATCCAGAGCACACATGAGAACAGCCCAGAGTCAGGAGCGCAAGCTGAAAGATCTCCATCCCTAACTCACCAGCAACTGTGAGGATGGACTGTGGGCACCAGGCATGACAGGCAGGATAAGGTCTGTACAGACGGGAAATCTACTCTCTCCATCCTCCACCCTCCCCAATCTCCTGTGCTCTCTCCAGGAGAGGAAGACCTTCACTTCCGGACCACTAGTTGAGGCCCCCAATCTGCAGTACTGCTCCCCACTGCCCATGCTGCCCTCTTCTAAGTCTGCATAAATTTTGTCAAGATCCATCACACTCCAAATCCTCCTCTGGGCCATGACCCTGCCATGATCAAGCATGACGCTAACACGACAATCAACTGCCCCCTGCAGTGCCAGAGTTCACCACCCCACACAAGACAAAGCTTGGCTTCCAAGCCATGGACTTCTTTACCCTGCAGACACACGGAACATGAGCTCCCTCTTGGGTCTGGGAGGTGGCTCGGTGGCTAAAGGTGGCTACCAAAGACTGACTTGAGTTCTGTCCCCGGATCCTCATGGTGGAAGGAGAGACCAGGGTCTTCAAAGCTGTCGACTGACTTCACGTGCACACTGTGGCACGTGTACCCACACCCAGTAAGAGAACATGCGCACACTCTGTCGGACTGAGGGACAGGTGGTCAGACGGACAGTCTCCTTCCCAAAAACGAATGGGACGGCCGTTTGTGAAATCACCAACCGACCAACCAGGCGGTGGTGGCGCATGCCTTTAATCCCAGCACTTGGGAGGCAGAGGCAGGCGAAGCTTTGAGTTCGAGACCAGCCTGGTCTACAGAGCGAGTCCAGGACAACCAAGGAGGGCTACACAGAGAAACCCTGTCTTGAAAAAGAAAAAAGAAAACAAACAAAAAGAAATTCCCAACCAAGTATCACCTTCTTCTGCGCATGTAAGGCCACTAAGGGACTGCCACAGCCTTCTATGACTCACAGCCTACACACAGAACGCAGGGGCTGAGTCTTGCGTTTGACAAGCCAAAAAGACTTCGAGTCTTAATCACAAAGTTTTCTTATCTTCCAGTGACAACTCTCATTGAGATGTGTAATTTTCACCTTTGGGCCACAATCCTCAATCGAGATCAATTTCACACAGACTTCACTCTGCATTTATCTTTCTTCTGAAAGATAAACATGAGGATTATTCTAAAACAAACAAAGCCTCCTCACCCTCCTCATAGAGGTAACGGCCAGAAGAATCTTCCCTCACTAATGCCTACTAGTCTAACTCAGACACAGCACCTCTGGAGAGCAGAACCGGGGTGGCCGTGCAAAACCGCACTGCAGCAGAGATGTCACTAAGTGGCCCTTTTTAATCTTCATCCCATAATACCTCTCTTCCAATGTCTACTTGCTCCTTGGCTTATTCAACAAATGTCTGACACCTACTCCACAAACAGAATTAGACATAAAGGGAGGCAAGACAGCAAGATAAAGTCCTTGACTTTAAGGGCAGGTCTGCATGGCACATGTAATAGCACTCGGAGGTTACGTATGTGCCAGGACTAATGGCATTTTACCCATACAGGATCTCAGAGGACATGAGGAAACCCAAGTGCAAGAAGCAACTGAAAAGATCTATCAGAGGAAGCAGACTTCCCACCACAAGGAGACTGAGCATCACATTCAAAAGCAGAAAGGCATGCACCTTGTCCTAGTGGGGCCCTCCTGACCCACACCGACAGCACCTCTACCATCTGGGGGTTGTTAAAACACACAGAGCCCCAGGCCCTGACCAGACCTCATAACCACATTCTGCACTGTCCTAAGGTTACTAGGAAATTCAGCCCTCATTGTAGTGTTTGGTACGGTGAGGACTCAGCTTGCACGGAAAGACAGGAGGTGAGGCACAGCTTCCACGGCTCCTGTAAAAGCGGCTGTGTACATCGGAGCCAGTGTGCTCAACTGTGAACATGAAACGACACGATCACGTTAGCAGGAACTCTAGAGAGAGGGTGATGGGGGCTCGAGAGATGGGCATCCATTCTAGATGAAGTGGGACTCCCAGGACCTTATCACTTGTCAATCAAAGCGGCCGATGAGACCTAAGTGGAGAAAGAAGCAGATACACGTGTGGGCCCTTTCTGAGTACCAGAAACAGCAATGCTCGGAGCCCAGACTTGGGAGAATAGCTGTGTTGGGGCTGAAGTACCTGTAATTCAGCCAGAAGGAGCTAGCCAACTGACAGTCCACACCCAGGATGAACTATGCAGCCGCCTGTGATGGAGAGGCAAGTAGTGACGAAGGCACTGAAACTGAAAGGGCCATCTACAAGGAGGGACAAAGTGAGGAGACGTACACTGCCAGCAACAAAACTTCCAAGTATGTGGCGTGTGGTGGCACACGCCTTTAATCCCAGTACTCGGGAGGCCAGGCAGATTCTTTGAGACAGCCTGGTCCAGGACAGCCAGGACTGTTACAAAGAGAATACACACACACACACACACACACACACACACACACACACACACACACACACACCAAACCCTCCAAGTACACGACCATTTAATTCACAATCATGGAAAGAAACTGGAAGGAAGCAGCTGCAAAAAACTCCTGAGAAGCAAGAAGCTGGCAGCGCCAGGCAAGGGACGTCACGAAAAGCAAGCGAGAGATAGCACCACCACCAGATTCCAGAACAAAACACAGATCGCATAATTATGACGTCGTCTTCTGCAAAAATAAAGTAAAGCCAATTAAATGTCTCTCGGAAAGATAGACTAAGCGGTTAACAACGGCTCTCTCTGAATGATAGTTAAGGAAGCCGGTTCATGTTTTGCTCTGTAATTTAGGTATTCCTCAAGGAGCATGCGTTTTATGGTTTAAAAAAAAATGGGGCTGAAGAGGGGCTCAGCAGGTGAGAACACTTCCTGCTCTTCCAGAGGACTCACGCTCACTTCCCAGCACGCAGGCCAGCCAGCTCGCACCTGCATGTAAGTGCAGCTCTAGGGGATCTGACATCCTCCGCACACACAAACACATAAAACAAAAAGGATCTTTAAAAAAAAAAAAAGTTAAGGCTCTGGTCATGCGGCACCCACCTTAAATTTCAGCCCTTGGGAGACAGGCAGGTGAGGTTGAGCCAGCCTGGTATACGTCCCAAGACAGCCAGACCTACATATAGACATAGACACTGTCTCAAAAGACACTGAGGCCTCAACCAGGTATGAGAACATCGCAGAGAGTAAATGGGAGGTGAGCACAGGAGACAGCAGACCGCGGGAAAGAAGGAGTCCTGAGAAATGCTGTGGTTTTCAGATGGAAAAGGCGCAGGCAGGCTTACAAGCTGTGGGCTGGGAGACTGTAGGAAAAGTGTTCAAAGTCCAGAGAAAGAGAACAAATACAACATTACTGCCTGCTGTGGCCTAAACACAGCTCTTCGCGCAAGACCAAGCACTGTGCTCAAATACCTGACTTTCTATCTAGGAAACACAGACCGGGTAATGACACATGTTCACCATGAACAGACAAGACTCTGACGTAATAATGTCACTGCCTGCCTTTTTTCTTTTCTTTGGCGCGCGCGCCCGTGTGTGTGTGTGTGTGTGTGTGTGTGTGTGTGTGTGTGTGTGTGTACGTGTGGAGGTCAGCTGCAGGAGCCATCCTCTCCTTCCATGTGGATCCTGAGGAACAAACTAAGGTCATCAGGCTTGCAGAGAAAGTGCCTTTTTCTTCTTCTTTTTAAAAATGCATACAATTAAATGTGCAAGGGTGTTTTATCTACATTCATGCCTGCGTGAGGGCGTTGGATCCCCTGGAACTGTACTTACAGGCAGTTGTGAGCTGCTAAGTAGGTGCTAGGAATTGAACCCAGGTTCTCTGGAAGAACAGACAGTGAGTGCTCTTAACCACTGAGCCATCTCTCCAGCCACAAAAGCTGGCCCATAAGGTCACTTTTTGGATCATGTTAAGACAAAGCTTCTGAAGAGACGCCTGAATCCTGGATGACAATAAGATGAGCTTTTACAGTGACACCTGGCCCCTCTCCACTACAGACAAGCCTAAGGAAGGGTCAGAGGGGCTAGGTTCTATGCAGCAAGGTCTAAGATTATGAGCCAGGAAATGGGATCCAAAGCCGATGGACACCCAGACCAACAGTCCGTCACTAAAACGTGTTCCATTTCCCCCAAACACAAGAGTAAAGATCAGCGACAGCCCTGCCAACACTGGCCTCTGGCCTCGTGAATGACTTGAGGCAGTCACTATGAGAAAGTCAAAGGAACAGGCACTTCTCCAAAACGGAAGTTAGGGGGTGGAGGACGAAGAGACCGGGCAAAAGCAGGGGCATGAATTCTGAAGCCTCACTTGCCCAGGCTGAACACACAAAAAAAAAAGCCAGGCAAAGCCTCAAAGCACAAAGAAGCATCACTCCAAAGATGTGTGACTCAGCTGTTCAGGAACCACAAAGCATTTTCTTCATCCATTACACACAGTGCCAGGCTGGCCGGTGAAGACAGTGACGTCCATTACAGTAACAAAGCAGTTGCTGCTCCATGCCAAGCCCTGCATCTCAGGAAGTTCTCTTAACCGCAGTACCGTGTCCACCTGTGTACCCAAAGACACTAAAGCCTGGGCTGTTGGTGATTAGTCCAATGGCACAGTGCAAACAAACCGAAGCACCCTCAGTCCGTGGCACCCCACTCCAGGTCACTAGTTCTTCAATTTTTCTTGCTAGACCCCAAAGGTCTTTTGTGGGTCACTCACTTGTCAAGTTCTCTCTGGTACCTAAGTTTCCCTCTTCTTTTTTCTGGTGATTAGAACAGTCGTCAAATGGACACACTTACCTCCCTATAACCTCAATCCACGAGGGAGTACTTAGACAAATCCTTGACACTAACTGGGAATTTGACTTGTTTTTGAACACATGCGTAGATCCCAACAGAGTACCTTGCGTGTGCTCACTAATGCATCCTTCCGAGACAATGTCCAACTCAGGACGTCTGCGTAAATACTGAAGGAAAATTCCATTCAACAAAACGCAGACAAAAACCTGAACTGACCATCATCAAATGTCAAGCCCTGGGTTCACTCAAAACTTCAAACCCCACCCCCGGGTGGAGGGGTGGGGAGGGATGGGACCGAAGGCTCTTAGGACTACATGTGACAGTGTGGAAGAGCACCCAGGTAGCTTACGCTTCAGGGAAAGCATATTACCTGCCCCCACCGCAGCAACCCCCGCGCCCAAAAAACCCTTGCGCTTCCAGAGCGGTCCTCAGTCCGAGAGCAGGTGGCGGATCCCAAGGAGAAGCCGGAAGCCAGCCATGCCCTCGACCATGACCTTCTCATGGTCGCGCAACCCTAGTCACCCAAAACCACCTGCAAAGCGTGGGAGGCTCATGCCTGAGCTGCCGGGACCACAGAACTGGAGCGAACGAGCCAGACACCGGCCGGTCCGCCGCAGCCCGCCAGGAGGAAGGGGTCCGGTACTCACCCTGCAGCCGGCCGGCCAGCAGTGGCCGCCACGCGGGTGACGGTGGACAGCCGGGCCGGGCAGCTCGCCAGGAGGCGCAGGGACAGTGGGAGGCTCGGAGCTGCCGTGGCCCCGAGCAGCCAACGCGCGGGTCTCAGCAGGGCTGCCATGGCTCGGCGTAGCCAAGGCAGGATGCACGCTCCTGCCGGGGACCTGGAGGAACACGTGACGACCCGGGTCGCCCTAGTGGGACCGACCAAGGGCCGAGAGCGCCCAGCGGAGGGGGAGGCTGGAGCCTCGCTAAGGTGTCACTAGGGGAAAGCCGAGCTTCCTGGGGCACCTGGATCCGTCCTTCGTTTTTACAATATATCATCTTTTTGCTCTGCACGAAGCATCCCCGTTTCCATATCCAGCGGCCCCCGGCTCTCAGAGAGTTCAGCCACATCACCCCCTACACTTTGCAGTTGGTAGAGTCCCTAGAGGTCGACCCCGCCCACGCGCGCGCAAGGGCTTGTGGGAGGGGCCAACAAGAAGAGACCCCGAGGGTTGCCGGGAAGGGCCGACTGTGCAAGATCCCGGAGTGCCTTATAACGTTCCTTCCCTGCGTTTAGGCGGCGTCTGAGCGATGCCCTAGTTGCTCAGCGACGTGATTACTGCTGTAGCTCTCAGAAACGCGGGCCAGAGGAACCACCTTGATAAAGGAAACTGGAGGCTGTGGGCCTCCAAGTTAAATACATGCCATTTGTGTGATTGGGGCTGGGGATAGGGTAGACGAATATACAGACTCCATCCTAAGTGCCTCATTTCATGAAATAAATGGATTTTTAACAAAGGTCGTATAGTTTTAAAAGCCTAGATTGAACTTTTCTCTTTCTCGCTGTCTTGCTCCTCCTTTCAGTTAATGCACCAATACAGCTATTAAGGTAGTGGTGTGATTATCTGCGGGCTAGTCTGGGGCTAGTAAAACAAATTGTTGCCTACACGGGGCTTGCAGACTGAAAGGGTCCCCTGTGCACTGGCGTGAACCCGGGAACAGGCTTCCACTCTGTATTGCCAAGTGAACAATCAAATTCTCCCTCTCCAAGTATTCCCATCTGACCGTCTCTCCTGCTGGACAAGAAACTTCTGAGCACACAGAATGCGACCTCTTCCGTAGCGGAAGCTCTTCCTCAGAGTTGAGACATAACGCCCCGTGCATTGAGCATTTATTGAATGGATAATCCTTTAGAGTTAACTTGCCTTACCTTTCTTTTGGAGGGGAGGAAGCAATTTTTCATCCCCAGAAAAAGATGACTTTACAAAAAAAAAAAAAAAAGAGGGGGGGGAGGGGGCTGGAGAGATGGCTCAGAGGTTAGGAGTGCCGCCTGCTCTTCCTAAAGGTCCTGAGTTCAATTCCCAGCAACTACATGGTGGCTCACAACCATCTATAATGAGATCTGATGCCCTCTTCTAGTGTGCAGGTGTAGATGGAGGCAGAGCACTGTATAATAATAATAAATAAATAAATCTTTTTTAAAAAAAGATGACTTTACTCCGAGTTACACTACTGAGGGCCGTGATAGACTGGAGTCCATCCTCTCAGTTGGCACCACGACTATTTATTGAACACGTGTTTTGTGCCAGACACTGTTTAAGATCCTGGAGATAAAAAAGAGAAACAAACAAAAAACAAAAACAGAACAAGTCTTAACTTAGACGAAATTCCATACATTTAAAGAGACAGCTAAGAACTGTGATGTAAAAAAAAAAAAAAAGGAGTAAAGGTAGGTTAGTATCTGTGGTGATTAATCTTGATAAGATTTAGGGCCACTATGGAAACCAGCCCTTGGACATGTGTGTGAGGGAATTTTTATGTTGGACTAACTGAAGTGGGAAGAACCGCCCTAAGTGTGAGTGGCATCATTGGATGAGCTGGCAGGGCTGAATCAAAGGGAGAAAGCGCTGGGCACCACTAGTCGTCTCTGTTTCCTGACAGCATATGCAACACAACCAAGCTCTTGCTGCCTCTTTCCCACCACGATGGCTAAAATAAACCTGTCTCCTTTAAGTGGCTCTTCTCTGCAAAGTCAGAGAAAGTCACCTGAAGTGAGTGAGGAGCGTCTGGAGGGAAAAGAGAGCCAGCTCTTGCTTCAGTTTCAGACAACAGGAGATTCAAAACCCTAAAGCGAGACCCTCTGAAAAGCACTAGAGGACCAGAGTGAGCAGGGAGTTGGCTTGGATGAGGAAGTCATAGAGGTGTTTGGCAGGCAGTCCTGCAGGGTGTTAACCTTGATGACCTTTGCACTCACAGGGAGCTGCCTGTTGGGGTGTGGACTTCTGTACAGATGAGATGGAAAGCCGCTGGAAAAGTCGATGCATAGGGGGCTGGAGAGATGGCTCAGTGGGTAAGAGCACTGACTGCTCTTCCAGAGGTCCTGAGTTCAATTCCCAGCAACCACATGTGGCTCACAACCATCTATAGTGAGATCTAATGCCCTCTTCTGTCATGCAGGTGAACATGGAGGCAGAGCACTGTATACATAATAAATAATAAACCTTTCAAAAAAAAGTCGATGCATTGCTGTGATACAAATTCACTTGCATTTTTTTTTTAAGACTTATTTTATGTGTAGGAGTGATTTGCCTGAGTGTATGCATGTGACCACAAATGGTTCTGATGCCCTCAAAGGTCAGAAGAGGACTTTGGGTGCCCTGGGACTGGAGTTACAGTAGTTGCAAGGTAGGTCATGTGGGTGCTGGGAATTTGAACCAACCAGTACATTCAACAAAAAATGCAGACAGTCCAAGCATTTGTCACACCCAAGGAAGACGAGGGGTTTGCATACCAATGTGGAACAGGGCTGGTAGAAGTAATTGTGGCAATGGGTTTTCTAAGTATTTACTCCTGAAAACTCTACTCCTCGGTTCGATGGTTGGTCTTAATTGTCAACTCGAGGAAACTTTGAGTCAGTCACCTTGGCGGCAAATCTTTGGGAAACCTCCAGGGTGAGAAAACCCACCCTACGTGTGTTCGCATTCCATGGACTGGGATCCCAGAGTGGATAAAGAAGAGAAAGTGAGCCAAGTGCCAGGATCTCTCACTTGTGGCTGCCATGTGACCAGAAACCATGTGTTTACACAGCCATTCCTTCCCCTCCAGGATCCCACGCCTTCTTAAAGCAGACAGAGTAAACCCACCCTCCCTCCCTCCCTCCCTTCTTCTCTTCCTCCCTTCCTTCCTTCCTCCCTTTCTTCCTCCCTTCCTTCCTCCCTTCCTCTCTGCTTCCCTTCTCCCTTCCTTCTTCCTTTCCTTCCTCCTTTCCTCCCTCCCTCCTTCCCTCGCTTCCTTCCTCCCTCCCTTCCTCCCTTCGTTCCTTCCACTGCTCCCTTCAAGTATTATGCCACAGCAGCCAGCAGAGTAACATGGCATCAGTGCCCCAGACACTTTGTGACACAGTGCGGCACATGAACAGCTTCCAAGGAGGAGAGGTCTATTTTCGCTCACAGTTTCAGAGGTCTCAGTTGCTGTTTCCCTTGCCTGTCTCACTTGAACAGAGCATCAAGGTGACAGGAATTTGGAGAAGAGGAGGTTCTTTGCTTCATCTTGGGCAAGAAGTAGAGAAGAGAGGAAGGGACAGGGGACCAGGAAAAACCTTCAAAGGCACTGACTTAGTGGCTTGCTTCCTCCTTCTAAGCCAGTAGCTCTTAATCTTATTAACACTTCGACCTTTTTATACAGTTGCTCATGGTGTGGGTGACTCCCAACCATAAAATTATTTCATTGCTACTTCATTATTGTAATGTTTCCCTACTGTTATGAATAGTAATGTAAAAATCTGATAAGTAGGATATCTGCTATGTGACTTCTGTGAAAGGGTCCTTCAGCCCCTAGAGGGGTTGCGACCCACAGGTTGAGAACCACTGCTCTAAGTCCTGTCTCCCAAGGTTCCTAACATTTCCCAAAATAGCAGCACCGGCTGGGGACAAGGTGTTCAGTATATGAGCTTGTGAGGCATAAGTAAACCAGAGCATTCCACTCTTGGCCCTGAAGGGTCAAGGCCATCTCATAGTGCAAGATGGATACAATCCAACGCAAGAGTTCTCAAAGCCATGACAGTTAAAATATCTTCAGAGTCACTGCTGATTCTCAACACAAACTCTTAGCTGTGAGCCCCTTCTAAAAAGTTAAAGACAAAAGCAAGTTACATACTTCAGACATCAGAGGAAACAACTCTGATCCCAAATGAGGTAATGGGGGCACAGAAAAGAGGGGTGGGATCAAAGAGAGACCAAAACCCAAGAGGATAAACTTTAAATGCTGTAACGTCAGATCCAGCATCAAGCCATGTGATATGGCACAGTGGAAGATCCAACCATTTTGGGCAGGGTCAACAGTTGACCTTGTCATTTACAAGCTCAGTTAAAGATGGGGGGAAAGGGGAGAGAAGTGGGGAAAGGAAGTTAGGGAGGAGGGCAAGGAGACAGGTGGGGGAGTACGATAAACCCATTTTTGGTTCAGACCTTGTTGGTGTCTTCAAAGGATACCTTAGACATAGTCTAGAAGCTAGGGGTGGGGGCGAGTGGGATGGCGAGTGTGTATGTGTGTGTGTGTGTGTGTGTGTGTGTGTGTGTGTGTGTGTGTGTTGCAGTTCAGAGTCTGTTCTGAAGCTCTGATTGATCAGTAGTGGCTTGATTACAATACATTTTGCTCTCTCCATTGACCTAATATTTGAGTAATGTTGGATCTAAGCAGACCCCAAAAACCATCTCATGATGAGAAGGGAAAGCATCAGCCTCTGGAGACCAGAGAACAAGCGAAATAGCAGGCGTGGTGTTGAGGGGAGAACCAGGCAGAGGGAGCAGCAAGAGCCTAGACTGACAGCTTTCCTGTCTGCCCTGTGCACGCCTCTTTAGTCATAGAAAGGGAAGACCCACCCAACTCCCAGAGGTGTTCACCCAGAGGCCATCAAGGCAAGGAGAGAATCCTTAGCCCAGTAGTTTCTAATGCTCATAATAGAAACAATGTGCTCAATAATAGAAACAATGTTTCATAGAAGATACAAACACACACAATGCAAACAAGCAGGACGTTTTAGGCTGGTGATGTCCGTGAGTTCAGAGTTAGTCCACTGTGTTCCAGCCCTGAGCAAACTGGGTGTGGTGGAGCCAATTTATAATCTCAGCGCTTGGGGCATGCGCCACCACTGCCGATAAATATACCATTTATTTTTAGGGTTTCAGAAGCCCTGGAACTGGTGTGAGCTGCCATGTGGACGCTGGGAACAAAACCCAAGTGCTCTGTAGGAGCAGTCAGTGCTCTTAACCCGTGAGCCATCTCTCCAGCCTCAGTCCCAGCATTTGAAATGGAAGACAAAAGGATAAGAAATTCAAAGTCATCTTCATCTACATGGCAAGTTGAAGGCTAGCCTGCACTACATGAGACCCTGTCTCAAAAAAAAAAAGGAAAATATCAAAGAAAAATAGTTTTATTACACGTTATATCTTTGAATATTGACTCATCTACTATGTCTCACTTTTGTAAATGCTGACTGATCTTAGTATGAACAAACTAATTGTAATAGGACGTTTTGTTTGAGACAGAGTCTCACTATGTAGCCCTGGATGGCCTGGAACTCTTTGTGTAAACAAGGTTGGAGTTAAAGGCATATGCCACTATGTCTGGCTAGAAGATATTCTTGAGACATTCAAGGCAATTTGACTATACTGGATAGTTTTATGTGAATGTGACACAAGCTAGAGTCATCTGAAAGGAGGGAGCCTCAATTGAGAAAATGTCCCCATAAAATCCAGCTATAGGGCATTTTCTTCTCTTTCTTTCTTTCTTTCCTTAAAGATTTGTTTTACTTATTAATATACAGTGTTATGCCTGACAACCACAAGAAGTCACAGATCTCATTATAGATGGTTGTGAGCCACCCTGTGGTGGCTGGGAATTGAACTCAGAACTTCTGGAAGAGCAGCCAGTGCTCTTAACCTCTGAGCCATCTTTCTAGCCCAGCATTTTCCTAATTAGTAATTGATGTTGGAAGACCCAGCCCACATGGGTGGTGCCATCCCTGGCCTGGTGGTCCTGGGTTCTATAAGAAAGCAGGCTGAGCAAGCCACAAGGAGCAAGCTAGTAAGCAGCACCTCTCCATAGCCTCTGCGTCAGCTCCTGCCTCCAGGTTCCTGCCCTGCTTGAGTTTCTGTCCTGACTTCCTTCAGTGATGGACCATAACGTGGAAGTGTAAATCAAATAAACCCTTTCTTCTCCAACTTACTGTGTTTCATTATAGCAATAGAAACACAAAGATATTGAATTTGGAGTTTACTATGTGATACCAAGAGTTATTGGTGATTTTTACAGGTAGATAATGGCTTTGTGATTACAGGGAGAAAATTTGTTTCTTCCTTCCTTCCTTCCTTCTTTCCTTCTTTTGTTTCTTTCTTTCTTTTTTTGGAGGGGGGGAGTGGGGATCTATTGTCACTGGCCTATCTGTGGATTATAATAACATGACATCTGGAGTTGTCTTTATCCAAAAATGGGGAAAGGATATAGCTAAATTGGTAGAGTGGTTGCCTAGGATACACAAAACACTGGCTTTAATCCTCAGCACCACACAAACCAGGTGTGGTGGCACATGCTTCAATCCTAGCACCCAGGAAGGCTGAGGCAGGAGGATCAGAAGTTTAAAGCCATCCTTGGCTATATAGTGAGTAGGAAGGCCACCTAGGCTACATGAGACCTTGTCAAGAAGGACAAATATAACATTATGGGGACTTGGGGGGTTGTTTTCTTCTTTATAATTTAATGTGTTGGAAAAAAAATGTTCCTAGGGCCTGGGCAGCAGCTCAGAGGTAGAGCACTTGCCTACCACACAAACGTTCAGCTACTGATACTAAGAGAAAAAGTGGTTCATAGAGAACTTAGTTTTTGACTGTGCTTTTATTTCTCCACTCATGGTTGGAGCATGAGTCAGAGTTTTAGGAACCCTACACACAAGCAAGTCAGTGTACATGCAAATAGGTGCCTGCCTGTACCCAGGTGCCGCACGGCTGAGATGACTTTCCCAAACATCCAAACTTGCTGTTAAATCACTTTATGCAAACTATTCAGGAACTAAGATTTTAGCCTTCATCTTCAAAACTAAAGTTTCAAAAGAGAGAAACACCTTCAAGATTCTGATCTGAGCCCGATGGTGGCACACGCTTTGAATGCCAGCACTTAGGAGGCAGAGGCAGATGGTTCTCTAAGTTTGAGGCCAGTCTGGTCTACAAAATGAGTTCCAGGACAGCCAGGGCTACACAGAGAAACTCTGTCTTAAAAAAAACAAAGAGAGAGGGGGAGGGGGAAGAAGAAGGAAGAAGAAGAAGAGAAGGAGGAGGAGGAGGAGGAAGAAGAAGGCGTGGTGGCAGGCGTGGTGGGGCACGCCTTTAATCCCAGCACTCAGGAGGCAGAGGCAGGCGGATTGCTGTGAGTTTGAGGTCAGCCTGGTCTACAAAGCGAGTTCAGGACAGCTAGGGCTACACAGAGAAACCGTGTCTCAAAAAAGATAAGAAGAAGAAGGAGGAGGAAGAGGAAGAGGAGGAGGAAGAGGAGGAGGAGGAGGAGGAGGAGGAGGAGGAGGAGGAGAAGAAGAAGAAGAAGAAGAAGAAGAAGAAGAAGAAGAAGAAGAAAATGATGATAATGATCAGAGAAGAGGGTACTTTACACCCTAAATGGGAAATTTGCAGAACAGAAGATATTAATCTTATTTGGCTTTGATCAATAAATTTGTTTCTTGTCTTATAGTAGATTGCGAGACTCCCAAAGGATAAGAAAACAGCATTGATCATTCGTAATTTCATGTTGACATTTTGGAGTCGCCTTCAGTCTTCACACAAACACATCTAAAATAGTGTGAGTTCAGGAGCAAGTGATTGCCTGGAGTTTAAATGCCTGTTTTGCTTAGAAAGCCTTAGCATATTTTAATCGGCAAATCTCATGTTTAGCCAGAACTGGGTTTTCTCTTCAGGCAACTTAGCTGATGAGTCCAGAGCTTCTCCCATCTGTGACAACATTTTTCATATCCAAGTTTATTCATGTATGTAATTCTCAATTATTCAAAAAATATTCTGCTCAGCCCCTTGTTTGCATACAGCCCCGGGATTCTCAAGAGCCATCATAGTTGCTGCCTTCAGCCATCCTTCTGTCAAACAGATTCATCTGGAAGTGCACAGAGCAGGAAGACAGATGCGGGGTCATTTACTATGAGAAAATAACCCGGGCTGGCAACAAGGAGCTGTTGCTGATATTTTCCCAGTGTCTCCAAGTGTGAAGGCTGGCAAGTCTATGTGTTTCCCATAGGGCAGATAGTGTCTGGGTAAATCAATATAGAATGACGCTCAAATGCAGCGAGCATATCAGGGTGCTATACAGCCAACTCCTGTCAAGACAGGAGCTGGTGCTACAACACTGCAAACAAACGTTAGGAAGTCCTTATTGAACAAAATTTTGTTTTTGTTTTTGTTTTTTGGTTTTGGTTGGTTGGTTGGTTTTGGTTTTTTGAGTCAGGGCTTCTCTGTGTTGTCTGGGCTATCCAGGACTCTCCTTGTAGACAAGGCTAGCCTCGAACTCACAGAGATCCGTCTGCCTCTGCCTCCCGAGTGCTGGGATTACAATTGTGTGCCACCACGCCTGGCTCAGCAAAATTGATAATTACTAAAATGTGATGTGTTTCTCAGTCTTCTGGTTGACTGATGTTTTGTTTGTTTCATTTTGTTTCAATAGAGCTAGGAAATATATTTAATTTTCTCTGAGCATATGTAATGTGGACTTTCTGTTGTTCTCTCTATGAATTAAAAAAGTGATTTTCTGCTAGGCAGTGGTGGTGCACACCTTTAATCCCAGCACTGGGGACTGGGGAAGCAGAGGCAGGCAGATCTCTGTGAGTTTGAGGCCAGCCTGGTCTATACAAAGAAATTCTGTCTCAAAAAGCATCATCATCATCATCATCATCATCATCATCATAATGCCGGGCGTGGTGGCGCACGCCTTTAATCCCAGCACTCGGGAGGCAGAGGCAGGTGGATCGCTGTGAGTTCGAGGCCAGCCTGGTCTACAAAAGTGAGTCCAGGACAGCCTAGGATACATAGAGAAACCCTGTCTCGAAAAACCAATAATAATAATAATATTAATATTAATATTAATAATAACATTTGTGAACACTTTAATCCAAATTTCCTTCTGATAATTTCACCGAAGTTAAGGGGAAAAAAGGCCAAAAGATTTTGTTTAGTCTTAGAAAATAATATATGAGCTCTCTTTCTTATTTCTATTCTTCCCCCCCCCCTCTCTCCCCATGCTCATATAATAAACCCTTCAATATCTAGAGAGAGGGAGAGGGAGAAGGAGAGAGAAAATAATATGTGAAAGGCTGAAAATGTATCTCAGTGGTTGAGGACTCACCCAGCATATGTGAGACCCTGGGTTCAGTCCTCATAACTAGAAAGGAAATTGTTTTTTATTGCAGTAATTTTCAAGACCCTTATCATCTAGGCTTAATTAATATATCATCTTGGTTGAAGTAATGATCCTATAAATAAAATCTGGTCAATCAAAGTTCTACGGGAGCTAGTAAGGAAAGTGGGTCACAGTTCTGTTGCTGTGAAGAGGCACCATGACCAAGGCAACTCTTAGAAAAGAAAGCATTTAATGGCTGGGCGTGGTGGTGCACGCCTTTAATCCCAGCACTCGGGAGACAGAGGCAGGTGGATCGTCATGAGTTCGAGGCCAGCCTGGTCTACAAAGGGAGTCCAGGACAGCCAAGGCTACACAGAGAAACCCTGTCTCGAAAAACCAAAACAAACAAAAAAACAAAGAAAGCATTTAACTGGGGGTTTTCTTACTGTTTTAGAGAGCCAGTCCACGAGCGTCGTGACAGGAAGCAGACAGACGTGCATTGGAGCAGCAGCTGAAAGCTTCACATCCGGATCCACAAACAGCAGGCAGTGGGGGAGGGAAGGAGGGGGAGACTCTAGGCTTGGCATTTGCCATGGGGTTTTGAACTTCAAAGCACACCCCAGTGTGACACCCTCCTCCAACAAGGCCAAACCTCCTAATCCTTCCCAAAAAGTTCCTCTAACTGGGGACCAAACAGTCAAACATACAAACCTAAGGAGGCCGTTCTTATTTAAACCACAGCAGAGGGTGTTTTAGGCTAGTGCTCCTCAGCTGAGCTACAGTCCCCAGGGAGAGTGTTTTAATGCTTAAGGTCATGGTACCTGAAGACTATGAAGACCGGCCTATAGTCAGCCTCTTCTCTACTGTGTGGAGAGAGTCCACTTTCAAGGGCAGATACTAGCATCAGTATATAGGAGGATGGAGGGAGCGAGGGAAGGAGAGGGAAAGGGAGGGAGAGAGAGACAGAGACAGAGAGACAAGGAGAGAGAGACAGAGACAAGGAGAGACAGAGAGACAAAGAGACAAAGAGAGAGACAGAGACAAGGAGAGACAGAGAGACAAGGAGAGAGAGACAGAGAGACAGAGAGACAAGGAGAGAGAGAGAGACAGAGCAACAAGGAGAGAGAGAGAGAGAGAGAGAGAGAGAGAGAGAGAGACAGACAGACAGACAGACAGACAGACAGACAGACAGACAGACAGACAGAGAGAGACAGAGAGACAGAGAGACAGAGAGAGACACAGAGAGACAGAGAGACAAGGAGAGAGAGAGACAGACAGACAGACAGACAGAGAGAGACAGACAGACAGAGAGAGAGACAGACAGACAAACAGAGAGAGAGAGACAGAGAGAGAGAGAGAGAGAGAGAGAGAGAGAGCATCTAATGACCTAGATTGATTCTCTGGGTAGAGACCATGCAGTATCTGAATTCAATCCTCTAGTAAACCGAGGCAGCCTATCCCTGCTTGTTCCTGTACTCAGTTTGAATGAGGCTTTGTTATTTTCATCTGAAAGGGTCCTGACCAATGGAGACTCAACGTGGAGAAACAGACATCTACAGTGGGACTGCTATGATTAGAATATTAGAGAATTTCTTAGAATTAAAAAAAAAAGCCAGCATATAGAGAACACGTTGCACACATATGCTTTACTTATTTCTTTTGTTTGCTTATAACACACTGCCTTATACATGATAAGTGCACACTCTACCACTGGGCTACGTCTCCAGCCCTACTTGTTTGCTCAAGGACCAAGTTTCTTTTCATGCTATCATCTGAAACAGAAGGAGAATGTCACCTTGTGACATTTCACACCATGTGAACACTGTCCTCCATTACCATCTGCATCAGAGGCAGCTGTGACTACTCACCAGAGACCCTTGTGTTGGTCCCCATAGTCATTTTTTCATAGAAAGTGTAGCACACGGGGTGGGGGGGCGGTCATTAGATGCTCACGTGAGATCTTGGCCACCCTCTTATGTACCCCCTGCCAGCAATATGTAATTATGACCTGATTGCATGTGGCCCAAGGGTCTCAGGGAGAGCTAGAGAATACATAAGGCAGGCAGGTAACTGAAGGTGGGGACACCACCTGTGCCGAAGTTGTCATTCATGTGTGGCAGGACTTGTCTGTCATACAACTGTTCCGAGGTCACCTACACTCCTGATAGTAATGAGCCCCTCACCCATGCTACATAAATAAGCTTAACAAATTCACTGGCCTGCTGAGTCCACTGAGGTGGGCTCATATGTGGTCTGTTGTTGGTGCCCGTTCTGGGGTGAATAGGTGCTTAGTTTTGTCTCCCCAGAAAAAGTTCACACAACACACCTTTGCCAAGCAGCGGTCTCTCCAGTTGCCCCTGTGGATCTCTCAGATCCCTGGTGGTCTGATAATACAGACCATTGGCGGGTGTCCCAGATGAAACCTCAGCCTTACTCTAAATTTGCATGAAGTAGAAATCACAAGGTTTATAGCTGGAATCCAAGAGCAATCCAAGAATAGAGAGAGGTCTTAAGATTATTTTTTTTCCCCTGGCCAGGCGTGGGTGGCACATGCCTTTAATCCCAGCACTCAGGAGGCAGAGGCAGGTGGATCGCTGTAAGTTCAAGGCCAGCCTGGTCTACAAAGTGAGTCCAGGACAGCAAAGATAATGTAGAGAAACCCTGTCTTGAAGAAGAAGAAGAAGAAGAAGAAGAAGAAGAAGAAGAAGAAGAAGAAGAAGAAGAAGAAGAAGAAGAAGAAGAAAGATTATTTTTCCCTGACGGGGCGTGGTGGCACATGCCTTTAATCTCAAAACTGGGGAAGCAGAGGCAGGTGGATTATTGTGAGTTTGAGGCCAGCATGGTCCACAAAGTGAGTCCAGGACAGCCAAGGCTACACAGAGAAACCCTGTCTTGAAAACAAAACACCAAAAAAAAAAAAAAAAAAAAGGTAAATTTCTCCCAAGCCTTTCTATTTCCATACTTCTCTGATAAAAGTAATAAATCTCACCCCCTCAACTCCCCAACCCACCCCCACCCCCGTCAAGCACCACGCTCCAGGACCCAGCCCGGACTGGTCCGTACTGCCTCTATCTCTCACTGATTCATAGGTTGCCTTACCGGGGAAATACTGAGTTTCAGCTTGGAGGGCAGGAGGTCTGTTGGAGTGTGTGCTAAGAACTCTGGGAGGGAGAAGGAAGTCAGTTGATAATTCATTGGCAGCTGAAGCGAGCTTCGGACGTGAGAGGACCCTTCCAAACTACCCTAGCCTCAGCTGAGGCACTGGAGCCTTTAGATCCCTCACTGGGTTCTTATTGTCTTGGTGACCTTTCAGGGGCAAAGCACGGCCACCGGCCAGGTGAAACTTAAGGCAGTTCCCAGCTAATAATGTCAGCTGAGATCTATCAGCTTCTTATGCTCTCAGCATAGGAATCTCCCTAAAGGAATCTCATGGGAATCTCCCTAAAGAGGGATTCTGTATGACAAACAACATCCTCCACCACACGGGTCTATTGAGCCACTTCCTCCAAGGGACACACACACACACACACACACACACACACACACACACTTGTTTTTGAGACAGGATTTCTCTGTGTAGCCTTGACTGTATTGGATTCACTTTGTACACCAAGCTGGCCTCAAATTCACAGAGACCTGCCTGCCTCTGTCTCCCAAGTGCTGGGATTACAGGCATGTACTGGCTGGGACACACTTTTGAAGACTGTTAAGATAAGACCGATTCAGAGGAGGTAGCTTGACTAGATCTTTGCATTGGTTACTACCTTCTATGAATCCTACAAATGACCCAGTTGACTAGAGTCTGAAGGACAAAACTGAAAATTGTGCTACCAGGAAAGTTCTGACCCTTGCAAACATGGAGTCTACAAAGCTGGCAATCCTTGAGCCCTCTGAAGACATGAGGAGGAATCTTTCCTCCAGTGGCTTCAGATGTAGGCATGAAAAAGAGACCATTTGATCAGGTAAAACCATTGTAGCCAGATTGCAGATCAAGAGCCACTCCTGCTGGGCAACGCGGCGCACATCTTTAATCCCAGCACTCAGGAGGCAGAGGCAGGTGGATCTCTGTGATTTGAGGCGGACCTGGTCTACAGAGTGTGCTCCAGGACAGCCAAGGCTACACAGAGAAACCCTGTCTTGAAAAACAAGTGAGAAAAAATGAGAGGGGGGGCGGGCGGGAGGGAGGGAGGGAAGGAGGGAGGGAGGGAGGGAGGGAGAGAGAGAACCTGGTGACTCGGAAATGCTCAGGACTGTGCTCCTGTTGGCCAGTTTCCACCTTCGCCATTCCTACATCCTCCTAAATGTGATTTAAATTGTGATCATTTGATTTCCTTTCCACTTCTATGCCTTCTATGTCTGGGGGGAACAATCTATAATTTAGACATAGCTATTAGGTCCTGATGAGGCTCATCCAGTCTTGAATGGGAAGACTGCACAGCACCTGCAATTATAGGACGCAGAAGGATGCAGAAGTGATGCGTCTATCTTTAGGTTTCCTCCCACTCACTGGAGGGTAAGCGGTATTTTTCTAATTGAATGTGTTTCAGTTGAATTGTGTTTAAAAAAAAAAACACTTTTAGAACTAATTATGGAAGAAAGATATGCAGTTATTATTGTATATGGGAAGTCAAGGGATTTTGTCTTTTGTAATTGATGTTGAGCAATGATTTTCCTGTAGACATACTGTGTGTGTGATGTGTGTATTAGTAGGTGTCCACCTGTACATACATGTATGATGTGTGCTAGAGGTCAACAGTGAGTGTCTCCCTCAGTGACTATTTTCTTTTTGAGGCAAGGTCTCTCTCGCTGGTGCTGAAGCTCACTGGTTCTGCTAGCCTGGCTGGTAAGTAGACTCACAGATCTGCCTGGCTCTGCCTCTCCAACTGTGGGATCACAGGTAAGTGCTGCCCTGATCAGCTTCTTATGGGAGTGTTGGGTCTCATGCTTTCAAATCAAGCATTTTACTGAATGGCCCATCTCCCGAGCTTATAGATGCACTTTTTTGGTTTTGTTGTTTATTTGTTTTTGAGGCAGGGTTTTTCTGCATGGCCCTGGCTGTCCTGGAACTTGATTTGTAGACCAGACTGGCCTCAAACTCAGAGATCTGTCTGTCTCTATCTCCCAGGTTTGGGGATTAAAGGCGTATGCCACCATGCCAAGTTTAGAAACTCTGACTTCTGTTGTCACAGGCCTAGCCTATGAGAATCCTATCCCTTTGGCTAGGAATCCACACCGAATCAACTAGGATAACCCATCTGACGTTCTATCTGCACCTAGCGGGAAGGAAAGATGGCCAATCCCTAAGTTCCAAGGCATGAAAGTACAAACAGCCAACTCTCCCCAGACCCTTCATTTCCAAAACCTGCTATAGTAAGAAAATGAGGCGACCACCCAATCAGAGCCAAGGAAAGAGAAGGTGCTGACATCACCCCAGTTACAGGCTCTCATCAATTATTTAAGTTTAAGAGAAGGTTTTGCGGTTGGTAGTCGAACGGGGCCTGACTTAATACATGTTGAGATTGGGCCAGAACCACCATCGTCTCCTTTAGATTTATCCTTTAACGTCACGCCTCTAAGTGTGAATCTAAGCATTCGTTCCGCATTGTTTGTAACTGTCCCAGTTAGTCCTCTGCGTTCTCATGTGCTATTTTAAAGTCATTTTGTTGGTTGAAACTTCATTGTGTTTTTAAAATGATGCACTGAGGGCTGGTGGTAAAACCTGCTGAGGTGAGCTCCATCCCCAAAACCCACACACCACGTAAAGGTGGAAAGAGGAAAACAAGCCCACTAAGTTGTCCTCTGACCTCCAAATGTGCACTGTGGTACACACACACACACATACACACACACACACACACACACACATATTAGTAGTAGTAGAAGAAATGCACTGAAAATGGTGAGCCAGGCACTGGCACTGATAGCACACACCTTTAGTCCCAATACTCAGAGGGCAGAGGCTAGCCTGGTCTTCAGAGCTAGTTCCCGGACAGCCAACAGAGGCCCTGTCTTGAAGAGCTTCCCTCCAAAAAAAGAAATCTTAAAAAAGAAAATGGTGAAAGATTAAAAGGTAACCAAGCTCTCCTCCAGTGTGAGACAGCCACTGTTGGACTACCCAGACCATAACATTTAAGCCAAACTAGTGAATTCCACATATTTTCTTTAGAGATCCCGGCTGGTACAGGGAGCTCTGGGGAGGCAGAGATAGGTAGATACCTGGTCCTCACTGGTCTAGCCTAAGCTGCTTGGCAAGCTCCAGGCTGGTGAAAGAACCTTGTGAGCAGCCGCCTGTGAGGGACAATACCTAGCTCTATCCTCTGGACTCTGTGTGTGCGCACGAGTGCACACATACACATGCTTGCACACACACACGCACACACACATATCTAAATTTGCACACACACGTGCACCTACATGAGCATGTGTATACACACCCACACATTAATACACAAAATAACTAAGCTGAAAATAATACTCTAAAATGATTTGACATTAAAATTGTGCAAAAACTTATGACAAGGTACAGCCAAAGTAACATGACCTACCCACTAAATAGCTTAGACATCAGACATTCAGTTAATTTCTATGCTCCACACTATTTACGCCTCCCCAGAAAAAGCCACATGCTCTACAGGAATGAATCTTCAACTTCTGCAGATCCCGTGACCATATACTTCAGATAAATCCCCCAGGAAAGAATACTGCACACTATTCTGAAATTCTCCTGAGCACATTTTAGATATTATTTAGTTTCCCCAAGAGCACTGCAGACCTGCGCAGCACCAAGACAACCCAGGTAGCCCTCTGTGGTGTCTCAGGTGCCCGGACCCAGCCAAGAGGCTGTTCTGTCCCTGGTCTAGGCCTTGTGTGCAGTTATCTGGGGAGCCTGGCTCTCAGGACAGCTCGGTGGGGGTGACAGCTGAGGTGACAGATGGAATCGTGTTATTGGTTGGTTTAACCGACAGAGTGACCAGAGCATATAGGGCCAACCACAGGCCTGACCCTAAAGATGAAGATGAGGACCACAGAGCGGATTGTACAATAATGATGTCCTTGATGGGACCACATGGAGAGTTTCTAGATTATTTTGGCCCAAACACGAAGAATGCTGGTTCAATTGTTACACATGCGAGGTCTCACAGGAAAAAGAGGTATTCAGAGTGATGGCACGAGGTACAGAATTCCCTTGCCACAGAGGAAGGATCGCCCACAGGAGCCAGTGTATAGAACGCAACCTATGGGAATGGCCACCATGCCCTGGGGACGCGTTTTAGGTGGTAATGTCATCCTTGAGTTCGGCCAAGACTCTCTGACGTTGATAACCCAGCCTGTCATGGAGCCACCAAGAGTCTAAAGGGCCAGATTAAGCATGGCCAGTGGAGAGAACGGTCAGGACAGGCCCCCTGGTACATCCCCTTAGGAACAGGTACTCAGAGAGGTGTTGCTGCCTCTTGGACCTTGTTCACACGAACTATGACCTAGATTCCACAGAGAAGCATCATTTCTATAATGTTCTTGCTTTCTTCCACTTGAGAGCGTGATGGCTGATAGGCAGGGCAGGTTCTGTGCCATTCAAAGTTAATCTTGATACTGGGGGAGAGGGGGGAATTAGTCTCCCTTGTAATCTCATTGTAGGGCTTACATTTTGTTTCCCACCAACAGAGGTTGACTTGACTACTGAGGAGGAGAGGGATTCTGTTGTCTAGCTGTAACTGTTGGGTTCCTGCGTGTGTGTGTGTGTGTGTGTGTGTGTGTGTGTGTGTGTGTGTGTCTAAATAGCTAAGTTTTCAACACATAAAGTGGAAATGAGGGACACTGATCATGACTGTTATATAGTATATGTCCTCATGTTTTAAATTGTACTGCGTGTGAAATAAAGATGTCATCAGTTTCACAAAGGAAAAAAGAGTGTTATACAGCAGATTCTAATATTAACCCCATTTCATAAGAAATGGAGACACAGAAAGGAAAAGTCACTAAAGATCATCCTTCTGGGCTAGAGAGATGGCTCAGTGGTTAAGAGCCCTGTCTACTCTTCCAAAGGTCCTGAGTTCAATTCCCAGCAACCATATGATGGCTCACAACTACCTATACTGAGACCTGGTGCCCTCTTCTGGTGTGCAAGCTCACATGCAGGCAGAACATTGTATAAATCATAAATAAGTAAATCTTTGGGTAAAAATCACCCTTCTAATAAATGGTCAAGCCAGGTTTGAAATCCAGGTAGGCTGGTTGCGAGCCAATGCATTTACCTACTTTTGTATATTATTTTCAAGAATGACCTTCATACAAAGACACACTTAAAAAAAAATGGTGACCGTTGCACTCAGGTTAATAGAAGACAGTTGAGTTCATTGGACCTGTTATTATGTCCTCCTGGGAACCAGTATTGGTTTCTCTCTTTTCCAAACTCCTGAAGCACAGTGGATAGCCTGTACACCTAAGCGTTTCATCATGCCTCTTTTGCTTTTTTTTTTTTTTTGTATAGCTTTTGCTGTCGTGGACTTGCTTTTGTAGACCAGGCTGGTCTCGAACTCACATCGATCTGCTTGCCTCTGCCTCCCGAGTGCTGGGATTAAAGGTGTGCGCCACCACACCCGGCTCATCGTGCCCTTTTACTCTGCTCTTCACAGCTTCTCAGCTGTGTGAGCCAGGCCTCACAGAGCACAGAGGTCGGTTTTACGTCTCGCCTTGCTTATGAGACGTGGAACCCTACCACGTTCGTTGTCAATCAAATTTGGGTGGGCTAACTAAATTCCAGAATCCTTCGTGGGGTTTAGATCCGTTCCGCCCGGAAGTGACGTAGTTCGCACTCCGTTGGGTCAGTTCCTATGTGCTTTACCAGCTCCTCCTTCCTTCAGGAATCTTCTTGTTGACCTCCACGACTTGAAAGTCCACATTTATTTGTGCTCATCAGGTTGGGGTGGGGAAGGTGCAGGCTGTCCCCGAGGAGAAGCGCACTCCTGCAGAGATTTTTTTTCCCTTTCCCCAAAGCTTTTGTTTGTTTCCGAGGAAGAAACATGCTGGGACCAAATTACTTTATCCAGATGCCAGAGTGAAATGACGTTCTAATTATCTTTCAGAAGTAAATCATAAAATGTGTTTCAAAACCCATGTTGAGCTTCTAAGCATTTAGGGAAAAAAAGATATTTACCTGGTACCCACTAAAATAAGCCAGGTGCCTGGAGACGCTGAAGGCTTGATTGCACTGAATTATACATCAGTCATTACTAACTTAACCTCCGGGAGGTGTCCCGGTGACTGCTGTGCTCAGCCTTCCTGGCCACGCTGCCCACAGCAGAGCTGGCAATGATTTCCCTCTCAGCACAAGGGGACTGACTGCCCAGCCTTGCTGCCAACTCCACAGGGCTGTGCTTGCCCTCAGAGTCTGGAAATATCTAAGGTCTTAAGAAGCTGGAAATGTGTTTTTTCCTTGTCTTAACTGGCAGAATGAGCCTCTGGCATTTCCAAGTACTAGTCATTAGTGTCCGCCCCAGTGATGCTAATCTGTCTGTGTTTCAGTCTCAGGACATTTTCCAGTTGCTTCTGCCATAACAATCTCTGCCATGTCAGTGCTTCCGATGTCCCCTGTGAATCCGTGATGCTCCACAGTGCCGGCAGGATGTCACAAAAACAGATTACTGACCCGTCTTCTTCCTTTTTCATCTTTCAATGTCAGCCAAAGCCCTGAAGCTTCGTTTTAAAGTAGGGCTTTTGTTTGGCGTGTTCACATCTGAGCTAAGTCAAACTGTTATTTCTTTTTTTAAAAATCGCTAGAAGAGAGACTCAGGTCCTGATTTTACGGCTTTCACAATGCAGTCTGGGGGACTTAAACGGATAGTGATCATATTAAGGGGAAATAAATACTAGAAGAAAGAGATATGAGGTTGATGGAAAGCAAACAAAGCCAAGTTGAGTGTGTGGTGGCAAGGATGGTCCTAGTGACACTTGAAATGAGTGTGAGAAGGCCAGCGATCATGGTAGGGTGCTTAAAGGGCACAAGGCTCTGGTTCTATCCCAAACGTTACAAAAATAGATAAATAAAAATAAAAAGAAGGGCTGGAGAGATGGCTCAGAGGGTAAGAGCACTGACTGCTCTTCCAAAGGTCATGAGTTCAATTTCCAGCAACCACATGTTGGCTCACAACCATCTATAACAAAATCTGTATACATAATAAATAAATAAATCTTTAAAAAAAAAAATAAATAAATAAAAAGAAGTGGGTGATAAAGGGCTGCGGAGTTGCCTTAGTCAGTGAGCGCTGGGTGGGTATACGGGCATGGGGACCTAAGTTTGCTCCCTAGAGCCCAAATATATAAAGCCAGGTATGGAGAGAAAAGGTCAGGCGTGGTAGTGTGCATGTGATCCTGGCAGAGGGGAGGTAAAGACAAGAAGAGCCTGGGGTTTGCTGGCCAGCCCCTCCAGCTAGTTTGCAAGTTCTGGGGCGGTGAGACTGTTAGTCTGGCCAAGGCGCGCGCACACACACACACACACACACACACACACACACACGCATGCTCACACACGGTGGATTCAGTGTGAGACTTGTCATGACTTCTTACTCTTGTCCTGCTGTCTGAGCTGTGGTTTGGTAGCCATGGGAAGGGGAGGTGTATTTTTTTTTTCATGAGTTCTTTCTCGGCTCCCCCAATCCTTCCCATTTGTTAACATGACACGAAGCCAAGCTGAACAGTAGAGCTGGTGGGTGATTGTTTAAAAAGCCTGGGCCTTTTATTTAATTGTCAGGAAATCCAAAGCTCATGGGTGCTGGTAAAGTGCCAAATTGATTATTCAGAAACAAGTGCCTGAGATCGGACCAAGTATTGTCTCATTAGCATGCAATGTCCATGCTGGAGCCTGGTTAGAGAAACCACCAAGACTACAGAAGAGTCGACTAAAAAGGAATCGGAAGGAAAACAGCCCAACTGTCCCTATACTGTGCTGTGAGATCTTACACTGTCAGTGCATCCTCCTCCCCAGCACAGGGCCCTCTGCAGTAACGTGCCGGAGAAATGCAAGCCGGTGGTTCCATGCGTCTGGGCTCAGCCTGCCTTCCTCTTACAAGCCCTTGTGTCTGGGACGACCCTTGCATTTACACTCAGATCCACCTGTCTTCCTGCCGGCTCTGCGACTGAAGCCCTCTATTCTTCCTCCCTCCTCCTGCGTATTAAGCTGCCCCTCTCCGCAAAAACAAAAAACAAAAAACAAAACATGCATTGTCGTGTACTTTCTACCTGAGAAACTAAATCTCAGAAGGGTCTCGGACTCTACTTTTCTCTCCAGAAAACCCCCCAACCAGCTCTGTGTGAAATGTTTGAGAACGAGTTTTTAAAGCTGCCATTCACTCTTGACCGCTTTCCTTCCTGTCATTCTGTTTAGTGGAAGACTCCATGCGGCCAACCTAGGAGCACCCTTCCTGAGTTTATTTTGTTGGGTTTCCTGTTCACTTTCTTCCTTCCTTCCTTCCTTCCTTCCTTCCTTTCTTTTTTTAATTTATTACATATAGTGTTTCACCTGCCTATAACTCCTGCAGGCCAGAAGAGGGCACCAGATCTCATTACAGATGGTTGTGAGCCACCATGTGGTTGCTGGGAATTAAACTCAGGACCTTTGAAAGAGCAGCCACTGCTCTTAACCTCTGAGTCATCTCTCCAGCCCCCTTTCTTTCTTTCTTTCTTTCTTTCTTTCTTTCTTTCTTTCTTTCTTTTGTTTTTTTGTTTTGTTTTGTTTTCCACACTGGGTTTCCCTGTGTAGACCTGGCTGTCCTGGACTTGCTTTGTAGACCAGGCTGGCCTTGAACTCACAGAGTCTGCCTGCCTCTGCCTCCCCAAGTTCTAGCAATACAGGTGTGTGCCACAGTGCCCGCTACTCTTGTGACTTTTATGAGGGTAACAATGGAGATGCAACCTCGCTTCTCCGCTGAGGTCCAAATATCTTTCACTCTCCCAATTCCTCTAAGCCAAAGCCAAAATGTTACCTACTGTCCTCCTCTCTCCAGCACGAAATGTATCCAATACAGCAGTCTGTCAACTCCACCATGACAACATTGCACAACAAAACCACTTGTTACCACTGTGCCATCACCTTCTCACCCCTGCCGGCTCTCACCTGGACAAGAGGACAGCTTCCTGATTGTTCAACTGTAGTCTGTCTGACACACACACACACATAGCAGCCAAAATCATATCTTTTTTCCTTTTCTAGGTGTGGGTGGGGTGAGACAGCATTGAGACAAGGTGTCTTGTAACCAAACTGGTTTTGAACTTGCTCTGTAGTGAGGATGACCTTGAACTCTTGATCCTCCGGCCTCCACCTCCCAGGTGTTAAGATTACAGATATATACCACCATGTCCAGTCTCTAATGAATATTTTAAAATATATACCTAATGAATGTATTCTACTGGTCCAAGTGTGTTATGGCTTTGCCATCACACTTAAAAGAAAAAAAATCCTTGGTTACATGTGTCTTAGTTGCTGTTCTATTCCTGTGAAGAGAACATAACCAGAGCAACTCTTATAAAAGAAAGCCTTTAATTGGGGCTGGCTGACAGTTTCAGAGGTTTAGTCCATTGTTGTCATGGCGGGAAACATGGCGACACACAGGCAGACATGGTGCTGGAGAAGGAGCTGAGAGTTCCACATCTGGAGCCACAGGCAGCAAGAAGAGATAGCCGTTAGGCCTGGTGTGGGCTTCTGTAACCTCAAAGTCCATCCCTCAGTGACATATTTCCTCCAATAAGGCCAGGCCTACCCTCAACAAGGTCTCAATCCTTTCCAATAGTGCCACTTCCTGTTGGCCAAGCATCCAAATTTAACGTATGAACCTATGGAGGCCAGTCTCATTCAAACCACCACATCATGGCTGTGTGGGCCATGTGTAGCATGATGTGGGCGCTGATCGTTTCTCCCTCTCAGCAACCTGCTAGCTATGGATGCCTTCTTCTATTCAGGATAGCCTTGCCTTGGTGTCTCTGGTTGGTCTATCAGATGGCACGGTCCCATTTGCCATTACCACTTATTGAGCTCACTCTGTGTGAGCCAGTACATTGGGTACCTGACATAGATTGTGTGTGTGTGTGTGTGTGTGTGTGTGTGTGTGTGTGTGTGTGTGTGTTCCTGCATGCATATCCAGAAGTTGGTGCCCTGCATTTTCCTCAATTCTTTTCTACCTTCTTTTGTGAGATAAGGTCTCTCGCTGAACGTGAAGTTTACAGATTGACTGGACTGGCTGGCCCACAAGCCCCAGAAATCCCCAGCTCTGATTACAAATGTATCTACCTGGCTTTTTCCATGGGCTTCGGGGACCGGAAGTCAGGTCCTCATGCTTGTGCGGCAGGCATTTTACCAACCAAGCTAGTTACCAACCTAAACAGCCACAGCCTCCATGCAGATATCTGCCTTCTCTTCACAAATAAGGAAACTGAGGCCCAGCAAGGTTTAGGTGTTTTGTTCAAGGTAGCCGAGCTGGCCTGGGGGCACTGCCAGGATTCATATCCAGGTGTTTATGGTTTTAAATCTAATTTCCTTTCTTTCTGTCATATCACTTCTTATATTTATTTTATTATTTCATTTTTTTTTAAAAACAAAGTCTTACCACCTGGCCCCTGGTTGCCCGGAATTCACTATGCAGAAAAACTGGCCTAAACCTCATAGAAATCCACCTGCCTCTGCCTCCCAAGTTCTGGGATTAAAGGCATGTGCCACCACGCATAGATAGATCCTATTAGCTTTTTTAAAATGCAATGGTTTCTGTGAGGGGTTTATCCTTTTAGAAGGTGGGGAGTGCTGAGCTGATGTCTGATGCTGAGGAACTTCACCCTGTGTGAAACTTCCTGATCCAGAGAGCAGAGAGGAGGGTATCCAGCATCACATCACCTGAGTGACAGGGCCTGTGGATCTGGGAACAGCAGCCCCTGGCAAACAGCTGTGCTGAAGTCTCTTTTGTCTCCAAATGCTAATAGTTCTGGATTCAAAATCTTTTCTTTCTTTGACTGGACCCAGATATAATAAAACAAGAAACTTACAGCATATAATTTGGCATTTTACTGGTATGGTAAGCTCACAAAAATTTTGTTCTCCCTGACAAGGCTCAGCTAATTCTATCAAAATAAACCTCTGGAGGAAAAAAAAAAAGCTCTCTTTGAAAGACTATGAGAAGCCCTTTCAAGAACAAAAATAACACTTAAAACCGATATTCTGTGTATCTTCTTTTTCTTCTTTTTCAGAAGAAATCCTGCCCTTTCTGATAATAGGAAATAAAGAATGTCGTGGAAAATGTGTCAGCATTCAGCATGCTGTGAAGAGTGGAAATTTCCTCTCACTGCACTTTGAATTTTAAAGGGGTTGGGGTGCAGAATGTGTAGCAATCACGTTTCCACATCCACGTGTCACTTGCCAGTGCCCAAGGCTGTGGTGCTGTGCACTATTAGCTGGTAGTCAGACCTTGGCTGAGGAGCATACAAACATTTATCCTCATTGTGATAGCATCTGAGGTAGGACTGTGAGGGAGGTGACTCTTCCTGAAAGTGGGGCCCCAAGCAAATGAGATGGTGTCCTTAAGAGAGGCCAGAGAGCAGCTTGTTCTCTTCTCTACCATATGAGAGTATTGTAAAAAAGACAATGGTCTGGCTGGGCTGCGGTGGCGCACGCCTTTAATCCCAGCACTCGGGAGGCAGAGGCAGGCGGATCGTTGTGAGTTCGAGGCCAGCCTGGTCTACAAAGTGAGTCCAGGACAGCCAAGGCTACACAGAGAAACCCTGTCTTGAAAAATTAAAAAAAAAAAAAGACAGTGGTCTGCCGCCCAGGTGAGGAGCTTCACTAAACCCCAGCTCAGCTAGCACCCCAGGCTCAGGCTTCTAGCCTCTGTGAGGGAATTGTTTTCTCACTAGGCATAATGGCACATTTTGTATGTTTGTTCGTTTGTTTGTTTTTTAATGAGCAAAAAATTTATTTATTCATTTCTTGCATTTGAAGTACTCCTCGATGACATCCTTGGCCTGAGATTCTTTGCCATAGTCCTTAACCACTACACAACTGCAACCAAGCACTTTCCGTGGCTTCCCCTCTCGATTGATCTTACAGAGGCCTGCCCATCCCCCCAGTTTCTTGTTGTCATCAACCTTAATCAGGTTGATCTGATGCTCAGCACACAGCGCCTCCACGAGCTTGACGTACATGGGCTCATCGCAGTTGGATGCCAGCACACAAAGGCGGGCCTGGCGCTTGTCTAAGGCTTTGGCAGCTTCGCGTAGGCCACGTGCCATGCCATCGTGGATGAGGGCGGTCTTCAGCACCTCTTGAAGAGCAGTGTTGACGTCCATTACACCTCCAGCAGCAATGCTTTCCTCAGCCATGGCGGTGGATTACGGGTGAGGGCGAATCTTGAACACACCTGAGCCTCCGCCTCCGAGCAACTCGGCGGCGGCAGAGGAAAAAAAAAGCATATGTTTGTTTTTTTTGTTTTTTGAAACAGGGTTTCTCTGTGTAGCTTTGGCTGTCCTGGAACTTACTTTGTAAACCAGGCTGGCCTCAAAACTCCCAGAGATCTGCCCGCCTCTGCCTCCTCTGCGCTGAGATTAAAGACATGCACCAATACCAACCAGCAATGGCACCTTTTTTTAAAATCCTGACACTTAGGAGAATGAGATAGAAGGTTGTGAATTTCAGGCCATGCCAGGGCACTTAACTTATGTAATGCTTTATACCAAAAGAAAAGGAACTAGAATGAAAAAGAGAAAGGAAGGGGAAAGGAAAGGAAAGAAAAACTAAATTTTGTTGTTTATAAGCTATATAAACTCTGCCATTTTGTTAAAGATCCCAAACTGATCAAGGTGGATTAGACAGTGTCTTTCCAAGGGAGAAGTCTGCTATTAACTGGGAATTTTTAGTTTTTATAAATCTTTTCTATATAGGAATATACACATCACAATTTCTTATGCACTTAGATCAAAGTAATACATTAGTCTTAAAAACAAATGAAAGCCAGGTGTGGTGGCACACACCTTTAATCCCAGCACTCAAGAGGCAGAGGCAGGTGGATCACTGTGAGTTTGAGGCCAGCCTGGTCTACAAAGTGAGTCTAGGATAGCCAAGGCTACACCGAGAAACCCTCACTCGAAAAATCAAAACAACAACAACAAAACCAACAAAAACAAAACAAAATGTGCACTACTTTGACCATCTTAACATAAGCACTGGACTGACCTTCAGTTCCCAGAGTTCAAGGAAACAACCAAGTCTGCCTAGCATTGTTGTGTCAATACCATGGACAGCGCCATCAGCCAGCCAGTCAGGCTGAACCAGCTCCATGGAATGTTTCAAAGCATTTCAAGACTCTTACTTGGATTTCCAAGGGGGAGGAAGTCCCGCCTTTATTCTCTCTGGAGACTTGGTGCACACACACACACACACACACACACACACACACACACACACACACACACAACTTAAAGCTTTAAGAATGTTCATACTGGGGAGACTTGGTGCACACACACACACACACACACACACCTTAAAGCTTTAAGAATGTTCATACTGGGCCGGGCGTGGTGGCTCACGCCTTTAATCCCAGCACTCAGAAGGCAGAGGCAGGCGGATCGCTGTGAGTTCGAGGCCAGCCTGGTCTACAAAGTGAGTCCAGGATGGCCAAGGCTACACAGAGAAACCCTGTCTCGAAAAAAAAAAACCAAAAAAAAAAAAAAAAAAGAATGTTCATACTAATTCTGCTTATAAAAATTGAGGATGCTAGAGAGAAAGAAGTGATGATTTTAAAGTAAGTGCACTTCTGCCCTTCTGAAATCAGCCTTCCCTGAGAAGGTACCAAGACATGAAGCCAAGGTTACTGAGATGTTGGACAGAGGTGATAAGTAAACAAGAGACCAAATCCCATATCCTCATCTGATTCTTCCAACTCTTCTTTGGCTTCTGCCTTGGCTGGGGCTGCAGCAGCAGCAGGAGCAGCAGTGGTGGCTGCAGCCACAGATGCAGATGAATCAGCCAAAAAGACCTTGACCTTCTCAGCAAGAGGGAAGGTGTAGTCAGTCTCCATAGAGCAAGCCAGGACCCTCTTGTGCAACAGTCGGGTAACCAATCTGCAGACAGATGCTGGCAACATGTCGGACACCCTCTAGGAAGCGAGGGTACAGAGTCTGCTCGGTGATGTCAAGCACTTCAGGTCTATAAACGCTGCCCCTGCTGGAGCAGGGCGAGATGCTCAGGATGTTCAGCCATGTGGCCTTGATGGCTCCTACTTTGTCTCCAGTTCTTATCACCTGCACATCACCAGAATTTCAGTGGTGCCTCTGGAGATTCTAGTGGTGATGCCCAAGCCTGGAAGAGCGAGGTCCTCTCAGGCCCCACACCCATGTTCTGGGCTGGCACAGGGACCTCATATGGGGCAATGGCTCCAGCACGGGCAGCAGCATGTCCCTCATAGGCCAGCAGCATGTCCCTAATCTCTGTGAGGTCCTCCTTGGTGAACACAAAGCCCACACTCCCCCAGATGTGAGGCAGCAGCTTCTCCAGAGCAGGACTGTTTTCCAGGTGGCCCCTGGTGGCCCTGTACACCATGGTGTTCTTGCCAGGTGGCCCCTGGTGACCTTGTGCATCACGATGTCCTTGCCCATCAGCACCATGGCCTTCCTTCACAGGGACATGCACATCTGCTGCATCTGCTTGGAGCCTACATTGTCTGCTCCCACAATGAAGCATTTTGGGTAATTATCCAAAAGTTGGATGATCTTAAGAAGTGGCTTGATTTCTAGTTTGCCCTATTTTCCTTGGGCACCACAGCAGTGCACCAGGGATTGCCACACAGGGTTTAAAGACAATGTCACTCTAATGAGGACACCTGCTGAGAGGGTATTGGACATCTTAAGGCCAACTAGCTCTCACTGACTTGAAATGCAAGGCTTCCTTCTTGCTGAGCTGTAAGATATGAAAGGACAAACAAACAAACAAAAAAACATGCAGAGGCTTGGTTGCCTAATCCAAAAAGTGTATTTTTGAAGTTGCGTTGACCTTGCATTTGTCTCTTTGCTTATTTGTTATTTTTCATCTGTAAATGTTTTTAGAAGGCTTAGCTTGCCTTAATCCCAGCACTCAGGAAGCAGAGGCAGGCAGATTACTGTGAGTTTGAGGCCAGCCTGGTCTACAAAGTGAGTCCAGAACAGTCAAGGCTACACAGAGAAACCCTGTCTCAAAAAAAAAAAAAAAAAAGCTTAGTTTAGGGCTGGTGAGATGGCTCAGCAACTGAATTCAATCCTGGGACTCAAGTAGTAGAAGGAGAAACAACTACCACCAAGTTGTCCTCTGACTTCCACATGCATGCTGTGACACACACACACACACACACACACACACACACACACACACCCTGCATATTATAACTTTAAAATCTCTAAAGTTTTTTATTGAATTTTATATGTATGTGTGTCTTTCCTGCATGTACATCTGTGCACCACTTGTATGCCTGGCCCCTGATGGAGACCAGAAAATGGTGTCAGATGCCCTGGAACTAGACATGGGCGTGAGCCACTGTGTGGGTGCTGGGGATTGAACCTGGGTCCTCTGCGAGAGCAGCCCGTGCTCTTAACCACTAAGATAGCTCTCCAGCCCCCGCTATAACATTTTTAAACAAGGTAGAATAAAATTCTTAACTTAACTTTTAGCCTAAGTAATACTTCAGGGCAAGAGCCAGGATGGAGTATTTGCGGAAGGGGTCCAAGGAAAGAGTGCAATGAAGCCAATAATTGGATTTAAATTTGTAGCACGTCTCCTTAGAGTGGTGGTGGTGTGTTATGGTGACATCATCAGCTGTGCTGTCACAGGGGACAGTAACACAGCTCTAGGAGCATCGGTTTCTGATGGAGTTCTTAGTGCTTAGGTAGGCTTTGTTCTTTTTCTGTGTCTCTAAGGAGGCAGGCGTTCTTTAGATGCCTCCCTTGCTATCCTCTCGGGCTGGCTTCTCGCTCATTGGAAGTCCTCCTTTTTCATATAGTGGTTCATCCCTGTCAGGTATCAGGGGCTTTCATGCCGTGCCTTCCATGCCCCTCTGCTCGGAATGCTTTTAGTATGTAACACATTTGTTTCTTCCTGAAGATTTTACCCACTTTTCCTTTTCTTTTAATGTATACAGTACCCATTGGATCACGTTATAGATGGTTGTGAACCACCATGTGGTTGCTGGGAATCGAACTCAGGACCTCTGGAAAAGCACTCAGTGCTCTTAACCTCTGAGTCATCTCTCCAGCCCCTTTAGCCATCTTTTTTTTTCCAGCATTTCTCAGCATTTATTCTTTTTTTCTTTTAAATATATTTTATTAATTTATTCATATTACATCTCAATTGTTATCCCATCCCTTGTATCCTCCCATTCCTCCCTCCCTCCCATTTTTCCCTTACTCCCCTCCCCTAAGACTGTGACTGAGGGGGACCTCCTCCCCCTGTTGTATGCCTTTAGCCATCTTTTGAGGCCTTTGTTTTTCACTGGCTTTTCCTAATTCACCAATGGAAGAAGAGACTTTGCGGCACCTCCCACACATCGCCTAGCTTTGAATTTGGGTTATCTTGTTTGCACTAGATTGCAAACCCCTCCAGAGAAGTGCTGTCACTTACGTTGTTTGTAAGGAAAAACCCTCAGGAATCCATCTCCACCTGCACATCAGTCCTACACAGACCAGGAAGGCCGAGAACTTCCCGGAAGTGGAGGAGAAACAGACGGGGCTGGCATAGACGGCCACTGGTAACTCTCTTCTCTCCTGCGTTTGTAATCCCTTTGTAGTGACGAGAAGGCTGTGCAGACTCGCTCATTTAATCATCACTGCGGTTTTTGAGGCTCTTAAACATTAACTTTACCCTGATGCCTTTCTGCAGCGCCACTTGACAACAGGGTGCAGGCATTTTACATAACTACTGTATACTGGAGGTGTCTTCAATAGAAGGCAGTGATCAAAATCCGGGTCCTAATTATATCCCGTCAGTGTTTCCATTATAAGCTCTCTCCAGAAGGGTTTATTTCTCATTTGTTTAATTTGTATCAGGCTTCAGCCTGACATGCAAGTTCTGAGTCCTGCTACGTGTAGGGAACCTTTGTCTGCCTCGTACATACATTTTAGTCAGTGCGGCGACTCCGTGCGAAAGGCTGTGTTACTCCTGCTGCGCAAGTCAACCAGCCTGTGCTGGACGCTCGACCTCCGCACCACGCCGTGGTCCATCCCTGGGTGATTCTGATGGTCTGTGCTGTGGTATTATTCTTTGGGATCCCTGTGACCCGTCCCACGTACTGGGCATCGTCTGAGAACACAAATGCCTCAAGAGATCGGAAGAATAAAGAAAATGGAAAATTAAAGTTTGTTTTCAGTTCTTGCAAGTGTCTGGCAGGAATTCTGCATTAAAAAAAAAATCTATTTAGAAATTTTCTGCTCTGGGAATTCTACCAAAAGACTACTGGCGGAGCTCGGATCAATTACTTATTTCTTCAGGTGTCAAGGGAAATGATTTAATATTTCATGGGTCAGCCAATACTTATTGAACAAGCAAGCTAGACACAGACCCCCCTCCTTACAGTAAGAGATAATTACTGACAGTAGAAAAAAAAATAAGTGCTATTCAAAGAGAAATATAAGAGCTCAGGCCAAGAAAGTGTTAAAGGTGATTTCCAAGAGGAAGTTTGATCTGCGCTAAGACTTGGGCATGAGTAGGAGTGACTTGGCAAGGAAATGGGAAATAACAATGCAGAGAGAGTCCCTGACGCTGAGAACATGGCATTGGTGTACCGAAGATGGGACTTAGCCCAGGGCCAAGGCTTTCAAAGCATTTCTTCTTCTTCTTCTTCTTCTTCTTCTTCTTCTTCTTCTTCTTCTTCTTCTTCTCCTCCTCCTCCTCCTCCTCCTCCTCCTCCTCCTTCTCTTTCTTCTTCTTCTTCTTTTTCTTCTTCTTCTCTTTTCTTTTCAGCAAAATCATTAAGACACAATCACAAGGTGAAATAAAATTATGGTGGCCAGAAAAACCCACAGTGAATTTGATCATACTTCACATCATAAATAATAATGCCCATAAAATGAAAACAAATAAGAGTTTGGAGGGTAGCTCCACGGTGGAGCACATGTTTAGCATGTGTAGGGTTCTGGGTCCAAAACCCATCATCATCCAAAGGCATAAATAAGAATATGTATTACAGCCGGGCGTGGTAGCGCACACCTTTAATCCCAGCACTTGGGAGGCAGAGGCAGGTGGATCACTGTGAATTGGAGGCCAGCCTGGTCTACAAAGCAAGTCCAGGACAGCCAAAGCTACACAGAGAGACCCTGTCTCGAAACTCTCTCACCCCCAAAATGTATTACAACAAGAAGAAAAAAGCAGTAAGACGGCATTATAAACCCACAAATGTATTTTAAGGGTTTACATTTATTTATTTACTTGTGTGTGTAGGGAGGGTTACACATCTCCTGGTGCATGTGTGGAGACCAGAGGACAACCACGTGGAATCACACTCAGGGTGTCCGGCTTGGGGGCAGACGCCTTTGCCCACTGGACCATCTCACCAGCCCCAATAAATGCATCTTTAAAAGGATGATAAGATGTTTCCTCTTTGACCTGTTGCTGAATGCATAGTGACATCACAGCCACTGTGGAGATGTCATTCCTACGTGCTTGTCATGGACTGGACAAAGCCAGTGGTCTTTCCAAACTTCCACCCAACAAACAACTTAGCCCTTTCCAGATCCGCCTTTACTTATAGCTGATAAAAGTGGGTTTTTATTCATCTCAATTTTGAAAGTCTCTTTTTTTTCCTTAAGAAACAATGGATACGAAAATAGAAAAAAAAAGTCTTTTTTTTTTTTTTTGGTTTCGGTTTTCGAGACAGGTTCTCTCTGTGTTGCCTTGGCTGTCCTGGACTCACTTTGTACACCAGGCTGGCCTTGAATTCACATTGATCCACCTTCCTCTGCCTCCCAAGTGCTGGGATTAAAGGCATGTGCCATCACGCCTGGCAAAAAGAAGTCTTTAAATCAAAGATAAAGGGCTGGAGCAGTAGTTCAACAGTTAAGAGCTCTTCCTGCTCTTCCAGAGAACTGGAGTTCCAATCCTAGTACCATGTGAGGCAGCTCACAGCGGCCCTTACCTCCAGCTCCGGAACCAATGCTCTCTTCCGGCCACCATGGGCACTGCACACACACACACACACACACACACACACACACACACACACACACACGTACACACATGTACACTTGCACCACACAAATAAATAAATAGGTGTAATGATAAAAGTGTGTCCCCTAGACTTTACAGTCACGTGCTGTCATTGTAAGTGCACTCACAATCTATGCAGGTGCCTTGTGCTTTGTTCTTTCGGATGATCGCTCCTTCCATCAGAGTAAGCAGGAGAAAACACACGTAGCCTCAAAACCATCAAAAAGCACGGAAGGAGCTGGAGACCATGGAGAAGGGATCCAAACCGTCACAAGCTTCCTTCCTCTTTAGGTAAATGCATACAGTTGTGTCCACGTGCATATATATAATTGAATGTACGTACATGCTATATAACTGAATACATGCACACATCACATCACTGAATACATATACATACTATATAACTGAGTCTTTATACATATCATATAATTGAACACACATACACACTATGTGACTGAATCTGTACACAAGCTGTGTAACTGAATATCCCAAATATCCCAAACTAGTTTTTTTTTTTTTACAAAGAATCTATTTATGAAGAGATTAGTGATGAAAATTGAGCTAATATTAAATTTGTTACACTCAACTACATATCTCACTCCTCAATATCTTCTGTTTTTATGTTTTGCATCATAGAGAGCACTTTCCTAGAGTAGAAGATTATCAAAAAATTTCTGCCTTTTCCTCTGTGGACTTTTTTTTTTTTTTCAAGACAGGGTTTCTCTGTGTAGCCTTGGCTGTCCTATACTCGCTTTGTAGACCAGGCTGGCCTCAAACTCACAGAAATCCACCTGCCTCTGCCTCCTGAGTGCTGGGATTAAAGGCGTGTGCCACCACGCCCAGCAGAGATGCCCTTTCAAGGCAAGGAAAGGACCAGAGTTTCCTGAACGAGCCTCTTGACAAGAAACCCACAGGGCACACACTGAAGTGTGATGCCTAAGACCCTCCAGATACTGTCAGAGCGAGCAGAGGGAGAAGCCCAGGAAGTGACATGTTTAACAAGCACATTGTCATTGTTATGGTCTGGAAGAGGGGCACTCATTGCAGTAGGCAGGCGAATGTCCATAGTCGGAACTACGTTGCCAGAGGCTAGACCCTCTGTTGCTCACGGGGCCTGTGAACCTAAGTTTACCCATAATTCCTGCAGCCATGGAACCCAACCCAGATTTAGGCATCAACTCTGTCTCTCCCTGACTCTCTCTGTACCATTTTTTTCCTATCACTATCTCACATAACTTTGACTTGTCTGTCAATGGGGCTAGGAATTTTGTTTTTTTATTCACTGTTGTATCACCATCCTTATAATACAGAATGTGCAAAGCAATCAGCATTGAATCAATGAATGTTTCTGTGGTTGGAAGATCTGCTCTAAGACCTGCTCTGGTCTGGTAGCTACTTCTGCTTGAATGCCTTATGGCATAGCCACGATAGAGCTCATCACTTCTTTCACCTCAACCCCTCCCTCCCTCCAATATTTCAATGTTTTCCCTAAGGGCACTAGTTCTCTTCTTATGGCCTGCCTTCAAGCTATCTAGTCATTTCCCTGGGTTCTACTTCCTAATTCCATCATAAGGATGCTAGGGTGTCAACACAGGACTTTTAGGTAAGCACATTTAGTGGTTAGGAACTGTGGGTTACAAAGGGTGCTCAGGAGAGGGGTGTGGGGAGCTGGTGGTATTAACCTCTGTTATCCAGGGTTTGGTGTCGATGTAAATTGATACACCGCTCCCTGGCAAATTCTTCTCCTTTTTAAAGAGACTTTTTATAGCTGGGCGTGGTGGTGCATGCCTTTGATCCCAGCACTCAGGAGGCAGAAGCAGGCAAATGTCTGTGAGTTTGAGACCAGCTTGGTCTACATAGAGAGATACAGGACAGTTGGGGCTCTGAAGTAAGATCCAGTCTCAAAAAAAAAAGTATATATTTCCAATTGCCTCTGCAGGCAGGAATACACTTGCTATTAGAGCAGTGTAGGGCTGGTGGGTGGGTGGGTGGGAGCAAAGCTGAGATGGAAATCTTTTCCTTCTTGCTGCTATGGGACCTCTGGTTACCAGAGACTTCTTCAGAAGTGACCCTTCTTTTGAGCCAGGTTGGGGCCACCAGAAGTAGGTTCTGAGCTTACCTATGGCAGTCAGTGCATCTCCTGGTCACCGTGCTCATGGCTCCTCCACATGGAAGGGGGAAGAAATTCAGGTTAGGCAGAGAAAAGTGGGGCTGTAATAGCCTCCCAGTTAAGGCCTCTCTGACAACAAGTGACTGTGCAGAGTCATCCCCACACAGTTGCCCCAAATTGGGCTAGCCTTACACTCCTACGTCACTCTAGCTACTGCAGAGGACATGTGACCTTAGGAGGGAGAGTTTCCTTGCTTCGGGACAATTCCACTAGTGACTAAGGCCTGGGAGAATCCCCTGGTCATTACTGACATCACATCGTCAATACATCACAATATTCATCATCATAGCTCTCCGAAGTTGTAGAGGGCCAGATGAGCAGGGACCGGAAGGGTAGCTCAGTGGTTAAGGGCACATACTGCTCTTGCAGATAACCAGAGTTCAGGTCCGCTCCCAGCGCCCACATCAGGCAGCTCACAGTTGCCTGTCACACAGCTCCAGAGCATCCAACTTCCTCTTTTGGCCTCCACTGGCACCTGTACCCATATATTCACATGAGTAAAACTAAAATAAATCTAAAATAAATAAATACATACATACATAAATAGCCCTCAGCCAAATGACTGTCTTCCCTTTCTATCCACTTCTGCGGCCCAATCGCCAATCTGTTTGTGCCTCTTGTTTTTACTGAAAACATGGAAAACCTCTCTCAGCGGTTGGTCGACATGCAAAAGGAAAATAGACCGCCTAACTGGAGAGAAGGGTGAAAATGAGAGGAAATGAATTCACGGTCGACTGGGTGTTGTAGCTGATTGGGAAAGGCATCAGAATCCCATGATGGATCCATTATTGATCAGGGCTGGTGAGCGGGTACCACAGTCCTGGGACAGATGGAAAGGTCACTCCTAATTCCTCTTCTGGACACTGTATGAGCCTCTTAGACATATTGGGAAATTTGTTGTGGAAAAAGGATAAAAGTTGCCCTCACCCCTTGGCCATCCGTGTCCACCCAGCGGGCCCCCAGAGGCCCACTGTTCTAACCACAGGCCCTCCAGTGCACCAGAGATGAAAAAGAAAGAAAACATCACTGTAAAATGAAGATAATATCTCCAGTTTCTGCTCGCCCTAGAGGCTTATTTTGAAAAAATCACAGTGATTTAACTTGTTAGCAGTTTAATTCACTTTTAAAAAGATTAACCAGACTAATTATTCATCAGATTTCACCATCTTTGTCAGCCTCAATAAGGATCTTTTGTTACAGTGATTAATGTGTTTTAATTGTAGCTTCTCTCAGGGCAATAATTCGATCGCACAGTATTTGCCGAATCCATGGAAATCTTGGAAATGCTTTGACAGCTGAGCTATTCTTGGGAAACGTAAGTAAAGGAATATATGTACCTAACAAAAGTGTTTTATAGCATATCATTAATATGGATTTTTTTTTCTCTCTCTCTGACAGAACTTGCTCTCCCTCAGTCCATGGAGCTGCTTGCTGTGTAGTCAATTTCCCATCCCGAAACATCAAGACGAAGGGATCAATTAACACAGGCGGCTGGACTTTCTCCCATCAGGGTCCCCACATATCTGCTAGTGACAGTAATAGCCACAGCAAATACACATAGATCGCACAGAAAGTTAATCTATTAGCCAGTGTCCATACATAATCGCCCAATTAAGGGACTGGGCCCTGTGTTGTCTATTCAGTGTTCTGCATAATACCACTTCTTTGTTCATTAATCTCTAGCTGTGCAAGCTAAGAATCTTTACACCAAAAGATGTTTGTAGCAACTTGCCCAGAGACAAGCTATACAGACCACTACTAATTTCCATTTAAATTGTGGCTGATTATTATTATTATTATTATTATTATTATTATTATTATTATTATTATTATTATTATTATTATTATTTTGAAAAAGAGTTTCTCTATGTAGCCTTGGCTGTCCTGGACTTGCTTTGTAGGCCAGACTGGCCTGGAACTCACAGTGATCCACCTGTCTCTGCCTCCCGAGTGCTGGGATTAAAAGCATGTGCCACCACCCCTGGCTTTGATATTATTTTTAACTTACAGTGGTTCTGAAAATTTTGGAGTCAGACATATGTGGAGTTGATTCTTGGCTTTCCTATTAATTAGCTAACAGATATTGGAGTGCATTAATCACATGTCCCCTCTGTGAGCTTTATTTCCCCATTTTGAGAATCAGGTATAAAAGGACAAAACTCAGCCGGGCGTGGTGACGCACGCCTTTAATCCCAGCACTCGGGAGGCAGAGGCAGGCGGATCGCTGTGAGTTCGAGGACAGCCTGGACTACAAAGTGAGTCCAGGACAGTCAGGCTACACAGAGAAACCTTGTCTCGAAAAACCAAAAAAAAAAAAAAAAAGACACAACTCATTGTCAGGATTTAAATAAGCCATTGCTTGTAAGGCAGTGTGGTTTGGTCTATAATAAGGATAGATTCACTTTTGAGGAAACTATAGGCCTTCGTGTTTATGGAAGCCATGGCCTGGAGAGATGGAACAAGTGTGAGGACCAGAGTTCAGACTCCCAACACCCACATGAAAACTGGGCCAATGGTCAGTCTCACTTCAGCTCTTAAATGATGGAGACAGGATGTCCCCAAGGCCAGCAAGCTAGCTAGGTAATGTCACAGGCAGGAACACAGTGGTTACTCCACTATACTCTCTGGGTAGTTACATGAACGCTGGAGCTGTCAAGAAGCCGATGGCCGCTCAGTCCACAGAGCTAGACGCTCTGCAGTCCCACTGAAGGCATGGAGGATTCCTGCAGAGCTGCTGGTCTTCAGTCCCTTTCCCTCCTTCTCTCTCCCTCCCTCTCCCTCCCTCTCCCTCCCTCTCCCTCTCCTTCTCTCTCTCTCTCTCTCCCCCTCTTCCCCCCCCCCCCCCCCCCCGTCTCTCCTTCAAGACAGAGTTTCTCTGTGCATCCCTGGCGCTCCTGGAACTAGCTCCATGGACCAGGCTAGCCTTGAACTCACTGAGATCCACCTGTCTCTGCTGCCTCCTGGGTACTGGGATTAAAGGTGAGCATTACACGTGTTTGTTGTGAAATACTTTAATTTAAAAAAAAAATCTCTCAGAGGTGAGGCCAGATGCTTGTTTATTTTGGTTAATTCTAGATGAAGTCAAGTTGCCAAGCAAAAATAACCATCACGTTTACCTAAATGGTGAGTCCCAGAGTCAGAGAGAGACACTAGCTCAGCAAAGAGGTGAGCTATGGAGGAAGACTCCCCATGTCAGCCTGTGGCCTCCACATGCACACACACACGCACATGCTGTTGTGTTTACACACACATATGCACACCACACACATACACACTTGTAAAAAAAAAAAAGAATGTCAGGGCTGGGAGGTGGCTCGATAAAGTATTTTGCCTTGTGAGGACTTCAGTCTGGAGCCACAGAACCCACATGAAAGGCTGGGCATGGGAGAGCGCACAGGTAATTCCAGCCAAGGTGAGACGGGAGGTGGAAGCAGACAGCTCCTTGGGAGCTGGGTGGACTGCTAGCCTTCCCCACAAGCTGAGTTCTAGCGTTGTGAGAAGCCATGTCTCAAATAAATGGTGGAAGGTGCCTAAGGAGCAAAACGTGAGATTACCAGCTGACCTCCACACAAACCTTGCACCCGCGTTTATATGGGCATGTGCGCACGCATGTAACACCCGAAGAAGTCATGGAGCTAGGAATGGCAGCTCTCGTCTGTAATCCCAGAACTTGGGAAACAGAATCAGGCTAACCTGGGCAACATAGCCAGCCTTGTCTAAATAACAAACAAAGCAGGAAGTCGTATGCACCTCAGCCTTGGGATCGGCTTCTTTTTTTTTTTTTTTTTTTTTTTTTTTTTGAGACAAGGTTTCTCTGTGTAGCCTTGACTGTCCTGGACTCACTTTGTAGACCAGGCTGGCCTCGAACTCACAGCGATCCGCCTGCCTCTGCCTCCCGAGTGCTGGGATTAAAGGCGTGCGCCACCACGCCCGGCCCGGGATCATCTTCTTAACTCCAGGACTAGTAGAGAAGCTATGCTCTGTGTGTTGCTTTCAAAGAACAGAACCCGGCTGGGCGTCGAGGTGCACGTCTGTGATCCCAACGTTGTGGGAGTCAGATGTAGGTGGATCACTGTGAGTCTGAGGCCAGCCTGGTCTACAGGACAGCTACAGGCCAGAGAAACCCTGTCTCGAAAAAAATAAATAAATCCAAACTTAAAAGTACAAAACCGGGCACACAGAGATATGGAAAGTTGGAAACACAGAAGCACCTCCATTATTTGTTGACAAACATTAGCCTCTAGGTTGGGACGTAATAACCAGTGGTGTCAACTATAAGCTAAGCGTATTTAATTTGCAGGACAAACCTAAGAGTTGAATGACCTCATTGCCCCATTACTCCTGTTTACAGCTCAAGACACAGAAGCCGACAGATACTAAGTGATTGGTTTTAATGGAAGCAAACCCAGGTGTGCCTGACTCCAGGATCCGTGTCTTAACAACATGATATTCAGACAAAATGCGGGTTTTAGAAAAAGGGCTGTTGCTGGAGATGGTAGATCAGGCCTGCAGTTCCAGGACCTGAGAGACAGAAGCAGGAGGATTGCTACAAGTTTGAGGTCAGCTTGGTCTAGGCCAGGAGTTCTAGGCTCCCAGGGTTACACAGCGAAACATAATAGCAATAATAAAATGAATAAAAACTGAAGTTTTTAGTGAGACTTGCAAGTTCTTTTTTTTTTTTTTTTTAAGATTTATTTATTATGTATACAGTGTTCTGCGCGCATGTCCACTTGCATGCCAGAAGAGGGCATAATAGATAGTTGTAAGCCACCATGTGGTTGCTGGGAATTGAACTCAGGACCTTTGGAAGAAGAGACAGTGCTCTTAACCTCTGAGCCATCTCGCCAGCCCAACCTTGGAGTTCTATATGTTTTGTTGTTGTTGTTGTTTTGTGTTTTGTTTTGTTTTGTCTTTGCTTTTGAGACAGGGCTTCTCTGTGTAGCCCTGGCTGTACTAGACTCGCTTTGTAGACCAGGCTGGCCTCGAACTCACAGCGACCCACCTGACTTTGCATCCTGAGTGCTGGGATTACAGGTGTGTGCCACCACGCCCGGCTTGAGTTCTATATGCTAACCAGTAACAAGTATAACAGCTATGCTTGGAATTACTGCCATGACTCAGGCACACAGCTGGGAAAAAAGTTACCCATCTTAATAAACTCTCCCCTGGTCTTCACAGCACACAATTTGCATAGAGAGGCTCAGAAAACCCCATTGTGCCTGCAAATTGCTGTTATAAAGCTCGATTCCTCAACTTATCTTTGAATAGAAACTTCTTTATAGCTATGATCATCAAGAAGCCATTTGGGGGGTCGGGTGGAGGGATAGCCCAGTGATTAACCCCCAGCACCCACCCACATGGCAGCTCACAACTGTCTGCAATTCCAGTTCAGAGGGATTTGACACCTACATACCAATACACATCAAATAAAACGAAAATTTAAAAAAAAATTTAAAAAGAAGCCATTTAGAGTCATTAAATACCTACCAAAGCCAAATTTATTTAGTGCTTAGGCCATGCCAGGGATTGGAGTTCATACAGATTAACCCAAGCTGTAATAATCTTACGAGGCAGGCACTCTTACAGTAGTCTCTTGGGGTAGATGCTTCTGCAGGTCATAAGCTACTGTTTCAAGTGCAGCTGGGACCTGAGTGGAGGTTGTCACCCTAGGGCCTGGGTCTGCTCATCTTCCGGTGGAGATCTACTCCTACACGTCATGCTCAATGAGGTGCCATATATTTTTTTTTCCTAATTTAAACCTGGGACAAATATGCCACATCAAATTGCCATTTAGTTGCACTACCCCAACTAAGGGCAAATAACTGGACTTAACCCAGACAATCAGATTTATCTGATCTCAAAAACGGGCATTTAATCCTTGCCTTTTCCAGTCACAGACATCTGCCTCTATTTTGTATCACAGAGTGCTACGGGTTCAGTCTGTGCCCCTCCCCTGATTCCTGTGTGGGAACTTTAGTTCTTCAGCGGTATGGCATGGGACAGAGGAGGTCTCAGTGTGAAAGCGGAGCCCTCCAGGCTGGAGAGATGGCTCAGAGGTTAAGAGCATTGTCTGATCTTCCAAAGGTCCTGAGTTCAATTCCCAGCAGCCACATGGTGCCTCACAGCCATCTAGAGTCAGGTCTGGTGTCCTGTTCTGATATGCAGGCGTACAGTACATGCAGACAAAAATATTATATATATAATAAATAAATCTTAAAAAAAGAAAGAAAGAAAGAGGAGCCCTCACAGATGTGCTAATGGTTTGAGGTCCTTTCCGAAAGCTGAGGGGATTCTGGTGCTATTCTCTTTGACTTCCCGGCCTCTAAGATGACTGAGTTCAAATACCTCTTTTCTCTTTATGTTACCCAGTCTCAGGTGTGCTGTTATAGCAACAAAAGCAGACATAAAGGTACATTCTCTTGTCAGCTCTTTCTTCGGGAAGCCATCCTCTAAGCCATATGGATCAGAATCAGAAAAATAAGAGTTCTCACTCAAAAAGAATCATCACGTCTGAGCTGGAGAGACAGAGGGTTAGAGTACAGAGTGCTCTTCCAGAGAACCTGCGGTCAGTTCCCAGCCCCCACATCAGGTGGCTCACCTCACACCTGCCTACCTCTGCGGGACCCAACACCTTCCTCTGGCTTCTGCAGTCTCCCACACAGGCTGCTGGCATGCCAGAAGGAAGGAAGGTCGGACGAATGGGTAAGAAGGTATTTTCTCCAGCATGGCAAAGGGGCAGGCATTTTTCTTCTCATTCTTTTTTTCTTTCCTTACTTTTTGCATTTTAAGTGCGGAAGCGGTTGGTGGGGTGACAAAGTTTGGAATGCATTCACGGAACTAAAGATGCTGCGGCTTAGAAAAGGGACTGGAAGAGAAAAGCGATGGCCTGAAAGCTGTGGAAAGCCCCACATGAGCTTTCAGGGACCGCCAATGACAGCTTTTCTTTGATCTTCTCTCCCTACAGAGTGGCACTTTTTTTTTTTAAAGCATACTTTTCCAAGTTGTTACATTAACAAATTTGCACTGGTTTCTTGATCCTTGTCATTTAAAGACCACCTTGTTGGTGGATGGCGAACTTTTCCTTCATGCCAGGCCTGCTGCTCTGTCTAATGTCACAAATGTCTGCTCGCATTAGCTCCCGGAGACTGGAGAAGGTTCCGCATGGGGCCTTTCCGGCAAGTTGATTTGACAGAATGAGTCCCCATGCTAGCTCATGGCACTTATCCGTTAGTCAGCCTTCCTCGGGGACCAGAATTTAGAGTGCACCATATTCGGTTTCCAAATCAACTGCTGTCCCCTCAGGAAGCCCTGCGTTGCATTATTAAAAGAGATGCCTTCGACCACAGCACCATACTTAAACATTCATCTGCATTTAAGATAGAGGGGAAAGTGGTGGACAGTCTGGAGAGGACATCAGAGCTGTGTCTCCAACTTGTCACTCTGTTAACCCTTTCTCCCCAGGTTTCTTGCCTTTCTCCATGCTCACTGAAGAGCTTTGGAACTTTCTCAAGGAAGCAGGAACCCTTGCTCGTTTTTTAAATGATCCCTATTCACAAAGGGATACTACTTCTGCCTGCCTCTGTTGCCTAGGCAACATCCTCTTACCTTGTAAGGTCTGAGGCTTGAGGTCCCCATGCCTCTTCTCTGTAAGTTCCTATTGCACAGTTAATTCTGGGTGTTTAGCTGAAAGAAATAACAGTTGGTTTGATTGCATATATGTGTGTGTGTGTGTGTGTGTGTGTGTGTGTGTGTGTGTGTGTGTGTGTATATATTTTTTTTTTATTAGTTCTTTCATAAATTGACAGACCTGGAAATCAAGGGTTAGTAAGAATAACACCAGAACTCCAGAACTTTCTAACTGTTAAAAGTAAAACTTGTCCCCTTGTATCTTTATCTTTGCAAACAAGGAATTGGCGAGCTTGCTGGAGAGGAGATTCTTTTAAAAAGCTGCATGTTGATATAAATATGAAGATGGATAAACCGTGCTTCCAATTTCCAAACATGTGTACTTCAATGAATATTAAATGGCAAGCCCCTATCACCATTATGACTGACTGACTCACAAGAGTTTTTATCAACAGGGGCCTGGCATTGCTTCTGGAGCGTGAAAGGCCCCTGTAATTGAGTTTAGAGTGGGGAATCCACTAAACAGGCCACGGCCCCAGAGACACCCCTGAAACCCACCTGTCAGTTGGTGTTAGATCACTGCTCAGACAAGGCATGGCTGGCTGCTCCTGCTTAAATACTGCCATGACCAGGAAAAAAAGAAAAGGAGAGAAAGAAAAAGAAAAGAAAAGGGGGGGGGGGAGAGAGAGAGAGAGAGAGAGAGAGAGAGAGAGAGAGAGAGAGAAATTATCCCCCAGGGACTGAGACAGGCTAGGGGCAAATCATAGGGGGTGGGGTGGGGTGAGGGGGTCCGGAGACCTCTACAAACAGCTGCCCGGTGTCAGCTGGAATCAGAGTCTAAGGCTCAGCCTGGGAGAAGAGCTGGCTGGGCCTCCATCAGTATGGTGTCATTTCCTCATCTCAGCATCTGTGTACTGCAGAGCTCTCCATCAGGCCTGAGATACAGAAGGTCTGCATCCCGGAATGGGGGCAGTTTCTAAGAAACTGATCTTCAGGAGATAGTTAGGTATGCCTTAGTTGGCTAGAGCAGCCAGGGCAGGAAGAGAACACACCCTTTGTCCCATAGCTCTGTGCTTGACATTGAATTTATTAAGATAAGACACAGTCCTTGCCAGAGGCAACTTGACACACGATTGGGGGAAAACACTCTGTTTGACAATACCTTGTCAAGCTCTGCCTTAAAATAAGTTAGAAAGACTGTTGGAAGGAAATCAGTGGTGGACGTAGGGATTTTCAGAACGGCTGGGATTTGCCAGGCAAAGGAGCAAGGGAAGGTAGGCACCACAGAGATGGTGGGACCAAGGAGATCTGTGCTCTGTGGAGGAGGTACACTATCCAAAGGCTGGACTAGGTGATGAGTAGCTGGGAGGTGAGTGCATCCTAGCTTCCTGTGGGCATTTGGACATTTGTATATTTTCCAGGGGCTGTTCTAGAGTTTGTGGCAAAGCCTACTTTTTTTTTTTTTAAGATTTATTTATTTTATGTACACGAGTACACTGTCTTCATGCACACTAGAAGAAGGCGCCAGATTGTATGACAGATGGTTGTGAGTTACCACGTGGCTGCTGGGAATTGAACTCAGGACCTCTGGAAGAGCAGGCAGTTGCTCTTAACCTCTGAGTCATCTCTCCAGCCCCCAAAAGCCTACTTTATGCATGTGAGTGTGTGTGTGTGTGTGTGTGTGTGTGTGTGTGTGTGTGTGTGTGTGTGTGTGTGTGCTTATGCCCAAGGAAGCCAGGAGAGGGCATTTGATCCCCTAGAGCTCAAATAAAAGACAGTTGCTAACTCAGATAAAGACGAAGGTGACGGTATGCTAGGAAAGCACCTGCTTCGGGCTCAAGGAAAAAGGAGGCCCAGGTGAGGCCTCACACTCAGGAACTGAGGTCTGATCTCCACTTTTTTTTTAATTCTCCCCACCCCATCCTCAAGGCAGCCTTGGCCTGGGGCTCTGTCTCTCGTGGTTTTCTTTCTAGAGGCATAGTCCACTTATAGGCTTGTTCGAGGGACCAAATTTCTGCATCTTTGGCAGCTTTGTTTTGTCCTGTCCTGTGTGCCCCCCCTGCTAGCTGCACACCTATGCTGCCCTGGGAGATGCATTGGCCTGCTGTCCCCCTGCTCAGGGTCCCTCCTACTCTGAGCCCCTTTCCAACTCTGGAATTAGTTTTTTGTTGTTGTTTTGTTGTTGTTGTTTTTGTTTTTATTCTGTTGTTGATTTTTGTTTTTGTTTTTTTGGGTTTTTTGTTTGTTTGTTTATTTGTTTGTTTTGAGACAGGGTTTCTCTGTATAACAGCCCTGGCTGTCCTGGACCCACTTTTGTAGACCAGGCTGACCTTGAACTCACAGAGATCCACCTGTCTCTACCTCCCAAGTGCTGGGATTAAAGGCATGCGCCACCACCGCCTGCCTTCGACTCTGGCATTGGTTGTGAGGCTTCATGAGAGACCCAGTAGCCAGCACCTGCTTGCTGGATTTACCACTTGGTTCTGAAGACCACAAATAACTCCCTGGTGGTCTAATTAGGATTTGGCGCTCTCACTGCTGCGACCATGATTCATTTCCAGGTCAGGGAAAATAAAGAAAACGTTTAAAAATAAACAGGAATTTAGGTGCACACACAAATGTGGGTGTAGGTGTGGGTGTGGGTGCTTATAGCTTGTTTATTTATTTACTACTCTCAAAGTAATCATCCACCTTTAAATTATGGGGGAAATGTGTGGCTATTTCTTGCTTTTATTTCTTTATATTTCCATCAATAACCATTCAGTCTGGAATGACTTTTAGCTGGTTCTTGAAAGCAAGCCCATCCTGAAGTCAGGGAGGGGGTCTAGCATCAAAACAGCTTGCTTGTGCCAGACTGGGACACTAGATGGCAGTCTTGCATTCTGGATGCGAGCTCTCCACTTCCTAGCCCGGAATCCAAGGTTTCCTTGCCTCAGAGTCAATATCCTTCCAAGACCCAACAGATTCCCAAAGGTGCAACTGACCCCCTATTCCCTACACACACACACACACACACACACACACACACACACACACACACACACACACACACACACCATGTATCACACACCATCGCCTGTGGTGGGTCCCTGGAGGAGTCTGGTTTGGGAACCTTTGCCTGTCCTTTGCAGCTACGGTAGGATCTAGATTTGGGCCCCATCGCAGGCCAGATCTCCTGACTCTTCCATCTGTCCCAAGCGCCGGTTCTTGAAACACTTGTAGCTTCCCAGGGATTGGCTCATGTTGCAAGATCTTTAAAGCCACGTCTGGCATCTTCTCACAATATAATAAATGTGCTATGCCATGGGATGGTTTGCCTTTTCCTCAGCACATCCAGCATCCCAGAATATTCTTTAGCAGGTGGGTGGTGATAGGCTTTGCACGTGCACCTCTGGTCCTGGCTCTTCCCAGGCAGATAGGAGGGACGGGGGAAAGAAAGGCTTCCAGAAAAGAGACATGTTCACAGCTGGTTGTGGTGTGAACTGCCCTTCCATGTCTCTTCCAGAAAAACAAGGTCAAATGTGATGGCTAATAGGCTGACTCAGGCCCCAGGAGACAGAACTCTGGAGTGCTGCAAAAGCTAGCCTCCCTAAGAGGTTAGCAGGACCTTGGAGGCCTAAAGGTCATTCCGTCAACACAAATCCAGCTTATCAGAGAGAAGGCAACAGAAGAGGTTGCTTTTTAGGAGATTAGATTGGAGCCACGGTGCCTGCGCAAAAGCTGTGCGACCTGGGCATTACTGGCAGAGAGTGGAAGGAGGGAAGGGTAAAGAAGTGACAAGACAGAGCGGGTGAAAACTCTGAAGCGAAAAACACACCTCAGGGAATACATAAGTCCTGTGAGAATGGCCTGTTGAGGGGACGATGGAACAAAACGATGTCTCTGCTTCCTGTGCCACATTCAGTGGCAGGAAGTCGTCTTTTGAAAGCAGACTGAAAGTAATGCGTCTTCTCTAGGGTGGACTTCCTAGAGCATGGTGCAGGTAGAGAGGCCGTGATGAGTGGAGGAATTCAGTCAGACTTGGCTCTCCTGAATGTGAGGTCACAGGACATTTCCCTGACCCACTTTGTCTCTCCCCTTCCTCACAGTACCAGGGACCTCTCTCATCTCCCATAAATGTCATTAGGAAGGAGAGATTTTCTCCAACAGGAGCAGAAACAGAAGAAGCCACTATCTACTTAAAAAGAAAACATGTCTCTCATCGTGGCACAGACATCCAAAACGGAAGTAAGGAAAAGATAATACTGCTTAGAACCTTCCTTTGTCTGGCCTTTTTATGCTGTCTCTAATCTGCAAGGTAGCCTGGCTCAGATGAGGGAACTAAGAATAGTCCTATCTTTCATGATGTCTCCTAGTCAGAACTTGGAGCATTTCCGGTTTCTTCCTATCCCCAAACCTTGCCCCACTGTCTCACCCAGTTCTGCACTTGTGCATAGGTGGAGGAGGTTCGAGCCCTGGGCCACCAAAGGTATCTATGGAGCTAGGAGGTTGCCCTTTAGTGTTGGATAATACCTGTGCCCTAAGAAAGAACTAATCATGAACAGCCCAGAGAGCATCGTTTCTGTCCCCCTGTTTTCCCGAAGAGGGTGTTGTGAGCCAGTGGGGGCATTGTGTACTGCAAGTTTATAAAAATCTGATCAAATTCTCTAGTAGGGCTTATTAAATATATCAAAACCATAAAGGCCCGTTTTGAAACACTTTCCAGAGTTGGGGGTGTAGCTCAGGTGATAAAATACTTATCTAACATGCTCGAAGCCCCGAGTTTAATTCCCAGGACTGCTTAGAACTGGTGTAATGACACTTACCAGGACTCAGGAGGTCGATGCAGGAGGATCAACTCAGAGTCATCCTTGCCTGTATGCTGGGTTCAAATCCACCCTGGAGGATACCTAAGACCATGTCTCCAAACAAAACTTCCCAGCCAGGAGTGGCCATGGTCACCTGTAATCCAGCATTCAGAAGGCAGAGGCAGGAGGATTATGGCAAGCTTCAAGGCCAGCCTAGTAGGTTTGCACAGCAATTCCCAGAGCAGTTAGGGCTGGGGAAAGGAGAGGAAAAATAGGTAAGATGTGAGTCATAAGAGGAAGACCTGTGGAAGGTTCCCTTTGAGGGCTGAATGCTAGCTGTGGTGGAGGCAGTGCTCTGGGCAGAGGGCAGAGAGGGGGAGATGGGGCCGAGAGCAGGGGCCTCCTGAGTGCAGTGTGCTAGCGAGCCACTTGAGCGGTGAGCTGGTGGTTGAGTCTCAGGCGTCAGTGTGCAGGATGTGGGTACGCTAGATATGTGCAGTACTGATGCTTCCTGTGCCGGGATGTGGGAGCCGTTCTGCAGGGCACATAGGAGGAAGGTCTGTAGCTTCAGTGTGGTTTCCTTTGTGCTTCTAAGTTTCAGGCAAGGCAGTACTGTCTCACGTGAGATGCCTTTGAACAGGATGCATGATGCGTGTGTGTTGCTGGGGATTGAACGTAGGGGCCTCATGCCTGCAAAGCAAACAACGCAAGAAACACCCTAGCCCCCACTGAACAGGAAAATAGTGCTGGTGCTGGCACACTTTGTGATCTCAGGCATTTTTTTAGTGGGATGAAGTAAGAGGGAGGAGTCAAAAGGCCACAGTTAGTGAAAAACCACCTAATATTTGCCCACCGGCGTTCTCTGTACTTGCTACGTGTTACACTGGAGGAAGGCTGCTGTCTGTACTGTGGCTGTATGCTGCTCACTTCCAGAGGCTTCTCTTACAACCCGTGCAACTCCAGCTAGCACCTCAACAGGAAGGCGAGGACCCTGAGAGCAGCCAGTGAGTTCCTCCCGATAACTGGTGTGAAAAGGCTCTGACTCCAACAGCTGACAGAAGAGAAACACTCTGCCTGTGGCCCGGTGCTTCTGCAGAGGACAGGCTTTCAGGACAATCACCTCAGCTCTCAGATCCTCACACTTGCTTTTCTTAGCCTATAGTGTTTCATTTTGGTTAACATTATTCAGAGCCAACTTACCCAGTATGCTGCGCAGACAGAAACCACTGAGGGCTTGCACCCCAAACACCTTGCACCCCAAAGTCTAAGCTATCGGCCTCATTTAGTCTAACGAGATTTGCAATGGAAAAAACCTGAGTGTGATTAAACCCCAATGGGGGCTGGGGAGAGTGGAGATGCCACAGACCCTCACAAAGCTCACTCCACACAATAGGCTAATGAAATCATGTCCCTGGTACACAGTGTGTTTGCTGAAAACTGAAAGCACACTTAACATCTCTGCAGTTGACGTGCCAGGCATTTTCCCCCTATGGAGAAGAACATTAAATTTTTAAAAAATGTATTTGTTATATCTCTGTAACTTGCTAGGAAATGAGTGTGCCAGTGTTCCATAGAAAAGAATATACAGTTTTCCTAAGAGAAGTTCTAGTCCTTTCCTGGTTAGTAAGATGTTTGAAAAGAAGAATTAAATAGCATGGCTTTGATACTGGGGGTCGGGGGGGGGGAGGGGAAGAAGGGTTTGGGTGATGGGGTCACTGACTGGGCTTAGCATAAACAATAGCTGGCTTGGTTTTCTCAAAAACTTGCACAGGAGCCAGGCATTGGTGGCGCACGCCTTTAATCCCAGCACTCGGGAGGCAGAGGCAGGCAGATCGCTGTGAGTTCGAGGCCAGCCTGGGCTACAAAGCAAGTCCAGGACAGCCAAGGCTAACACAGAGAGATCCTGTCTCGACAAACCAAAAAACCAAAAACAAACAAAAAAACTTGCACAGGAGAGGCCTCTAAACCAGTCAACCTGTGGGTCATGACCCCTTTGGAGGGTTTAACCACCCTTTCACAGCAGTTGCCTGAGACCATCCTGCATATCAGGTGTTTACAGTAGTATTCATAACAATAGAAAATTACAGTTATGAAGTAGTAACAGAATTTTATGGTTGGGGATCACGACAGCATGAGGAACCATATTAAAGGGTCGCGGCATTAGGAAGGCTGAGAACGGCTGCTCTACAACATGCAAGCTCAGTGGTGGACTTGATTTTCACAACTTCCTGTTGTTGGGTGAGAAGAACGGGCTGAGTTAGTCAGTGTGGGTAAATATGCTCTGAACACAGTTGAGGGCCAACCCAGCATGTAGAAAGCTCTGAGTTCAGTCCCCAGTACCCCAACTGGGCATCAAAGTGCAGGCCTATGACCCCGGGACTGGAGAGGTGGAAAGAGGAAGTTCAAGGTCATCCTTAGTACATCTAAGGCTGGCCTGCGTTGCAAACCACATCTCAAAACAAAACAGCAGCCCCAAACCCTTCCGTGGCTCCTCCTGAAGCTGGTCCGGTTCAGGCTTTGCGTTTGCTGCATCATGAAAGTCTTGGGTTCCTGGTTCTCACCTTTCGAGATCTATCCATTCTAAAGGACCAGCAGTCCTGCTGTCCTTCCCAGCATTCTCCCCTGTGCACTGTCACTCACTCTTCCAGGTCTCTTGTGTCCTGTTCTTTGCCCTTCTATGTGGCTTTCTTATTCAGGTGTCTAACAAGCTCATTGGTACACTCTGAAGTAGACCTAATATCTATCATGCAAATTTGATTTCTCTGCATATGAGTGAATGCTCAAGCCAAAAGTCTTGTCATGTTTGTTTGTTTGTTTGTTTGTTTGTTTGAGACAGAGTTTCTTTGTGTAGCCTTGGCTGTTCTGGACTCACTCTGTAGACCAGCCTGGCCTTGAGCTCAATAACAAACTCTTTTAAAAGATTATCATATCACCGGGTGTGGTGGCGCACGCCTTTAGTCCCAGCACTTGGGAGGCAGAGGCAGGTAGATCAATGTGAGTTCAAGGCCAGCCTGGTCTACAAAGAGAGCGTCCAGGACAGCCAAAGCTGTTACACAGAGAAACCCTGTCTTGAAAACAAAACAAACAAACAAACAAACAAAAAAGTTTATCATTATTATTACCTATATGTCTATATGTGTGCGCCTGCTTGTCTGTATGTGCACCGTGTGTGCGCAGTGCCTGTGGAAGCCAGGAGAGGGCCTCGAGGTCCCTAGAACTAGAGGCACAGGCTGCCATGAGCCGGTGTAGGTGTTGGGATTCAAACCCGGGGCATCTGCAGGAGCACCGCGTATTCTTAAGTACCATGCCATCTCTCCAGGCCCTACAGTCAATTCTTAACCAAATCCTTTCAACTCTACTTTCAAAACTGAGCATCAGGGGCCAGAAAGACGCAGATGAAACATGCCTGCTGTACAAGCCTGGCAAGCAGAATCTGATCCCAGAGCTCACACAGGTAGAGGGAAAGAACTGAGTCCATGAAGTTGTCCCCTGACTTCTACCTGTGCACCGTGGCACATATTCCACACCACCACCACCACCACCAACACCAACAACAGCTAATCATTGTCATCGTCATTGATGTCGTCGTCATCATCATCATCATCATCATCATCATCACCATCATCATCACCTGCTATCAGAACCTATTCTTTCCTCAGCACACTCACAGACGTCCCCGGTTGAAATCATCCACGTCTTCTCCTGTGGGACTACAACAGCCCCAGCCTCTTCTGCTTCTACCTCTGCTCCCTATCTTGAAGGCTATTTTGTAACTCGATGGGTAAAAGTGTACAGGTCACAGCTTGAGTCAGGCCATAGGATTCAAACTAGAGAGCCTGATTTTATATTAATCCCAGCACTTGGGAGGCGGAAGCAGGCAGATCACTGTGAGTTCAAGGCCAGCCTGGTCTACAAAGCAAGCCTAGGATAGCGAGGGTGCCACAGAGAAGCCCTCTCTCGCCTGTCTCAAAAAAACCAAAAAAAAAAAAAAAAAATATATATATATATATATATATATATATATATATATACATCACAATATATAAAACAAGAGATGATGCTTTATTTTTCACATTTTATAACACAAATGTAAAAAACCCACTGTTTTTGTGTCATTTCACCACTCCAAACCTATTCTCACTCATAGGCAAGGGGAGAAAATCTTCTTTGTTGCTCTGTAAGAAAACAGAGTTGGGGGCTGGAGAGATGGCTCAGTGGTTAAGAGCACTGCCTGCTCTTCCAAAGGACCTGGGTTCAATTCCCAGCACCCACATGGCAGCTCACAACTGTCTGTAGCTCCAAGATCTGACACCCCTACACCAATGCACATAAATTAAAATTAAATAAAATATTTTTTTTAAAAGAAAGAAAACAGAGTCACAACCGCATGTTCTGGCGAACAAGACAAATAACATCTGATAGAAAGAGGCCTCACCTCTGTGCCCATCTGACTGGCACTACTAATAAGAGTCAAAGGGATACATCCTTACAGGTCTGACCATCAGTGACATGTGGTCTTCCATGGGTGGCCTCGTGCCAGGAGCAGGTAGGTCCACAGGCTCAGGAGGAAGATCCATCAGTGGCATCACAGGAGGGGTGCTGGCATCATACCAAGCTGAGGGAGGCCTGGGGTACTACTGGGGAGAGGTGGGATTGCTGTACCCTCAGGAGGAAGGGCAGAGACTGGAGCTCTAGCGCCCTTGTGTTGTTCATCAGGTTCTGACCTGCTCTTCCATCTGTTTCTGAAGGTCTTTTGGGTTCCCTCTGTGTTTCCTATCCCTGCCATGTGTCTTCCTCACAGATGGGAGAGTCGCAGGTGAGATACTTGTGATAACAATTTCAATAAAACTTGGTCAGTGCCTCTGGCTGTCGGCTACTCCGATTCATGGTGTCAGGAAATGGCTAGTCTCTGCCTCCACGGTCCTGTGGTCTGCCTCCTTCTGAGAAGGGCACGCTCCCCTTTAGGTACAGTAGCAGGAGAGAGCAATCAGGACTGCAGTGGCCTTGAGTAACAGGTAGGCTTTCATCTTAGTTAGGGCTTCTCTTGTAACAAAACACCATGGCCAAAGGAAGTCAGGTCAGGAACTCAAGCAGGGTAGGAACCTAGAGGCAGGAACTGAGGCAGAAACCACACACCGGTGCTGCTTACTGGCTTGATCCTCATGGCTCACTCGGCTTGCCTTCTTTCTCTCATTTTTGTTTGTTTGCTTGTTTGGTTTTTGTTGTTGTTGTTTTGGTTTTTTGAGACAGGGTTTCTCTCTGTAGCCTTGGCTGCCCTAGACTCATTTTGTAGACCAAGCTGACCTCAGACTCACAGTGATCTGCTTGCCTCTGCCTCCCAGTTGCTGGGATTAAAGGTGTGAGCCACCACACCCAGCTCAGCCTGCCTTTTTATAGAACCCAGGCCCACCAGCCCAGAGGTGGCCCTACCCACAATGCCCTGGGCCCTCCACACTCCCATTGATCACTAATTGAGAACATGCCTTACAGGCGGATGTCATGGGGGCATTTCCTCAACTGCAGCTCCTTTCTCTCTGATGACTTCAGCTTGTGTCAAGTTGACACACAAAACCAGCCAATTCAGATTTGATGGGCAAAAGAGAGCGTTGCATCATGGGAAATGCCGTAGGCAAAGTCTCCAGGACAGTAAGTCCATGATGGTTTGGATCTATTAGGGGTGAGGAGAGGGGACCTTCATAGTAGAGGCTACTTGAAAAGATAGGTGAGGGTCAGATGGCGGAGGCTCTTGCATGCTCAGGACTTTGGCCTTTATCCGGCATTTTCCAGGAAGCTTGGACATCCAGGGAGTGGGAGTAGGTCTGCAATTCACTTAGCATAGTTATCTCAGCTGCCTGCCAAGTAGTCTATTTAGTCCAATTCACAGGCAGAGCTTTGTTGAGCATTGAGAAGTCACTTGCTCCACGTGACTCCAATCACCACGGCAGGCACACCTCAAAGAGGGAACACACAGCCGCCTCTGAAAAGCCTGCCCCACACTCTGGCAGCTCAGTTCATGAATATGCTCTTCCAGCGCCTGACGCCGCTGCTTAGCAAAGATATTATGGGACAAGTCCCTGATTTGACCCTTTGTATCTCTATCCATCCCACTGTGCTAAAAGCAATTATGTGCATCTTGTGTGTGGCTGTTGGAATAGGGAGTCACTTAGCGACTGGTCCTTTTCACACCCCAACTGTCCTCCGGTTCATTCCTTTTCCTCTCTCACAAGGCCGGCACAGCAGGCCTCCACTGCTGCTTGGCAGAGTCTGAAATGGCATTAAGGCGGAGGCGAGCCTGGACGTAAACAGGTGGAAACAGTTGCTGTCATGATGATTAGCATTCCCCTTGGGCGGGCACAGCTATGGATGAAAGAACGGGTCTCTGAGGGGACAGGAAGGAGAAGAGGATGAACTCACACAAAAACTTCCTGAAGAATGAAGCCATCCTGGTGGCATCGGGGTGGGTGGCATTGGTCTCTGCTGGGGGGTAGATGTCCCGACAGATTTAGTCATGTTTGTGAGCGTGTGGCTTAATATGTGTGGAGGTACGGACACAGGGTAGGTGAGAATGTCTGCTTGTGACTGCATGTTAGCAATGCTTTCCAGTGTGAGTTCCCTGTGTGCTTCTCGTGCTTAGACGTATAGATACCTCACAGACCGTGTTAGTGTGTCTGCATGTATTAGGGTGTGTCTATGCGACAGGGGAGCACACACACAGGGCTGGGTGTAGGTCATTTCTGGATGTGGTACATTCCTCTGCGCATGTGTGAAGAATCAGTGTGTGCAAAAGAACTCCCCCATCTTTTCCTTTTTCTTTCTTTCTTTCTTTTTCTTTTTTCTTTTCTTTTTTTTTTTTTTTTTGAGACAGGGTTTCTCTGTGTAGCCCTGGCTGTCCTGGACTCTCTTTGTAGACCAGGCTGGCCTTGAACTCACAGAGATCCGCCTGCCTCTGCCTCCCACCACCACGCCCAACATCCCCCATCCTTTTTGAGGGAGCTGCTGGGTATGGCTCCTGAGGCCCTGGCTAGAGGGAGGAGTCCTGACCTAGACAAACAGTCCGAAATTCTGATTCTTCTTCTAGGACAGACACCCTTTGCTCAGTCACTGCCCCTCCCAAAATCCAGACCCCTGAGCTAGGAAGATGTCTGTCCAGGGATGGTAGAGGGAGAGAGCATGCTGCCCGTGAGATTCTAGAGAAACTGGAAGAAGACAGGTGTTAGGGTTCTGCTTCAGTCTGCCTACCTGTGATGTCATTGCCTACCTGCCATGGGGGCGTGGCCCTGCCCAGGGCCATGTAAAAGGACAGGCTTACCTCTCCCCTCTCTCTTCCTCTTCCTCTGTCTGTCTGTCTCTGTCTGTCTGTCTGTCTCTCTCTCTCTCTCTCTCTCACTCTGGGGCACCCCTCCCCCTTTCCTTCTCTCCATGCTCATTTAATAAACTCCTCTACAACATAATATCTTCTGCCTGGAACCTTAATATCTTATTGACTTATATCTTATTATAATTATAAAAATTGGGGCCTTTTTTTTTTTAAGTTTTCGGGTTTTTTTTTTTTGACTTGATTTGGTTTTTGTTTTGTTTATTTTGAGCCAGAGTCTCACAATGTAGTCTTGGCTGACCTGGAACTTGCTATGTAGACCAGGCTGGCCTTGAACTCAGATCCTTCTTCCCAAGTGCTGGATTAAAGGCACATACCACCCCACCCAGCTGTTAAGGTTTCTTTCATAGCTCAGCAGTGGTGGCGCACGGCCTTGAATGCCAGCACTCGGGAGGCAAAGGCAGGCAGATCTCTGTGAGTTCGAGGCCAGCCTGGTCTACAAAGTGAGTCCAAGACAGCCAGGGCTACACAGAGAAACCCTGTCTTGAAAAAGAAAAAAAAGACTCTGGTAATCAAGGTTCCTGAATAAACTGCTTTGAGAAGAAAAAAAAAAAAAGAAAAAAAAGACTTTGTTTGTTTGTTTGTTTATCTGTTTATTTATTGGGCTTTTTGAAGCAGGGTTTCTCTGTGTAGCTCTGACTATCCTGGACTTGCTTTGTAGACCAGGCTGGCCTCGACCTCACAGAGATCTGCCCGCCTCTGCCTCCCAAGTGTTGTGGTTAAAGACATTCGCCACCTCACCCCCGATTTCTTTTATTTTTAATATTCCCCCCCCCTCTCTCTCTCTGTGTGTGTGTGTGTGTGTGTGTGTGTGTGTGTGTGTGTGTGTGTGTGTGTGTGCAGGTCCCCCTAGAGGCCAGCAGAAGGTGTTGGAGCCACTGGAGCTGTAGTCACGGGCTGTGGACTGCCATATGAGCAGTAGGAACTGGATTTCGGTCCTCTGGAAGAGCAGCAAGTGCTCTTAACCACTGATCCACCTTTCCAGCACCTTCCTGAGCCTTTGGATATAAATTATTTACTCTAGGAGAGTGAGCTGGGCTCTCGGGCAGGAGGCAAATGTAGACAGTGAAATAACAGTGAGAACAAGCAAAGTGACTGGATTCCAGGTGAAACCCACTCCTGGCACAGAGGCCGTGAGACTTGACTTTTCTATGTTAATTCTCTTCCTTTTTCTCTGACAGAATACCTGGGAAAATCAGCTGAAAGAAGGACTAATTTACGTCGGCTCACGACCTCAGAGGATTCAGTCTGTGGACACGTGAGGTCACACACATCGTTTGGGACCTGTGGGGAGGCAGAGAGAGCACCAAGAGAGGGATGGAGTAAAGCTGCTTGCTTCTTGAGAGCCAGGCTTGCATTTTAACACCCCACCTCCAGCCCCGTTAATCTATGAATCTGGACATGGACTAACTCCTTTATGAGGCTACCTCCCAAAGGCTTCTGGTCACTGCTATACTGTCAATTAAACCTGCAATATACGGGTGTGTGTGTGTGTGTGTGTGTGTGTGTGTGTGTGTGTGTGTGTGTGTTCAGTCTGCCTACTTGTGATGTCATTGCTTACCTGCCACGGGGTGTGGCCCTGCCCAGGGCCATATAAAAGGACAAACCATTCCTGCAGGGCCCCCTTTACTCCCCCTCCCTCTCTCTCTCTACTTTCTCTCTTCTTCTTACTCTTCCTGTCTCTGTCTCTCTCTGGGGTACCCCTCCCCCATTTCCTCCCCCTCCCCCCATTCCCATTTAATAAACTCCTCTACAACATAATATCTGTTGCCTGGCATCTTATCATCTTATTTTCTTTTTATTAATCCTAACAGGGGGTGAGCATTCAAATCCAAGCCAGGAGTGACTGGATCAGCTCATCCCACCCCGATGAGCAGCCCTGATTGTAGATGCAGGAGCAGAACGGAAGAAATCGGCATGTCAGCATCACAGCTTAGTGTGCTACCCAAATAGAGTCGCAAGCAGTAATGTGCTTGGAAGCTTCTTGTCCCTCCAGCTACCAATCAGCCACCTGTGACCTGGCGCAGTCTCTGAACCCACTGCAGATCACCTTTGGGCCTCTCAGATGATTCCTGAAGCAGCAAGGGTGGGAGAAAAACCTCAAGGTCAAGCCATTTGCTTTTAAAATCATCCAAAGGGCTTGTTCAGTCAGACCTTCCCTGATTGCACCTTGATTGTTCATTGTCTGCAAATTAAAAGAGAAAACAAAATTGCCCATGAGGATACAGCCTAGAAATACCCAACCTGAGCACATCTCTGTGTACCTTTCCACACTTGATTCTGTATGTATCTGCATATGTATCTATAAATTAGTTCTCATTACTTTTTAATCTCAGATATCTTTTTATGTTACTTTATATGAATACAAGATATCCCATTGGATGGGCACATTGTAATTTATTTAACTATTTTCTTTTTCTTTTTTTTTTTAGTTTTTAATTATATTTTTTATGTGTATGCATGTGTGTTTGAGTGAACAACTCTGCACCATGTGTGTGCCTGATGCCTGAGGAAACAGAAGGAGTTAACTGGACTTACAGACAGTTGTGAGCTCCCATGTTCATACTGAACCTCCAACTCAGGTCCTCTGGAAAAGCAGCCAGTGCTCTTAACTGCAAATCATCTCTCAGGTCCCTTAGTAAAATTTTTAAAAATTTATTTATGTGTATGTGTGTGGGAGAGTGCATGTATGTGCACCACATGTATTTGAGAGCCCATGGAGGTCAGAAGAGGCCATCAGGTGCCCTGAAACTGGTGTTCCAAGCCACATGGGTGCTGGGAACCGAACTCAGGTCTCTGCAAGAGCAGTAAGTACTCTTAACCACTAGGCCATCGCCCCAGCCCTGATATTTAACTAAGGCTTTTGCTTGTTTGTTTTATGGGGTTGTGTGAAGATGTGCATGTGTTTGCATTCATATGTCTGCTCCTGAAGGCATGTTTGGGAGGTTAGAGGCCAACTTTGCTACTGTTTTTTTTTTTTCAGGCAACTTGCACCTTTTGAGGCAGGGTTTCTCATTGTTCTGAGCCCATATGCTCCAGGGGTTTGCACCTGCCTCTCTGCTTCCTGCCTCACCCCTGCAGGGGCTCCAGGCATGGGCAGACCCACACTCAGATTCTCATGCTTGTAAACCAAGCCCTTTACTGCTTGAGATAGCTCGCAAGTCTCTTTTGAGGATTACTTTTTAAATTTTGTTTTGTTTGGGGGGGTGGTGGTCCTGATTTCTTTCTTTCTTTTTCTTTTTCTTTTTTCTTTTTTTTTGACTCAATGGTAATTCAGGGGGAGCAATACCTCTATTGGAGATTCTATGAGGCTGTTTGACTGACTAGAAGTTCAGAGTCGTGGAGAGTTAGAATGTTGCAGATCCAAAGTCAAACTTTCTTCCCTTAATGGCTGTTTGACACGGCATCCTTCTGACTATCAGGTAAGAACTTTAATATGCATCCAGCACTCTCAAAGCTGGATGTCAGCAAAGAGCATGTGACACCTGTAACAGGCTTTTCCCGACTTAGAGCCACCCCACCTTGGGCCAAGCAATATTTACCAGATGCCTTCATTTATTACTTTTTTTGGGGGGGTGTCTATCACTAATAAAATCTCATGTAACCACTTTGGTGGTGGAACTTGTCTTTTTGGGCACCTGGGTTACGGTCACTCATATTTGACTCCAAATAAACCATCACGTATTCCCTTTAAGGTAAGAGATATGTCCTGTGGGAGAGGGATGGTTTTTGTTTTTGTTTTTAAACAAAGGATTCTCAATCCTTTCAAAGTTTCTGAGGCAGTGGTAAAGGTGATAGAGAAGCTGGGAGCTTGGCTGGGGGCCTCAAGTTGAGAATCACTGAGGTCTGGATGGTGGTGGTAGTGGTGCCCGCCTTTAATCCCAGTATTCGGAAGCTACAGGCAGGCAGATCTGAGTTCTAGGCCAGCTTGGTCTATAAAGCAAGTTCCAGGACAGCCAGGGCTACCCAGAGAACCACTGAGGAGTCTGGAAGGTGAGCTGTGGCTGGTAAGTAGCCCACAGTGCTACCTGGAAGCTAGAGTTTCCAGAAGCTGCGTGTAAGGATGCTGCCTGGAAAGTGCGTGTGGTCTGAGTGCACGTCCTGACTGTTATCATTAAGAGTAAATAGAGAGGGCTGGAGAGATGGCTCAGAGGTTAAGAGCACTGATTGCTCTTCCAAAGGTCATGAGTTCAATTCCCAGCAACCACATGTTGGCTCACAACCATCTATAACAAGATTTGTATACATAATAAGTAAATAAATCTTAAAAAAAAAAAGAGTAAATAGAGAGACACAACAGATCTGATATGGAGAGATTTATTGTAGAAGTGGGCGTGGCGGTGGGGGGAAGAGGGGAAAGGCACCCTAGGGGGACAGAGGGAGAGAGATAGACAAAGTGCAAGAGAGAGGGTAAGAGAGAAATGAGGTGAGCTGGTCCTTATATCGGGTGCCCAGCTGAAGTGCATCTGGCACACACCTGGAGGCCATGAGTGATGACGTCAGAGGTTGTCAAGCAACCTAGAGGCAGGTTGGGGTGGGGGGGTGGGGGGGCTGCCAGATGCTGACACTGACAGCATACAAACACAGTTGATGTCTATCCCCAGAGCTGTCGTCTGTCTGCTCTGTCCCTGTCTGCTGATGTGTTCACATTTGTTGTGTAGCTACCAGGGCTGGCTGGTACCCAGGGCTGGGATGCAAAAGTCAAACTGAGCTCACACAACTGTGAGGAGTGGAATTCGCTTTCTCCAACTGAGCCATCTGTAAGCCCAGCAGTAAGTAGGCAGAGACAGAGGGCTCCCGGGGCAAGCTGGAGAGTTAGACTGGGTAAAACTGGTGAGCTCCAGGTACAGACAGGAATCCTGCCTCAGTAGGTGAAGTAGTCAGCAACCAAGGAGAACACCCATATCCATCTCAAATCTATGCACACACATGGCCAGCACACGTGTGCTTCCGCCACAGGCAGATGTGCATGCATAAATACTACATATACACAAGCAAAAAAATAAGTTGCATATCAAACATGGGCCAGGTGTGGTGGCACACATTTTTAATTCCAGCACTCAGGATGCAGAGACAAATGGGTCTCTATAAGTTCCAGACCAGCCTGGCCTGTATATTGAGTTACAGGACAGCCAGGATTAGAGAGAGAGAGAGAGAGACCTTGTCTTAAATAAATAAATAAATAAATAAATGCCAGGCTGTGGTGGTTTCATGCCTTTAATTTCAGCACTCAAGAGGCCGAGGCAGGCAGTTCTCTGAGTTCATAGGATGAATTCTAAGACAGCCAGGGCTACATAGAGAAACCCTGTCTTTTGTTTTTCAAGACAGGGTTTTGCCCAGTGATGGTGGTGCACGCCTTTAATCCCAGCACTTGGGAGGCAGAGGCAAGCTGACCTCTGTGGGTTCGAGGCCAGCATGGTCTACAAAGCAAGTCCAGGACAGCCAGAGCTGTTACATAGAGAAACCCTGTCTCAAAACCAACAAACATCAAGACAGGGTTTCTCTGTGTACCCTAGACTGTACTGGACTCTCTGTAGACCTCGAAGTCACAGAGATCCACCTGCCTCTGCCTCCTAAGTGCTGGGATTAAAGGCGTGTGCCACCACCTGGCGAGAAACACTGTCTTAAGAGAAGGAGAGGAAGTGTGGGAACGCCTGGAACGGGCAGCAAAGCCAGACTGAGGTGAGCCGAGGAGGCTTCCTGGAGGAAATGCTACCTGAACCGAAATTGGAAGGGGCAGAAATCAGGCAGACAAGGGAAGCCGCAATATGTTAAAAGACCAGCAGGCAGATGAGAGCAGAGAAAGAACAGGGTTGACACTATGCCTTGAAGGGTCACAAGAGCAGACAGCTGGGGTGGCGGGAAGGCACTAGGCAAGTGATGGGGAGCCATATCACAGATACAGGCTGTATTCTTGAAGCCCAAAGATTTGTTCCCTTCTTCCTGCTTCCTAGTTCTGATATTTTTAAATAGGGTTTAACATTTGCAGGGAGAGGGGGGAAGGTCTTTTATTTGAAGACATAAAGATTTTGGTCCATAACCATGAGGCTAAGTGAGGTAAGCACAGAATCATTAAGAGGTGAGAGGGTACTTTATTATTTATTTATTGCTGAACGAAGACATCACAGTAAGACACAGCCCTTGGGTTGTCATGTGATGCCACCTCGTGCGTCCCGGAGGCACAGAGGAGATCGCTGTAGTGATCCAGCCGGAGGGGCAATGAATAGGGGTGCATCTGTGCATAGATGAGGCCGGGTGGGGTCCCCTAAAAGGAACGAGGGAAAAGAAGGTCTCATCCAGATTCATAAAGGCATGCTGACCTGGAGGGGACGAGAAATCAATATTGTTTTCTAGTGGAAAGTTTGATTGTGGATCAAAGTGCACAAGGATTGGCTGGCGTTTCTCATCAGAAAGCAGTTCCTCCATGCCTAGGCTTAGCTTGAATTTGGTTTTGCCTCCTGGGGCAGAGATTATAAGAGAAAATTTGAAGGCAGAAACATGCTCTGTTGCCTAGGGGGTTTGCATCAGATCTGGCTCTAACTTAGAGCCTGGCTGTCGTTACAGGAAATGGAAAATACAGGGCCACCAGGGCTCAAGCCCTGCTTGGCTTTCTCCCGCGCCCGCTGCCCAGCAGCGCTCCTGGGGCTGCCCACTCTGGCTCGGGTTATTTCTCCTTCAAGAGAAACGACTTTTCTCAACATATTTGTTTACATTTGTTTGCCTTAAATTGCTGAGTGCCTTCTAACAGGCTGGTGTCTTACCTACCCAGTTCTCACACTCTGCTGGGGGAAGGCAGACACATTCAACATTTACGATGTGATAATTGTCTTTTATAGAGAAGTGAGCGTGGAGCAACCGGAAGAAGAGAGAGGCCGCAGCAGCAACGAATCCTCAGAAGCGCAGTGCCAACACCCGATGCCTCTCTGTTCTGCTGCCAATAAGTGGACAAAGCCAGGGCCTAACACAGGAAAAAAGGGGGTGAAGAGTCAACACAGAGAGAATACCCTTTCCTGAGGGATGTGGGCGTCACCAGGCTCAGCGGCAAACTCTAGATTGCAAGTTTCAGTTGAGTTATCCACAGATCTTGGCTGCACACCCGTCTGTTCTCATGCTGGGATGCTAATATGGAGACTGCTGTCAATTGGGGGTGGGGGTGGGGGTGAGTCTCACCAAACCGACAGGAACTAGCGTGATGGTAGGGCTTGGTTATCGACTTGATCGGTCGAGCATATTTCTGATTTATTTGCACCAGTGTTAGTGGGGATGAATAGCGCGTGGGTAAGAAAATAAGGGGAAGGTACACCCCAAATGTGGGTGGAGGCCTGGGTGGGATAAAAGTCAGAAAAAAGAGGAAGTCCGTTTGTGTGTGAACAGGGCACGCCCCCCCCCTTCCCCCACACCCCGCCCCCTGCCCCCCAACCCACCCCCCCAGACTCCCAGTGGCCACCAGTGTCCAGCTTCTTTAGTCTTTGGCTATGAACGCCTGCCAGCCGCTCCCCAGCCTTGGTCCTGGACAGCCACTTCCAAAAGCTGCTGGTTTCTCTGGTTGCCTAAGACAGGCACATGAGACTATCCAGCCCTCCTTGATTGTGACCTACCAAGTTTCTCTTAGAACGACACACACACACACACACACACACACACACACACACACACACATTCTGTCGGCTCTGTTCCTTTAAAGCAGGCTCTCCCAAGCTTTTTCTACTTGCAGCCTCTTTGTGCATACAAATCTTTTATGTGCTCTCAGCTATATAAATATATAAAATAGATATATGATTCAAACATTCTTAATAATTTTTGAAGAAATTTATTTTAAAGGGATTCTTTGCTATACGCACAGCTTCACCATTTATTAAAGACAAGGGCAGATTGCATTATGAGATGGGTGTTCATATTTGTTGTTATATAAACAGATCTTGGCTGAATCTTTGATACTGCAGGACACAGGGTGTCTTAGCATTTTTCAGAGTGGATCGATATTTAGATTTTATCACTGCAAATGCTGAGAATGTGTAAGTATGGCATATAAAATAGCATAAGTGTGTTTAAAGCCATTGAAACCCTGTGCTAATTCCAACCAAAACGCATGTAACAGTTTCTTATGAAACTCAGATCAACAACTCATATAGTCATTTTATTTATTTAATTTTTGTGTTTATTAGATTTATTTTATGTACCTGAGCGGTTTGCCTGCATGAATGTGTGTGCACCATCTCCATGCCTGATGCCCAAGGAGTTCAAAAGAGGGACCCCCTGGAACTGGAGTTGGCATGGCACTCAGGAGGCAGAGGCGGGTGGATCGCATGTGACCCCAGGACACTGCAAGAACAGGGGCTCTCAGCTGCTGAAACATCTTTCCATCCCTCACACAGTCATTCTTAAAATCAAACGTTCTGGCCGGATGGTGGTGGCGCCCGCCTCTAGTGCCATCCCTCGGGAGGCAGAGGCAGGCAGATCTCTGTAAGTTTGAGGCCAGACTCATCTATGTAGTGAGTTTTAGGAAAGTCATAGCTACATACTGAGATCCTGCCTAAAGGGGGAAAAAAAATCTCATTTTCTAACACATTGCAATTCAAAAATAAACTAGTTTAATATTTACATGTTGGGGAATGACAGGAGAAAAATATCAAGTCTGTGTTTTCTATAATTAAACCATATGCTTTTAAATGTCTATTTTCAATATAATTTAAATAAAATAGAAATAAAATCTATTGAGCTTTCTATAATTAAACCATAGCAGCAGAAAACTGTATATGTGGTAGAAACACTGCTGTTCATAACACAACAATCTTGATTCTGCACATATTTGTTTCAGATGGTGTGGGGGTGGGCGTGGGACACTGGGCTCAGAAGCCATAGTTAAAATAATTGTCTCTAGTGCAGTGGTTCTCAACCTGTGGGTCACAGCCCTCGTTTTCACAGGGTTGTATAGCAGATTGTCCTGCACATCAGATATTTATATTCTGATTCATGATAGCAGCAACATTACAGTTATGCAGTAGCAATGAGATCATTTTATGGTTGGGGTCACCACACCTGAGGGACTGTATTGAAGGGTCGCAGCCTTAGGAGGGTTGAGAACCACTGCCCTGGAGGAGACTCTGAGACTCTGATGATTACAGGCGTGCGCCACCACGCCCGGCTCATTTCTTCTTCTCAAGAATCATTGTTCTAAGGCCGGGCGGTGGTGGCGCATGCTTTTAATCCCAGCACTCGGGAGGCAGAGGCGGGTGGATCGCTGTGAGTTCAAGGCCAGCCTGGTCTACAAAGCGAGTCCAGGACAGCCAGGGTCTCGAAAAACAAAACCAACCAACCAAAAAAACAAACAAAAGAATCATTGTTCTAGTTTATGTGATTGCCAGTGTCTTGAATGTGTCTTACACATATACACATGTACATGCGAGCGCACACACTGAGGAGAGAGAGGGAGGGAGGGAGAGAGAGAGAGAGAGAGAGGGGGGGGGGGGAGGGAGGGAGAGAGAACGAGTTTCTTGTGCTTCATATTGATCAGCAATAAGATCTAACAGGCTCCGGGAAATGTGTGCCAGCATTTCTAAAGCTGGATGGGGTGGTGGTGGCATACCATCTTAATCCCAGCACTTCAGGGGCTGACAATGAGACATGAAGAAGACAAGTTCAAGGGTAGCCTGGGCTATAGAGAAAGAGGCTCTGTTTCAAAAATTCAAATAAAGTAAAATAAAACACAAACTTTATAAATACTTGTGAATGCCTCATAAAAAAACAAAGAAAGCCAGGCACGGTGGCACACATCCTTAATCCCAGCATTTGGGAGGCAGAGGCAGGCAGATCGCTGTGAGTTTGAGGCCAGTCTGGTCTACAAAGCCAGTCCAAGACAGCCAAGATAATATAGAGAAACTGTCTCAAAAAACTAAAAACAAAAACTGTTCTTTGAATCTGGTACCATCCTCCTTCAATTTCTTATTTTTTATTATTATTTGTTTTAATTTTATTTTTTAGTTTTTCAAGACAATGCTTCTCTTGTTATCCTGGAACTCTCTTTGCAGACCAGGCTGGCCTTGAATTCACAGCGATCTGCCTGCCTCTGCCTCCTGAGTGTGGGGATTAGAGGTATGCACCACCATGCTTGGCTCCTTATTTTTTTATTTATTATTCTATTATTATTGTTGTTGCTGCTACTGCTGTTATTGTTATTATTATTAGTTTTTGGTTTTTTAAAATACTTTGTTTGTTTGTTTATTTATAGTGTTCTACCTGCATGTATACCTTCAGGCCAGAAGAGGGCACCAGATCTCATTATAGATGGATGTTAGCCACCATGTGGTTGCTGGGAATTGAACTCAGGACCTCTGAAAGAGCAGTCAGTGCTCTTAACCTCTGAGCCTGTTCTCCAGGCTGAATTTTTGGTTTTTTAAGACAGGGTTTCTCTGTGTATCCTTAGCTATCTTGGACTCCCTTTGTAGACTGGGATGGCCTCAAACCCATAGAGATCCACTTGCCTCTGCCTCCCCAAGTACTGGGATTACAGTTGTGTGCCACCACGTCCAGCTTCTATATCTTTCCCCCCTTTCTTCCTTCCTTTCTTTTGAGATTTCTTATGTATACAGTGTTCTGCCTGCACGTACACCTGCACTCCAGAAGAGGGCATCAGATCTCATTATAGATAGTTGTAAACCACCATGTGGTTGCTGGGAATTGAACTCAGGACCTTTGGAAGAGCAGCCAGTGATCTTAACCTCTGAGCCATCTCTCCAGCCCCTTCAATTTCTTTTTTAAAAACAAAAACTAGAAAGCTGGGAGTGAAGCTCACTGATAGGGTGTGTGCTTAGCACTGATGAAGAACTGAGCGCCCCCAAAAGGACAAAAGTGATTAAATACTGCTGTGACTGCTCACAGACTTTCTGAATCCAGAGTCTACAGTGTTAACAGAAGAATCTGATCATCACTGTCCTCTCTGATGAGCAGCTAAACAAAATTTCCTGAGCAAAGAGCTCTGGAGAAAGAGAATAATCCTAGCTCCTGTTTTATCTGCCACTTGTCTTGGTGGCATTGACATTGTCTCTGCTCTTGAGTGTGCTCTGTTCTATTTATGTCACAACTGCCAGCAACCCAGCCAAGCTAGGAGTAACGTGATGTCATAGGAATAGTATGTGGCAGGGCGTGGTGGCGCTCGCCTTTAATCCCATCACTCGGAGGCAGAGGCAGGCAGATCACTGTCACTTAGAGGCCAGCCTGAGCTAAAAATCAAGTTCAAGACAGCCAAGGTTACACAGAGAAACTCTGTCTCGAAACGAAACAAAAACAAAAATTCAAACAAACAAAAAATAAAAACAAAAAACTCCTCTGAATTTCCTACATATATTCCTGACATCAAAGTACCTTTCATGAGCTTTGTGGTTTTTGTTTGTTTGTTTTAGAATGCAATTGGGACCAACCTTGAGGTCATGCTGAAGAAAGCTTTGCTTTAAATTCCAAACGTTTCCTTTACATATTCCATGCAGGAGTCCAGGCACAAGTGGTACAGATACCGCACCACACCCTTCCAGTGAACTCACACGAAGAACTGTTCGCAGGCTCAGGAGGACCAAGGAACACTGAAGTAACCCAGGTAACAGAGCTGTGAGGAGGCAGGTTGCTTCCAAAGCTGCGGCAGCTCTGTGAGAACCCCGAGATTGGGACTAGAAATCTGAAGGGTTCAGAAAGGCTGACTTCGCGCTGTAAAAGCACCATCTCCTGTAGAGGACGCCTCTTCTGACAAACAGGAAGCACTGTGTTCCTTCTTCTGTCTTCTAGCCCCGCCCCCGGCCCGTGCTCCCTACTGCAAAATCTAATAGGAAGCCTGCTGACAAGAAAGAAACTAGTTTGCGGAGCCCAGGATAGAGCCTCGCAGGATGGCAGAAGAAAGAAGGTGGAGTCTTTGGGGAGACCGCCACGCACTCACCAACACCCCAGGGACTGACAGGGTTTTGCCTTCAGTTTTATGGATGCCGTCCTCACCAAAAAGAAGAGCAAGATCTAACGCCTGCTGCCGAGGGGAGCTGAACCCCCTGCTCCGGAAAGACGCCGTGTGGCCTCCGTCCCTTGGCTAGAGCTGGCATCAGTTAACTGGAACTAAGAATGAAGGAGAGGCCAGCTTTCCATCTGGAGTGATGGGGGAGGGGGGAGATTAGAGGCACGTGCGGGCGCTAAGCCTGCGTGCCGGGGCTGTGGAGAATGGCTCAGTCAGTAAACTGCCTGCTGTACCAGCATGAGTGTTATATATAAAAATTAAAGATTAAAGGCGGATGTTAGGATAGAAGGTACCAGGCAGATGTCATGTTATACAGAGTTTACTAAATGAGCACGGGGGGGGGGGAGAAGGAAAGGGGGCATTAGTACCCCAAAGAGAGAGAGAGAGAGGAGAGGGAAGTAGAGAGGTGAGAGAAAGGGGGAGGGGGGAGAAGGAGGAAGAGGAAGCAGGCACGTGGAAGGTGTCTTTTATATGGCTCAGGGCAAGGCCACGCCCCCGTGGCAGGTAAGCAGTGAGGCGGACTAAAGCAGAATCCTAACAAAGAGGACTTAATTTGGGGTCCTCAGCACCCACATGAAAGCTGGTGCAGTGGTGTGTATCTGTAATCTTCGTACTGTGGAGGCAGAGACGGGCAGAGCTCTCGGACCTGCTGGCCAAGCTCTCTAGCCTGACCTATAGTCCCACAGGTTCAGTGAGAACCCGTCTCAGTACCCATGGATCAACCCTGCCTTCTTAGCCTCACCAGCTTCCTTCGTTATAGCGTGGAAGAATCCGGAAGCTGGTTTACGCCATCTTTAAAGAAAGACCGGAAGCAGGAATGTGGAGGGGAAGGTCGAGTTATATCTCCGTAATAAAGGGCACCCCTGAGTCTGGCCTGCTTTTCTTCCCAGCTCCCCCCCCCCCCCGACTCCGCTCGGCCCCTCCCTCCCGCTCTCCCCCCCCTCCCCCCCCCCCCGGTCCCCCGTTTCTCTATGTAGCCTTGACTGTCCTGGGCTCACTTTGTAGACCAGGCTGGCCTCCAACTCACAGAGATCCCTCTGCCTCCCCAAGGGCTGGGAATACAGGCGTGTGCCACTGCCCTCTGGTACCCTAGTTCTTTTGAACGGAGACAAGGCCACTGGACCCTTGAAACCCCTCTGTTGATCGGTTGTTAGATACACCCCAACAAGTTCAGACTAGGTAGCTCACTTTGACCAAAAGCTGTATCTAACAGGAAGTAAGCTATGAGCCGCCCACACCCGGCACTCCTAGGGGCTCTAAGAGGTGCACTTCAGTGTCTATTGTGAGGGCCACCAGGGAAGGGGGTACAGGACCGTGGGTAGGAATGCAAGCTGGAAGTCAGCCAAGAGTTGCGACCTGACCTCAGAAGGTCTTTAGAGCCAGTGCAAACCGAGGTCCAAGCAGGTCATCAGAAGGAGGCAGAGGGGCCTCTCGGGGAAACGGGCCACATGACTCCAACCCAGGGATCAGAACTCGTTTTACAGCAGCTGTAGCCCAGCAACGGAGATGAAGGGGACAGCGAGGCATCTCCAGATAAGCTGGAAAAGACATTGCAGTGGGAAGACGGGGTGAACAGCGGGACCCCCTTCCTACAAGCCACGAGGCTCTGACCTACTCTTACCATAACCACCTTCCGTTTCTCGAGAGGGAAGAAACAGATCTGGTAGGGTGTGTTTGGTAGGCTGGAAAATTTGCCTTTGAAGATGAATTTCTCAGCTGAATCTGGGTTACCAACCTGACACCCCCACACCCTGCCAAATTTTCAAAGCCAGATGGGCCCTAATTACGTTTAATTAGGTTCAAATTGTCACTCGATCCTGGCCATGTGAGAAACGGGGCCTTGAGAGAATGACAAAGTGAGCTGTGGCCTTTTTCTTAGAAATGAATGTAGAGAGTGATATTCCGTGCGGAACAGAGCTCAGAGGTGAGATTCCAAGCCCGGCAGAGGACTCAGTGGTTCCCATGACAGAACAGGTCATTTCTATACTGGAGACACGGGGACCCTGTCTTGGTGTTGGACTTGGTCATTGAGCTGGGAGTCTGCCTCTGACATTATAGTAACTGGCCCGCTTGTAAAATCAGAGCTAGACACATCAATGGATGCTTAGGTATAGTAGAGGTCTAGCCTGGGCTATGAAGTGAATTCCAGACAATTTGAGCTGATCTCTAGGCCTCCTTCTCAAACAAACAAAACAAATGATACAAACTAGCACTGCCTTCTTGTTCTAACAACACATTTCTCTGTACTTAAAGAAAATGCGGATTTTCATGGATTCCTTTCTTTCTTAGATAGGGCCTCCTGAGACCCGAGAGTGAGCCTCACAATTAGACCAGACTGGCTGACCAGGCAACTCTGGTGATCCTCCTGGCTCCTCTCCCCAGTGTTGAGATTACAAGTGCTTGTCACCCAGATTATTATTATTATTTTATTAATTTATTTTTATTACACGTGTGTTAGTGTTCTGCCTGCGTGTATGTCTGTGTAAGGATGTCATATCCCCTGAAATTAGAGTTAAAGTTATGAGGTGTCATGTGGGTGCTAGGAATTGAACCTGGGTCCTATAGAAGAGCAGCCAGCGCTCCTAACTGCTGACCACCTCTCCAGCCTGTCACCCCAGCTTTTTTTTTCTTTTTTTCTTTGTTTTTGAGGCAGACTTTCTCTGTGTGACCTTGGCTGTCCTGGACTCATTCTGTAGACCAGGGTAGCTTTGAACTCAAAGATCCGCCTACCTCTGCCTCTTGAGTGCTGGTCTATCACCCCCACATCACCCCAGCTTTTTACATTGATACTGGGGGTCAAACTCATGTCCTTGGAAAGCACTATAAAGTCTGGGCTATCTCCTCAGACTCCACAGTGGGATTTTAGACTTGGTGTGAGGAGAACGTGAAACAGCTCACTGGCGGGCCAGCAGGATCCGAACACTTGCTGCACCCACTTGATGACCTGAGTCAAGCTCCAGAACCCTTCAGTCTTTTTTTGTTCTTTTTTAAAGGCCAGCATAGGTGGCACATCTCTCTAACCCTGGCATTCCTATGGTAAGATGGGGCATGGAGACAGGAGAATTATCCAGAAGCTCAGAGGCCAGCTAGCCTGGAGCATGCAACACAGAAGCAAACAAGGGAGCGCCTGCCTCAAGATCATCCTTTGTGAGTTCAAAGCCAGCCTCAGCTACACAAGCGCTTTCTTTAAATAAATTTTAAAAACAAAAACCAAAAAACCAACAACAGCAAAGCTTAGCGGTCATTTCCGTGTTGTAAATTTTCTGAGATGAATGTGCATTCTTACTCAGGGAAGGTTAAAGAGAAAGTTGAAGCTATTTAGTTACCAAGTAAAAGCGTTCTATTTTCAACTAAGCTCAGGAGCTCAATGTTGATTCTTTGCAGCTGTATATAGCATTTGCTGTGTTGTAGCTGCATACAGCATTTGCTGTGTTGTGTCATGGGCCCACTGGATCTAACAACACACAGGCCACTTGTGTTGTGGCATCTAACCACTGACTTTCTGTTTGTTTGTTTAAACTTTTTAAAATTAATTCTTTGAAAATTTCATACAATACGTTTGCACCTCAGCCCCCCCCCCCCCCCCCCCCCGCCCGCCCAAGCTCCTTTTAGATCCACCCAACCTTCCTGAGCTCTCAGCTTCTTCCGGTCCTCTTTAAGCTACACACCTAGTTCATCTTGTGCTTGGGCATGGAGATATCCACCTGAACTTAGTCGACTTACCAGGGGCCTTAAAGAAAACGGACACTCTTTCCCCAGGAGCCCCTGGCTCTCCCTCGCTCCTCAGTTAGGGGTGGAGCTCGGGAGCTCCTTCTTGCTTCCTGCTTCCTGCTTCCTCCTGCTTCCGGTTAGAACGTTAATCGTTAATCGGTTTGAGCACACACAGGCCTTGCGAGTGTGTGTGTAGGGTCCTGCCCTGGCCAGAAGACACTGTTTTGCTCAGCCCTCCCCAGCCCCCAACTTCTAGCTTTTACACACATTGCGCACCCTCTTCTGCCATGGTCCCTGATGCTGGGAGATAGGCCATTGAGGGCTGAGCATTCCACTAACACTTTTCTCTGCGCTCTGACCCTTTTGCGTATTAACCCTGAAGGAACATCTCTGGTGAAGTTTGAGAGTTGCGCTAAGCTTTAGCTAGAGAGCTACATAGTGACAGGGCAGTTTGATAACGTGTCCATTGAAAACAACAGTAGTAGGTTTACCTCTGAGGCCTGTGGGCTTCCCAACCATGGGTTCTTGGGCAGATCTACAGCACCAAGTATGTGGTTCTTCATGTGGAGTTGGCCTTAAATCCAATCGGGAGACAATCAGAACCTCTCACCCTATAATATCTGTTCTACTCTTGTACCTATGAACATAGCATGGGTTTACAGATGGATATTGCCCAGGTCCCCTGTCCCCCACCCCTGCCAGCAGCCTACACTGCACCATCCAATGCTATGAGAGCTATCACCAGCAAGGGAGCTTCGTGGTCAGTACCAACTCCATTTCTCTGTGTTCTTTTGTGTGGTGTTTTCAACACTAGGGTCTTACCCTAAGGTTCTGCTGGGCAATAGCCTGTCTGGATGAAAAAAAAAAAAAAAAAGAAAGAAAGAAAAAAAAAAAAGAAAAGAAATAAGAGAAAGAACATGACTGCTCCGAGGTATGGTGTAGAGAAAAGGGAGAGCAGAGGCAGAGGCAGGGGCATCTGGGAGAGTCCAGACTTGAACATGGACAGACTCGGCTGGGACTAAAATGGACAGGTAACCATTTTATTATATAGGTGCCAGAAGAGCTGGGAGAAGGGCAGGCCAGCCCCTGGGCTGGAGAAGTTTTGGGTAGGGGACAGAATATGACAGCTATACCCTATAGCAGGTAGGGACTGAGGGATATTGAGAGAGTCGGTATCCACTTGGATATGTTAATGGGCACCTCAGCCAGTTTGTTCCAGATTTGAGACCTAACATTGTCTTGTTTTGGGGTCTTCAAGACAACTCTGACAAATGCAAGAGTGGTACCCCACACCTGGTAATGGGCTTTTTATTTGTAAACCTATGGCTTCTGGGGAGGCATAGTCTTCTGTGAGGGGTCGTTGCAATTAAGTATATTATACGAATTAGTATATTATACTAATATACATCTTCATATAAATACATATTTATCCATATTAATATATTCATATAAACATATATTCATATTCAAACATCCTTACTGTTAGTTATTCCATGCTTGCAAACCCTAGGTTGGAGGGAGTGGGCTTGAGGGCCATTACAAGTGGCCATTTATTAAGTAATCCAATTCTCGCTGTCTGCCCCTGGTCCTTTCCCTGCCATGAACGGGATGGCGAAATTGCATCATGCTTCTTCCTGGCACAAACAGCACAGCAAGTGTTCCCTATATTTAGCCAACATGAAGTCACTGCAACCCTACGCCTGCTCCATGCAATCACTGCTTTGTTCTATGGCTTCTGTGCCTGATGCCCTGACTGCTCTACATGGTGTACGTCCTTAAAGGAATTTAATGGGGCTGAAAGTCTTTTGTTACTAGGAAATCTATGCTTGGTGAGTAACGATTAAAATCCTAAACCAAGAGTCCCCCAGAGAGGACACGGAAATGAATCTTTGACATCTGACAAGCAAGGAGACCTTGATGATCCTCTTCTTGGCTAAAGGGGGGAGATTCTCAGAGAGGGTGGGCTAGGGCAGGAGGCTCTGCCTGTATTCTCCACCCAACCACCGAGGGCATGGCTCCTGTGGTTCCCAACTGTGGTCTCCACTCTGCTCTTCCAGCAGAGGCCCAAAAACACAGTGCAGCCAGCCAGGCAGGCAGCCCAACTGGACAAAGGACAGGGAGAAGCACTGTTCACATGGCTTTAGAAAGTCAACAGCCATCTGCGACTGAGTCTTGTAGTCAACTTTGTTTAGCTTAAAGGTGACATTTGTGTGCATGTGTGTGTGTGTGTCTCTGTCTGTCTGTCTTCACAATAAAATTTTGAAGTCCTTAAAAAAAAGGCTTTAAAATTTGGTATTTGAGACAGTATAACCATGTAGACCACCAGGCTAGCTTCTTAACTCACAGAGGTCCATTTGCCTGCCTCTGTCCTCTGGAGCAGCACCAGGATTAAAGGTAGTGGTATCCTGCCCCGCCCCTACACACACACCCAGCTGCAACTTGCAGTCTTAATTCCCAATTTTTGTTTCTCCCTTTGGATTGCAGGAAAAGACTGGTTCTTACCAGAGGATCCCATTCTGTTTTGCTTCTTTAGGGGTAGGGACAACAAAAGAGGTCAGCATTATTAATGATAATTAATGTGACAAAGTTTCTAAAGGCTGAATGCCATGCAAAATTTGGAGAGGCCAGTTGACACCCCTGTTTGTTCTTCCAGAGTGTCACCACAGCCCTTCTGTCACTTGGAAATTTTCTTCTGCTCTTAAGAATAATTTATGATAATTTTTAAAAGGTACTGAATATCCTTTTAAAAAATAGAGGTTAGTAAAGTGTTTCCCTGGCATGCACAGAACCCTGGGTTCCATCTCTTGCACTGCATAAAACTGGCTGGAGGGAAATGCTTGTAACCTCATTACTTTGGAGGAGGAGGCAAAAGTTCATGGTCATGATCAGCTACATAGTAAACTTGAGACCAGTGTTGTAAAAGCACGACTCTTATCTTAGAGGGAAGTGCAGAGTTTATTCTGGAGCCATAGTTGAGTGAGTGAATGGTTGGGGAACAGATTTATAATTTACCTCAAATTCCGTGTTCTAACCTGTAAGCGGAGTCACAAAGTTTTTATAGTTTTATAGAACAAAGAAAGTTAAAAAAAATCAATTCAAATGTTTTGTTTGTTTGTTTGTTTGTTTGTTTGAGACACGGTCTCTCTGTGTAGCCTTGGCTGTCCTGGACTTACTATGTAGACTAGGCTGGCCTCAAACTCACAGCCATCCACTGGGATTAAAGGCATGCGCCACCATGCCCAGCTCAATTCAAGTTTAAAATACATTTAAAGTACATCAGAGAGGCGGTTATAGAAGGACGGAGGAAGCTTTCTATGGGCCTGAGATGCTGTCTGGTGACAGTCTTAGCGTTTGGGTTGGTGGAAGCCAGTGGGTCGGCTAAGGGAAAAGATCCCCAAGCTATTAGTCATAGCGTGTCGTCCACACAGGTGGGAAGGAATGGCAGTCGCAGGCTAAAGCTAGCCTGCCACGCCATTGCCTTTGTATGCACAGCGTTTCAGCCCCTCCCCCACCACTGTAGTCAATCCTTCTCTACAGACATGGCTTCTTTCCAGGAAGCCCCATTGACGTCAGTCTGGGCTAGTTGTTTCAGAAAGAAAAAGGAAAAATATTTTTTTAACTGCTGTTTTATAGCAAAGGCTACATAAAAATGAACAAATAATTCAGAAAAGCATAAAGCCTGACTTCATTCATTTTATAAATACAGAATCTATAAGTTTTAAATGTCCATTTACTCATTCATTCAGTAAATATTTATTGAGTGCTCAGTATAAATATTAGTATACCCTTCATTTGTTATCACTCTTTTATTAAATAATTTTTTGTTCATTTTTATGTTTTACTTTAATTTGCCGGGTTTTCATTGTATCTACTTACAAGGTACAAGGTGAATTTAATTTTACAAATACGATGTGGGATAATTAAGCCAACTATTTAACATATTCATTCATTCAATTTTTGTGCTGAGAGCAGTTGGACATTCTCTAGAAACTATGATTCCATCACAGTTTTTGTAATTTTATCAAAATATGTTTTCAGTATCACTTTACTTTAGTTGCCATTTGGATTTTCCTTAGTCAACCTTAAAAAGAAACTGATGCTAAGTATTGTGGTAGAAGCCTATAATCCCAGCACTGGGGAGGCAGAGGCAGGCAGATCTTTGTGAAATGGAGGCTAGCCTGGTCTACAGAACAAGGTCTAGGCTAGCCAGGGCTACATAATGTGACCCTCTCTGGAAGAAGGAGAAGGAGGATTCGGAGAAAAGAGGAGAGGGAGAAGGAAGGAGAAAAAGGAAAGCCATCAATAACCTCAATTTAAATGCAATCTAAGACAGTCTTGGCTTTTTTCTTTTTCTTTTTTGGTTTTTCAAGACAGGGTGTCTCTGTGTAACCCTGTCTGTCCTGGATTCACTTTGTAGACCAGGTTGGCCTCGAACTCACAAAGATCTACCTGCTTCTGCCTTCCCGAGTGCTACAATTAAAGGCGTGCGCCACTGTACCCACCAAGCATGATGGTCTTGGCTTTAGTGGCTCTTCTTTACATCCCTGTAGGCTATCACCTAGAATGATGTAGCCACCACACATTTGATTCCTCTCATAAAAGAAACACATAGGCTGGTGAGATGGCTCAGTAGGTAACAGGGCTGGCTACCAACCCTGATACCTGAATTCTATCCCTGGGACCTACATGGTAGAAAGAGAGGACCAACTCCTGAAGGCTGTCCTCTGACCTCCACATGTGTGTGGGTGTACCCCAACCCCAGCCTACTTCATATACACAAAACAAACAAACAAACAAGTTCCCTAGTCCCCATTTTTGTTTTCTCTGTGTAGCCCTGGCCATCCTGGGATGATCACAGCCCAGTGAAAAATGCATTTTGTACATAAAAGAAGTTTGAAAAAGAAATCTGGGTGAACTAATTTCAAGAGAAGCACTGATTTAGCTCAGATTAAGTTATTTCAAACTTCAGCACTTGTTATTATTAATAACAAGTTAATTTCCACATCCCCCAAACTCTAAGGAGAATGGCTGTGCTGGCTGGTTCCCAGTCATCAACACCTCAGTGTGAAGGGAGAGCTGAGAGGAGATTCTGAGAGATGAAGGAGGTGGGGAGAAAGCCAGCACAGTGGGCATTTGGAGCAGGCATGGACATCCTGGGGACACCATGTCCCTAAAGGTTGAGTTCTGCACAGGGACATCTCTCTCAGCGACAAGAGGAAATCCCACGGAATCCAGTTCCACTTGTTTCAAAAGCCACAGGACGCCAAGTTCTTTAAGATGGGGACCCAGATTTTACTTTAACTAGATCCTGGGATCCCCATTACTAATTACCAGGAGGGTAAAAGGAAGTTGGTTCTTTCCGAATTCATACATGGCGGTCTTTGAAGTCATCACTAAGATGGTTGGAGTGAGATTGGGAGCAAGTGTGTGCTATAGTCTTAAAAAGTGAAGCTCCCAAGCACTTGGGAGGCAGAGGCATGCAGATCTCTGTGAGTTCAAGGGTGACCTGGTCTATAGATCGAGTTCCAGGTCAGACGACGAGGAGTACACAGAGAAAACCCTGGCTCGTAAATTATTAATAGTTTTCATTACTATGTGTTAGGTTTAACAGGAGCCAATACATCTAGAAATAAACTTAAGCTGAACTATGGGAGGATTTCTTGAGCCTAGATAAAAGCCATCATTCCTTAGTAATTTGTGAAACTGCCAAAAGAAGCCATTTTCCTTTACTTGTAGTGAAAGGGACAGATGGCTACGATGCACTTGATATGGTTGCATGTCAAAACCCATGTGGACCTCCAGGCTCCCTCCGTCCTTATTCACCAGTACTGTACATTTCAAAGTCTCTGCCCTAGCATCCCGGCCCTTCTCATACGCCCAGGCTTTTCTCCTCCCTGATACCCATTTGTTCTCTTTCTAAAGGCAAGATGTTGGCCCCGACCCCCAACCCTCCAACCCCAGTGCGCATGCGCCCAGCCTGCTGGTCTTTCTTCCTTTTCTTGCAGATAGCCCTGGCCATGTCCAGACTGCTCTCTTTTCTTTTTACTTGGACTCTTCCAGATGCTTCCAGATGCGCGCTCTCTCTCTCTCTCCTTCCCTCCCTCCCTCCCTCCCATCCTCTCATTTATTTGCATACGCTATATTCAAAACGATAATTTAAGTGTTTTTCATAAAGATGCTATATTTTGGATCTGTATGACTTACTCATTAAGTGCTATACCCATTAGACAAATGAATGTGAATCTCTGCCTCTCTCTATGTATAAATTTTCTTCTCTTCTGGACACATTGAGGATGGAAGCTAGGTGAACGCTCTGCCACAAAGTGACATCCCCAGCTGCGTACGCTATGAGATCATCAACCCAAAGCCTAATTTTACACGGGAGAAAACAGGTGCGGAGATGTTCCAGGATGGGCCTCAGGTCGCCCAGGCACATCAGATGTGAACAAGGCAAGATGAGGTTGCAGCCCTCCCTGTTCCTCCCTGAGTTGCCTTGGGAAGGTTGAGAAACAGAAGAGGCCACGCCCATCTGCTCAGATCTCCCAGGGTCTGTGGTGGGACAACGCCCCCCCTAGGCAGCTTGGCAAAAAGTCATTACCTGCAGGGCAAAGTTTGTTTCAGGTGGATGCAAAGACCTGGCCTGCCATCAGGTCTGAATACTGCCACAATCTGAGTAGAAATCCAGATATGTAGACTTCTAATGGCCTAGCAACCACTCAGGTCCAGGACTCGCCAAATGTTCCCTACCCACAACTGATGACGTCAGGACAGTTATCTTGGGCATCCCTGTATCTGTTTCAGTATCAAAGCAAAACCTGGCGCTCTGGGGCCCTCATCTCACACACGCGGGATCTTGTTTTGAGGACTGAACCTGCAGGGAGTAGGTTTTAGAAAGTGGTTTCACTTTAAAATATATTAAGCGGCCAACGAGATGGCTCAGGTGGTAAGGGGCTCGCTCACCCCAAAGCCTGATGACCTGAATCTGATCCCTGGTGTCCACGTGGTAGAAGACACCAGAGTCTTCTGTCTTCCACATGCATGCTGTGCCGGTCCTGCCGTCCGAAAATAAAATAAATAAAAATCTAAAACACAGAACGAAACAACATTAACGCCAGCAGAACATGGCAATGCGTGTCTGTAACCCCAGCACTTGGGAGAGGAGGGCAGGAGGGTCAGGAGTTCAAAGTCATCCTCAGCTACATGTTGGGTTTGAACCCTGTCTCAAAACAAATAATTCCAGACAAGCAAAAAAAAAAAAAAAAGTAATATTAAATAGTGAGTGGTGTAAGTATTAACTGAATTTACCGATTTAAAAAAAAAAGTATGAATGGATCTTCTTTTTCACTATAAAGATGACCTCAGTTTCAGAAATACTGATTGGTGAGTCCATTTTGTGTGTGCTTCCTGAGCAGGCCTGAAGATGTTAATCCTGCCTGCCTTCGGTACACACATTCCCTTAAGAAGCTATGATAAGTTTAGGAAGCAACAGTTAATCACCACGCCCAGTTTAACATCTACTCTTATTTGCATGAGGCACTCTGGGCCTCCACTTACTGCCACTCTACCTTTCTCCTTTCTTCCCCTTTTCTTTCTTTCTTTTCTTTTCTTTTTTTTTTTTTTGAGACAGGGTTTCTCTGTGTATCCCTGGCTGTCCTGGACTCGTTTTGTAGACTAGGCTGGCCTTGAACTCACAGCGATCCGCCTGTCTCTGCCTGCCGAGTGCTGGGATTAAAGGCGTGCCCCACCACGCCCGGCACCCTTCCCCTTTTCTTATTTAGTTTTGTCTGAACCCTTTCTGTCAGCTGTGCTTCTAAAGGTCCTTTGTTTGTCCTCTTGCTGCCTCCATCACCTTTCACCGGAAATACGTCTCCCAGCACATCTTCTAACTTCCAATCCGAGTCGGCTCCTTCAATCCACCCTCACACTGCTGCCAAAAAACATCCAGTCTGACCCTGCTGTGCCCCCAGTGCACGGGCTAAAGTCCAAGTCACTCAAACAAGATTCTAAAGGCATTTGGCACTTGGCCTTGATCTCTGACAGAGTCGGATGCAGGCGTCTTTTTTTTTTTTTTTCTTTCCAAGCCTAGTGTCTTCTTTACGCATCCTACTGCCTCAGCATAGTAGTTTTCAGGCCAACATATGGTGCCTGGAGAAGCCACGCCTACAGGACACACCCCAGGATGTAACTGACCTGGTAGAGATGACCATATATATATATTTTTTGTTTTTTTGTTTTTTGGTTTTTGAGACAGGGTCTCTCTGTGTAGCCTTGGCTGTCCTGGACTCGCTTTGTAGATCAGGCTGGCCTCAAACTCACAGGGATCCGCCTGCCTCTGCCTCCCGAGTGCTGGGATTAAAGGCGTGCGCCACCACGCCTGGCTGAGATGACCATATTTTAAAGAGATACTTGTGTCCCTTGGTTTGGTTACATGATAGTTGAAATGATAAGACTCAGAGAAACTGGAATGCCCCCAGGAGTCCCATGAGGGGAGAGGAAAAAAAAAGCCTGAAGCTTGGAGTAGTCAGAGAGGACATCTCCACACAAAGAGATTTACAACTTTTTAGAAAAGAAAATCATGGGTCAATAGTGGGCGGGGCCACCCCTTGACAGAACTAGTTGAACATGTGTAACTTGACTGTCTACTTCAATCTTAACCTCACTTCAGGACCCTAAAGATGGACTTCCAAGGAGGTCACTGGGTCCCTTCCTCTCACTTCCCAACACAGCCACATAGAATAGATTTGGGGGGGGGGTGCCTTTTTTCCCATTAATTTGGCTCTTTTAATTGGCTTATGGAGGCTTGGTAACGAAACTTGGTTTGTGGGAGCACAGGCTGTGAGCCCCCAAGGACACAGAATGTCATCAGTTAGACAACACGTGGCTCAGGGTCTTGTATCATTGAATGCATGATGCAAGAGTTCATAGCTGCAGCCAGGAACAGTGAATACAGAAAAAGTGACAGTTGTATATTAGGCACCAGTACCGCATAGCCATGGCCTAGGCGGTCTTTGCTTTGGTTCTCTTGCAGGAAGCAGGTGGCTTGGCTCTGGATCCTCAGCAGCTGAGCTGTGACCTCCAGTTTAACCTTCTGTAAGGGGTGATGCTCTCCCTTGCCAGGGAGATCCTGGCCCCGGATATGGTTGGTTCAAAGGTCAGTGTCAGAAACCGGTTGAGAGTGAAATGCCCACCCGCACTCCTCACAACCATTCAATCCTACATGCCAAGCACCAGATTAATCTCAGATATTCAGAGGTATGCCAGTGAGCAAGACAGGTTTCCTGTACTTGTAAAATATGTATGTGATCTGTCTCGTGCAGTCCAGGCTGTCCTCAAACTCACTATGTGGCTTAGGGTGACTTTACAATTGTGATCTTTCAGTCTCCAGGTCTCATGTGCTGAGATTCTGGGTGTTCACCACCACACCCAACTTTGGAGGCGAACCCAGAGCTTCAGTGTACGAACTCAGCTCCATCCACAGCCCTATTTGGAGGTTGTTGTTGGTTTTGGTTTTTTGTTTTGTTTTGTTTTGTTTTGTTTTGTTTTTGCACTTATATGTCGGTCTAAATGCTTGCATTAGTTTGTGTGCACTATGTACATGCAGGAACTGGAATTACAGAAGCTTTGATTTGCCTGACACAGGCGCTGAGCAATAAACACTCTTAATGTCTAGGCCACACCCCCTGCCCCCCCCCAGCCCCTGTTTGGGGTTTTTGATTGGCATCTCTTCTCCCACCTGAATTCACCATTAGAACCTGCCTCAGGAGGCGGAGGTGGCTTTGGTCACCGTTGTGTGCTCTACACCTGGCACAGGCAAGGCTTGGCATGTGGAATATCTGTCCAGTAGCCAAATGGGTCAGCAAGGGATTCTAAATTTATTCTGGATTTATCTGAGGAAGAGGAGTGGTCCTTTGGGAAAGGGACTAGGAAGATCTCTTAGAGAAGATAAACAGTTTGGAGGACCAGGAAATATCCTGAAGGGTTTCAAGGAGGGAAGGGGACATTTTTGGAATAAGGGATAGCTTTATTTTAAAGTTCTTGTGCTTTGTAAGTTGGCTTTCCCATGACCTGCATTTAACCATCAGATCCTCCAATCTTCATTCTGACCTTCTGACTTCTGGTGATGAAGTAGAGGAAATGGAAAACAAAACAAAACAACAACAACAACAACAAAACTGGCAAACAATGCTGGTGATGGTAGCCAACGACTTTAATCTCAGCACTTGGGAGGCAGAGGCAGGTGGATCTCTGTGAGTTCTAGACCAACCTGATCCTCTACAGAACAAGTTCTAAGACAGCCAAGGTTACATAAAGAAACCTGTAGGCAAAAGGTTATTGTGTAATTTAAATGCTGATTTCTGTGCCCCCCCCCATATCTGGTTGCAGTTCCCCCCCCCTTTGGTTTTTGGAGACAGGGTTTCTCTCTGCTATCTTGGCTGTCCTGGACTCACTTTGTAGACCACGCTGACCACGCTCAGCTTGGTTGCAGTTCTTGCTCTGAGAATCTCCTGTCTCAATGTTGTGTAAAACCTGCTCCCCAATTGTCCCCTGATATGCCAATAAATCAGCTTACAGCCAATCACTGAGCAGAGGAAAGAATAGGGCTGGACTTCCTGCTAACCAGGGAAGGAAGAGTTAGAGGAGGAAGTAGGGGATTGAGCAGGTGGAGAGGTCCAGGAGGCATCAGGAGGAGTTGGAGCAGGAAAGCTACAATATGCAAGTGTCTCTGGGATGTGAGCTGGGAGGAAGCCAGATTAGCCTAGAGGGTTAATAATAGAGTAATAACTGCTCAGTTACTGTGTTGTGAAGCTTATTATTAAACAAATATAAAAGAGTATCAATTATTTGTGTGATAGCCAGGTTAAGAAAGAAACTGAGAAATATATTTTATAAAAATATCTTTAACAGAAACTCTGTCTCAACATGCTGGTGGTGGTCAGTCATGGACCACAAATAAACAGACAAAACTGGCAAACATCACAAACCCTGTCTTGAAAAAACAAAACCAACCAACCAAACATTAAAACTGGCAAACATCAATAAATATTGTAAATTATCCTTTTTTTTTTTTTTGACATAGAGGTTTTCTATTAACCCAGGCTAACCTCCACCTCAGAATGTTCCTGCTCAGCCTCTTGAATTCTGGGATGACAGGTGGGCACCACCACACCCAGTTAGATGTGCTGGCAACTGTGGGTGCCTTTCTTTTCTTTCTTTCTTCTTCTTCTTCTTCTTCTTCTTCTTCTTCTTCTTCTTCTTCTTCTTCTTCTTTTGTTGTTTTTGTTTTTCGAGACAGGGTTTCTCTGTGTAGCCCTGGCTGTTCTGGACTCACTCTGTAGACCAGGCTGGCCTCAAGCTCACAGCGATCCACCTGCCTCTGCCTCCTGCATGCTGGGATTACAGGCGCACACCACCACTGCCCAGCTGTTCGTGCCTTCCTATGAACATAACTTTGGCACAAGAAGCCACAAATCCCACATTGCTTCCCTTATTGCTCCTTGCAGCGCCTGAGTCATCTCTCAGCTGTGAAAGAAGGGCTGTGAGAGAGGGACACATGTCCCTTCTGAGTTGTTCCATCCGCTAATCACTCCACTTCTATGAGTTCCTGACAGAGCAATCACAAGATGGTGGTTCCTCTGTGACCTCTGGCCCAGATGGTCCATGACTGACCTATATGGGATTTTGGTTTGGATATGAATTATCTACCGTTATAATAAGCCACTGAGATTAGGGAGCGTAATTTAGATGCTGACAAATACATATTTGCGTATCCCATGAAAGAAATGATGTAACTGCATAGTCATGTGAGCCATTTAAGCCTGGGAGGGAAACATTTTACACCTTGGGGAGTACAGTTGCTTCTGTGGGGTGCTGGGGAAGGAACCCAGGGACTTGAGCATGTCATACATACAGTCGGCCACCAACTTATACTACCTGCCCTGTCTTACTCTGGAAGAAGAACTCACCAAGTTGCTCAGGCTAGCCTAAGTGGCCCAGATGTACTACCATGCCTGGATACAGGTTTTTTTGTTTTTTGTTTTTTAAACTGGAAGAGGAAAATAAATAAATAAATAAAAGCTGAATGTGGTACCTAGGACCCACGATTCCAGTCCTCAGGGGAGGAGGCTGGAGTAGGTGTTCAAGGCCCACTTGGGCTACATAATGAGTTCCAGGTTAGCCTGGGCAACAGTAAAACTCTCAAAGGCAGAAGGAAGGCTGGAAAGAAGGGAGAGACGGAGGGAGGGGAAGAGGGAGGGAAGAATAAAGCCCCTTCTAATATTACATTTACTGCTTTAACAACACATGACATTGCTTGCAATTCCTTACTCCCTCCCTGCAGAATTATGCATGGACACACTTGGCCCCAGGCCTTTGCAGGGCCTGCTCTCACTTGCCCCCACCCCCACCGGGACCCCTCCCCCCATCCGCCCCTTCCCCCAACCCCAGCTGTCTGCTTGGGACTTGCTGTGGTCAGTAGAGTGTTAGGTGATACAAGGCTAGGAGCGTCTTCTAGTTTTGCTGGGGTTGACTTGGGCCTTGAACACTGCACCCTCAGATGACGGGACAAACTTTCTTTCTGGCTCCTTTGCAGGAATGGAACCACTTGGAATCGACCTGTACAGGACCTTGAGCCTGGAGTTCTGCCTAATTGGGTAGGTCAAGGCTGACTTTCATGTCCACTAGCAAGAACAGCGTAGATATTTGTTGTCCTCAGCCGCTGAGATTTTGAGGTGGTTTGTAACAACACTTGGAGCAAATGAACTGATCTGGAAGTAAAGCGGGTCTCGCTTCCGTTTTCTGTTAAGTTAAAAGCTGCTCTTTGTCTTCCTTTTGTAGATGGTTTTCTAGGGGGAACAGTAATGTGCCTCTGACCTTCTCCCACCCCCAGCACATTTCTGGGGCATCTCCCAGCATGCCAGTTGTGTAATGCAGAAAAGCCGGGCAGCCTCTTTCTCACATTAGCCTGACAGGAAAGTAAATTAGGACCGAGATACTCCCTCCCCCGCCAAAGTCCCAGGGAAGGTTAAAGCTGCTCAGAAAATAGCCTTTGTCAGGAGCGAGACAGACCTCTGATACTCCCTGTAGCGTCTGACTGTTTTAAATGTTTATTTATGTATTTATTTTATCAAGGTTGTTTAGCTATGAAGACCCCGTCCCCACAGTTTAGCCCAAACGTTGTCTAGCTGAGTTCATGCTAGATTGCCCACACTTTCCTCCAGGTGGCAGTAGAGAGCCGCTGCCTGCCCAGCACGCTGACGTCACCTTGTTTACCCAGTTCCGGGTCATTTTTAGATCTAAGATCACAGGATGTTAATCGGGCCAATGATTTCCTATTCGTTTGGCCAAAGGCCCTTTTCATGGGCATCGGGACAAGTATGATGTCCTTTTACACAAAACAATTTTGCTGCGGGGAGTACTTATTTTCACACACTTGGAAATGTCATCTTTAGGAGATGGGGAAGCTGTGTTGTAGCCATTTGGGGTCTTTTTCCTTTTTTTTTTTTTTTTTTTTTGGAGCCTGAATGTGAGTGGTCTTAACTGAAGAGACAAGGAAAACTAGGTTTTCCTTCTCAGAAGCTCAGGCATCTTTTTGCTTCCTCTTTCCCTTTATTTGTATGGTATTCAGCAAGGAAGCGTTTGCATTTGGGGACTTAGAGGCAGAAGAAAAGGAGCTAATTTAGTCTGTATGTCCTGATTCTGCAGGAGACACCCTGGATCTTAGGGGTTGGGAGGCCCTTACCAGGAGCCTCAAGACACCCATATCCTACAGTGGGGTGTCTCACCCTCACAACAGTACTCGCTCTTCTCCTGCGTAACCCCTGAGCTAGCCAGCTTGAGGAGAGGCAAGGGAACCACAGTAGCTAAATGGTCGAGCTCACTGCTTCTTCTCGCAGCTGTAACAAAATTGAAAATATCAAAAGCATAGAAGGAGTTTGTGGGTGTGTGGGAGACAAAAGGGGTCGAGAGTTTGTGACTTTTTTATTTTTTTATTTTTTTATTTTTTGTTTTCTTTCTTTCTTTTTTGGTTTTTTCGAGACAGGATTTCTCTGTGTAATCTTGGCAGTCCTGGACTCACGTTGTAGACCAGGCTAGTCTCAAACTCACAGAGCTCCAACAGCCTCTCTGACTCCCGAGTGCTGGAATTAAAGGCATGTGCCACCACACCCAGCTGTTTGTGACTTTTTCTTTTTATGTATGCACTTATATTATTACAGATATATATATTACAGATATATAAAATAAACTACATACAGCAAGAAGAACCACGAAACAATTAGGAATTATATTAATGTTGTAATGTTGGCTATTTGTATTTGGCAACCTTGAAAAAACATCTTTCCTATTTTGTTGAGTCTAAAATTCTGAATGTAAATCAATATCTATCGTATCTCATCTCTATCAACTTAAAACATCTTTTTTTTTTTTTTTTTTTTTTTTTTTTTGGTTTTTCGAGACAGAGTCTCTCTGTGTTAGCCTTGGCTGTCCTGGACTCACTTTGTAGACCAGGCTGGCCTCGAACTCATAGCGATCCGCCTGCCTCTGCCTCCCAAGTGCTGGGATTAAAGGTGTGCGCCACCACGCCCGGCTAACTTAAAACATCTTAACCTCTAAACAACTAAGCTTAATTGTAAAACTAAGCTATCTGGTCTTCAACCCCATCAGAGACTTGAGAAGGAATAAAATTAATTACCTGAGTAAACAGGAAGTACAGGTTAGCAGCTTCCAAAGTGGAAAAAGAAAAAGAAAAAGAAAAATGACCGAGACAGTTTGCTGCCTGAACAGTCACTAAAAACTCTCTATAACGTTGGAGCACCATCTTCAGCCTTCTGGCCCAGTATATCTGACAGACATATTTGTGAGGCAGGAGCTATTGACTTTTAAAGAAGCAAGATAAACAAAATTCCTCATTTGCCTGGCACAGGCACAGTGGTGCAGGTCTGTAACCTCAGCTATGTTGGAGGCTAAAGTCAATCACAGAATCAAAGCTTATCTGGGCAGCAAAAACTGGCTTGGTCAATTTAGCAAGACTCTGTCTCAAAATCAAAAGTTTAAAAAAATGAGGTGAAGCCAGGTGGTGGTGGCATGTGCCTTTAATCCCAGCACGTAGAAGGCAGAGGCAAGTGGGTCTTTGTGAGTCTGAGGCCAGCATGGTCTACAGAGTGAGTTCCAGGACACCCAGGGCTACACAGAGAAACCCTGTCTCAAAGATGGTGGGGGGAATTGGAATATAGTTCAGAGCATGGGGTTCTAGGCTCAATCCCCTGTGTGGAAATAATAATAAAAGCCAAACCTGGTGGTACACACCTGAAATTCCAGCATCATAAATTGGAGGCAGGACAGAGTTCAAGGGTTCAAGGTCAATCTCTATTACATAGTGAGAGACAGGTTAGCCTGGGCTATGTGAGACCCTGTTTCAAAATAATAATAACGATTATTATTTTTAAAAGGAAATTAAAATTCCCCAGCTATGCAATCCTTTGCAAGAGAGCAGAAGCTGCTTAATATGAAAAGAGAAAACTCTGTGATGCTAAAAATAAGTGAGCCTTCAAATTTTTAAAGTGTCCGTCCCTTTTCTTTGTTTTGTCATTTGACAAGCTGCTGCTGTGGCCACACAGAACCCACCAGAGTCCAAAGTCCCTCCCTGAAGGAGGCTGCAACCCACTGGAGTGACCACACTATCCTGAAGAGACGGCTGGCTTTCTTGCAGGCAGGAAGAGAAGGTTAGTTGCAACACCCATTTATTGAACTCCGAATCTGACTCAACTCCTTGGCTAACAGTACAGCTTATAAAAACATGAGGTGACATGATTCCAGACACCATGGAACTTTGAGCCTATCAGGATTAATAGGTGTGTGGTAATTTGTGCTTCTTCTTCCCCCCCCCCCCACCCCCCTACCACCCCCAGACAGGGTTTCTCTGTGTAGCCTTGACTACCCTGGACTCGCATTGTAGACCAGGCTGGCCTCGAACTCACAGAGATCGGCATGCCTCTGCCTCCCAAGTGCTGGGATTAAAGGCATGCACCACCAAGCCCGGCTTGTGCTTCATTTTTTAATGTATAGAATGAAAAAGGGGGCGACTGTGTGGTAAGTGGCGTGGAAGAGCATTCTTTCACTTTGCTTCAGTATCTGCCTATGAGTGCATCTGTATTCCAGGTGCAGAGGGAGGAGAATCTCTGAGAGTTCAAGTCTGGTCTATAGAGAAGAGTTCTATTTGAAAAACAGAGAGAGGCCGGGTGTGGTGGCGCATGCCTTTGATCCCAGCACTAGGGAGGCAGAGGCGGGTGGGTTGCTGTGAGTTCGAGGCCAGCCTGGTCTACAAAGTGAGTCCAGGACAGCCAAGGCTACACAGAGAAACCCTGTCTTGAAAAACCAAAAACCAAAAAACCAAAACCAAAAACAAAACAAAACAAAAAACCCATCACTATCACTCTAAGGTTGTTGTTATTGTGTCCACTTTTATTTATTTGCTAGTTTATTTTTTTACAGAGCTATGAATTGAACCCAGATCCTTGTGCGTGCTAGGCATGCTCTCTACAACTGGGACCCCGATTCAATTATTATTCCCACTTCACACACAAATTGACAGAGAAGCTAATTAATTGTCCCAGGGTAGCACAGGACACAGGAGATAGTTGCTTGAGCTCGGGCAGCCAGGTATGGTGGCACACAACAGCTGGAATCCCAGCACTTAGAAGGCAGAGGCAGGGGATCTCAGCGTTCAAGATCATCTTTAGCTGTGTTGTCAACTCAACGTCAGCCAGGCCACCCAGGCAGGCCACAAGAAACTCTAGCTAACACACAAGCGAAAATAACACATAAGTAAAATTACAAAGTGAATAGTTTGTTTGGCTACTTCTGTTTGCTCTTCTAGGTCCAGTCTCCCTTCTCCGCTCATATTGAGGCCCCAGAGTCCAGTGACCCTGGCCTCTGCTTGGGTGCACTCCCGGGGAATCCTGGGTAAAGGGAAAAGGTCAGAAGCAGAACTGAGGTGTCACAGCCTCAGGCTGTCTCTGGCTTGTGGTCACAGCTGTTGTGAGGTGGAACCTAAACATGCAGGTCACACTCTGTAGGTTCTGGTTGACCGCACCTCCCCGTCACCCCTGCTGTCCTATGGATGGCCGTGTAGCTGTGGGTTACCCACATCCTGCCCACACCTTTGTAAATGGATCTTTATTCAACTCTCTTCAAATTACCCAACTTGAGTGTCCCATCTGCTTCCTGCGCAGCCCTGGCTTAGTATTAATAGGAGAGTGGGGTGCAGAGGCATTCCTTGTGGGTACAGAGCTAGTCACAAGTGGATCAGGACGACCTCTCCTTTGAAGGACCTCAGGACACTTACTCTGTGAGTGCCACCGCAGAGTGAGGTCATCCCTTCAACGTGGAGTGTCCTGGAGTAAGACAAGCCACTAGGGCAACAGTTCTCAGCTTGGGTCTCTAACCCCTTTGGGGTCAACTGGTCCTTTCACGGGGGTCACCTAAGACCATTGGAAAACACAGATATTTGGGTAATGATCCATAACAGTAGCAAAATTACACTTATGAAGTAACAACAAAAAATGATTTTATGGTTGGCGGGGTAGGGTGGGGGGAGGGGGGAAGGGGGTGTGTGTCAGAACATCATGAGGAGCTGTAGTAAAGGGCCACTGCGTTAGGAAGGTTGAGGGCTGCTGCTCTAGTGAGTCTATTGGCTAACAAATTCTTGCCTCCTCCAGGAGGTTGCACAGAAATAAACAGAACGTGCAGAATTCAAAGAGGCGAGCCCTACAAGCAAATTGCTTGCACCCAAACCCCAGTCCTTCCTCTTACCCAGCATGCAGAAGGGACGCTTGCACGCACCGTGTGAATCTGGACAGTTACTTAGCTTCTGGCAGGTCCTTTGAATGTTTTCATGTCTGAGGCTTCTCACGCCTAAGGAGGGATGATGAAGTTCCTAGCTTGTGTTACGGGCCCTATTGTTAAGGGCTATCTGACACAAACATATGAGCCACTGAAGATGAAGAGGCAGATGAATCATGCACAGCCAGGGGGGCTTAGCAAAGCCAGATGGCGCGTGCTGGAGCAGATCCCCACAGCTTGCTGGTCCAGAAGAGAAAGGCTCAAAGCATGGGAGGAAAGGCTCCTTCTGAGACCTCTTGGCTTCGGCTTGAATTACACAGCTAGAGGGCACGTGGTGTCTTTGCTTTTATTGTTGTGAAGAGACATCATGACCAAGGTAACTCTTTTATTTTATTTTATTTTATTTTATTTTATTTTATTTTATGTGCATTATTGTTCTGCCTGCATGCATGTCTGTGTGAGGGTGTCAGATCTTAAGAGTTATAGACAGTTGTGAGCTGCCGTGTGGGTGCTGGGAATTGAACCCCTGTCCTTCGAAAGACCAGTCAGTGCTCTTAACCGCTGCGCCATCTCTCCAGGCCCCTAAGGCAACTCTTATAAAGAAAAACATTTCATTTAAACAGTTTCAGAGGCTTAGAGTCCATTATCACCACGGTGGAAATCACAGCAGCATCCTGGCCGACATCGTGCTAGAGAAGCTGGACGGTCTGCATCCTGATCCACAGGCAGCAATGTGGGCAATCCTGCTGTTAAGGCCAAAGTCCAGCATTACCAGAAAGCCCTGAGCATCGTGCAAAATGGAGGACTCCCACTGTTGGCGAGACTTCCTCTACTCTGCTGGGAGGATGCCGGATCCCACACCTCCTACCTGAAGAATGTCATGATGTCATGTAGTCCTCAGGGAAATTACTGGTCCAACTCTCTTTCTCTCCATAAGAACACATTCAGCAAGCACCTGTGATTCCTGGAGTGCCTCCCCATGCAAATGAGGCATCTCAGTACATTAGCACTTCAGTCAATGATCTTTGCCCACTGTGGAAATCCCTACTCCCTCCTCAAAGTTCTACATAACCCTCCATCACCCCGAATAAAATTGATCTATGTTCCTGAAGCTGATCCTGAGAGGTCATTTCCACTCGTGTTCACTGGCCACCGAACCCCCAGTTTGTTGCTTTTGCTCCCTTGTTCCTGAGGACCGGTGGCCAGCGACCCCAGGGATGAGGGAAAGCCGCATTGAGCAAAGCTTGAGCATAGGAGAGGTCAAAGCCCACTCCCAACACTGACACACTTCCTGTAACAAAGCCACACTTCCTGTAACAAGGCCACACCTCCTAATAGTGGCCTTGCATTGAAACACGTGAGTCTATAGAGGCCAAACCTATTCAAACCAGCACACATGGAATAGGTGCCTGTCAGGGGAACAAAACAAATAAACCTATGTTGGAGCTCACACTAAATACTGGGATGTGACTCAATGGTAGAACCCTTGCCCAGGCACACAGTGGCTTGCAGCACCAAATAAGTAAGTAAGCACACAGAAAACAAACAAACAAAAACAAAATGCTCTCCTACTCCCCTCCCAAAGGCTTCCCTGTGCAGGGGTCATGTCTGCCTCCTGCATCACTCCCCTACATCTTTATGGGAATAGTCCACCAGTATCAAAGATGCTGGAGTATTTTTAATTCTCCTTTCATTGTCCAACCCTCTTCCACTTCTCTGGTTCCCTTCACAGCTCAAGTTCTTTTCAGAATCATCCATAGATGTGGTTTCCTTGTGTTTTCACTTCAACATGATTTATTATTCTATCAGTCCTGTCCACTAGCTGAATCTGGGCTCACCATCTCTGGCCTGCTCCATAGATAGCTTTACCTAATGGTCTCCATCCTATCTGTACCAACTTCTCCACCACCTTCGGCAATGGAGGACACTCCTCACGGCCACATGTCATTCTCCTTTGGCTTCTGTAGATCACCTGGACCGAGAATCTTCTAGCCTGTCACGAATCGCCATTCTTGGCCCGTCTGTCACTATTGTGGGTTCTTCTGTCGGCGAGATCCATCTCACCCATTCTTGGCAGCGCCTCAGAAAATGTGAAGACACTTCAGTCGCTGGGTGACCAGCCATTTGTGAGGAGGCTGGTGGAAGTGGGGGACAAGACGGGGCATATGTGAGAGGGGAAACACTGGAGCTGGTCCCCAGTGATCTCTAGTCTCCTGCATCAACAACCTTATGCTCTCACAGTAACCAGATGGTAACATTCACCTCCAGGCTTTTATGGTCAACAACCCTTAATACTTTATGAGGGAAGAAGTAATATTGGGAACAGTGTGGGGTTTATTAATTTCCGTAGCCAGGGTCACACAAGGAGAGGCAATACCCCGATGAGCACCTTCCCCACAGGCCTACTGAGGCGTCTGTGCCTGTGCCTTCACCTGGATCAATACTCCTTTGAGCAGCTCAAGATCATAACGGGCCAGAGCTTTGTCACGAGGGGACATCACCTCTACCCCTCTCCGTTTTCACTGGGCACCATGCTTCGTCTTTGGCAGAGAAATGGCAGGTGCAGAGCCGCAGTGAGGAAGAGGCAAGCGAACACAGGAAGCAAAGCTGCTTTTGATCTCACAGGCCAGCTTGGCCGCGCAGGTGAGCATCGGGATTTCCTGCGGTGAAGCTCGTGTAAGGGCGCCTTGTGTTAGGCTTCAGACTTCACGGATTGTACGTGCCACGGCACTATTCTTAGGAGCCCCCAAAACAAAACCCATTTGACGGCGTTTCCCATCCTTTCTTTCTGCTCCCTGAAGCAGCACCCAGAACCTCTGCCGACAGCTGCTTTGGAGGGGGACAGTGCCTTTACCACCCATCCAAGCAATTCCTTTCCCACCCACCCCCCCCAATCCCAAGCCATCAACCAACCACAGGTGCAACTTGAGTTATAATGGAGGTAGGTCCTGAAAAGATCACTGGAGGTTGAAAATACCACACACTGGAAATGCACTAAGTTTATGTAACCAAATTCGTGTCCTTCCTCAGCTGCACAGCGTGCTGTGGAATAAGCGACAGTTGTCACCCACTCACGACCTTGTCGCTGTATGGGAGCTCACTATTACTGCCCAGTGTCAGGAAAGAGAAACCACATTACATATCATTAGCCTACAGAAAGATGAAAACTGAGTTTGATCTGTGTTATGCTACATAACTAGGGGAATTATACAAATGCATTTGTGCTCTCAGAGCCTTGATTTCCCCAACTATAAAATACAAGCAATGAGCATCATTTTATTAAATTTTTTTGGGTTTTGGTTTTCGAGACAGGGTTTCTCTGTGTCGCCTTGGCTGTCCTGGACTCACTTTTTAGACCAGGCTGGCCTCGAACTCATAACAATCTGCCTGCCTCTACCTCTCAATTACTGGGATTAAAGGCGTGCGCCACCACGCTTATTAAATGTTTTAAAGTCAGTGTTTTGAGGGATCTGGTGCACAATGGATGCTTAGTCCTCATGATTCCACATAAATCCCTCCTATATAAAAAAGAGTTGCTATTCACTTCTGACCTTTAGAACGCTTTCAGCTGTGAGAAACAGAAAATCCAGCCGGCTAGGGTGGCACACACCTCCAGTTTTAGCATTTGGGAGTCTGAGGCAGGAGGATCATCAATTCAAAGCCAATCTAGGCTATAAAATGAGATCTTCTCAAAAGCAATACCAAAAAAAACAAAACATCAACAATAGCAACAAAGCAAGGCTGAAGCCACCTACAAGAACAAATGGATAATAAATGGACAGAGTGAGAAAGAAAATCATACCGAGACTGCCATAACCACAAGAAAGCATCCAGAATCTCTGCTGATAGCCTCACATTCTCAGTAAGAAATCTAGAGAAATCTTGAGGTAGCACAGCCACTATGCTGCCTGATGCATTCTTGTCAATGCCACAGGAGTTACCTGTCCATCTACCTCCCTGTTCCCTCTTCAATGTGTCTATTTTTATCCGCAGATAGTCATGATTTCATGCCTGGCATGGCTCTAATGTCATGTGGAAACAGCAACATCCAACTGCAGAAGGCTGTTTCCATCTTTGCTTTTTTTTTTTTTTTCTTCCAAGACAGGGTATCTCTTGAAGTCCTGGCTGCGCTGAACTCACTTTGTAGACCAAGCTGGCCTCAAACTCACTGTGATCTGCCTACCTCTGCCTCTTTCCTTTATTCCACGTGTATGAGTGTTTTGTCTGCATGTATGTATGTGTACTGCATGTGTGTCTGGTCCCTATGGAGGTCAGAAGAGGGCATCAGATGGCCTGAAACTGGGCTTACAGATAGGGTGACTAGCTATGTAATCTCAGAGTAGCAGCCAGAGCTCTTAACCACAGAGCCATCTCTCCGGCCCCGTGTTTGCCTTCTTAAGCAAGAGACACTTTTGAGAATCTCCCAGTAGACTCTTTCTTACCCCATTGACCAGAATTACCCTCATGTGCCCATGTTTGAGAAAGAGAAATACAATCACTTTACATTTGTTGTTTTGATTGGGTGTGTGTGCTGAGGCGGGGAGGATACCTTGCGCCCTGCTCCTCGCCAGCATCCAAAAACCTCTTCTGTGCTCAGGCCACGGAGTTTCATGTCAAACTCTACATGTATAGAATCAAAATGCCTGGGGTCTTGACTCCCAGGAAGAATCACTCAGGAAATGTCCTCTGAAGCGAGGGACCGAGAGCATCCCTGAGGTGCCTGGGCCAGGTTCGCCACCATGGATGGTCAGGAAGAACAGTTGCAGAAACAGGACTTGGCAAGAGGTGAGAAACGCCCCACGTTGCCCTGGCACTCAGCTCCCAATTACGATTCCAGAATTATTAGCTTTGATTCTGTGAGAAAGGAACACATCAAAGCCAGAATCGTATGAATTAAAACGTTGACTAATCGAGCTAATTATAGTTCAGTCATCTGAATTTTCACACAATGAACTGAGTTCTCATGAAAGCCTTTCCTTAAGCAGGCAGCTTTGATGATGTAGTAGCTATTTATGTCCTAGAATCAACCCCCCTCACTTGGCCGGGGACTCCTGGCTAGGGTGCCTTTTGCCCACCCAAACCCCTGATGGATTCAACCCCAGTTTCTTGAACACTAAGGCACGTTCCATGGAGACAGAGATTATGAAGATTCTGGGAGCTAGATGTTCTTCCTCGGGGACTATCTAGCCAGCATGTCAGGGTGTCACAGTGGCATTCTCAGTTTTCAATTTTATTCCAGATTTTTCAAATACTTGGGTAATTTACATAGCCTAATTATGCTTCGGGGAGCACCTTCTCTCTTAGTGCATCTTGGTTATCCAAGTAGTGTGATAACTTTAATCACAGTTCATCTGTCCCTTGCTGAAGAGCTAGAAATGTAGACTAAGAGTTTGATGAGCTAGGATGCTGAACTTGAGGTATAAAGCAGCTTCATCAAGAGAGAATTCACTCACTTCGAACACCAGTCAGGCACCAAGAAAATGATGTATTCAAGCATCTGCTCTCTTCCTGCACTGTCAGGGACATTTGTGATGTCTGAAGACATTTTAGGGGTGGAGGGACCTGTTGTGAGCTGCTGAACATTTTGGCACACAGTCTACTTAGCAAAGTTGGGTGTGGTGGCACATACCTGGCACATCTGCTCTCAGGAAGCTGAGGCAGGGGGATTTCTTTGAGCTCAAGGCTAGCCTGAGCTACTTAGTAAGACTCTTGTCTCACAGAACAAAACAATCAGCACCAACAAAATGCCCACAACGAAGAACTGTCTGGCCCAAATGTTGCTAATGTCAAGGCTGAGACTCCCTGCTGTAGGAATCACTTTCCTATTGCTGTGATAAACTGCAATGACCAAGGCAGCTTCTAGAACGAAGGGTTATGGTGACAGAGGAATAAGAGCACATCACTGTCACAATGGAAAGCTGCCAGCATGCAGCCCCCAGTGACGTACTTCCTCCAGCAAGGCCACACCTCTGAATCCTCCCCCAGACAGTGTCACCAACTCCAGGCCAATAATTCAACTGCCTGAGAACATGAAGGAACATCTCATGCAAATTACTACATGTATGTAAAGGGGGAGGGTTTTCATTTATACTCATATGTATATTACATTCTCATTATGTATCCAAAGTCACAGTATCTCTACTTAAAAGGTGTTACCTGTCACCAAGACCCATATTTGTGCAGACTGCTTTACACTTGGCATTTCCAAAAGAATGCTAGCAATAAGAAATGAATTGAAAGCCGGGCATGGTGGCTCACGCCTGTAATCCCAGCACTTGGGAGACAGAGGCAGGTGGATCTCTGTGAGTTCAAGGCCAGCCAGGTCTACAAAGTGAGTCCAGGACAGCCAAGGCTACACAGAGAAACTCTGTCTTGAAAAACCAAAAGCAAAAAAAAAAAAAAAAAAGTCCAGGTACAGTGGTATGTCTGTAATTCCAGCACTGGTGAAGACAGACAGGTGGACCATGGACCCATCTAGACAGATCAGCGCCGTCCAATGAGAGCCCATGTCTGTAACAAGAAAACAAAAGTGAATAAGTAAATAAATAATAAAGGGGAACGAAGTGAGGGAGATGACCACAGGCTTCCACACACTTGTGCACACAGGTCTGTGCATACCCAAACATACACACACCCACATGAACGTACACATACACTCTGTAATAGTTTTTCTGTCAATTTGACACAAGCTGGGGTCATCTGAGAAGGGGGAATTCAACTGAGAAAACGCCTCCATCAGATTGGCCTGTAGGCAAGTCTGTGGGACACTTTTTCTCCATTAATGATTGATACGGGAGGCTTTAGCCTGACGAGGCACAGAGGACCTTGTGCTCACAGATAAGCACCAGGAGAGCTGCGGATATTAAACACACCGGGCTGTTCCTTCACAGGGAGGGCTGTATACCTGTTATCTGCCCAGAAGGCTGAGAGCAGCCATGGTTAACAGCCTGGTGACCTTTGCTCTAACTGTGTGGCTGAGACCACACCAGACCCTCCCCCCGCGCCACCCCCCTTATCCCTAGCTTGCTTTTCTCAGTCAATCTATAAAACCCATCTTTATGGAAGGTGTCACGTGTCCTTTACAAAGAGTTTCGATGTAGTCACGTCTGACCTTTATCAAGGAGATTTATGTGTGCTTTTATTGTACACATGGGACTGAGTTTATTATCACCAGGAAAGTTTTTCCCAAATTGTGCTGTGCTTAAATATGCCCCAAATAAACTGCTTGAGGTCAGACTCCTGAAGTTTGGAGCAACACCTGCTAGCTACTTAGTCGGTCGTGTTGAACTGAGCTGCCTTCCTGCCGCTGATGTTCTTGGCGCTCTGCTGGCCTCGGTGGTTGCAGGGATTCCAGAGTTAGCCCACTGTGGATGACGTCACCCGTGGGCACATGGTCCTGGTATTATAAAAAAAGCAGGCTTAGCTTGGTGTGGTAGCACACACCTGTAATCCCAGTACTCAGGAGGAAGGCAGAGGCAGGAGGATCTCTGTGAGTACAAGGCCAGGTTGGTCTACAAATCGAGTACAGAACAGCCAACACTACATAGGGAAACCCTACCTCAGAAAAAACATAACAACAACAACAACAAGCAGACTTAGCAGCCTGTGGAAAGCAAGTCAGGAAGCAGCATTCCTCCATCGTCTCTGCCTCAGTTCCTACCTCTGGGTAGGAACCTTTTTGAGTTCCTGCCTTGACTTCCCGCGGTGATGGACTGTGACTTGGGACTTTGTAAGCTAAATAAACCCTTTTCTCTCCAAACTGCTTTTGCTTATGGTGTTTATCATAACAATAGAAAACAAACCAAAACACACCATAAACACACACACACACATGCAGTACACAGACACACATGCACACACACATCACACACATCACATGCATGCACACACTACACACACCACACGCACACACACACACACACACACACACACACACACACACACACAGAGGTGGATTTGCAGAACATAATTGACTAGACATGTTTTTTAGATAAAAACCTCTTATAGCTGAAGCGCACTTGAACTGATTCCTCTTTCTCTGCCTCCCAAGGGCTAGGACTATAAGCATGTGCCAATATACCTGGTCTGGCTAGAATAATTTATTTACTTATTTATTTTTGCTACGAGGTATTGGACCTAGGACCTTGTACATGCTTGGAAGTGATTTGCCACTGATCTACTTTCTCAGTTTTTTTTTTTTTGCAGCGTAATATATAACAATAAGAAATTCTAAAATCATGCAACACTCAAGTACAAATGAAGAGCTCTATTAAACTTAGCAGATGCCAATGCTTGTTTAAGTCCACTGTCAATCCTTAGGTCTCCTTGTTTCTTTTTTCTCCTTTCCCATGTTTCTTGACGTATTTGGGGTTTGAAGTTAATTTAGCATTTTCAACACTCTTGTAACTGTAAAGACCTTCTGTCCCATTTTTCCCTTTAGAAGAAAGATCACTTTTCAAGTTTTTTAAGTGAATAGATGCACACAATTAAAAAAAAAACATAATAGTATTAAAAGACTAATAAATCCGGGGACAGGGAGTGGGAACCCTAACTTGAGTCCCCGGCTCTCTCGGAAGCCAAGGCTGGAGGACTGAGCTTGAGGTCAGTCTAGGTTACATAACCAGGCCTTGGCTTTAGGAGAGAAGGGCTGGGGGAGGGAAACTGAGAGCAGGACCGGAAATTCAACAGTCTGATTTCTTTATTTCTTCTTTACATGTTGTCATAAGTTAAACATTATGCATACAAATTATTTCCTACATTACCAGTCTTTTTAAGTCTTCAAAGCCAGCTGGGTATGGTGGTGCACGCCTGTCATCCCAGCAATCAGGAAGGCAGAGGCAGACGGATTTCTGTGAGTTCGAGGCCAGCCTGGTCTACAAAGTAAGTCCAGGACAGCCAAGGCTACGCAGAGAAACCCTATCTTTTATATGTGGGTGTATATAGGTGTAAGGTGTAAAGGTGAAAGAAGGGAGTCAGCTCCACGAAGTTGCCCTCTGACCTCCCTCCATCCACATGTGTGCAGTTGGCACATGTGCACACTGCCCTGTGCCCCACATAACGCATAAACACAACAGTAAGTAAATAGTTTAAAGATAGATGTACTATTTTCCTGTAACAGTAAAGGAGAATTCCACATTCTTCATCCACCCCTCTCATTCTCCTCTAAATTTCTTTCAAAACAAGTTGTTTTTGCTAAATCAGTACCTAATGTTTACCCATGTAAACTACATAGCCTACTGTGATTAGACTTGTCGTTTCTTGTGTACCATGAGGTTAATAATTGTCTTGTTTTTCATTAGTGACTACTTTAAATTTCTTCCTTCGCAGTCACCTTTGGCCAAAAAATACTGTACTTGTGACCTAATTTCTCTTTGCAAAGGCCAAATTTAGCTGACATTCTGAGATTTTTAGCCCCTGGATGCCACATCTACCTTTTGACTCACTGCAAATGCAGCAGCCTAGAGGCACAGGCCATTTCCCATGATCAACTGCGTCTCCCCCAAATGGGTCATTTATTCAGTCAGAGGTCGAGTTTCACTTGAACACTGAACAGCAGTCAGCTTTATTAGCATGCACATGTAAATCCTAGCCACTTAACAAGGTTCAGGCAGGAGGATTGCTTGACCCTGGGAGGTCAGGGTGAGACTGGGCAACACACACCCATACACGCAGGCACACTAAATCGATCAAACTTATGAATAAAAATATATGCACAGTCAGCAGAGCGCTGCCTCGCAAGGGCTCCTAAGGTGCTGATCGCAGCACCCTGACTGAGCCGCTTTAAGCTCTGGACTTTGGGGGACTGGGGGGAGGTGTGCTTAATCACAGCAGCTTCTGGGTGGCGACTGGTGTTAGCCTGTTAAGCCTCTGTCTATCTCCGGCTCCCACTTTGGAGCAGAGGAGGGTGGAATTTCTTGTCATCCAAACCTGAGGCATTAAGGATAGACGTTAAGCAGTCTACTTTGTAAAATCACCAAGCATCCGGATCCTGCCTCAAATCTACTATTTCAGCAAACCAGAGGCACCCACAGATAACCGCAACTCCCTCGGTTCCGTTTCTTCAAGTTTGGCTGTGGCTTTCTGGGTGACTCTGCTCACTTCTCAACCTGGATGGAACACAGAGCCTTTGTGAGACTGACACAGTCCACAGTCCGACCTCACAGAATTTAGTTTTACAGTCAGAAATATACGAACCACTGGTATAGGAGGAATAGGAAGAGTACAGACCTCTCCATCTTTCAGGGATGCATGTCTCGTGTTTACTTTAAAAGGGCTCCAGGTCTCTGAGCACACAGTGCCTACTTGGAGCATGGAGGAGTGGCCCCGGGAAAGTTGGGATTAAAAATTAATTGTGCTCAGTTTTCAAATTAGATCATTGTAGGCAGATGGCTATGAATCTTAATATGATTTCATATTTAAATTTTTGAGGAGATTTAAACTCTATTATTTACCAACGGGGCAAATTATGAACTCACATTTCAGCTTGAATTCTAACTCATCACAAGTGGAATCACAGGTGAGGAAAATTCCACCAACTCTCATCAGTTGTAAAGAACCACACCAGAAGCCAACCAAAGCAGGAGGGATCCCTGAGCTGTTTTGTTTTGGTTTTGGTTTTGGTTTTGGTTTTGGTTTTTCGAGACAGGGTTTCTCTGTGTATCCTTGGCTGTCCTAGACTCACTTTGTAGACCAGGCTGGCCTTGAACTCACAGCGATCCGCCTGCCTTTGCCTCCCGAGTGCTGGGATTAAAGGCGTGCGCCACCACGCCCGGCTGCCCTGAGCTGTTTTTTAAGGCTTCTAATTTCAGGTATTCCAGCACTGTCTCCTTTGGGAGTGAATTGGGGTGCTCCCCATTTTCACTCAGCCTCTGCTATTGATCCTCTTTGTCCTTTGTGCTCCTTGGAGCTGGACTGAGAGAGCAGCCTCCCACCTTCTACCCCACAGGCCCATCAGCATCAGGCGTCTACACAGAGGCCATCCCGTCCTGTAAGTAAGAAGTCAACCATGCTAGACCCACCATAGCTGTAGGGAGACACAGGAGAAAGAAAGGGAACTGGGAGGGTGTGTGGGCAGTGCCATATAGCGGAGAGGGGGATGTGTGTGTCCCAAGCAGCAGCACTGATGTATGAAGCCGAGGCAACAGAGTTGCTGTTCTGAAAGACTGGAAAATTCATGGAATGCATCTGTAAATGAATGAGGGCACAGACTTTTTTTTTTAAGGGGGGGAAATGCTAAGAGTAAGTGTCCTGGTTATTCCTCTATTACTGTGAAGAGATACCATAGCCAAAGCAAGTCTTATAAAAGAAAGCTTGGGGGATTGCTTATAGTTTCAGACTTTTAGTCCATTAACATTATGGTGGGGAGCATGGTGGCGTGCATAGTCCTGAAGCAGTAGGTGAGAGCTTTGCATCCTGATCTGCAGGCAGAGGGGGGGGGGCTTGGCATGGGCTTTTGAAAGCCTATGGGGGCCATTTTTTATTCAAACCACCACAAAAAGACAAAACATCAGGATCCAGGATAAGATGAGGGGTAGAGAGTCCTCAAGTAAAGGGGAAAGTGGGTCTGCTTCTCGTGGCTACAACAGACACAGGTCTAATGCTCTCAGATTTACTGCTGGAATATAAGCATGCATCACCATGTCTGGCCGCACTTACTATGTTGTTGAAGTCAGTGACTGCCTTGACTTCCATTTCTAGAATAGCCTTGTTGACTTCCAATTTCAGGTCTCCGATGCAGGACTTTTTTCCTGGACTCCAGACTTTTATACCCAGCTGCTGCTACACAAAGCAATTCACTTTTGACCTACCTACACACACACACACACACACACACACACACACACACACACACACATATACACACACACATTTTTTGTTTTGTTTTGTTTTGTTTTTCGAGACAGGGTCTCTCTATGTAGCCTTGGCTGTCCTGGACTCACTTTGTAAACTAGGCTGGCCTCAAACTCACAGTGACCCACCTGCTTCTGCCTCCTGAGTGCTGGGAGTCACCTTGAGTTTTCCTTCTTCTCACTGGTCACATTTCGCCTTCTTCCATCAGCAGCTTCCTCAGCAGCTATTGCTCCAGATTCTCCCCCCAGCCCTCCTTGCAGGTTTTTTCCTCATGCTCTACTCCCAGTCACCATTAGTCTTCACCAGAACTCACGTCACAACTGGTTCACTCTTCTTCCTTCCATTAGTCCTGCTCTTCCTTTGTCAGTTCTTCCTCCTCAGTAAGTCTTTGACTTGATCTCTCTTTGTTTCCATTGTAACCCCCAGTAAGATTTAAAAAAAAAAAAAAGCAGATCACATACTTGCAACATACATCAGCACAGAATATATATTAATTACCGTTCTAAAAGGGAGCATAGTGGGGGAAGTTCTGGACCAAAACAAGGCCAAAACCAGGCAGGGCAAACTCCAGACTCTGCATCTCCATGTCTGACGTCAGAGCTCTCTTCAGGTGTCCCACTCTTTCCAGCTTTGTTGACTGCAGCACGTACCTCTCTGTCGGGCTGGCTCTACACAGCCCTTGACACGCGTCCCACAACTCTGGCATCTCCAACATCTCGGGGTCTCCATTGCAATCCAGGCCTCGCCTTCACAGCTGCACATAATGGCCTTTCCTGGCTTCTGTGAAGAGATTCCTGGCCATGCCCTAGCTTCCTCGACTTTTCTTACTCACAGAGGAAGACTCCACCACCCTGCACCCCTGATTCCAAAGCCAGAGCTGTGTGGCTGAAGCTGCCATAGTGCCGCTACCTTGAATTACATTTACACAATGAATTACATTTCCATTGCTGTTTAGGCCTAGGAAGTCTCTCAGGCCTTTCCCTTTCATAGACGGCAAACTTAGCTGGTCAGCTCTTGCCCTGAAGTGACTGCTCCCTTTATTCCATTTTTGAATCAAGCCTTTCCTAAAGCGTCTCATCTGCTTGGGCACAGAGCTTACCTCCAATATTACACCTCCTAGTGCTCTTTCTCTTCTCAAATTGTACCCATTGTATTTTCCTTTGCCTGCTTGCTCTTTTACGTTGTTGTTCCGCACAAGAGTGACCGCTAATAACCACGCAACACAGTCAATGCTAGGCCGCCTTGAAGTTGTCTCTGCCAATGACATTAACCCCAAACCCTTCGATGTAACCCCAGGCAAATTCTCCAGTCAAGGGCAAAACCCAGCCACGCTCTTTGCCAAAACACCACAACAATGGTCTCTAGACCACTCGCTAATATTCTCCCCCCCACTGAAACCTCTTGACCAGGGCCTCCCTGGGCCAAATCTTCCTCAGCATTATTGTCTTCCATGCTCCTACGAGGATAGCCTATTAAGCCCCACTTAAAGTGTTCAACTGCTTTTCTGGTCCAAAGTCCTTTGTATTTCTCCAGAAATATGTCACAGCTGGTACCCCAGATCCAATAGCAACTTCTGGCTTGCTAAGGAGCAACCCTGCAATGAGATCATGGGCTTTCGAATCACCAAGCCTGTCTGAAAGGCAAAACCTGAGGCGACACGTTTGTGCAGGATCCTCATCTCCAGGCCCCTGCCTCATCAGCTACAAAGTAGCTCACACTTCCTTGTAAGCCGTTGTGAGCTATAATCTGAACCCTCCGGTGCTGAACCTGACAGGTTTGCAATGCATCATAATGCCTGGAGGAAGAAAGAACAGGAAGAAAGGTGCAAATAAGCTTATGGGCTTGTGGTCGATCATGGGAGGGGGGGGGGATGTGGGTCACCATGGCCTTGGCAGAGAGATGACAGAGCTAGGTGGGGCCAAGGTCAGATTGTGGGTCTAGAGATGAAATGTTCACTCTGAGAGGAGCCAGGCAAGGAAGACTGAGCACGAGGTTCAGTGCTCTCAGGGAGGCTGTGCATTTGGCTATGGCACGCCTTTCCTGAAGCCTGGTACCCTGCAGACTTGCCAAGTGCCCTAAGCTAGGACCGGGCACTAAGAATCACATTTTCACCACCCTCACTCTGGAGCCTTAATGATAATAGATGTGGGAGAGCCCAGCTCACTGTAGGTGCTGCCATGCCTGGGCTGGTGCTCCTGGGTGCTAGAAGAAAGCAGGCTGAGCCAGCTGTGGAGAGCAAGCCAGCCAGTGGTGCCCTTCCACGGTCTTGGTGTCGCTTCCTGCCTCCTGGTTCCTGCCCGAACACCCCCTCCATGATGGACGTCATTGAGACACTTAAAGTGAAATAAGCCCTTACTCCCCCAAGTTACTTTTAATCACAGCGTTTTGTCAGAGCAATAAAATCCCTAAGGCACTGACTAAATTGAAAACATCTAGTAATAACCATAATACAGAAAAAGAAAATCTGGAAATACAGCTCAGTGGTAGAGCACCAAGCCTGGAATCCATTCCCAGAAAAACAACAGCAACAAATCGGCTGACATTTATTTGAAAACTGCTTGGTCCTCTACTCTGTGGATTTCCTATTTAAAAAAAAAATCCATTAGCATATATAACCGAGCAAAGTGACTTCATGGTGACCTTTCCATAAATGCTTATAAATGTACTTTGATCCTATTCGTCACTCCCATTACTCCCTGTTTTACCATAGACTTCGTGGATTTCTACAATCTGCATATTTGTTCTTTAAACAGTTCACCTCACAGTGGACAGGCGCTCCAAGGAGTGAGTTTATGACAAGGCTTTCAGGGACCGCTGACTTCTTTCTGTGTCCCTGCTTCTCACTTGGCCCTGAAATGTCTGACCATGCAAACAGGTCCAAATTTACCAATAGTTTGGGGCTGGGAGTTGGTAGAGTGCTTGCCCAGCATCCTGGGTTCAACTCTCAATACCATATAAAATGGTACATGCCTGTGATCTCATTATTGGGGAGGTAGAAGCCAGAAGGTTAGAAGTTTAAGGACACCTCTGGCTAACAGTGACTTCCAGGCCAGCCCGGGCCACAAGAACCCCTGTTTTTTTGTTGTTGGTTTTTGTTTGTTTGTTTTCTTTTTTGGTTTTCTCAGATAGGGTTTCTCTGTGTAGCCTTGGCTGTCCTGGAATTTGCTCTGTAGTAACAGGCTGGCCTTGAATTTACAGATATCTGCCTGCCTCTGACCATGTGGCACTGCCGCCCTGCAAGACTCTTTTATTTTTGGTTTTTTGAGACAAGGTTTCTCTATATTATCTTGGCTATCCTGGACTTGCTTTGCAAACCAGGCTGGCCTTGAACTCACAGTGATCCACCTGCCTCTGCCTCCCAAGTGCTGGGATTAAAGGCGTGCGCCACCACACCTGGCAAGACGATATTTCTAAAAACAAAACAAAAGAAAAGAAAATAAAGAGTTATTGATAACGAGTCAATACAATGCAAGCAGCATCTTTATCAACTTTGGCCTAGAAAGGGATTTTTAAAAACAGTGGCATGAATATGTAAAAAGTATGTATTTGCCAGGCATGGTGGCCCACATCTTTAATCCCAGCACTGGGAGGCATAGACAGGGGCATTTCCATGAGTTCAAGGCCAGTCTGGTCTACAGAGTGAGTTCCAGGAAAGACTGGGCAACACAGAGAAACCCCCACCCCCACACAAAGTACTTAATGCCATCAGTGCAGAGGCCTGGCAGGTTAAATGACAAACAAACAAAAGACAAGACAGAAGTCCTGGCCGTTGTGTGTCCTCTATACACACACACGTTTCCTGCCACCTTCCTCCAAAACCAGTTCTTACTAAAAATGATAGTGTTAGAGCTGGAGAGACCGCTCAGCAGTTAAGAGCCCCTGTTGCTTTTCCAGAGGACCTGGGTTCAATTCTCAGCTCTCCTAGGGCAACTCACAACTGTCTGTAACTGCAGTCCCAGGGGATCGAACACCTTCTAGCCTCTGTGATCACGCAGGCAAGCATACACACAGGCAAAACACCCGTACACATAAAAATAAACCTGAGAAAGAAACAAGAAAGAAAGCTCTGTGTTAATAGAATATTTTCCTTTCCCTCCAACTGGGAAACTTCATAAAGTGGTCCATGGTCCTCCTTAAAATTACCTAATTGTAAAAAGACTAAAGACTAAAGGGACTTCCGCTCCCTCTGGACAGAGAAGTGACAACTATTTTAATTCAATCATCTCTTCCTTGGAAATTAACAGTTCATGTCTCTACTGATTTAACACTCTGTCCCTGTGATTGGTGGGGTTTTCACAAATAATGAGGACAGGCTGTCCCGAGATTATTTAACCCTGCTGGTCTTCTGGTTCAGTAGATTTCTCTAAACAGTAACAGCCCATTACATGAAAAACTCCGACGGGGGAGGGGGGGGGGGGAGACACCAACATCTCCATCTCCCCCTGTAGTTTAAACACATGCAGGCTGGGGAGGCTGTAGTCTATGTGAGGCCCTGTTCCGTGCCTAAATCACATAAGCAATGGCCGACTGTAATTCCCTAAAGCCAAGGAAGGTTTAGCCTGTGCTGTTGCCTGTGCTTCTGAAACGTGAGGAGAAAGACTGCTGCAGGCCCTGGGTTTCTTTCCTGAGTCCTTGGCTCTGCGTTAAGAGTAGGCTAGAGCTGTGCTTGCTCAAGGCGGTATCATCTTGCTGTGGGTAGAAATTATGACAGTGGCCTAAATTAGGCACCATGACTTCAGTGTTGGGACAAGGGTGAGGGAGGGAGGGAGGGAGGGAAGAAAGGAGGGAGGGAAGAAAGGAGGGAGGGTGGAGCGGCTGTTTAAAGTACAGTAAGTGGAGAGTGGATCAATCAGTGTGGTGTCTGGGGAGTCTTCCTCTCACCTGGAAAGGGGGGGGGGTGGCAAGGAAGCCTTCATGTCCTTTATCCCCTGACATCTTAAGGACAAAAGTCTTGCAAATTGTGGAAGACACAAAAGAAAAGAAACCGCTCACTGAGCTGGGGGTGGGTGGGGGTGGGGGGAGAAGCCTGGAACTGGCAATGTAGGTGGCAGTTATATGGGTGCTGAGGAAACTGGTGCCCCCCCCCCCCTCCGCCGATACGGTCCGCGATGAACAGAGTTTCAGTGTCATCTGATTGCAAAGGCAACTGAAGTCGGTCTCTCGGATCCCCCTTGCCGCACCCTGTACAGTCCGGAAGGCAACCCTGTAGCATCAGCAGGATCGGGCCTGCCAGCTCCCCACCTGGGCCTGGCCTTCCGTATTGTTTGTTTCCTTTTTTTCACTTAAATTCTTCATGAACCAGATAGTGGAAAGGACATTGTTCGGCCCCCGTTGGCATAGTTTTGAGGAATCACTTCTTTCTTTTATCTTTTTGTGGGGTGGGGTGAGTAGGGTTTGAGGCACTGCCTCAGGTAGCCCAGGCTGGTCTAACTCTGTAGCAGAGGTTAGCCTTAAATTTCTTGGTCCTCCTGACTCCACCTCCCAAGAGCTAGGGTTATAGGCTTGGATGCCACACCCGGCCCATTTCATTGGAGACTCAAGTGTTCCTTATAATTCACAGCAATGACACTAGTGAGGATGACACAAAGCAACGGGTGTGAACACACTATGGCCCCTTTTACATAGAACACAGCACAGGAAGATGTTCCACTGAGTGCTGTATGGAACATACGGGTTTCACCCTCCCAACAGCCAGTAAGGCAGGCATTTGCTGCATCCCCGTGTGTAGTGAGGAAACAGACAGAGAACATGCATAACTTCCTGGAGACTCACAGACAGCTCGCGGGTCGGTACAGATTGAGTAGGGTTCCCTCTCACTTGGTAGGTGCTGGTACTCAGCCACACGGCCTCTAGGAACGCACTGCCTCTCTGAAAATGGGTGTCAAGAGAACAGAGCTTTACCAGGCTCATACTAAAGCACAGTACCCTATTAGACACAGTAGACTGTACCAAGGATCATAATTTACAGATTTAAAACAAAAAACAAAAAACCTCAGGACAACGAATCTGCGCCGATCTGCAATCTTCTATAGGTGAAAGGGAGCTTTGATGTGACTTTGATCCTCAGAGGCCCCACCCCCCACCCCCACCCCCACCCCCACCCCCACCCCAGGCTCTGTTTCCATCTGTTTTTGTTTTAATTTCCCTTCCTGGTAGCACTGTGCAGACTGGCTGGGAAAGGGGCTCTTTGCTACCGGGCTCCTTCGTGGTTACTGGGCCCTGCTCTTGACAGTTCACTGTAGATTCCAGAGATCAAGAGACACGGGGCTCCCGACCTCGGCTCTCTTTTAGTCCCATCTCTTGGTGCAGTGTGTCCAGTGTAATAAAGGAGACATATTAAATACCAACAATCAAAAAGGAATCAAAGAAATGCCTTAGGAAAGCACACAGGCTCGCTGGACACCCAAAGGCAATGGAAGTTTCACGCAGTAGAAAATGATGATGGCACAAAAGTAAGAAGAAAAGTTTGGGTTTTTTTTGTTGTTGTTGTTGTTTTGTTTTGTTTTGTTTTGTTTTTTATTTTAGTTTTGTTTTGTTTTGCTCGTTTTTCCCTCTTGAGGAAAGTCCTCAGTATGTAGCCCAGGCTAGCCTTGAACTCAGTCAGGATCCTCCTACCTCTGTCTTCTGAGTGCTGAGATTGCAGGTTTTGACAGGATTTGGAAATGATAGGAAAAATGTCCAGTGCTTGACTAGGCAAGGGGTCCGCAGGGGGAAGCAGACCATGTTCTAGAGGGGTTCATGAACTGTCACAAAAGAAACCGAGGGACCGAAGGTTGAAGCAGTGACAGCCATAAGACGTAGAATCTTGGGTACTTAGGAAAGGGCCATCTTACTCAGCCTTTTCAGGGTGAGGTGGGGAAGGCAGGGAGGTTAGAAAACCATCCGTGGAAGCTGGTAACACCGAGGGGATTGTTAGACACAGGGGACTGGCCCCGGAGAGTAGCCCTGCTTTGTGTCTTTCTCTCTTTTCTTGTGATGAGGCGTAGACAGGTAATGCAGCAAGGCTCCTGACACTAAGCCAGGAACTGATTAAAACCCACACCCCACTGCCTCAGGGCTACTGCCAGCAGGAGGCTCTGCGGTAGGTGACCAGACTTAGGGTCTTAGGGTTATTTCTTCCCGCAGAGACGAAACTGGCCGTCCCTCAGGATCAGAGCTTGGAGGCGTGGTGGTGCACGCCTTTAATCCCAGCCCTTGGGAGGCAGAGACAGAGCTGATGATTTGCCTCCTTTGGGGATGGTCGCTGAATAAGTCTTGGCTGTGGAAACCACACCATGCGTGTGCTGGGTGCTTGAGAGACTACGTAAATGCTGAAACAAATGGCCTCTGAAAGCACCGTGGCTTAAGCCCAATGGAAGTTTGCCGCTCTCGAAGTGTTTGACTATCCCACGAGCCTCAATTCTTTCCCTCAAGGAGACCCATGGTCATGTGAGGCTCTCAGGCCCTTGGGCGTTAATTTCTCTGTCTCCAGTACAGCAGGGACTAATGACAATGTGGACATTTTTAAAAAGGGCTATACTTAGGACTAGCTCACAGCGTTTCCCCTCATATGACCTCACACAAGGGCTGCTAAGAAATACAGTTGCACGCTGGCCAATGGCTGCTGGTCATATGCTATGGATAGCGTTTTCATCCCAGAAACTGGGAAAAAGAAGGTAAGATGACCAGTTAAAGACGTTTTAACTTAGAAAGTTAGGTGCCACAATGCCTCTCTAGCCAACTGAGAGTGGTGGCGTATGAATGCAATCCCAGGACTTGAGACATAGAGTCAGAAGATAAGAGAGTTAAGTGCTGGGCTCCTCTGGCCATGCTGTGCATGTACCACACATACAAGCAAATAAATGTAAGGAAAGCCTCAAAAACTCGTTTTAACAATACCTGAGTAGATAGAGCTTGTTAAAAAGCTTCAGCCAGGGCGCTGGAAAGATGGCTCAGTGGTTAAGAGCACTGGCTATTCTTCCAAAGGACCCGGGTTCAATTCCCAGCGCACCCACATGGTAGCTCAGAGCTGTCTGTAACTACAAGATCTGACACCCGCACACAGATACACGTGCAGGCAAACACCAATGCACATAAGATACAAATAAAATACAAATAAATTATTTAAAAAAAAAAAGCCAGGCATGGTGGTGCACGCCTTTAATCCCAGCACTTGGGAGGCAGAGACAGGCAGATTGCTGTGAGTTTGAGGCCAGCCTGGTCTACAAAGTGAGTCCAGTACAGCCAAGGCTACACGGAGAGATCCTGTCTCAAAAAACAAACAAACAAAAACGAAAAACAAAACAAAAGCTTCAGCCGGAAATCCAGCTGTAAATGGGCCAGGACTTAACTCATCATTAATGAAACCTATTTTTGATTCTCCTGAGCCATAGTTCCACTATCCTCCTGCCTCAGGCTCCTGAGTGCTGGGATTACAGGCTTGTGCCACCATACCTGGCTACTTTTATTATTATTTTTTTAATTAAGAATTTTGGTTGAGTAGTGGTGGTACACTCCTTTAATTCCAGCACTCTGGGGACAGATGAAGCCGGATCTCTGGGTTCAAGGCCAGCTTGATCTATCTATAGACTGAGTTCCAAGACAGCCAGGGCTACACAGAGAAACCTTACCTCAAAAAACCAGAAAAAAGGATTTTTGCAAGCAGTATACATAATATTAGTAGTAGTAAATCATGGGAGAGTTTCAAACTTTCTCAAACAAACAGAACAATTTAATAACATAAGTGAATATTGTTCATTGCTGTATATTTTGGGAGTGTTTGGTTTAAAAAGACCTTTTTTTTTTTCTTAAAAAAGACACCTGCACACTGTGGAGGTTTGAGTGAGAATGGCTCATATATTTTGAATGTTTAGTCACCAGAGAGTGGATTGAAAGGATTAGGAGGTGTGGACTTGTTGGAGGAAGTGTGTCATTGGAAGCACACTGGCTTTGAGGTTTCAAAAGCCCACACCAGGCCACGGTCTCTCTCTGCCTGCTCCCCGCCTGTGAATCAGAGTGGAGCTTTCAGCTGCTTCTCCAGCACCGTGCCTGACACGTACGCTGCCCACTGTAATGACCGTGGACTCCTCCCTCCGAAACTGTAAGCAAGCCACCAATTACACGCTTTCCTTTATAAGAGCTGCCTTGGTCATGCTGTCTCTTCACAGCAATAGACCAGTGACTAAGAGACACGCAAACGCAGTTAAGACTGAAAGAGAAGCAATTACTGTCAAATAGTACCACTGAGGGCCAAATGGGTTGTGTAAGAAAAAAAAACTCGGGCTGGTCAGAACGTACAGGGGGGTGAGGTGGGGGAGCAGGTTTGAGCAAAGATGCTGAGGCAGAGGTAAAACGTTGACAGGCATTATGCATGGGGAAGCACTACATCTTTGCAAGTTCTAGAAACAGAAGGGAACAAAGCAGCCGAGGGACAAAGTGGAGACCTTCGTGGGCAGATAAGTGTCTATGGGTCTCATTGCAGCACTGAGTCTTGATGGAAGGGAAGGGAGGGCCAGTTAAACTTGAGAAACAGCAGAAGCAGCAGGTAGCAGTTAGAAATGGTCAGCAACCGTAGACAGCGATGAGTGCATGCTTACTGAGCAAGAGATCTGCAGCAGGCCATGAAAGCAAGCTGAGCTCTCCTGAAAACCGGTTGTAAGATTTTATTCCAGGGCTGGGCATAGTGGCTCACGCCTGTAATCCCAGTGCTCGGGAGGCAGAGGCAGGGGGATTATTGTGAGTTCGAGGACAGCTAGAGCTGCTACACAGAGAAACCCTGCCTCGCGGGGGTGGGGGTGGGGTGGGGGGTGAGGGTGGGAGGAGATGACCTTGACAAACTGGGTATGAGTAGGCCTAGTGTGTCCCTGTCCCCAAAGTCTGGCAAAGGCTAGAAACAGCATTCCCAGCAAGCATTTGTGAATACGCGACTAAATAAACAAGACACGATTTTTAGATTTTATCAAGAAAATGTAACTTGATACAAGTGGAAATTGTTTGTTTATTTGTTTGATTGATTGGAGACAGGGTTTCTGTGTAACGACGGCTGTCCAGGAACTCACTCTGAAGACCAGGCTGGCCTCAAATTCACAGAGATCAGCCTGCCTCTGCTTCCTGGGTACTGGGATTAAAGCCAGTGCACCACCACCACCACCACCACTTGGGTACAAGTGGAAACAGCTTTAAAGGCACTGCAGACGTGGGGAAATTTGCTTTTCTCTAGTAGAGAGGGGGGATTGCTGGTAAATAGCATGAAAGTTTCCTACAGATGCCTACAACGAGGAGAGTCCATTTCCATAGATAAAAATTCTTTCTTCTTCACTTTCTCATTTCTTACTAAGGATGTCCTGAGCCCTCATGGGAACGTGCGATAGGGAGGAAGACAGACGGGGCTGGAGTTCCGTAGTCCTGGGTTCAAATGTCACCTCTGCCAACCACTGGCTGTGCTCCGTTGAACACGTTTTTGGTTTTTTTTCAGTTTCTCTGAGTCGTCTTCCACATTGTGTGAGAGTCAGAAAAGACCTCCTACATATGGATAGATGGGATAATAAGATGGAGGCACGGAGGGGAAATGGCATGCAAAACTGAGTCTAAAAGTAGCAGTCCTGTTTCCGAGTCCTGCCACTGAGTTTCCGCCAGATACCACGTGATAGTGAGAACGAGAGCGGAAGAGCAAAACCCTCAGCGGGCTTGGGGGTGGGTCTTTCCATTCCAGAGGTAGCATTTTGAAAGAGTTTGTAAGGTACTGAATATTACAAAGAAATTAATAAGCCAGCTTTGTTGCTAAATTTTCTTTAAAAACAACAACAACAACAAACAAACAAACTAGCGGAGGGACCAGCAAGATGGCTAAGCCAGTAAAGGCATTTGCCCCAAGCCTGAAGACCTGAGTGTGAAGCAGCGAAACTGCTCCCACCAGTTATCTTTCCAGTCTCCATATGAGTGCCATGACAGGCATATGCATGCACGTGTACACACACACACACACACACACACACACACACACACACACACACAGGAGGGATGGAGGGTTGGAAACATTTGCCGGGCTGGTGTTGTAGCTCAGTTGGCAGAATACTTGCATAGCTTTGCACAAGCCCTCTGTTGATCCCCAGAACCTCACCGACTCTAGTGTGGCGGCACGTACACACATCAGAAGGTGGAGGCAGGAGGATAAGAAGTGCAGAGTCATCCTCAGCTGTGTAGTAAGTTCAAGGCCAGCCTGGCTTTTGCTTTCAACAGACTTAATTCACTTTATTTTTCTTGTATAAAAACCTTTATGTGGTAGCTACAGCTGGAGCCTGGGTCCTCTGAACAGAGACTCTGGTGTGAGTTTTCACAAGGTGATCACTGAATTCCTGATAAGGAGACTTGATGAAGACAGTTTCTTTGCTGAGGTTGGGGTTCAGGTGTAGGTCTTGGAGATGGCCTTGGCAAAGTTGCCCAGGGTGGCAGTACAGGCCCTGGCTGATGTGTAGCAGTCATCAATACTGGCCATTATCAATAGCTTCTTGGTCATAGGAGCAGAGATGATGCCAGTGCCTCTGGGGGCAGGAATGAGATGCAACAAAACACAGCCACAGCAGCCTATTACCTTGCACAGAACAGTGTGGGGCTTGCCAATCTTGTTCCCCCCGTAGCCTCTCTTCATAGGGATGATGGAAAGCTTGGCCAAGATGATGTCCCCTTGGATAGCAGTGGCTACCTCCTTGGAGCACTTAACACCAAGACCAATATGACCATTGTAGTCCCCAATAGCGATAACAGCCTTGAACCTGGTCGGCTGGCCAGCCCGTGTCTGCTTCTGCACTGGCATGATCTTGAGAACCTCATCCTTTAGGGATGCGCCCAGGAAAAAGTCAATAATCTCGAGTTCCTTAATGGGCAGGGAGAACAGACAAATCTCCTCCAAGGACTTAATCTTCATGTCCTTACCCAGGTGGCCAAGCTTGGTGACAGGGATCCACTCCTTGTCTTTGGCCTCCATGAGCCCCACAGCCTTGATCATGGCTACTACCTTCATACCTAGGACAGCTGCCAAATCCTCCTCTGAGACCGCTGTGGCCTCTCCAGGTTCGCTTTTTTCCCCCTGCATCTTGTAGGTCCCAGTGATCCTCCTGTCTCCACCCACTTCAGAGCTGGGGCTTACAGGCATAAGTGCAATGCCTAGATTGTTACACGGGTGCTGGGATCCGAATCAGATCCTCATGGTTGTGCATCAAATGCTCTCTCAACGGCTTACCTATCTTTCCACCCAAAGAATCCCTGACTCTAAACCAAGCACGTGGCCGCACAGAGTCATGTTTATATGTCTAGCCTCCTTCACAGTCCCATGGAAATATGAAGATAATGGGAGAAAATTTCATCCAGAAAGAGGATGCTCATGGCTTGTCTGTGGATGCCTTCTGGCTTGGCTCTGGCTTGGCTGTGGATTCAACAGCTGCAGCCAGAGAAACCATCTGGGGCCTCAGTACTGAGGATGCTGAAGCAGCAACATTCAAGAATATTGATCCTTAACAATCCCAGACACCCTCAACTGCTTATGTTTATTGGGGAGACAAATAAACTTCGGTCTGCTGTTGCTGGGATGGAGGTTGTTGTCACCTACAGATGAAGTTAATCCTAACTAATACAAACCAAGCCTGACATACAAAACCCCAGCTGTCTTTGAGCTTTTATTGGAGGGTTTATGTCATAAAAAGTGAAAACAAGGGACTGGAGAGATGGCTCAGTGGTTAAGAGCACTGGCTTCTCTTCCAGAGGACATAGGTTCAATTCCCAGCACTCATGGGGCAGCTCACAACTGTCTGTGACTCCAGTTCCAGGGGATCTGACACCCTCACACAGACATACGAGCAGAGAAGAAGGAGGAGGAGGAGGAGGAGGAGAAAAGAAAAAGAGAAATGAAAACAGTGGAGGAGATAAATTATACATACAAAGCTACACAGAAGACAACTAGGAAGGAAATGTACCCAAACCTTACCTTACTGGTTTAGGGGTACAGACTTAGAGATAAGTATTTTGGTTTTGTTTGTTTCAAGACAGGGTCTCACTATGTAGTCTTGGCTGTCCTGGAATTCACTCTGTAGAACAGGCTGGCCTCAGAGTCACAGAGATTCTCCTGCCTCTGCCTCTGCCTCTGGAGTGCTGGGATTAGGGACATGCGCCACCACCATGGAGCCCCAGATAGGTGTTTTTGCTTGTTTGGTTTTTCTTTAATGCTTCATGACTGCTTCTTCCCAATTATTTCAGTGGGAAAAAGTACACCTTACTTCCACCCTTTTCCCATTGAGACAGTATTTTGTAGCTTGCTCTTTGCTACTAGAAATAGCTTTGTGTTCCCAGTTTTTCATAGTAGCTTTGGTGTGTGAGTGCTGGGCCTGGGGGTGGGGTGGGGAAAGATTATAGAGTGAGGGTCTTGAGCAGTAATCTAAATAATTGGAATTAGATGCAACTGTGCCGGGGGAGAGGGAAAGTCGTGAATTTAGGCAACACATTTTTCAGGATTTTTTTTTCCCCTAATGTTTCCCTTCAGATTGATCAAGAGTTTATTTTCATTGAAAATTATAATTTTGCCAGGCGTGGTGGCGCATGCCTATCTATAATCCCAGCACTCGGGGAGGCAGACACAAACAGATCTTTGAGTTTGAGGCCAGCCTAGCCTACAAAGTAAGTCCAGGACAGCCAGGGCTACACAGAGGAATCCTGTGTTGGAAAAAAAGAAAAGTATAAATCAGGATGGGCAAGATGGCTCGGCGGGTCGAAGGCTTGCCTCCCAAGCCTCATGGTCTGAGTTCGATCCCTGGAGCCATGGAAAAATGGAAGAAGAGAGCTAGCCCCACAAAGCTGTCCTCTGATCTCCACCAGTGTGCTGCGTCATGCACACAACCACAACCACAACCACCACCACCCACCACCACCACAACAATAATTGTCTAAAATGTAGAGTAAATGAAATGAAATTTTAATAGGCTATAAAATCATACGGGCTTATGATGTAAATAAAACCCACAAAGGGATCAAGAGAGCTAGAAGCATGTATTATTTTTAAAGAACAAAAATAATTTTTTATTTTTAATTAAATGTGAATAGAGTCCCAATTTCTGTAAAGGGATAAATGTATCTGCTATTATTCACATTAGGAGATAATGTGAATAATTGTGGAACTACTACCATTTGTTTTAGTCACATGCAAAGTTGTTTAGTTTTGTGATAAAAAGCAATAGTTTCAACTGATATCCTACATGCTCCCTAATTTTCAGGTCAGGCTTTTGGAACAGTGAATACTTTTATTGTATATCACATATATATATATATATATATATATATATATATATATATATGTATGCATATGTACATATATTCACAAATATAATGTAGTGCATATTTGTGTATAGTATATATGTACATCTATTATATACTGTATAAGATATGGTATATCACTTATAGATGATATATATATCCTGAATATATAAAATATATATAAAGCATGCATTATTTTTCATTATATAATTAATTTCTCCAATTTTATGGAATAGAGGGAAATTTGTTGAGATATTAAATGTTGAGCAGTGCTATAAACGCTATACTGAAGGTTGAACATAGCAGTACACATATGTAATCCCAAAATCTGGGAGGCTGAGAGAGAAAGGTCCTAAATTTGAGACCAGCCTGGCTTATATAGAAAGCCTCTGACTCAAAACAAGCAAACCAGCTGACTAACTAACTACGTAACTAACTAGCTGATCCGATGCATAAAACACTAAGTGAGTCCCTACCCTCCACTATTAATATAATTAATTAGTTGGTGCTATCACTATGCACTTTCCAGCTGAGGACAGGGATGTGCAGGTGAATTTGATTCTCCCATCAGTACAAAGTGGTGTGTGGTGGGTACCCAGGCAGCCTGAAGTCAACCTTGTTTGAGGAGAATGTGGCTTTTGCCAATTTCAAGAGGAAAAAAAAAAAAGGATGGGAATTTGGGGACAAGTAAAGTCCCAGAGTTCTGTGTAAACGTCAGCCACCTTAACTTGGGGCAGCCACCCAACCTCCTGGGTCCTGCAAGAGACTGCTTCTCATGTATTTCTCTTGGCAAGGCAAGACAAATGTCCCTGTCACACCTGGGGAGCAAACTCCAACACAGAATATGTTCAAACTGGAGCAGCCGAAGAGGTGAAAGCTAAGCGTTCTCTCCCTCCAGTTCCGCTCAAAACAGTATCACCCCATGTGGAAAGAAATGAGACACTAGAAAAGCCGAGCAGAACAAAAGAAGAGAAAACGAATTCACCTTCTTGCCTTAGCCACTGCAGGCTCAGGAATGAGTCACACCAGTTAGTTGTGTGGGCTTTCCCCGACTCCTTTTTAAATAGCCACTCACAACCACAGTAGGCAAAACACGGCACAAACACTTGAATAGCTTTAGAGGGCTAGTCAGCGTCACACCCATTCATGGTCAAAGACACTGTAGGGGACAGTGTGCTATTTTTCTCACAGATGGCTTAGTTCCAGGCCTGGGCTGGACAGAACTCCGGTTAGAGCTCTGATTTTTGCATCATGCTTTTGGTGTCAACCTGATCCGACGCAGTGTCATGTTGGATTCTCAAAACAGCTCCGTGAAATCAATAGGGTTGGTATTATTGGCCCCATTCTGCAGATAGGAAACTATTTTTAGGTAAGTAGGCCAAGGTATTACTGCCACCCTCGTTTTATGAATGAGGAGACCCACTTTATGCAGGCAGCGTGCTATGAATAGCTATGACGGGGACGCAGACCCGCAGAAGGCACACAGAAACTTGGGGGATTGCTTAAAGCTGGAAAACGAGTGAAACACAGTGCACAGCTGGGATACTCGTGGAGGATGCAGATTTATCACTGCTTTACAGTTACCACACTCTCATAAACTGTTCTGAAGCTAACAGGACACCCGCCCCCCCCCCAAGCCTTGGTATGTAAAGGAGTGATTGACAGGGCTGTCCCTAACACAGTTCCATGCGTCACCACTCACGTGGAGATGACGCCACCCCCGTAGAATTGGCTATGAGTGGCAGCTGTCCCTTAGACTTGTCAAAGGCTTGACCCTAAATCAGAGGCACTACGTCGACATTACAGAAATGAACCACGTAAATCTCTGGCTTTGTTTTGCGTCCCCTCGTCCAGGCCATCTGCCACCCTCTGCGGTGACTTCTGTCCTTGTCACCTTTCCCGGGTGTCCTGCTTTGCTGTTTGCTTATATTCTACTTTATTGCGTCTTTTTTTTTTTTAAAGATAGGATCTTATTGGTCTCAAATTCCCAGTGATCCTCCTGCCTCAGCCTTCCTAGTGCTGTTTCTGATCTTATAATTTATCTTTTTACATTAGTCTTCTGTGTTTCACCTTAGCAATTTGACTCTTAAGTTTTACATCCTTGCAAAGACTGTAACTCTGAGAACAGAACCTATTTCTATTTATTTTCTTTCTTTTGTTCTTTCTTTCTTTCTTTTTTTTTGTTTTGTTTATTTGTTTTGTTTTGTTTTGTTTTGTTTTTTTGTTTTTTGTTTTCCGAGACAGAGTCTCTCTGTGTAGCCTTGGCTGTCCTGGACTCGCTTTGTAGACCAGGCTGGCCTCAAACTCACAGTGATCCGCCTGCCTCTGGCCCCCGAGTGCTGGGATTAAAGGTGTGTGCCATCAGTGCCTGACTTAATTTTTATTTCTTTATGCTTCAAGCTTTCCTGTGCTTAGTGATAAGCCCAGTAGTTAACGTACAGTTTTAGTTTTCTTTAAAAAAAAACTGTCCATTGGCTAGATCTGGGTAGGAGTTCGAAGTTTACTGCACATATTGTCCTTGGCTGGTGCCATAGTTTGAGCAGGACTCCTGGGCCCAGATCTGCCCATCATAATGTTATCCTTGTAGGTTTCTAGGACCCTGATGAGGTATTTTCTTTTCTTTTTTAAAAATTTTTTTTATTAACTTATTCTTGTTACATCTCAATGGTTATCCCACCCCTTGTATCCTCCCATTCTTCCCTCCCTCCCATTTTCCCCTTATTCCCCTCCTCTATGACTGTTCCTGACGGGAATTTCCTCCCCCTGTATATGCTCATAGGGTATCAAGTCTCTTCTTGGTAACCTGCTGTCCTTCCTCTGAGTGCCACCAGGTCTCCCCCTCCAGGGGACATGGTCAAATATGAGGTACCAGAGTTCATGTGAAAGTCATACCCCACTCTCCACTCAACTGTGGAGAATGTTCTGTCCATTGGCTAGATCTGGGTAGGGGTTTAAAGTTTACTGCCTGTATTGTCCTTGGCTGATGCTTTAGTTTGAGCGGGACCCCTGGGCCTGATGAGGTATTTTCTAACAAAACCAAAACCCCTTATGCTTCATGTATTTATGTATATGTGTGGCACACATGTGTGAGTGTATGTGTGTTTGTATATGTATGTGTTTATATTATGTGTGTGGGTATGTATGTGTATGTGTGTTTGTACATACATGTGTTTGTACAAACACATGTGTAAGTATTTGTATGTATGTATCAGTGTGTGTGCTATGCTTATGTTCATTGATATATGTATATGCGTGTGGGAGTCAGACAACCTCAGATGTCATCCCTTAGGAAGTTGCCCACTTCTGTTTTTATGCCATGACTTCTCATCAGCTTGGCACTTGCTTTGCTGTGACCAGTGAGCTCCAGGCATCCCTCTGTCCTCATGTCCCCAGCAAGGGGATTCAAAGCATGTGCCTCTACCGATGTGTTTTTGTTTTTGTTGTTTTGTTTTGTTTTTGTTTTACATGAGTTCTGAGGATTAAACTCAGGTTGTCACACTTGCAAGGCAAGCGCTTTACCCACGAGCAGTCCTCAGCTCTGTTCATTGAATATAACATCCCCAAAGTAGTGTCAGATGGTGACCTTTGCCCATATCATTTTTTCTATACTGATAAAGAACTATATGTAAAATAAGAATATAGTTTCACATGAGTATTTTTAGTATCACTACTATACAGAAATATACTCAAATAAAAACAAATACTTAGTTTTACTAAGTCCTCCCCTTTTTTTTTTTACAGTCTAGTTACCCGTATATCCTTTGTTATGTCTCCGCTAAAATAAAAGTTTCGTGTCTAACTGAATAAGCAGCACAGTTATTTTTGTCAGAGTAATAAAAGTGAGTGCTTTCTCCATTTTTGGGAGTGGTGTAGTCTTTAGAAACTCCCAGAAGGCGTCATTCAGATAAGGTCACACCAAATAGAAGTTTGGCTCACTGGATTAAAAATAGATAGGCACAGTGACTCAGCAGGTAGCTCGGTGCTCTCGCCCACTGAGAACATCCTAATTCTTCCTTGTGCTACATCACAGAGGCGTGTTCCAGAGGCTTTGCGGAGATTAACTCATTTGGCTACTAGAAATAAGATCACAGTATATCTAGGACGTTCTGGGAGATGCAATGACCCCGAGACTATTTTGGGTCAGACTCTAGCTAAGTATACATAAATGTGCATTCAGCATACCTATGTGAGTCGCTCTTTTCTCTGACTATATTCTGTGTCAAATTCTGGGAGAAGTGTAATTAAGCCCACATTCAAAATAAGAATTTGTCGATGGTGTTATGCTTAAGCCGAAAGTGAACAGAAGAATCAGGTTACAGAGAGAATTTGACTGAGCTCCGATTTCTAGAACAATGCCCGCACTGTTTTCCCTACGTGACTGTCTCTGCGATGCTGGAAAGCTCACTGATGGACTGGGGACGTCTTGTAAAAGTGTCCCACTCTGACACCAAGGAGAGGAGAATGACACTGACAACCTGAGTTTTCTGAAACAACCCATAATTTCAAAGTCACTTTTCCAAAATTTACCTATAATCCTCTTTCCTTCATCTAGTCATCTCTCAGTCTACATCACCCTTAGGTGGTATATAAACCCACTGGTTTTTTTATGAGCCCTTTGGATGTTTGTTTCCTTTCTTGGTTAGGTTTTTTGTTTTTGTTTTTTTGTTTTTGTTTTTGTTTTTTTGTCAACTTGACATAAATTAGTCATTTGGGAAGAAGGATCCTCAATCGAGAAAACTCTCTCTTTGTATTGGCCTGTGGGTAAGCTTTCGAGGCATTTTTCTTGATTAATGATCAATGTGTGTTGGCTCTGTTTCTTAACAATTAAACTTTATTATACAATCCAACTAGCTTACACAAAAGGGAAAAAAAGGTTAAAGGGAAAAAATAGTGAACCTTCCGGTGTCCGTTCCACGGGACGGGTCCCTAGGTGTCTCTGGCCTGCGTGCTGGTCCAGCCTGTTTGCTGATCTTCTTCCTGATCCCCGTGCGCTCAAGGCCGGTCTGACCCTGCTGCTCCTCTCTCTGTCCCCTCTGCTTGCCTGTCTGTCATGTGCAAGGGGTGGTCTCCCTCTCCCATCGAGGGTCAATTAGAAACACAATAGTCCAGGTGGAGTCCCCAGGTCCGCTTCCTGAATTCCAGGCCCAGGATGGCTCCACCCAGTCTATCTCAAGGTTAATCTCAGGGAGTATCCGTGGTGTGTCCAAGGGCAAAGCCTGCCAAGACTGCTTTCACCTGTGACAAAGCTTACAATTCTTCCCACAAATGTGTGGTTGCCAAGCTCACTGTAAGTAGAGCCACCCTTGGGCACATGGTCCTGGGGAATATAACAAAGCAGGCTGAGCAAGCCACCAGGAGCAAGCTGATAAGCAGTGGTTCTCCTTAGCCTCTGCCTCAGTTCCTGCCTCTGTAAGACCCCCAGCACGGTGGTCTTAACGTGGAGACCCCCACCAAGAACCAGCGAGACCAAGGTTTCGGTTGCAACACGCAAGAGGCTTATTGCAGGGGGACGGGTACCCGGGCGTCTCAGTCTCTGGAGAGGCTGGCGCGCCGAGCGAGTCTTTCGGGGGGGCCTTTTATAGGGATTTTAGCGGGAAGCACGGGTACAGAAGCGAGAAGCATAGTTACAGGGCTCTGATTGGTAAATTTAAATGAGGCGAGGTTATGGCCCGGTTATCAGATGGGCTCTAGGAACAGGGGAGTTTACCCGTTCTCTGGGCCAGGTGGCCGACCATAAATATCTTGTTTGACAAGGACAACTGTTTTTGTTATCTCAGCCTGCTTTTATCTTTCTCCTCTGGGCCCCAGGCCTCATCTTATCCCGGGAACCTATTATTCTAGTCTTGCCTTGCAAGATAGCGTTACTGCTGCTATGCTTGCTATGGCGGGTGCACAGGGGAGGGGGTCTTACACCTCCAGGTTCCCGCCTTGAGTTCTTGCCCAAATTTCCAGTAGTAATTTAGTGTGACCCTGAGAATGATAAGCTGACGTAAACCCTTTCCTCTCTGAGTTTTTTTTGATAATGATGTTTTACCACACCAATAGAAATCCCATGACATTTTCTTTCCTTTTCTCCCAACAATCCCGGACAATCAGGGAGCATCTTACACATGAATAGAGAGAGTTCTCCTGAGAGGGACATGAGGAGAGGAAGGCACTATGGTTTGGATGTGTCCCCCCAAAGGGGCATGTCTTGGAAATCTGATCCTCCATGGGACAGTGTTGAGAGGCAGGGCTAGTAAGCAGCGAGTAGTCACAAAGTGTTTGCTCTCAGGAAGGCAGTGATGTGATCACGAGACTCTTTTTAATCCTTGTAAGAGCAGATTTGTTTCAGGAGTGGGTAGTGTCCTCTCTGGTTCACTGTCTTACTGTCTCTTGCCCGTTCACATTCCACTGAGTAGAGTGACACATCCTGAGAGCTTGTACCAGGCACCAGCAAGATGCTATTGGGCTTTCAGTCAAACATATTTCTTTTCTTTATAAATTCACCAGTATTTGATATACTATGATGGTAACACACAACAGGCTAACACAGAAGGCCCATTCTCCTTCCAAAACATCTCTCTGTAAATTATTGCCTCCTGCTAGGGCAGCGCTTACAGCTACTACTGATGTAGGTGAAACTTAAAGTAATGCATCTGATGTTGTGAAGGACTTGTTAACAGATTTGCTTAGGAGATGTCAAGTCACACAAGTGGAATTTAGTGAAGGGAGCACTGCCTCCAAAATAACAAAGACATGTAATGTGCTAACCAGGCCTGTTAGGGGTGAGGAAAATGTATTTACTCACCAGGATTAACCAGCCACTAGGCTCCATTCCTGTAATAAGGGACAGTCATTAGGACCCGCTCCCTGATACCTGTAATGGCAGCTCAAGGACAGCAGTATAGGGTCACAGTCAGCTACAGGTTCTGGTTTGCTATTGGGGTGCCCTGTGCTCAGGAGGAAAAACATAAATGTCCAAGTGGACAAGAAACTCTGGGTAATCACTATGGGGAAGAACACTGCTGTACTTAAAATCATTCTGGCAATAGGCAATAGTTTTGCTGTGTAAATCCCCTATCTGCCTAAGTGGCCAGACTTGCGTGTAGTCTCCCCTTTCCTTAAAATGTTGCAAGTGTAATGGGGGTCAGGACCCGAAAGTGATTTAAGGATGTCAGTGCCTGTGGAATATATGAGCCTATGACATATGTAT